>NC_141345.1:30407500-31607500 GCF_057382095.1 Aulonocara sp. 'chitande type north' Nkhata Bay
CCTGCATGCTCCTGCAGTGTAATTACTCCCCTTAATTGTCATTTTTGTACAGAGTGACGGCAAACTGGAGTTATATTATTCTTTAATCTAAAATGTCGAAACCAATCAAACAAGCTCCTAAATGACGTGACAACAAAACCTGAGGTATCTACCTCTGTCATTACTGGTACACTTCAGCAAATGTAATGATAAACTCGGATAAAGCAAATTTTGCTTTTTTGATACCTTTTTTAAAAATTTCTATTTAATTTGATTTATATAACACCAAACACAACAGCACTCACCTCAAGGAGTAGTATGTCATAAAGTAAAGAACCTTCAATAACAGCAAGAAAACCCAAACAATCAAACACCCTCCTTTGGGTGAGCTCTTGGCAACAGTGGGAAGGAAAAACTCCCTTTTAACAGGAAGAAACCTGCAGCAGAACCAGGCTCAGGGAGGGGCGGGGCCATCTGCCGTGACTGGTTGGAGGTGATAACACAAAATAAATTCATAGAAAAACTCATAATTTAGTTTATTTTCTTAATTTATGTAGCACTAATAACAGTAGCCAACAATCAGACTATTCCACATGAGCAAACACCTAGGAGCTTAGCGATAGCGGAGAGGAAGAGCCCCATTTTAACAGGAAGAGACCTTCAGCAGAAACCAGGCTTGGGGAGGGGGTTGGCATCTGCATCTAAGAGGAGCATGGAGAGACCACGAACAACAAACTCAACAAAATACAAACTGCAGGAGGGAAGACAAAAGTTAATGACCAACACTTGCGGCATCTGACATTGACATAAATAATAAATGATAATGAAAATAACGATCAATTTCAAACCCCACTGACATTTCCAGCAGCAGCAGTGATTTCGCTGACAGTGACATTTGCGAGCGCTCGTCTGGCTGCACTGATGCCGTTTCTTCCTGCAGCGACTGACATTTCCATCGGCAGCAGTGACGTCTCTAACAGAGGCGGCGATGAGTGTCTCTGAAGTGAGGATGTTCTCTCTGCATCCGTGACATTTCCCCCCCAAACGTGCCGCTCATACTTTCCCTGCACCTGCTGTGATTATCTCTCTATACAGTACGCAGCTTTTGTTATTAATGCGAGTTGCACAGTGCTGATTTTAGCATCTTATTTCCCAACAACACAGTTTGTGCGCTATGTCTGCAGGCTCTGCACAAATGTGTTTGCATTACCTGTGCCAGGTGAGCGTGGAGTCGCAGACAGAGTAAACAGCAGCCAGCACGCTGTTGTTTCACCGCTTCATTTCATTTTCTTTGCACATGTTTCCCTTGTTGATGTTGCCGCAGTGCGCTTGTTTTCCCCTGAGGCTTCTCTTACAAATCGTCCGGTCTGTTTCTTCTGTAGTTACTGACGAACAGAGCCTACCTCGTCCTGCTGCTTTGCTTCGGCTCAGGGATCGCCGTTTTCACCTGCTTCTCCACGCTGCTGGATCAGATCCTGTGTGTAAAAGGATACACCAACGTAAGTATATGCCAGGAGAAAGACTCCAAATCAATGTCATCGAAGGATAAATGGAAAAAAAAAAAGCAACCCAGACGGTATATTTGAGACTAGATGGTGGTGATGTTACAGCTCTCAAACTGAATAAATTAAGAAAGAGGTTGATGAATGTGTAATTTCTTTGCACAGTAATCTAACATCTTATTGAACGAAGTGAAAGAAAGCTTTTCCCAGTCTTGCATAGATGCTATTTGCTGTAGAAAACATGACTTACAACAGTTATTTACCTACTGAACCTATCAAATCTGACCACTGCAGGACTTTGCTGGGTTGTGCGGCGCCCTCTTCATTGTGTTTGGCATCATCGGCGCCGGTATTCTGGGTCTCTATGTCGACAAAACCAAGAAGTTCATGGAAGCCACAAAGATCAACATGAGCTTCTGTGCTGTGGCGTGCATCGCCTTCTCAGTGGTGAGAACATTCATTTATTACACAAAGAAACGTAGCTGGTCCCTGACTGTTCGTCAGGCCAAGAAGAAGGCTCTGCATTAAGACTTTTGATTGTTACGTTCACTGAGGGGCAAAGGTAGAAAGTAACGAAGTACAAATACGTAGTTACTTTACTTAAATAGAATTTTCAGGTATCTGCACTTCACACGGAGAGAAACGAGAGTGAGGTAACTTAGAGATGGAAAAAGATGTAGGAGGACAGGAGAGGAAGACGAGAGGTTAGATTTAAAGGCAAGGACTGCTCAGTGGTGTTTGATAAACTGCAGATTTAAAGCTTGCATGTGATGTCTTCATTTGAATTTTTATATAACGTGTTTTGATAAATTATCAAGTGTATTCACACTAGCCAGTGTTTCATGATCATCCCTCCTGTCTGCTTTCCCACTGACCACTGCTAATACTACCTCTGATGATCTTGGCTTAAGTATGCTTCAGTCCATCTCAGCATTCCAGCTCCACCTCAGCCTCCTTCATTTTCTCTTTCATGCACAAAGCACTCTTGCAGAGCACGATGTTCTTGTTTTTTAAGCATTTTGTGGCTTTATTTGTGAAGCGGTGACATGCTGTCCTCTCACATGCTGTATAGATTTGTTAATTACTTACAGTGATTTTCATGGATACAGCTGTCATTGATTAAGAGTCCTCTTCCAGTTCACACAACTGTTCCCAGGCACAGCATATAAACTAGACTTTGGATGCTACAGATCGGCTAATGTGAGAATGACGTAATACCTAGGTACTGTTTATCCTAAAAAAGTCTTGGTCCTGGATCAAATCAAGCGACTGTCAAGTTTATGAAAATATTAAGCCTTTCGTTATGATATGGAGTGTAAACTGTGACCATAAAGACGGGCGCATAGTGAGCAGGAATAATCTATGGCATAAAAACCATTGGACTGATTGATAGATCTCAAAACGGCCATTCGCCACTGAAGCTGGCTCCAAAGGTGAGTCAGTCGCCAGTCTTCTGCTGTTGTTCCGAGTTTTAGAGACTGCTGCAATGGAAATCTAGGAAATTATGGATATTTTCTTTTTCTCCTCTGATTTTGATATTTAATATGAACATTAATGCTGAACTCTTTTCAGCAGGATTGTATTCATTTCACGACAGATTGTAATGATTATTTCTTAATCTAAAGTATTTTTTGTGTGCTGACACACAAACCATGCTGTCAGAAATGTGCGGCAGATTCTTGAAGTTAATTTTTTGTCTATATTAAAACTGGTAAACGCCTCTCGCAGACTAACGTACAGTTTTTTCCAGGCAGACGTTTATATTTGCGTGAAGTGTATGTCAGACAGAAGTTGAGGGCGCTTAAAGGAAATGGAAAGAGTCAGTGTTTGATGTGCAAACACTTTGAAGAGAAGGCTTGTTTGGTCTTTTTATCAGGTTATGCTGACAGCTCTGTTATGTTAATGCAGTGTTTCAGTAAAATACAGCATAAATTAAAATTCTATATCAGGTTATTGAGAGGACATCCACTACATAAAGAAAACTGTCTTCAGACGCGGGATTTATATGCAGCAGACAGTAACTCAAATAAACACAAATAATTTACTCCATATACTTTCTTAAATGCTCAAAACCCTTCTTCTCCAGTATTATGGACAAAATAATGAACTTTTAAAATGATCGTTAACTGATATAAAAGACAAAAAACAGTGATGTGAAGGTGAAAGTCTCACACCAACTAATGTGTGTTACATAAATTGGAAAAAATAAACTTGAAAGTCAGGAAAATATTATGTTATGAATATAGTGGTCTGTTTTTGTTTTTGTTTTTTTGCCCTCCTTGGAGCTCACATTTTAAATTTTATGGAAAGGCATGTTTTCATCACAGGAAACTGAACTAACATTAGAAAAATCCACTGAGGAGCCACTTTGGTTCATCAGTAAAATGACTCTGGCATATACTCTCACATATTTGCAGGTGTGAGGAAGGGAACAACGAAATGTGTAGCTTATAAATAAAATATAAATATTTAAAAATAATAATAAATACAGCCTGTATGTAAATACATCTAAATGTACAGAGTTGGATATGCATTAAAATTTAGGCACTAGAAGACGAGCGACTGGTATGAATCAGTGACTGAATTTAATCAAAGCTCTCCTATAAACACTTGAAAACAAGCTTCGAGAATCTCAGGACTTTATTTGGGTATTTATTCTGAAGCATTAACGGTCAGTGGTCATCAAGAAGGCTGCGTGTCGTCAGTGAGAGGTGATGAAAAGTTTTAAAAAGCTTTTTCCCCTCACAGGTTTTAATTAGTCTCCCACTGACTCTCACTTCTAATGTGTCTGACTTAATAGAAAGAAATTAAAAAGCTGTGGGTGCCAGCGAGCCCCAAAATAAACAAGTCTGTAGTTTATTGATTGTAAACGCAGTTAAACAACCCCTGTTTAAATACACGAGGGTGGCAGAATATTAAGAACGCTCGAGAGTGACCAAGAGTGGCCATCCAGTATTATAGTAAACCTTCACCTGAGTGTTAAAACAAAAAGACTCAGGTGACTCTGTTGATGTACTTTAATATGTGGAAAAAACATATATTATATTGTATCAAAGCCTAAAAGACCCCCTTTCTTTCTGGTCCCGGCCTCTCAGGTGTCTCTGATGCCGCAGCAGAAAGTCGCCGTGGCCGCCGTCTGCTCTTTCTTCGGCTTTTTCGGTTTTTCCATCTACCCGGTTGCCATGGAGCTGTCGGTGGAGTGTTCGTATCCCGTTGGAGAGGCCACGTCAGCTGGACTCGTCTTTGTATCGGGGTACTAATGTCTGAGCAACACATACTTATGGTTTTATCTCATTTTTTTAAAAATACTTGCAAAATTCTGCTGTAAATTATCCTGAAGATCGTAAAACCACTTCAGAGACAATATGAGGAATGTATTTATCATCTAATTGTGTCTTAAAGTCTTATTAAAGAATGGGGGGGAACTAAATTTTCACTAAATCTTCAAACGATGCACAGAGTCATCTTAGAAAATCTTTGTCTAGTTTTTTTTTTTTTTTTGGCTTTAATTTTGCAGGAGATTGCTTACTGTAAAAATCAGCTGCTTAGCTGACATCATAACAAATGGCTTTCATATTTGTGCTGTCACCTGCAAAATGTTTTGGGTCACTGTTGTGGGTGTTTCAGTAAAATGTAGCCTGACGTCACCTGGAGATGCACTGAAAGGCTTTCAGCTTTTCATGACCCATTTAAAAAGTTTGTGCTGATGTTGACAGATCATGTTATATCAGGTGTGCCTGTAGTCGACCATGTGCCTCAGAGATTAGATAGTAAATAGAAAAATGTGAAGTTGCATTACTGAGACTGATGTGACCGTTTTCTTCTTCCAGACAGGTTCAGTCGGTTGTCTACATCGTCCTCCTTCAAGCTCTGACCACACGGCTCGCAGACTCTCCCCTGTCCACCTGCGGGGAAGCAGCCTTGAGCTGGAAGGGTAGGTCGCATGATGTTACATCAAACCTCTGTCTGCTGCTGGTCGGTTTAAAGTTTATTGATGTGCATTAGTTTAATCTGAGGTCCGTGCTGGATAGAGTCGGTCCCAAACTCTTTCATGGCATGCATTTCTAATTTCTCTTTGCTATTTGGGCTGATTGCGACCTGATGAATGTACAAACAAAGAATTACCTGATTTTGGTTTTTTGTTTTTGGGGGTTTTTTTTGGGTTTTTTTGTTTTGTACCTGATTTTGGTTTCTGAGAAAAATGAGATCCACATATGAGGACATTCGCTTGTACACAAGAAGCCTCCATGAAAGTGGAAATGTTTTGTAATAGACGCGTAATGTCTTTGAGGAGAGCGTTTGGACTAAAACTCGACCTTCCTGTCGTCTCCTACCCTCAGTGCCCATGATGGTGATGGCAGGGCTGTGCACTCTGTTCACCTGCTGCTTCCTCGTCTTCTTCAACACCCGCTACAGGCGACTGGAGGCCGAAGAACAAGCGACTTACGGGACCAGAGAGAGCCAGCATCTATACAGGAATGAGCACCCTCCGTGGAGGCATAAAGCTGCTGATAATACAGAGGAAACATGCCACTATGAGTGAGAGCAGAAAGGTACTCGAACAGATGATCTTTTTTTGTTTTGTTTTTGTTTTTTAAATAAAGATGTTTGTGTGTAGTTTGATTAAGTCACAAACTTTTGGTACATTGTTGGATGTAACAAGTAAATAATCCAAATTTCCAATCCTCAAAAAAAAGTTTAAATTATTATTTTCCAGCCACTTTGGCATGTAAATAATCTGTGTCAATACATTAAAATAATTTCCATCTTCTTTTTCTTCTCATAATAATAATAATATTATTATTATTATTATTATTATTATTATTATTATTATTATTATTATTATGAGAAGAAAAAGAAGGAAACCATTTTAATACAGGACACTGCACTTTTACTCACTCAGATTTAATATAAAGGTGAAGAAATGTTACCTCAAAATGAAGTTCGTTGTGTACACGGGTACAAAACACCCACCCACACCTGACCAGGTACAGTAGAGTAAATGGTAATGGGAGTTCGGTGCTTTGTTACAAAACCTGCTTTTATGGATTAAGTTAAATTTCACATGTAGACCACATGTGTCAGCATTCATGTATCCACTGTCCTTCAGTGCACTCCACTTTAGTCTTACAGTCTTCCTTTGAACAGCAAACATGTAAAGGTCATAAACTGTGAGTCACATGACTCAGCACACTCGTTCGTGTGCAGATTCATTTTGCCTCTCAGGGACTGACTTTGTGCCGTCAGTCAGCACTCGTGCTGCTTGAAATAACTCCTGATGCCATCCTAGTACAGTGAGAGACTTGACTTTATAGATCGTAGGAAGGAAACTTGCATACATTTTTGAAAAATCACTGTAAAAATCACAAATGTTCTCCAGATATCATGTCTTACCTTTACGTGTTAAACGGGTTTTCTGCAGGTTTCTGAAAACTGTTTTTCAAACATGACTACCTGAATGTTGTTAAAAATAAACATAACATCTTTCTACCGCTGTAAACAATAAAATAAGAAAAAACTCCTAAAAAGTGTTTTAACCACTTTAATGCTTTCTTTTTGTAAATGTGTGGCCTTCTTAAGGACTGCAGATGTTTTAAAACCCTTGAATAATGTTGAAACCTCACAGGTGAGACATGTGGGCTTTGTGCAATAAAAGAAAACAGTGTTTCAGCTGTGGGGCACTTTATGACAAAAAACATGTACACAGTAAATAAGAACACTTTTCTAAATCATGTAAATCTTATTTTTTACCATTAAATTTGTTAATCTTTCCTGCTTGAGTTTGTTCATGTTACTGAGTTCAAATTTGATGCTTTCTTTGAGCTAAGAGGCAACAGGACAGGATACTGATGCTTTGCCTCATTTTGTGCAAAGGTTGACAGGACTGTGCAGTTCACACTATGTTTGAGTACCTTGCAGAATCCCATCTCTACAATAAAATTCATTTGATTCATCAAGTTTTATGGCATTAATTCATGCAGTTCTCTTAAAGTCTTACAACAGCTTCTTATTGTTTATTCAGATTCAGCTTTGCAAAACTAAACTGCACTGCCATGTTCTTTTTAGAGACAAGAGGCTGTGTCCTCAAACTCTTCCTAACACGCAATACTTGGATCAGTCTTTGTCTAATTGTACTGTTATCAAATAACATGCTAACAGAGGCCTGTAGAGTCTGAGGAGTCATGAGCTTTCTTGAGTTACTGACTCGGTCTGCTTGCTCCAATCTCTGGGGTGAATTTCTGCTCCTGTGAGGATTGTGGAAATGTCTGAATACACACCCAATTGCTCCAGAGCGGCAAACTGACAAAGCTTCTGCATTTATAGAGGTGCTCAAGCTTGTTGATGATAAATGAAGTGGATTAGATTAGCAGTAAGGCTGTACTTATGCACTTAAGCACTAGATGTTGTGTAAATGTTTACTTGTCCTTTTTAGGCATTTATAACAATATTTCAATTTTTATTTACATTGGTATGTTCAGATAACCTCAAACTGGATGCTCCCCCCCCAATTCTGTATTTTCATGAAGACTCAATAACACAAACGAGTGGATGGATAAAGACTCTGTAGAGCTTTAATTACTTCCCAATTCCACATAAAACAAATATAAAAAAGTAGAGCACTCTCTAGATTCAGAATCAGTCAGAACCGACCTGGAACCTCCCTTCCTATGAAGATTATTTCTGTAGCTCCGTCTTCATACAGTTTTTAAAAAGATCCATTCATAACAATACGGCCAGGAGGTAAAAATAAACAAGAGAAAACAAAGAAATACATCCAAAAGAAAAAAAAGGAGCGCTACCACAAATTAAAGATTTTCTCAACAGACATCCTCTGATGTGGCTGCACATGAGTGAAATGAATGGCACCAGACAGGAAAATAAAAATAAAACTGAAGAGGAGATTCTTGATGCAAGAGCTGGTTTTTCTAATGTGTCGCTTCATCACATCGGGTGAACACAAGTACACATTTCATCGGGATCGTGTGTCTCAAAGCTGCAGGGCGCAGAACTGCTGGTACACGGCCAGGATGTGGTGGTCGAGCTCGGCGGTGAACAGCAGGTTCTCCAGGGTTCCCATGTACTGCTGGATGGTCGCGTGGTGCTGCAGAACGAGGGGGAGACGTCACAATAGAGTTCACAGAATGAGTTTAGGGTAAAGCTAGCCTTGGTTTCCATATTCAGATACATTAAAGGTACAGAACTTAGCAGTGTGTGGAAAGATTTTTCTTCCCCCCCAAAATGTCTCTTTTGGTAGTAAAGGGTTCCAGCCCGTTCTCCTGTTGAACCAAAAGCCAACTGGAACTGAGTGAATCACATAAAGCTGGCATGTTTATATTGGCTCATGTCCAGCACAGCAGTATTTGCCTCATGTTTACAGTGCTACTCCTAGCATCTTAAAGCCTGCACCTGAGCCTGAGGTTCTGCTGGACATCTCTTCCTGTTAAAAGAGTTGTTCCTTCCCCCACTTGCCAAGTGCTGCTAGGTCCCTCAAAATGAAGGGCCTTTAGTTTATAGCAGGGGTGGGCAACTCCAGGCCTCAAGGGCCGGTGTCCTGCAGGTTTTAGATGCGTCCTTGATCCAACACAGCTGATTTAAATGGCTAAATTACCTCCTCAGCATGTCTTGAAGATCTCTAGAGGCCTGGTAATGAACTAATCATTTGATTCAGGTGTGTAGACCCAGGGTGAGATCTAAAACCTGCAGGACACCAGCCCTCGAGGCCTGGAGTTGCCCACCCCTGGTTTATAATATAAGGAACCCCTATGTTGTTAATTAAATAAGAAAAATAAATTGGATAATAGAAGACAAAGTAGCCTTTATAAATGAGATTCCAGCCTCTCTGCTCTCAGATATTTTAGATTTTTAGAGTCAGAGTGGCTCACTTTGCATGTAAGCACTACTGGCCTGCATGCAGTGTGCTATGCATGCTTGAAATTACATAATTTTTTTTTTTTTTTTATGAAAATGTGGCAGACAACTTCGTCATTTATATTTTTCTGATTTTCCAAGTAGCTTTATGGATGCCATAAGTCCCATTGAACCTAATAATGTGTGTGAAATTTGTGTTTGTCTCAAAAGTCTTAAAACTACAAAGAAAGTAATTGCTTGTCCTTTTCCGGAGGAGTAAAGAAAGTCAAAATCAGACTAAGTGGGCATTAATAAAAGAAATCTAATGATGTGTGTGAGAGTGTTTTGTGCTTTTACCATGAGGAAGATTTGCTGCAGCCGCTCGATGCCGTTTTTGTACCAGGGCGTGCTGATGTCAACGCTGCCCGTTTCACAGCGAACCAGGTGCTCCGTCAACAGCATGATGAAACGCTAAGGATGGGGAAAAGCCTCATTTAAAAATGCTTTTATGGAGCAAGCTTTTATCTTTGCATTTTAATCTCTTCAGCTCGAGAAAGAAGAAAGAGTCGGCAGTGGTGACTGTCATGACGCTGGCAACCATTTTAGCCTACACGAATCCAGGAAGTTTAACAACCTTGGAGTATTCAGTTCCAGAAAAACTGATCAGTCAGCTCTGAGTGTGTTCACTCTAAGTGATCGCATTTATCTTTTAAAACATCGTCTGTTACTGTGGTCCGATATGAGCTTTGACCTTGTCTCTCTAATGAGGAAATGAAATAAAGTGGCAGTCAGCTGCTTTGGTGACGAGAGGAGGCCAAAACCAGAAACTAAACCAGAGTTTAACTTCCGTTGTTGGGGAACTGAAAACCTCAGTTTTTACTGATTCCACTTTCTTGAACACAACCCTGGTAGAAAATCAATTCTGTTCGGAGATTTTTTTTTTTTGGTCTAATCCCAGAATTTAATCCGTCCCCTCATTCTTCCTTCACTGACATTTGACTGAGCCGGAGGAGGCGGGTCAGATTCAAACCCAGCAGTTGTTTCATGTGTCTTCACTTGTGATGATATAGATCTAACCCTTTCTACAGTGCTGTTAGCACACAATGTTTACCTTCTAAGGAGCAATCAGCTGCAGTGATGTGGGGATCTGCTCAGATTTAACACAGACACAAGCCACTTGACACAGGGCCACTAGAGGGCACTACAAAAGATTAAATCCCTTGTTTACTTCCACCTGCAGAAGTTGCATAAGTTGGAGAGCTGCAACCTTGAAACCGGTTAAGTAGTTAAGAAGATAAACTGTAGTCTTCCGTACCTGGAAGATGACAAGGAAGAGGTTTTTCTGCTCGCTCTGAGCAGACTCCACCTTCTCCTGGAGTCTCTCGATCTGCTCCTCCAGCTGACCCTCCTCATCTTCACTGTTCTTGTCCATATCCTCGTCGTCCCCGCTGTCGCGCTAGTAGTGAACAAAAATTTGAATTCATTTTACACAATTTGTTCATTATTTTAAGTTTAACGTTAAAATAATGATGATTGCATATTGGGGGGAGGGTTACCCTCTTGTGCTGCTGTTTCTCCAGTTTGTCTTTGGCCTCCTCCAGCTCCTTCTGGATCTTCTGCACGTGTTTGTTCATCTTTCGGATGGTCGAGTGCAGGATCTCCCAGATGAAAAGTCTAGATGAGGCACAAAGTCTTTCAGTTTACAGAGAAGACGCTGCGCTTGCGTCATGAGAGCTAAAACCTAAACATCTGCGTGTCCCACCTGGTGAACTCGTGGGCCATGTCCTGAGAGAAGAGCCAGTTGGCGACTGCAGCACAGTCCACAACCTGCGTCCGAATCAATTTGTCCACCAACACGGCGATCATCTGCCAATCAGCAGAGTTTACATGAACCACAAAAAAAAAAAAAAAAAAACTGGCTTCATTTACATGCTCGTGGGTCTGTTTGTTGTACCTGCGGGTGGTTCCTCCACACTTCATACAACACTTTGAGGAGGTGCAGCTTTCCCTCGTCACTGTTGGCCAGAGTCTTCAGAATCTCGTGAAACCTGAAAGCAATCAGACGCAGGTGAGGCCAGCAGCTCTCCAGTCACTGCATGTGCATTCAGAGCATAAAAAGCAACTAAATTAAATAATTTTCCTTTTATTTCAGCTCTTAAAAAATAATAGTTTCTGGCACTTTGTATAACAGCAGAAAAGCATCTGATACATCTCTCTGTATCATAGATGAATACAATACAACATTTTGGTGGCAACAGATGTTCCTTACTTGCCGAGCGCACTGAACGAGTGGCTGAAGGATTTGGCTGCTAGGTTGAGCAGAGTCTGCAGGAACACGTCGATCTTCAGCGGATTGAAGCTCTCGCCCTCGTCTGGAGGGACCGAGAAAGAAATGTAATCAAAGAAGGGAGAAGTGTAGGAGAAAGACAGCACTGCACAAATGAACTTTTCATGCAGGAGCAAGTAAAACGAAACAAGAAACAAACCATCATCATCTTCCTGATTGGGGTTGGGGACCTCTTTGAGGACGGTGAGGATCTCTTCGTTAGATGCTCTGTTCTTGATGGCGTTACTGACGGTGATGGACATGGGGTAACCCGGTAATGAGGCTATGAAGCAGCAGAGTCCAGTATTTAGTTATCAGTCTGCTCCTTTTTGTTTTTAAGTAACAAGAAAACAAAATGTCTGGCAGTCTTACAGGCGCTCTCGTCTGGATATTTATATGTAAAGATGGGGTCAGCAGGAATGAGGGCCGAAAAGGTTGGAGGCACGATGTCCACTATCCTCTGGTGGTATGAAAGTCTGCAATTAAAGCAGCACAACAGAGAACAGCAGAGAAATGAGCAAAAACACAGACGTTCTTTCTGCTACAATTTTCTAATCCAAAGGGCTTTTTAAATGTTTTCTTGTTATTGTACTCTCTTCCCAGCCTTACTTCTTCCCTATAGTGGCCCTGATACACCGTCACAAACACTCAAGATAAAGAAGATAAACCCTCTCTAACTATATTACTACACCTGACTTGTGTCCTGATCTCCTCTACAGGACTGGAAAACAAAGAAAGCATAAATAGTGCCCCAATACCTCATGCACTTCTCCAGAACCTCTTTGACAAACTTGGGCTTGGGTTTCTCTAGATCCACGGTCAAGCAGTCAGACCTTTAAGACAGAGCATGATTTAGGTTATAATATTAAAAAGGCAAAACATAAATACAGCCACTTTAAATGCTCCCAGTCAGTCACTCACCAGTCATCCCAGCTCCATCGGAACTGGAAGTTGCTCAAATGATGAGAAAACCAGTTGATTAGTCTGCAAAAATTAGCAGTGTGATCACATTAGAGTTAAATGAGAGTCAGGAAACCTCTTTGTACTGTTAAAGTTAAGACACAGAAACATTACCGGTCTATGCAGGTGGTGTTCATGGTGTCCAGTCTCATGTAAAGCATCTCTGTGGCTTGGGCCAACTAACGGGCAGGTGTTAAGGCTCCAATAACAACTTCTAATTGTTAAACCTTTAACAATTTCCCAACTAGAGTGTGTTTTCTACATATGTGCTCATTAAGACAAGTCAAATCTGATCTCCATTTGTGTCCTTTCACAGACACTTCTACTCATTAAGCTCCTTGTTGTGTTACAGTTAGTGAGTTCAAGTTAACTGAACTGCCCATAGGAGTGAATGTGTGTGTGTGAATGGTTGTCTGTCTCTCTGTTGCCAGCCCTTAATCAGGCTGGCAACCTGTCCCGAGGCGTACCCCACCTCTCGCTGTATGGTAGCTGGGATAGGCTCCAGCCCCCCTGTGACCCTGACAAGGATAAGCAGATGAGAATGGATGCCCTAGAAGAATTATTCAATTTGATCGCGACATGGCAAATATGTGTTTTTGCATTATCTGGTGCATATTTTTGCTGCCTGTATTAAATTATTATGAAGAAAAGGTCACAGGAACAACAGAGAGGAGAATCCAGTCACACATTTGACTCAAATGCTAACCTTTTAGCCCCACAGCCAAGGTTACCCACGATAAACTATTTCACCAAACTCTCAGCGTCTCAGTATTGAATCCTGGGGTTTGAACAATGATTACATAAGACCGACTGCTAAAATACTTAGGCCCTGTTAATCTCTAAAACTAATCTAAATTAAAGATGGCCACGGTTGCCTTTTGCAACAGTTTGGTGTATTTAATTCAAACAAGTGTTCAAATTTTTCAAAGGAGCAGCTAAAGGTTATTTTTTAAGATAAAATAATCAAGGATACGACTTGGGGCAACGATCCGGGCTGCAGTTTGCAGAGCTCGATCAGCAGTGTGGTGTACATGACATCGATGTGAGGCGGCGAGGGCAGCTGGAAAAGTTCCCCAAAGATCACCTACAAGAGAAAAAAAAGCCATTAAGCCAGCAGATTAGACTAAAACAGCTCTGCACTGTTTCTACTTTTTGATGCCAGAAACAAGAAAGAAAATATACCTCGACGATATGATAGTTGAGTGGGATCTTATTTTTCCCTGGGTAGCTGAGGAGCTGGGCAGCGCTGAGCGTTAGGAATAGAACAACAAAAAATTAGTTTAAGCATTTTAGTAAAAAATTAATACGAGTCACTATTTATTCACACATTCAGGTGTAAACAAAAAACAAAAAGCCCTCATTGCTCACCATGTTTTCCTCTCTTTCCAGTGAGTTTTGATAATGCAGTGCAGGTTTTCCTCTATAACAAATCTCTCCACAGAATGGCTGCCGGGCATAACAGGTCCCTGAACAGAAAGAGATGAATATGTAAAAAGTTGCAGAAGAAGAGTTTGACAGACAGCGTTTTATTTGTAATGAACCTCTGGGGCGTCGGTGTAGTCAAACACGCGGAAGATGACCCGGGGCATGGGGTACTGGGCGTCGGGCATGTGGCCCGGTGGGGTGAAGGGGGGCAGGTTGTGTTGCAGGGCCTCGCAGAGCACGCTGTCAAAGGCGATGTAGGGACGAAGAATGTGACGCTCCTGCCAGCGGTCTTTCTTCAGCTTCTGAATCTGAGCCCAAAGGCAGTCCAGGTACTGGAGGAAGGAAGATACGATCCGTTTACTCAGACGAAAACAAACATTGCTGTATCCAAACAGCAAGCTCTAGTAAACATGAGGCCATAAGGAGACACTTTTACTGTTTTGACCATTGCACATATTTGCTGTTGTTTAACCGACTGCAAGACTCACCTCCTCTTGTGGATGGGGTTTATCTGCAGTCCACACCTGCAGCATGGGGACATGGGTCTTTACTCTCCTCCTGAAAAATGTGGATGTAGCCAAGAATAAAAACGAAACAACGGCAGCAAACGATGATTGCTTAATTAAAATCTAACCAAACCGGGGAACGTACTTGAGGTAGCCTTCAATCTGGCTGAGGAGCCGGTCCATCTCCACGTCCTTCTTCTCATAGAGCTCCTTCCCGACCCAGGGCAGACAGGACAGAACGACGTACACAAACCAGTCCGACCGAACCTGACAAAAAAGAGACCAATTAAAGGACTGGATCATAATCCACCACAGTGTGGACTGTGACACAGACATGGGCTAGTGAAAAAAGATCAAAATGTGCTCCATAATGATAAAGACTCACCAAAATTAAAAGAAAGAAAGAAAGAAACAGATAAATCAAATAATTACTATTTTAATGTAAGGTCTGGCTCAAATGTGAACATTACAAATTATTTAAATTGCTTTTGGGTACCATGCAGCTTGTTTCACACCATAAACCATCTGCCTACCTGTGGCACATCTTCCTCCTGAGTAACACTGACAAAGTTTTCAAACATGGCCACCATAGAGGGAGCAGCAATCACGTGGCAGTTGACCAAATCAGACAGAAAACGCACCTAAAGAAAGAGATGTCATTATGTAAAATAAATACAAAGTGGCCATGTTAATTAGTTTAAAAGCAATCTGTAGGATTATTATAAAAGCCAGCATACCAAGTAAACAGCTTCACTGTACAAGTTGTTTTTTAACGTCTCCTTCAACTGCCTGATCATGGCCTCAACGAACTCGCCCCCAAAGTTGTAGTTCCTGGCGTTAAGGAGGCCGACTAAGGTCGTATAAACGGTCAGCTTCTCGGGCAGGAGGCGGGCACTGTCAACAAATGACAACATATAATGACTGCCGCCACACAAAACACACTTGCAAAATTTATTAGAAATCAAAGGGTGAGAGGTGTGAACGTACACAGCACATAAAATGCGCAGAATTTTGCTTTTGTAGTTTGGGAGGTCTGCCTCTAAGACGCCAGCGAGGCCCTCCAGGTTGCTCTCGAGGGATGATGTGCTCTGTAAGGAAATATTTTCGCACAAGAGCAATTTGTCACTAGAAAGCAATTTAACACAAAGCAAAGAAGACTTAAAAAGAACATTCTGGCATTTACTTTAGAAGCAAAGTTTTGCACTGAACTTGTGTGGCTCATCTCTCTAGAGTGGAAAATGAAGCTACTCATCCTGAAAATAAAAATGTGTCCTTCCTGTAGAGTCTCCTTACCTTTTCCCCAACACGACATATCAGTGACTCCAGACGGTCTTCGATCTCAATCGGCTCCGATGTTCTCCTCCTCTTATGGGCTTGACCTCCTGGAAAGGTGAAAGAGTAACACAATAATCAGAGCCAGAAGAGGCTCAACCAGCTCCTGTAGGAATTATCTGTCAGTTTCTCTTAGCTAGTGCACTCTAATCTCAATGAGTCTTTTCAAAGTAAGGATGATAAATTCTCCGCTGTGTTCATCAGTTACACCGTCATTTCACGTTCAGTGGTTTTCAGACAGCACAGGACTATGAATTGAACAATGGTCTGATAAAATAAAGCTATGTGAAGTTCAGAAAAGCACACTTACACTGTCATTTAAAGAATAAGAGCATTAACAAAACATGAATCCAGCAATTGAATTGAACATTTAAAGGGGACCAAATTATTTTTACATTATTTTTTCTCTATTTTCTGTTATTTATATAAAGGTTTATTAACACTGTTAATATATTAAAAGTAAGGATGTAGTCTCGAGTGGTTGTTCGTTATGTCTTATCAAACCAAACAGCACTGTATCAACAGCGTTCTCTTTCTGGGATTAATAAGTTATTTTCCTGGTGTCGCATGCAGACTGCCACACCTAACAGCAGTTCTATACTTGTCTTAAGTGCACGGCGTAGGTACTTCATACTAGCAAACTCCTTCAAAATCTGATGACTTAACCTGATGTGCACCTTCCTGGAAAAGAAACTACACATCACACTACACAACTCATTAAAGGGCTTCAGCCCTAAATATATGTCCGAGTTGTTTTATAGATACAAACCCTAAGGTTTGCAAGATCTGGTCACCTAATGCTGCTTGAATCTTAAACAAAACAGGCTAATAAAGCACTTAGCTGCTATGCTGTTAACCAGGGGTGTCAAACATAAGGGCCAGGGGCCACAATCGGCCCAGGAAATACTCCAGTCTGGCCTCCATGGGCAGCTTTCAAAAGTGTGAAGGAGGGCATTAATTCTGGCTTCTTGATTGTATTTTCATAACTTTTATAGGTTTTTATACAGATAAAGAACTCCATGGCTACTGATCCTATGCCAAAGTAATTAAGCAACAGGCAAACAATTAAATGACAGATATGTTTACGTTTACTGTACAAATGTATAATTTTTAAAAGAGAGACGTGACAAAAAAAAAAAAGACAGGGTATTTTCTGTGAATTAACAAAAACTGTTTTATAATTCAAACTGTATGTGCGGCTGTGTGTGAACCAAGACACAAAATAACTTTTGACATCTCTGCTTTTTATTACCATCATTGCTATTATTGTGGTTGCTATGAATATTACTACTATTTCTGCATTTCCCTTCTTTTCTGTTTTAATCTTAATCTTGTAAAGCATCTTGAATGACTGTAGTATTTGAAAAGTGCTATATTAAGAAACTTGATTTGCCCATGTACATATGCAAAGTTACCATAGTCCCAGATTAAGAGAAGAGATCTGATTTAATCTTTAAACAGACCAGGTCACATTTAATTTCAGGATCTTGCACTCTGCGGGAAAATATTTGATATTTTTAGGTGATTTTCCCCGCCCATAAATCCAGATCCATAGTTAAACTTTCAATCAGATGTTAACACTAAATCTCGTGCATGTTTTGAAGTGTTTGGTTACCGCCCCCATAGTCGCTGACTACTCTGATTAACGCCAGCTAATCCTGCAGCTAGCTGCACCGGTTCATTTTGCGGCTGCATGCGACTGTTTGAGTACTTTTCTCGCTTTCAGTGCGCCACAATGTAACTGAATACTGCGGTCATCACTGGTTTTGAACTTTCTGGATCTCGCCGATAAAACCCAAACATTAAACTAGTAAAATAACCCTCCCAACAGTGCGTAGGGGACGCATGAAAAGCTCGCTAACGCCAGCTAGCCACCGCTGGTTAGCCTAACGGTGTGAATAACACGCCGTTAACGTGCACCGACTCACCGTCGTTCTCATCGCTGTGCCGCCTCCTGGACATGTTTCACCCCGCTTCGATGTGAATGTAACAAAGCCAAAATATGTGTTGAACGAGAAACAAAACAATGAGTCCGTTAAACGAGTTTATCTATGGATCATTCAGCAGCCAGCCGCTCAGAGAAAAATAAAAGCGGTCTGATTCAAGTGAAGCACATCCGGCTAACCCGGAAAGTGCACCCGTCTTTGGTGTCCGGAGTCTTGTGCTGAGTTTTCCGGTGCACGTTTGGAGGATGTGTTTGTTTGTTTCCTTAAAATAATATGTTAGAATTTATCTTTAATTCTGGTGAGACGGGTTAGTCGCCAACTGTTTTAAAAGCTCTTTTAAAAACACAATGGCGGCGGATGATACACCCTGCTCAGAGTTTATAAACTGGGAGGTTGACTCTTCAATTTGTAATGGATTCAAACAGGAGAAGCAACTTTCTGCCCCACAAAGGAGATACTACAGCTTCTGCAGGAGAAAGGTGAGCATCAGGACACACTGACTGGAATCCCTGTTTTATGGTTCAATTGTTGGACATATATAACGATTATTGTGAAATTTCAAGATATTTAATTTTGTTTTTCGCACATTGAAGTCTGAGGCAATGTTTGAACATTAATATCTCAAAATCTAAGAAAGATAAAAGCCTTAAATTGTCACTGGCCTCTCTAAGCATCTAAATGAATCTGATCTGTAATCTGTATTTTCTATTTAAAATCTGAAAATACATACACATTTGAGCACACTCATGAAAAAAAAACTTCAAATTGCAAAAGACAATTGGTGACAGTTTACATATTTATGAACAACAATATTAAAAAAAAAAAACCCGTTATGATCTGTTTTGCATTCTGTAATTTTGTATTTTTAATCAGTGGTTTCTCAGCTGTGTGCTGGGAGTGTAGCAGAAAAAAGTAGTTCTTCTACTTAAAAAACTATATTTTCCTATTATTATCATCATTATTGTTGTTGTTGTATAACTTAGAGGCCATAGGTTTCCTCCTTGTACTTTGATATGCTCCCATGTCCTGTTTTACAGTCTGTGATGGACTGACAGATGGGGTGTGCCCCACCTACCTTCCAATGTCAGCTGGGATAGGCTCCATCTCGCCCAACCACTCTAAGTTGGATAATATAATAATAATACAATAGTAATATATTGTTAAGAAGGAAGGGTCATTATTTACCAACTTTTGAGTCATTTATTTTAGAAACGGATACAGTTTCTAAACTACTCTGGACAAATTTCAATATTATCGCATATTGGGCAACATATGCACCAAACTGTGGCATACGATCACACAGCCACTGTCTTATAATCTTAAACATCTATTTGACCATGTTAAAGATTTAACTCTTTAATTGTTTTTTATGTTATCCCCTCAGTCATTTGCTGCCTTTGTGGCATCCAAGAAGGACGGTAGTCACGAGGAAGGAAGCCCTTTGTGGTGCTGCTGCGGCCAGACGTTCATCGAGCACGCCGCCATTCACAAACACGTGGCCAGAGTGCACAATGCTGAAATACAGCAGCTCGCACAGGACGAGTATGAGCATTTGTTTAGCCAACTGGAAGAAGAGCCCGAAGCAACGCAGGTGAATGAGCACAGTGGAGAAACGGTGGACGTCTCTGTGTGGATTCCCGATATTAGCCACATCTCTGAGGAGCAACTTAAAAAGTAAAGACAATCTCAATACAGTTATTTCACTATATTCTATATTTCTAATCTATATATGTAGATTATTAATGTGTCCCGTTTTAATTTTTGAATTTGATGTTTTATTTTTGTTCTTTGTTCTCTCGTTCTCCATCAGCGGTCCAGGCAGGGTTCTGCTTTACTATCACTACTGTCGCGTCGAGGAGCCACATGTCATCTGTGCTTGGCAGAAAGCTCTGTGTGAGAAGCTCCACTTAACGGGCAAGGTGAATGAATTGTCCCATCCAGTCTTGGGTTGAGGAACACTTCTATGAAAGAGCAAAGAAAAAAGGCTTTTCTCTTAATTTCAGTGAAACCGTGCCATTAAAATATGTGTTGATCTTTTTCTTCAGGTGAGGGTGGCGACTGAAGGCATCAACGGAACAGTTGGTGGCACAAACTTGGCCACTGACATTTACATAGAAGCAATGCGTTCACATCCGCTGTTCGAGATGGATGAGGAGGATTTTAAGGTCAGAATCAGATAAAGGGAAATTTTATATACTAGTGTCTCCTCCCTCTTTTAATATTGCTTCATAGGATCGTAGGACTCTGTTATAGGCTCCATCAGGGTGTGGTTTGTCCATAATCAGACTTTAACAAAAATAAATTAATAACTGCTTAATCTTTGAATATTAATGGTGCTGTTTTTGTGGGTTTGTTCAGACCAGTGACGGTGGCGCAGAGTGTTTTACAGAGTTGAAGGTTGGGGTCTACAAGGAGATTGTCCCAATGGGAGTGGACCCAGATCTTATATCTTACCAGCTGGCAGGTACTATTTGTACTGACACTGTAAGCCTACAGAAATTATTAATAATGTAAGTGACACCTGTAGCTGATTTACTAATATCATTGCCTTTATTATCATAATAAGGTGCAAAATGTCTGCTTTGATTGCTACTCTGCAGCCATAGCTGTGCTCTTGTACCAGCTGATGACAAACTCTATGCTGTGCTTGTATATAATGTCAGGTATGTGTCTGTTTTGCCTCTCAGGAGTTCATCTGGAGCCCGACGAGTTTCATAAAGAAGTGGAGGCTCTTCTGACTAAAGGAGATTCATGCAATGACACCGTCCTCCTGGACTGCCGCAACTATTATGAGAGTAAAATTGTGAGTAGTAAATTTGTTTTCTTTAGGAGATTGTTGACTTCATTCAACTGTAATCCGATCATTTTGGTGGTTTCAGGGTAATGTATGATCTTGGCATACTTGTGACATGCCCAGAGATTTATGTTGTAATTTAAGTTTTTTGTGCACCATCTACACAAGCTACCATGAGCAAATAGTAAGGATGGGCAGAACACTGATATTTGTAGCTGGAAATAATGAGTCTGTATCCAAACAGAAAAGCATGACTGGGATCAATTTCATAAGCCTCAGTATTTTAGCCAGAAGCAGCGGTATTGAGGTTGTGCTATTAGAGAGTAATGTGCAAAGGCTGTAACAGTTAATAATTGCTGTTTTTTTTGCCTTCAGGGGCAGTTCACTCAGTGCCTGGCGCCAAATATCCGTAAGTTCAGCTACTTCCCAGACTACGTGGACCAGAACCTTGAGCTGTTCAGAGACAAGAAGGTTCTGATGTACTGCACAGGAGGGATCCGCTGTGAGCGTGGCTCCGCCTACCTCCGCTCCAAAGTAAGCTGTTCAGTCATCAGTCTGGAAAGCTTTTAGTGGAGCTGGGTTCACTCGCTCACTTGTTGCAGGTTGCTGATTCTCCACAAGGGGGAGCCTTTTACTAGTAGTTTAGGTATTGAGAAATGCATATTTCTGAAATGTTTGCATCAAATATTTTAAGTTCTTGTTCATATTTATCTCTTAAATCTGGTACCAGGATGTGTGTAAGGAGGTTTACCAGCTGAAAGGTGGAATCCATAAGTACCTGGAGCGTTTCCCCGAGGGGTTCTATCGTGGAAAGCTTTTTGTGTTTGATGAACGCTACGCCATCTCCTCAAACAGTGACATCATCTCAGGTTAGTGTGTAAACAGAGCCCATTCTCTGCATGTTAGAAGTACCAGAAAGCATCCATAAGATCTAATATTCTCTTAATATACATGTATTTTTTTAAATAAGATAACAGACTCTGTTTAGATTGCAGGTACTGCGGCCATCCGTGGGACCAGTACAAGCTCTGCTCCACCCAGTACTGCTGCCAGCTGGTTCTGTCCTGTCCAAGCTGCAGACAGGACGGCCACACCGCTTGCTGCCCCACGTGCCAGACCAAAGGTCAGGCTCAGTCCGAGGAGACCTCACATCACAAAGAGGAGTGCGAGTGCACTGACGTACGCCCCAGAATCCCTCAGGATGTGTAAAATGATCAGATTTCAGTGCTTAAAAATAACATAAACATAGTGTAAAATGTGTGTGACAGATTTTCAAAATAGGAATTTTTATACTAATGCATGTGGGAAATTAAGTCAGATGCATTTTAACTAATGAAAATCTATTGAAGAAATTGAAGAAAATATCTGCTGAATCTGTTTTTATCATGTGAATATTGTGAACATTTTGTCACTAATGAAAGCTCAACTTCAACTTATTGTATGTATAAATGTTTCTGTTTCGTACTTTTAAACTGTGACATATATTTTGTCTCTTGTGTTTTCAAGCTGTTTAACAAACAGATGCATCATTATTTAGTGCTCTATGTATAGCCAAGATATGCATGCATTACTAGGATCCATGCACGTTTGCTTTCCAAACTCTGCAAACTCTGGCTAGTGTAGCTTACTGAGACTGCAGGTGTTGTTTAAAGAAACCACAAGCAGTAGTGCATCTGTTTGCCTCATGGCAGAATGTCCCTTTAACATATGTAATAATAGATGCATGTCAAAAACAGCGCCAAAGTATGCAGTTACATAATAGGTTTAGCAGGTCATAGCATGAAAGTTACAGCAACAGAAGCAGTAAATGAAAGCAGTAACTAAAATAAAGCTTTTAAGAAAACGTGATGTGACAGACACGAAGGAGTGGGGTACCTGCCTGTTCTGGTAGGCTAGTCAAGCTGCACAGGGCTGGGCTGTGAGGACATGTCTCATTAAAGGAGGCTGGGCCCAATTGATGCTTGGGGAATGTTTTGTTTTCTAACAATTTGGTCAGAGACATGCAAATTAATAGCCAGATGGAGGAGGCATTCTTCACCCTGTTCCTACTCAGACAAAGGAGCAGATATCGATTCTACTGGGTATATGCCTGTATGTGGACCTGTTCAACTCTCCTCCTCAGTATAAAGAGATGAGAACAGTTTGGTTGCAGGTTTTGACGTGTTTCTCAAAGGGGAAGAGGAAGGACGGTCTGTGTATTCAACCTCACCTCTGGTGCCGGTGCCCATCTCTCAATTTTAAATGCATGTAGACATTGAGGGTTCTCGGGAGGGGCCGTGCTGACACCTGCTGCTCTCTGGCAGCAAGCACCATGCCCTCCCGTGTTTTAAATGCACTTTAGAACAACACGCAGCAACACTGTGCATGAGCGGGAGGTATGGGGTCTTCACACACCCCCGTTCTCTGTTAGCCATCGGGGCGGAGGGGCTGGAAGGAGGTGCTGGCTGTCCGTTTGGGGTCTGGGATGCGGAGCCTCCCTCCTGCTGCGGAGCCGGGGGCAGTCTGCTTGCCTCAACCCCCGGGGAAAGGGTAACATCTCTTGAGTCTAGGTGCGGTTTCCCTCTGGGGGCGAGGGTACCTGGACCTGGGGTATAGAGTATGTTTGGGGGGGTGATTGTGCGTGTACAGCGTCCATTTGTGTCTGTCTTTACGTTGGGTAAGTGCTGAGTATTTGTATATGCGTGCATGAGGGTGGGAATGCACGTTTGTGTCTATATTGTCAGGTCAGGTCTTAGACTCCACCTCTCTGGGAACATTTCAGGCCCTCCAAAGTGTGGAGGCCTATCTCTCCTCACCATACTCCCTGCCGGTGGTTGATGCCCTCAGGTGTCGGTGCGTTGGTAGTTTTTTTTTATGTAAATGTAAGGGGCTGGGCGCTCAGGTATGTATCGGCTCACTCCCAGTGGCTGCTTGGCGGGGCCTGGCGCCCGTGGCTCGGTCGGTGTACACACGGGTGTTCACTATTAGACACAAACCACACCTTTCTTGGCTGCTACCTCAAATCACATTGTGCGCTGTCGGTCCTGCGTGCTGCACAACAACATTCAGTATTTACTTTTATTTACACTTAGCTAGATTAATGCAATGGTGTTGTGTTTATTATGCGGCTCTCTCTCTCTCTCTTTTTTTTTTTGCTTGTTCTCTCTCTTTTTTTTTCTCAACAGGTGATCCGGGAGATTTTCTTTCTGTTTAAGTGCCCTTTCTCACTGTCCCCCTTCCCCTTTATTTTTCTGTTCTTTCATCTTTTCCCCCTCCCTTTTCTATCCCCCAGCCATGTCTCTCTTGTCTGTAACAGCTGAAAAAATTAATTAATTAATTAATAATAACAACAAAGGTCGATCGAACGGACCAATACGGCAAAGCCGTGATGATCCACTTGGCAAAGTAAATCCGTTAGGTGTCTTTGTTGGTGTAGCAGCACGAGGTGAGAATAAAGTAAATACTCTTCACAGTTTAAAAGACAACGCCACCCTGGGAATTTCACCCAGATAATACTGGAAGTAACACTAATCACCAAGAAGGCAGTTAGGTTTGTTATACTCAGTATAGAGACGAGGTTCAATGATAAAACACACACTCACACTAATAAACTAAGAAAGGCAGGTGTGTACACTCAAAGGATCCCACCACCAAGGCACCCATAGTCTCCTCCACGTCGACACTCCGCATCTGAATAAAAGAAACAAAGAAAATTTTAATATATTACAACAAAACTAATATTCACACGCTGGGGATAGCCCAACTGCAGGAACACACTGGTGATCCGCATCTAGAAAAAGGGCCTCCCACCAGTGGCGTAACAAAAACCCAAACTACAAATCAAACAACGGAAAAAAGAACAAACATACAGCCTAAATAAAACTTTAAAATATGGGGCAGACGGAATTGGTATTGCTCCAACTTGCCGTCTGCCCGACTATAAGTTAATCTTCTAATCAATATGCACGCCAGCCGACTCGCGTAGCATATGGCCGTTGTCCACGCCGAAGTCCACTTTAAAGGCTGGCAGCAGTAGGAAAAGAAACCTCGCAACAGGAACAGACAGTAAAAGCAAAGCAGCAGCACTTCACTTAGCGTAGCTTTGCGTAAAACTAAGGCCCACACTTCCTGCAAAGCATAATATGTATAAAAGAACAATAAAAGACAACAACAAAATTGAATTACCGAGTAAACCGCGTCATGAAACATGAGCAGAGTGGCTCATAGGAGGCTTCTACAGCTACGACCTAAAAACAACATCTGTTTACCACCAAGTAAGGTAAATTACACACTACAATGAGTAAACACCTACCAGCCGCGATGGAGGCTTCAGAAGGGTAACCCGCAAATGATCTCTGCAACCTGTCATGAAATCAATATCCTTAGTATCCTTATTTTCCTATTATATTGTTTTATGTACTTTAATAATGAAGGCTTGTAGAGCAAGGCCACTTTTGACTCACAAACTAAGTGCTCAGCCAGACTGAAAAACAGGGAGTTTTAGTGCACAGGCATATTAATAGATAAGACACAGAAAAGAGGAACTTTGCCATATAAGCAATGTTTGAGAAATAACACCATATAAGACATATATGGAGCTAAAAATGTTAGAGCTCTTGCAACTGGCGTTTGGGCTGTGCAGGGGTCTCTCTCTTCCGGAAGATGATTGAATAAAAAGAAATATAAATGTTTTAACACACTATGAGTCGGTTTTCTCTGTTCTATCACGGGGACAAAAGAATCGGGGTTAATAAACCCCAAGGGAAGTCAGCCAGGTGACCAAAAAGGAGATCACAGGTAAGCGATCCAGGACTGCTCAAATGGGCACTATTTACTAGCGCCCCCCTAATGCGCCAGGCCGAAAGTGGGTTGAACTGAGGAATAACATTCATCCTGCCACAATGGCATCAGACAACAGTTATGATGGCTGAAGAACCAAGTGGGACAGGCGCAACCCCCCCCCTCCCAACAAAAACAAAAAACAAAGGGGAGGAGAAAGTACACTAGCAGAGAATAGGGAGATACTGCAGCAGCAAGACATTTTTTTTTACAGATATACAGGGGTAGTGTTGACAGACGTTAAGGAAGAGAAAAACACAGAATATAGAGATGAGACCAGTCTGGTTGCAGGTGTTAACATGTTTCAGGTATTTATTTGTAAATAACTGTTGAAGGTGTATGTGAGATTACTAACATGTGTGGAGGTATCCATCAAAAAGAGAAGGAACAGCAGTCGGAAAATAGCTGTTTATACAGAAATTAAAGCATGTGTACTTTATTTGCCAAGATACTTGTAGAACAAAAGTGCACATTATAGAAAACGAAACATGCAAAATGCAACTCCACCAGAGGGAGCGAGAGGACAACATCCTGGAGGCTGCTAAGCTCCTCAACATCCCGACTGGAGGCTTCAGCTTTCAGCCGAACGGACCTGGCCAGGCTGCCCGGGTCTCTTCTGAGCAGTAGCAGCCTCTGAATCGCTTCTCTCGGGGAAGGCTGGGTCCGAGAAAGTGACGCTCATGTATATTCGGTCAGCTGTGTGTTCGCGGGCATAAGGACGGGAAGACCCAGCGATGTCTGCGCCCGGTTTCACTAACCTGAACAGCTCCGTCAGCTACAGCCAGAACTCTGCAGCGAACGGCGGAGCAGCGCCACCCTATCAGAATGGTTCGTTAGCATGCTAACACCCCATTGGCGGGCTATTTGTCGGTCCTTCGCTTTGCTTTTTGCATTTTATACACTGGAACTGTCATTTACTGTCAGTCGCGATGCTGGCATTAGCTGTAAATTATGGGCATGAATTATTAAAAGACTGATGATTTTAGCTGAAGCTAAGCACTTGCTAAAGGTAGCTAACTTAAAAGCTAACGTGGGTATTGAAAACGGATGGTAACGGTAGCTAACTGTTAGCATGAAAATAGCTGTTTGACAGATTGCGCACCACCTCTCCATAGCCTCTTGTTTTTATTAAATCTCCAATAGCTAACGACTTAATAGAAGTTGCGTTAAAACAATTTACTTTCTATTAATAGAAGGCTGCTTATTTCAACTGAGAGCTAGCCTTTCAAGGAAGGCTGCTCAAGCGTGTTTACAGTAAATGATAACCTGTGATCAGATTTTCATATTTAACATATATTCGTGCACGTGTATTAAGCTTCACAAGAATATCTAAACACATGTGAACAAACTAATTTGTGGAGGGTAAAGTAGGAAAGACAACCGTCTCTAATAAATGGTTCAGTTTTCAGGACAGAGCTTCGCAAAAATATTTATCTCAAAAGAGAAGGAATACAACCAACTAATTTCCTTCTTAAGTAAACAAATAAGAGGGGATAAAATCTTAAAATCAGGCTGCAGTTTGGCTCAAAATAAAGCGTGTTTTGTACTTTGTGGTCCATTATTTCTAATTTGTCGTAGCTATGAAGTAGACATTAGCCAATATTCATTTTGCATATTGGAAAAGTGTGTGTGTAGGTATGTCGTAGGCTTTATACTGCATTTTTAAATAGAGATAATAGAGCTTAATTCTATTTTTGCATGTGTATTTATGTATTAAAGATGGTGGGGACAATGGGCGTGTTCTTAGAGATCATTTCTATTTTTTTTAATTAATTAATTTATTTTTTTACATTTTAGTCGTCTTTAAAGTTGAATGTTCAAAAATGTGTGATAATGCATTCATTCTGTAGCTAAATATGAATGTGAGGTGCGGTTCTGGAAGCTGTCTTTCTTTCTAGAGCCCACACTTTAATTTGTTAAATTACTACAGAGGGAGATAATTCAGTAGTTTTGTGTTTCTGAGATATTCCCTATATTCGTTCAAACTGTGATTGTGGAAGTTCAGGGGTTTGGTGCCCCAAACCTTTTTAGCCATTGAAAACAAATGTCAGAGAGAAGTTAGAATCCTCGTGGTCTTGTAGTTGACTCTTCTGCCTTGTCTTTGAAATGCCAACTTTCTGGGAGGCTTAGATCTAAAATGGTGTTTTGTGACATTAAAACCACACAATCCTGTTCTAGTTGGCCCTTCAAAATAAAAGTATGATTCTGAGTCAGATGTCAATATTTTAAAAAGCGCTGCCTGGTGAGCAAATTGGAAATGTTTCACTCGGCAAGAAGAACTCTAAAACTTAAAAACTTAAATAGAGTTGTTCTTGTTTCTGTTTATTTTTACTCTGTAATTGGAGTGTAATAGTGAGAGTCGACATTTATGCTTATTAACCATGTGCTTTGCTATCCTGCCCCGCCTCCTTCCAGGTCCGGTACAGAGCTACCCTTCCATGTATCCAATTACAGGCTACTATGGAGCTCCAGCTCAACAGCAACAGAGCTACTCCACCATCCCGTCCCAAGCTACCCCAGTTTCCAGCAAAGCACCCATCACGAACAGTGCCCACAGTGCTAACTACTACCAGAACAACCATCCACAGCAGCTGCAACAGCACCACCTCCCTCAGCATCATGTAGCACCTTACAGTGCTCCACTGAGCTCTGCCCCTCCTTCTCAGCCATATGCCACACATCCTTCTTCAGCACCTCCACCGTCAAATGCCCAGTACAACCTACAGCCATTCCAGCAGCAGCAGCATCCACCCTACACCACTCCGGCATCCTACTATGGACCACAGTCATACCATGCTTCTCCAGCACAGCAGTCTCAGCAGCAGCAACAACAACCCAGTTTGGTCCCAATGGCGGCGAGTGGGCCTGGAGGTCCTCTCTACCCCATTGTTTCATACCCGTCTGCTCCAGGAAGCAGCCAGTATGGCACTCTGAGTTCCTCCCAGAGCACCACCCAGATGGGCGCACCTTTACATCAGTACGGTGCTGAGCCTCCAGCCTCCTCAGCATCAGGGCATTCTGGGTATGGCATGGCTCCTCCCAGCCAAGTGGCACCAACAGTGAATGGTCAAGGAAGCACAGGTACCCAGTGAAGTCACATTTTAATGCTGCTAGACTCTGCAATTGTGAATTCTCTGAAAATGCAGGTGGAGTTTTATAGGCTAAGAAAATCTGGTGGATGTTGGCGGAAAATGCTTTGTTTTGTTTTTTTTGTCAGTGTTTGGTGGGCAAATTAAATTTTTTCTGCAAAATTTTTTCTGCTTAGTTTTTTTTGTTGCTGTAAGTTTCCAAAATAAAGCATATTTTGACTGTTTGTGCATTGTATGCATTTTTATGTTTAAAGAAGGAAATAAATTAACATGTTTGCATTTTTGAACCCAAAGCTATCCCTCAGTATCCTTAGAAAGCACTGTCCTTGTGCTGTTTCAGTGGCTGTTTGTGTTTTTTTTTTTTTTCACTGCAGCCCAAAACGCAGTCCATTCCCACTACAGCCAAACCAATCAGGCTTCTCTGAGCTACAACTCCTATGGTGGGGTCACTCAAAGCAGTGGTGGTGCTGAGGCAGACAGACCACCCTCAGGAACCCCTTCCGCTTCAGTCCATTCCTCACCGGGCCACCGTCAAGGTAAGAATGAGAGTAAATCTTCATTATGTATTGTAAACATGAAGATTTTTATGTTTGTGTACCATATTTTTCGCACTATAAGGCGCACTTAAAATCCTTTAATTTTCTCAAAAATCGACAGTGTGCCTTATAATCTGGTGTGCCTTATGTATGAAAACAGACCAGCTCATCGACAGTGCGCCTTATGTTCCGAAAAATATGTTATGTGTGGAAGCTGAAAACTGAAAATCTGTGCCTGTGCAGATAACCTGCCAAAAAATAAGATGAAAGCGTTTTGTAGTTTGAAAGTCTGCATGAAATCAGTTTCCTGTTTATTTTTTCGCTGCTCGGAGAAGAAGTACCACACTGTGTACCTTACATTAAAACTGTGTTCTTTAAAATGTTTTGGGTTTTTTTTTATGATTGGAGACCTATTTTCTCCACCTGCTGCATTCGACGTTTGAACAACATTCTTATCTTGGTTTTTTCTGTACTATAGTGACTGTTTTTGTGTCTTCTGATGCAGCTTGTTTAGACGCACACTGCACGTGAATGGGTTACAGCTGCACTTTGGGAATATAGCACACATAATTAGCTGCAAACACACACACGCTTTCCGATGTGCAGGTGTGGGTCTGTATACAAATTTGGGGGTTTCAGGTTTGCTTTTAGCAACGTGCTGCTGGTTTATTTTTCCTGTGAATGTTTTTCACTCTTAACTTTAGTGGCTGGTCAGGATAATTAGACTCTTTCCTGTAATGTTGATTTGGGTTGCAAAAATTTGACTCTTACTTTGACAGAATAAATTGATATAATTTTGATCCAAACACTTTTTCAACTGAGCCATGTTTAAAGATTTACAATGCATTTAGACCAAATACACAGCATTTCAAAGAGTTGCTTTCTAGAGTGAATATAGTCAATGGAGACATGTTTTATTTTTGGTTTTCAATCAGTTAACTGGTATTAAAACAAGTACATATTTTTGATTGCACGCTTTTGTGGTCAGTTACAACCTCTGGCAAAATTACGGCATCATCTTACCTGCTTGAGATTTTAAAATGAAAGCACACAGTTAGACCATGGAATACATTAAGGCAAAGGAAATGCTCTCCAGTTGTCGATGGATTCTATGAGAACATTGTAGCGGAAAGGCTTTAGCAATACAGCAAGCATCAAGCTAACTTTTGACGAAGGTTCAGTTGTTTTTAATTGGCTTGAATGTGCCTTTACCCCTGCAAGTTTACTTTCTGCCCTGAACTGTGACGCCTAGTTGCGTTTTTTTTTAAGTTTTAAATTTCTAGGGACTCGTTAATTTCAAAGTAGACATTCTTCCACTGAAGGAACTTTGGGCAAGCACAATGTGGTGTGAACCTTTACTGGAAGTTTCCCCTAATCATCAGCCCTTTCTCTCTGCTTCCAGTGCAGTGTAGGTGAACTCAAGATCCACAGAGAGACTTGAGCTGTTGTCACACATGAACCAAGGACAGTGTCAGGTGAAACAATTGAAGATGAAGGATGGGGGTGACCAGTCGACTAGACGTTTAAAAGACCTTTCCTTGATCATATCAGAAATATTATTCTGTTAAACAAATTATTCCTATTTTATTAAAGTACAGCATCAGACGGTAACCTGATAGTTCAAAAGGTTAATATGAGTAAATGAACGAGGTGAAAGGTAAACACTTGGTCTAAAACAGATGGTACTTAATGGAAAAATGAGCGTTTCTGCTAACTAATCAAACATTGCATTTGTGCGGAATTATACACCTCACAACCAGTCACACATTTTAACAACATTAAGTTTGATCATCAGTGAATGAATTTAACAGTTTCATATTGCTTTTAAATACACACACACACACACACACACACACACACACACACACACACACACACACACACACACACACACACACACAGAGTGTTTTGATGGCTTAGTGTTTCGTTTCAGAAAATAGTCAAAAACTGCACTCAGTTTTGACTATTTTCTGCCTTTTAGATTATTCAGACTTCTGTAATTTGGACATTGTCCAAGGTTGACCTTTCTTTCCTGCTGCTGCATGCAGCAACAGATGCATTTCTCACTATTGGGAACTGTGAATTCACCAGACAGTTCCCTGCTCTATTCCTGGATGGTCAGTCAAATATGTCCAACTGCGTAGTAGTTTCACTTATGTCTGTCTCTAATGCATCAAAACTGTTTACATTATCTAACCAAAACCCTAAAAAACTCCCCTGAAAACAGTTCGATGAGGCCATAATATTGGATGCTGGTTCCTCCGGTGGAGAAAGGCTAAATGTATATGTTAAATTCCATCTAAACAAAATTCCTTCTTTGACTTTCACCTTTGTAATCATTGGCTTTAAATTTTTATCATCCTGACCTATTTTCCTGTGTGTAGTGTTAATTGTTTTTCCTGACAAAATATGCGGCCAGCCATCAGCAACTCTGTTCTTTGCTTAAACCCGTATCACATGACTGGAAGCCAGCCGCCTGATTACCACAGCCCTGTCTGATGACATGCATCTCATCCTGACAGTTCTCTTATGTACCTTTCCCACTCCACCCCCTTCCAACAGGCATGCAGTATGGATATGTTGCTAATAGTGGCGCTAGCTCTTCCTCTGCCAACACCTCAGGCCCAGCAGCAGCAGCCCCCTCATCATCCAGCTCTGATGATGACGATGAGGAGGAGGAGGAGGATGAGGAAGCAGGTCTGCTCTAGCTTTTACCTCCCCCATAACCTTTTTGCTACTACCTTATCCACTCCTTATTTTTTTAGTAATCTTAAACCTAAAGTGTACACGTCTCTTTAGACACCTCTACTGTCCCGCCTATCCGGTGTCACTTCTGATAACCGCCATTTTCCTCTTCCCTGTCTGGCTACCATCTGTCACGTCTACTCTACCTGCCAACGCTTGTAATCAGTTCACTGCTCATCATCAGCACCATCTCCTTTCTAATAGGCTAATCATATTTCTCCCTGTTGGTCCTTGTCACCAGCCTTGCAGAGTTCACCCGCTGCGCGCAACATTTCCCCCCCTCGCATTCATCAGTCCTCTTTCAAAATATTGATTTCATCTCCTCAGTGTGTGTGCACACTGTTCTGTTCTTCCATCACTGAAAGCTAACATGAAATTTTTTTCCCTCAGAAAGGTGGCAGGTAAGTAGTGCTCGTTGTCATATACAGGACGACGTCCTCTTTGCCTGCTGTCTAGCTCTGAGCAGCGCTCTTGCTGTCTCTCAGTAATGTTCAGGGTGTGATCGTCCAGCTGTAGTGGACCCTCCACTTATCAGCAGTTATCCATGCTGATGGAAAAAAAAATCAATATTTTGTGTTTTTCTTTCCACTCTGTTCACGGCTCTTGATAGTAAACTGGATAGCCTCGGGAATGAGTTTGAATTAGATGTGGTCATGAGTCCTAGATGTAAGATGAGCACTTATGACATAAAAATGTATTGAGAGGAAATATTAATATAATCGAATATCTTTGGGTTTAAAAATTGGAAAAAGGTATGAAGGTTTTAAATAATCTAAGTGAATTTAAATATATTTTCTAACATAAATGTCAAGAGTTTTCTTTCATTCTCTAGTAAAGGGAAAGCATTAAGATGTAGGGGGGATTGGTTTATGTACTGCATGTTTTAGATTTGTTTTTGTATTTAATTCAGGTGAGTTTTGGGACTTTTAAATCATTTAGAAGCAAATAAGTAAAAAAAATGATTCCAGTGTACTTTGTTCATGCAAGGGGTCTGTTACGAAGTAACTTTTCAGTATTGCTGATGAACAGAAATGTGTTTCATGCGTGAGTAGATTAAACGTCAGTATAGGTTTATTTAAAAAAATTTTTTTTTTTATCACATGCCTGGTAATTTTGTTTTGTTTTGCAGGGGGAAGTTTTTACAAGGAGAAAAAAGATTGGTTTATTACGGAGAAGTTAGCTGTTTGTACACTGTTTGATTTTTTTGACAAGTTTATTTGTCCATGGGGCTACTGATTGACCCTCACGCTTGAATCTTGAATCTCACTGTACTAAAAAACCTTGCATTGTATTAAAAAGGCTAAAATGCTTGGTGTAACTTTTTTTTGAAATAAATTATTTTACATTTAATAATTTAAATGTCAGGTCAGCATGATACTGATTGTTGTCATGCACCTGTGTGATGTCTCTCTCAGATGTTCTGCTTTAAAGATCCTCTGAGACGTGTGTCATCAGCCAGAGGTTAACAGATGTTTAAATATAACCACTCCCCTGCCGATAGGTCCCGCTGTCTATGCATGCGTTTGCTGACTCTCCTGCTTCTCACAAGAGAGCATTGTTAGCACTGCTACAACTCATTAGTGCACTGCCTAATAAAATGAGGAGCTTGGTTTAGCTTTCTGTTTATCCCTCGTGCTCTCATCAATTCCCCACAGTGTTGCTGTCTTACAGGTTGTCTGTTGCAGCAAAATAGCACTTGTTGATTCAAGGAAGCCACGCTTACCAGAATCATGATATTGAAAATAACAAAATGGGTTCAGAGTCACAAGTAAAGCAGAAAACAACCAGTGCATTTTAGACTTTTGTAGGACAAAGCTTGCAAGTTATTAGTTGAAAAATAGTTTAAATACATTTTAAAATGAACATTATAAGCAAACCTGATTAAACTAATTTATAACACAAATCTAACAGCAGACGTATGTTATCAGGATGAATCAATTCATCACCTGTCACATTTTGATAATACTGCCATCACCGACTATCAACAACAGCAGTCGCCAACCAAAATAACCGACTATAACACCAGCAGCAACAACCAGCCTCGCAGCTAATGGCAACCACAGCCAACAGCAACACTAATATTTCTAATAGCAGTAGTAGTTCTGAATTTTAATCTTGGATTGCCTCATATTTATTTAGTTACAGCTGTTTTATTTCAGATTTGTGTATGGCCATTCATTTTTGTTATCTGTATACACACGACAAGTTTTTCTTATTGATTATATGCCAAAATGTTTTGATCAATTTATCTTTATTTTGTAACTGTTCACATAACAAAAGTTATCCACGACTAGAGTTTAAGGCGTTACTCAGTTGGCTGTTTGTTTGTTCACTAATTAAGTCTGTCTGGAGTCAGGGACGGCGTTTTGGTTTCTTTGGTTTGTGTTGCTGTGTCATCTCTGTTGTTGTCATGGTCTTACTGCTGAGTGTGAATCAAGTATTCAAATACATGCAAGGTTTGTCCTGGTTTGAAATAGGCCTTAGTCGGCTCAGTAACCATTAAGTTACACATGTACTGGTGCAGTAATAGAATATAAATGTATGTGGAGTCCAAACTGGGCTCATATTAAAACTTTTAAGATCAACTGCAAATCAACACTGGCTACAATGAGCTCTATATAGTCTTGGTAGTATCCATTTTCTTGAAGGAGGAGGAGAAGGCTTGGCTCTCCTGGTGTCCTCGTCATCCCTAGTGCTTAATCCAGTAGTCTGCTGGTCCGATTTAGTCTGAGATAATTGGATCTTGCCCTGTCCAATGAGCTCTGTCCCTGAGGCCTGTCACATCTTGGTTTGCTGCTGTTGATCCCTCCTTTTGGCACACATGGATTAGTGGATCCATTCAAATATTACTGCCCATGTAATCCTTTGGGAAAACCTATTCATTACATGACATGCAAGGAATAAACAGACAAAAACGAAAAGATCCTTTTGCTTGCTGTTGTTTTTTTATTAAGATTATTTTGTGGATATTTTACCTCATAGGCACTGAAGCAAATTAGAAAAGCGATATGATGGAGTTGGATAACATGCAACCAATGTTGGATTTGAACCGGGAGTGTTGCAGTGCACTAAATGAGTCCACACGCTATTTTGACTGCAGCATTAATTCTTGAAAGGTTATGGCAGCTTGCTGAGGGATTTGAAAAATAATTTTAAAAGCCTTCATGCTTTTTTTTTTTTTTTTAAATAACGTAACGTGAAGCTTTCGAGTTAGCTGCCAGCCTTACCCTCCTCTATGTCCATGAGCGGTGGATAGAGACGAAAAGAATGACATCATAAACACAAGAAATGAGTTTCCCTAGATTGGGTGAGAAGCTCGGTCATTTGGGTGGAGCTCAGAGTTGAGCCGTGACACGAGCCAGCCGAGGTGGCTCGGACCTCTGAGGAAAAATGTGTCCTGGACACTTCCTAGGTGGGGTGATTTGGGCATGCCTAGTGTTTGATCACTGAAACAGTTAAACTGAAAATGATGATGGCAGTAGTAGTAGTAGTCAAAGGAGCTTGCAAAGAAAAGCGTCTGGACTTCTTTAAGTTGCTTGAAGACGTTTCACCTCTCATCCGAGAAGCTTCTTCAGTTCTAAGGTCAAATGGTGGAGAGTCCCAGATATAAACCTAGTGGGTCCCTCTGTGGGGGGTTTCTCCCACTAGGTTTATATCTGGGACTCTCCACCATTTGACCTTAGAACTGAAGAAGCTTCTCGGATGAGAGGTGAAACGTCTTCAAGCAACTTAAAGAAGTCCAGACGCTTTTCTTTGCAAGCTCCTTTGACTACGATGACCTGGATGACTGAGAACCTTCACAGACGTAGTAGTAGTAGTAGTAGTGATTTTTTTTTTCAGATACTTTGACATAGTCACAAAGTGCTTTAAGAGAACACAGATTAGTTTATGACAAAAAGTAGTCAGTCACAAGATAACATTTTAAAAAGGGCATAAAACTAAATGAGTACTGTACTACAAAATAAATAAAATGGGCAGTAATAAAATGAAAAGTTTAGAAAAGATATAGAAATTGTAAAAAGGAATAAAAACTTGGTTACTAGGGGGAAAAAAGCAAGTTCAGAGTTTTGATGATGGTGATAAACTTGTTCCAGGTGTTAAATATAAATGACTCGGCTATTAATTTAATGCATTTCTTTAGTTTTGCTGGCTGAACAGAGGAATCTGAGGCATGTGTTGTCTAACCCGCCTGTTTGTGAGGACACTGGGAGCCTTTTTGTCAGAAAGCTGAATTCAGATGGTAGATGTTAATATAAAAGTTCTCCAAAAAAGAATTTATTTAATTTTGGTTTTTAGATTACAAAAAAGATAAGGCTTGACTAATCCACATCTGGTAAACCACCTTTCTCTGATCAGGGCACCACCCTGTAGCTTCCAGTGGTTTGTCCTCACTAATGGCCTGTAGCTAACTGGTTTTATTGAACATGCTGAAAATGTCTTTCGTTCTGTGCCCATCGCACACACTCATATCTTCTTTCCCCCCCCTCAGTTCTCTACACATGTCCTGTCCTCAGACGTCCTTTCCCCCACACAGCAACTTGCATATACTCAAAACTTAAGTGCTTCCTTTTTATGTTTTCTTTCCATCTTTCAGTCTGCCTCTTCTCTTTCGTTTTCTTTCTGTGAGGCCAAAGGGAGTCCATGCACGACCAAACCAGAAAATCTGCTTTTATTCACTTTAATGTTGTCTTTCATTTTTATCCCAACACTCTGTCCTTCCTCCCCGTTTCACTTCATTTGTCTTTAGATTTTTTTTATTGTGCCATTATTTATTTGAACAGAGTAATATTTGCAAGCTGTCTTTTCCTTCATAATAACAGTTTTTAATGCCTTTTGAGTTTCATTTTTTCCCCTCTCTGCCTCTCGCAGGCGGTGACACATCCTCTTCTTCTACTGGCAGTGCCTCTCCGGTGCCCAACAGCTACGATTCCCTCGAAGGTGGCAGCTATCCAGGTACGTGTTCATCACAGACAGACTGCACCTCATGCACCTGAGCAACTCTCAGTAAAATCACAGCTTTGTCTAAACTGTAAATCAACTTTTCTTTGACAATATGTACAGTGCACAATATTTTTATAACTTGGCATTTGCATAAAATGAAATCTGTTATAAAACCTTAATCAATTGTTAAAGCTGAATTTTAGGGTCTTAGGTCAGTGCTGGAAAACAGATGTGAGAATGACCGGATGAAAATATTCTTGAATATAAAGAAAGTGCTGCCTCCTAAGCAGGGACTCTTAGAGGATAAAATAATTCTCCGTGAACTGAATTTAGATCCTTTTCCTTATCCCTGAGGAAGGTTCCTGCAGTGTTAACACAGCTATATTTGCTGACAGCTGATGTGGCAAAAAAGACTTGGGTCTTCTGTTATCTAGAGACAACTTTTCACAGCAGAGAGAGGAAAAACGGGCTTTAAGACAATCCACATATTCCCTTTGATGCGACCCAGCTTTTCTAAGCAGAAGACAGCAGTGTCATTCACAACGCTTTAAATGTGATTGTTGTTAGTTTGTTACTGGTACAGTGTTCCTGATGTTTATACTACCGTCTCATCTCTTATGGCTCTTTATTCATCTAATCTGATAACAATATTGTGTAGTTTGACCAAAGCTAATGGAGACAGCAAAGGGGACTGCAAATGCTACTTGAAAAGGCTTTTTTTTGTTGTTTAGGGATAATTTGGCACTTATTCTAACTTATTCTAAAATCAACATTAACACAGTGATCTTATTTTTCTGGTCATGTTAAAACACCTTAAAAATGTTCTGTCTTCTTAACATCACACTACTGTACTCCTGCACTGTCTCTCTTTCCAGAATCCATGCCACCATCCAGCAATGTGACCAACCAGGCTCAGCCCTACGGTAGTTACGGTTACCCTGGCATGCAGTCAGGTTATCGGCAGGGACCGGCGTCCCACACTGACGCCTCCCCCTCCGACGACCTGTATGGCCAGTCAAACTACCAGCAGTACTCACAGGTGAGCCTGCAACAGAAATGTTGATTAATATTTTGCACATCTATGGATTGTTTGAAAGTTTTTTTTCAGGCTATTTTCTCAGATTTTATATTAAATTGTCTAATTTTTCGTGTGTAAAAAGTTTGGATAAAGGCAAACCCAACCTGCGTTTGATACCCATCACTTAGAGCGACTGTCTGTTGCCCCCACTAGATTTTAAGTAAGCATATGTAGGCTTTTAAATTTCACCTATGCTTTGACCAATTCTGGTGATAGGCTCTAGTTTTATGAGCTGGCTTATAACAGAGTCAGAGACCTGTTCAGGATTCTGACCCTGGACTTTGCCAGACTTCTAGACTTGATCATAATCCACAACTGACTGACTGGTCAGACTTAATAAATAAATGTTTAAGGTGTCACTACACAGACATTATTTTATAAAATAGCCCACCTGATGAATTTTGGCTGTAAGCTGAGCTGTTTGTTTGTTCGCGGTGTGGAAACCATCCGTCCCTCTCTGCAGCCCTTCCCTAGTCTCTCTGAGCTGTCCGCAGCCCTCGGCGGGCTGAGTGGTGTGCCAGAGCTGGAGGTCGAGGCCCTGAGGCCAATCAACCTGCTGCAGGAGAGAAACTTGCTGCCCCCCAGACCTTTGGAAGCTCCAGAACCCAACCTCAGCCCCGACCTTAAGAAAGTCAACTGCAGTCCACAGTAAGTCTGGTGTAGGGAAATTTTGAGTGGCAGCTGAGTCCTTAAATTTAGCCATTTACTTTCAGTGTATCACAGAAACTTTAGAGTAGTAAAATAAATAAATTCTTAAAATAGTACAACAGTAGTATACAATTACGGGTTGTTTTTTTTTTTTTTCAACTTCTAAGCTCATGGTTTTTGTTTTCTTACTGCATTATTTCAACCTTTTTTCATTTCGTATATTTTTATCTGTGAGTATATTTTGTCATTCGTTTGTCTTTTTTTTCTTCTTTTTTTTTAAAATCAGGACATTCAGGTGTACTCTGACCAGCATTCCCCAGACCCAGGCTTTACTCAACAAAGCCAGACTCCCTCTGGGCCTCCTCCTCCACCCCTTCAGAGATCTACAGGTACATCAAAATTCCCCTCAAAGAACATTTTTCTCAGATTTTGGTATTATGGAGTTAAGATGTCGGCAAATGTTTAGTTCTGTTTTTAAGCAGTGTGTGGTCTTTTTTTTTTTCCATTGCCTTCTCAAGCACTGCATGAAGCTGTTCTGCTATTTATTTATTGAACATACAAAAGCTTTGTTTAGGGCACAAACGCTGCTGTACCTTTTAGCAGACAATAGTTTGAGTTTCTTCATCAAGAGTCATTTTATTCTGATACTTTTTTGTTAAAGCAAACAGATGTGATCAATTCATTCTGTGAAATGCAAAATATGTTGTGCAGAGCAGGGTGTTTTTTCCCTGACAGAGGTATTTCACATTAGTCGACACAGTTTTACATTAAAGAAAGGTGGAACATAGTGTTTAAATACTATCTGGGTCCTTTGTAGCTGTCTTTTTCCACTCGTGACCAGTCAGCAGGAGGAGCAGAATGACAACGATGAAGAGGTGCAGGAAAGATAAGGGAGGGTATTTATAGAGCTGTGAGGTGAAGACGTGTCAGTAGATGTGAAGTGACAAACAATAGGAAAGTGCTTGAAAGACAGGCTGGCACTGACTTCCTGGACTAACGGTTAAATAACTGAATGTTTGACAGAGCGTCAGTTGTTGGCTCGTCGTTTTTGTGAGTGTGTATTTCAAAAGGATATCTCAGAATTGCCCAGGCTGTGTTGCTTTTACAGTAGATGACTGCAGAGGTGTGGATCCTGTGGACGTGTGAAACAGACATTCATGCTCCTCTGCAGTTTCTGCCTACAGCTTTAATTTTGGCAACTCTGATCGTTTAAGGATATGTTATGAAAATGTATTTTTGGAATCATATGCTACACCTACACAGTATTTCCTGATTTTGAATGTAATTTGGTGTTTCCTCTGAGTCAGTCAAGTCTACAGTGTCTCAGTAAACAGCTGTGAGCTGTTTGGTGTAGTCTGGAGTGAGCCTGCAGTTTGGTGTCAGATACGTCAGAGCATCCTGACTGTCAACGGATAGTTTTAAAGAATTTTTCTTCTTGGAGGTGGTTTAGTGAGGCTTTATGATGCATTTAAATCTTCAGCTTGTGACATTGTTTGTGGTCTCTGAGGAGACTCTGTATTACATCGAGGTCCTCCCTTCTTATGCAGCCCAAATATGGGTGTATGCCCCATCATGAGGAACTTCATGTCCCTCGTCTTCTCTGATCTCCCAAGGATACTGTGGTATCGTCTAGTTTAATAGTCTAACCAACTAGTAGAAATTGTTCTTTCCCCAAAGGCTGTCTGCGCTCTGACATTAACATTCATTGCCTGTTTTGAAAAGCACCACCTAGACGAAGTGGGAGAAGCGGGGATGGTTTGGGCATCTCTTCTTAGACTGATGTCTCTTTGCATGGATCCAGATATGAGAAGAAAGAAAGGGAGGATGTATTTGATCATGATGGAAAATGGCACAAGAAAAATGAAGCTACATTTAAATTTTTTGCACTACAGCAGCAGCATTGGCACCCATTTACTCGAATACCCAGAGAGGTGGAAATTCTTAGTTTTTGCTTAACCTTACAGCTGAACCAGCAAACAGAGGTGATTAAGATATTTTGGTTTCACTACTGAGGCGTTTTTCTCGACATCTGTGTTTACTTCGCCTGTGAAAGTAACACATTACTGTTGCGATCCAACCCAAGTGTGAAATTACAAGTTTTCAAAATCTTTTCTATCAGTGTCATGTTTTATTTAATTACTGCAGCTCAACTCAACTGTTTATCAACATAGATGTCAATTATTTTATAGTTATGTTAGCATTTGATCTGATAATAATTTTTAGCTGTTTTTAGTAAATTGCAGAGAAAGAAAGTAGTCCCAAAACCTCCGTTGTGGCCTTCAGGTGTACCCGAGGATAAACAGACTTTGTTCTAAGGAAAAGGTGGAGAAATTTTGGGTGACTCTGGTGCTTCAGCGGAAGTCATGACACCAAAAAAAAGAGGAGAAAAGAACTGCAGTTTTGTTTTGGTTTTTTTTTTTTCCAACCACACTCACAGAAAAGGAAACAAAGTGCTATTCAGCCATCTGCTGAGATATAAATAGAAGATTGTTTTGAAAGGGTCATGGGATGGAGAAAGAAAGTGGAGGCCAAAAAATTGAGGCATGACAGATGAAAAGTTCATAAACATGTCTTTTGTATTTTTTATTTTTTTATTGGAAGTTAGTCCATCTTTCTCTAAGCCTTTTTCCCCCGTTTGCCTCTCTGCAGCAGTTACCGGTGATCACATCAAACACGATCGTGCGCTGTCGCTCCTGCCGCACCTACATCAATCCGTTCGTCACCTTTCTGGACCAGCGCAGGTGGAAGTGCAACCTGTGTTACCGGGTCAATGATGGTACAAGTCCAGTCAAGCTATTTATATATTGTCCCTGCAATTTCTTTACTGCTGAATCATGTTTTGCAGCCTTAATGTTTTATGCCATTTTAATTCTTGTTCAGTACCAGATGAGTTCATGTACAATCCAGTCACAAGGTCATACGGTGAACCACACAAGAGGCCAGAGGTCCAGAATTCCACTGTGGAGTTCATCGCCTCCTCAGACTACATGGTAAACACGCCTCTTATTCATATTACACGTACTTTGCTTCTCTGTCCACTAGAGGGCAGTGTTGTGTTTAGTAAACGGAGGGGAAAAAAAGAAGGCTCATGCATAAGAAGTGACACCTGCAAAGGTCATATAAAAACTTATTATTATTATTATTATTATTATTATTTTTTTTTTTTTCAAACCTTCAGGGATCTTTGATGTTTTTGTTCCTTTTCAGTTGCGACCTCCTCAGCCGGCGGCCTACCTGTTTGTACTCGACGTGTCTCACAATGCTGTGGAAGCAGGATACCTGAAGTACTTCTGTGAATCACTTCTTGGGAACTTGGATAAGTGAGTCCTGATGTTGCTGCTTCATGAGTTTGTCAGTTAGCTATTTAATCAAGCTGATTATTAGCGTCTGTCACAGGCAGAAACCAGGCTGACACAATGTTTCCTGCTGCAGGTTGCCTGGGGACTCGCGTACCAGAGTGGGCTTCCTCACCTTTGATAGCACCATCCACTTTTACAATCTCCAGGAGGGGCTGTCCCAGCCACAGATGCTGGTGGTGTCAGACATCGATGGTAAATATAAGTTACTTCAAAATGACACATGAGAGCTGTGGCAGTGACCCACGATCAAAAGTTGTTGCCACACAGTTAAGACCAGAGGTGGTGGTCTAGTAGAGTGACTAATGACCCTTTCTAGTGTATTTGATAGAAATGTGTCATCTATAGCCGCATTAATAGTCTTTCCTGCTTTCTTTGCAGATGTCTTCATACCATCTCATGACAGCTTGATGGTGAATCTAAAGGAGAGCAACGAGGTAGAGCGTGCTGCTTTGTTCCCTTGAATCTCTTCTGTCATGTTCGTGCCTGCTTCATGATGTTTCTGAAATGGTTTTCTTTTTAATTTTCTCATGTATTGTTTCTCCATCCTCCAGCTGGTGAAGGACTTGCTGAAGTCACTGCCGGCGCTGTTCAGCCAGAGCAGAGAGACCCACAGCGCCCTCGGTCCTGCCTTACAGGCCGCTTTCAAGCTCATGTCACCCACCGGAGGCCGCATCACGGTGTTCCAGACTCAGCTGCCGACGCTGGGAGCCGGGAAGCTGCAGTCGAGAGAAGACCCCAATCAGCGTTCGAGCTCAAAGGTAATTATATTTTCTTTTATTTGTGATTATAATGAGAAAAACAACTATCCAGAGAAAGTGGGAGCAAGAGCAGATGCAGGATTTTATCATATCTTCCTTATTTGGAGTTAAACAGCATCCTTTTTCTTATTTCTGTCTTTATTTGGATGTTAACAGTGAAAAGTTTGGACACAGCAAGCCGTCGAATGTTTAATGAACAGATTGTTTTAGTGTAAAGTGGGCTGCTGTGCTTCATCTGTAACAGCTAATAATCACCACCCTGAACTGCCAGATCCTTATTTAATTATATATTTATTTTATTTATTTAGATATTTATTGATAAGTAAGACATAAATAAAAACATCCTTATTTCCTACCTCTGTGCGGTATGTTCATGGTGTTTGTTTTTCATGCGTATTTTTTGAATTTGTCTCATGATCATGAAGTTGGAGTGCCTGCGGGTGCCCTGTTTTAATTTTTATATTTTTCACATCAAATGGGAGTTTTAAATCATGGCTGCATTGTGACTTGTGAAGCTTAAATTGAACCATATGACAGATGAAGTACAGCCAAAGATTAGTACTTTGTGTCCTGGCATTTTCACAGCTGAGTTGTATTTATACTTTCCTGCAACAGCTCACTTTTCTTACCTGTCCCAACGTTGTCTCACATTTCATCTCAGATTAAACACCACTGTTATTGTCATCCCAGGATTGTGATTTATTCAAGTTTAGCATCTTCTTTTTTAATTCTGAATAAACTGCCAACAAGTCATGATAAGAGTTTCCAAAAAGAAAATGACAAATAACAGATGTGCTTGTTTGCTCGGGGGAAAAAGATATTATATTGTCTTTTTTTGCTGTCAGGAAGGTCCCCATTCCCTCAGTCCTGTGATCAAAATGAGGAGTTGCTGGTAATAACTCTCATATCTTTCAGGGAGCCCACCACCTCGGTCCTGCCACTGACTTCTACAAGAAACTTGCACTGGATTGCTCAGGACAACAGATAGGAGTGGATCTCTTCCTCCTCAGCTCCCAGTACGCTGACCTCGCCTCATTAGGTGAGAGCATGATTGAGTCAGCTGTTGGCATCTTTCATGTTGTCCATGTATCCAAAGTGTCAACATTTTTGCTTATGTTATGAATGCTAATGAGCAAATCGGCTCCCAGTATTCTTTATATTCTATATTTTTTTTATTCTATTTTTTTTTAATAATATATTTCCTTTTTTGTGCAGATTTGCAAACGTAGACTTTAAATCAGATCGCTTTAAAATAACCCTGTAGGAGCATTTTGTGGTTTGGTTTCTGAGTGTGTACTGCTGCTGCACTCAGGTTCTTCAGCTTATCATCATCAGAGCTTGTTGTTTTGCTGTTGCTGTAGTAGTAGTAGCAGCTAACATGTGATTCAGGAGACTGGAAATAATTTGCCTCGAAGAAAATGTCCTGCAGAAGCTCAGGCCTCGGCTCAAGTGATAACATCCAGAAAGTGTGTTACCAGTGTTATCAACCTTGTTTTATCTGTTAAACCACACACCAGGTCATCTGTTGACACGGATACCAAATCTCCTAACAGCTTATTTCTGGCTAATAAAGGAGAAACCTATTCTAAACTGCTTTCTCGCCATCATCGACCTATTTGCTTTCTTCATCTTTATGTCATATTTAATATTATATTATCTGTGTTTTGAATTATTTAATCTTTAATTCAGTCCAGTGTGGGATTAAGGCATTATTTACAAATCACACACATCATAATGATGTATTTGAACTCTTCTTCCCAGTCTTCACAGACTGAAGATAATCACATGTAATTCTCTTAATGTCGATCCTCTCATGTTTTTCTTATTTCTCAGCATGTATCTCCAGGTATTCAGCAGGCAGCGTCTTTTACTATCCCTCCTTTCATTACATCCACAACCCGGCCCAGCTGGAAAAGTTCCAGAGAGACCTCGAGCGCTACCTCACCAGGAAGATCGGCTTTGAGGCGGTCATGAGAATAAGATGCACTAAAGGTAATCAGATTAGATGCAGCTTCATGCACGTTTTAATGTTTCTGTGTCAAACACAAGTTTTGTCCCTGCCTTTTTCCTCTTCAGGTTTATCCATCCACACGTTTCACGGTAACTTCTTTGTGCGCTCCACTGACCTGCTGTCCCTGGCCAATGTGAACCCAGACTCTGCCTTCGCTGTCCAGATGTCAGTCGAAGACTCTCTGGCAGACTCGTCTCTGGCCTGCTTCCAGGCTGCTCTGCTCTACACGTCGAGTAAAGGTATACACAAGAATGACTCATTTTCATGGTAACACATTTAGGTTGAAATTCTTTAAAGATCTTGAAAACGGGACTGTTATTAATTCATCTGTAGGAAAGAGACGTATCAGGGTCCACACTCTGTGTCTGCCGGTGGTCAGTCAGCTGAGTGATGTGTATGCCGGTGCTGACGTCCAAGCCATCACTTGTCTGTTAGCCAACATGGGTAAGTGTTTAGCTTAAATCCTTGGCTTTCACGCCTTTTCATGTGCAGTACTTTTAACCTAAGACTTTTCACACATTTATGACAGTTGGCCTCTAGCCTCCCCGTGGTTGACACAAATCCAATAACATGTTAAAAATATTAGAGTGATAAAGTGATATTGTCAGTGTTTTTTTTCCAGAAAAGTTGGCAGAAAAAAATGCATCAAAATGTATCGAATAAGTTTCCATCGGGTTTCATAAAACACGCAGTCAGTTGGAATTAAATACCAACCCTGGGTGGAAATGTAGCGATACCTGTGTGGTGGTATATAACCCACAGAGAGCTTTTTGTAAGCCAGGTCTTTCCTGTTTCAAGAGTCACATTCGTATACATTTGCATTTTATATTAATGATTAAAAGGTTTTATTCAGTCTGTGCAGAGTGGCTTTGTGGGTCATGTTGACCACCGCTGTTTCCCTAGAGGTTGTGCATTGGAGCTGAAGAGTGCAAAGTTTGCCTGTCCCACAGACACACAATGTCCACATAAATATGAAAATGTTTGCAATAGGGCTGTGCGATATGACCAAAATCTCATATCCCAATATGAGACATTTCTCATCCCGATAACGAGATATCTCGCAAAAATTTTACGTTTTCGAACTCGGGCAACTCGACTTGTGTGAAATGTTTTCAGCTTGGCGTCGTGTACCTGGAGTTGAGTGTTTTGACCCATGCATAAAACTATGTATTTTTAGATAGAAGTTGCAACAGCCGCCATTTTCTTTGAGTATTTATTACACAGCGTGCTGCGGGGAAAAGCCTGTTCTAACGTTTGAGTCTAAGGTTTATTTTGTGCACCTGTCGGCTCCGTTTTGCTTCTCATCTGCAAACTCTCTCCACACTCTTTCACGTGGTTATTGTGTAGGTGGTAGAAGAGGTTTGTTGTGTTTGAGTCTGTGGTGGGGACTGGTTTGCGCCATAATTTGCATGGTACAATTTTCTAGTCCGTGTCAGACTTTCCTTAACCAAACCATGTCCATGCTACAGAGGTAGAACCTCGTTTAGGAATAAGGTCCTGGATTTGTTTTGACTGGTCCTTCTGTTTGGAGCTACCTGGTTCTGCCTCATCTTCACTGGCAATGCTGGTATTCTCTGTGCCACAATGAAAAACAGCGTAGTTTGCGCCACCACGAAACAAACGATAGCAAATAATTTGAAACGATGTTTTCATTTTGTCATGTGATATATTTCATCATATCGCACAGCCCTAGTTTGTAAACATGTCTCATCAGGACGTACTCTGGGCTTTTGTTAACTTAACTTTGTGTTCAGAACTGATTAAAATGCTGTCTTGGAGGTAAACTAGTCTTCATTTGGTCTTTTCAATCCAGCCATCGATCGATCGATATCATCCAGCCTGTCGGACGCCCGGGACGCACTGGTGAATGCGGTGGTGGACTTGGGGAGCGCCTACAAGAGCAACGTCTCCAACCTTCAGCAGTCTGGACTTGTCCTCCCTGCAGCCATGCGTCTCTTCCCCCTCTACATCCTTGCTCTACTTAAACAGGTGCGGCTGCCTGACTGTCATCGGCACATGAACACACACGCGTCACACAGCATGACATACACTAAAAAGAAGGAGAAGAAAAGGCTGTGAATGTGTGTTTAAGCATGCAGCCCTCCACTTTTCCCTGTTAGCAGACTTCTTCTGGAAAGTTTTTATTTTTTAAATTCACTTTGAGGTAAAAGGAGAGAGTTTTGTTTTACTGACTAAACCTGCAAAACGTTATTACGCATTTTAAGATGTAGTTGAGTACAAACCCTAAAAACAAAACACCCTCTGACCAAATGTTACACAGTAGAAAAGTGTGAGCTCACAGTCACAATGCCTGGGTTAAAGACTATTAATCCACCCGGCATGTGTGCATTCATACATCCAGGGTGTGTCCATGTTCAGAAGCACATACACACCCTGTTTCTGAGACAAATCCTCCCTGTAGGTGTTTGTGGGACTCTAACAGTGTGTTCCTTTGATGAATCAGAGAATAAACTTCGGAAACATCACTGTTTAATTGAAAGAAGCACATTATGGCCTATTATTCCTGGTGATTAAAGGTTAAACTGTTACCACAATGTTTTTGTCTGAACTTGTTGCAGTTTAATTCTCCATTTTTAGCAAAAGGATTTGTTTTACTCTGCAAATGGGGCTAAAGCTTTACTCTGCATTTTTAATTTTTATAGATCTTTGAACTTATTCTTATTCTTGACGTAATAAATCAGAGAAATCAAATCCAACACTGCTGATGTGATGTGTGTTTGCTTTCAGAAAGCCCTGCGGACGGGCACCAGCACGAGGCTGGACGAGCGGGTCTTTGCCATGTGCGAATTCAAGACTCAGCCGCTGCAGCAGCTGATGCGAATGGTTCATCCTGACCTCTACCGACTGGACAACATCTCTGACCAGGTGGGATGCAGATGGCTTTTCTCATAACTCAGTGCACTAAAGAATAGTAGAGAGAGGGAAAAACAAAATGACTACTATTTAACCCATTAACATAACATCGTTAACATATATATCTCTGTATGCAGTGCAACTTTATTATTAAACCTGTGCTTAATGGCTTGACTCACTCTTTTAGGTTGTTTTTTATACCTGGCGAAGTGGTTAAATGTAACAGTGAGCTGATAAGATATTTTAGATAACTTAGATGTCTTGCCTAAAAACACTGGAATCCCAGCATCTGGTAAGGTGTCACATCAAAGCCTTAATCCTGAACATTATGATGACTAAGAGCAAAGCCAGTCTGCTTTTTTTCTCTGGAAATTCACAGAAAGTTTGGTGAAAATTGGTTTGGGATCATTGGGATTGCTTTTGCTAGTTAAAACAGATGACTTGAAATGTTTATGAGGAAACTGTTTTTAAGCTTGTGGTATCTTTTAGAACAACAAGGATTTAACTCAATGACAGAAATGTCATAATAAACGTGATTAAAACTTTTATTTTAGTGTTTATTTTTTAGTTTGCATTATATGCATCAGCTTTTTTTTCACTGAACGTTTCTTTTAAAGTTGTATTTAAAAATGTGAAAATAGTCTCACGTGTAACATTTACTTTTAAACACTTGTAATAACAAGAATTATGAAGATTATATTATAGTGGAGACATATTTTAAATGAGGTAATATCAGACTTTAATGTTTGTATGCTCTCTGTTTGAAGCTTTGGGAGCTTTACCTGTGACACTATGTAATTATTATGTATATGTTGTCTGCACATGTATATAGTAAAGCTGTTTTTATACTCTGCTCACAAGTTGTCTGACCTGCAGGGGGCGCTTCATCTGAACGATACCGTAGTCCCTCAGCCTCATCTGCTCCACCTGTCTGCTGAGAGGCTGAGCAGAGATGGAGCTTTCCTCATGGACTGTGGCAACGTAAGCTCCGAGAAGTCTTTATTTCACCTCGTTTATATTTTTCACGTCTCTGTCTTCTCACCATCTAGTCCTTTAATAAAATGCAATAAACCTTAGGTCATAATTTAGAGCAAATCAAAGAGAAGTTATCTTTGCCTGAAATAATATGTGATGGCTTGAGGACTGGAGTTGGGATTTATCGTCTCATTATTTGCCTCGGAGTAACATCAGCAGCAGCACTGGAGCCCAGTTTTCATTAAGTTTAATGTCACATAATTTAATTTAAAGGGATTTTCCACTGGAGCAAATTAAATACAGAAAGAAACCGAAACACTCCAATCTTCAGACTATCACTGGAAAGTATCAGTAATAAATGGAGGGTAGTTAGATGTTTGAAGTTTAAACTTGGTACCAAATCTAATTTCTGAGTGAACTTCTCACTAGTGCAATGGCGTATTTGGTGGCAATAAAGATTTTTTTTTAAAAGGTGGGAGGGTTTTAATATTACAAAAAACAAACAAACAAGGCAAAACATAAAGCCACACATTTATTGAAAATAAAAAAACTTACAAGAAAAAACTCAAAGTTAAGAGAAAGAATTATAAATTTCTAATCTATGAGGAAAAAACATTTATGAGAAAAACAGTCAAATTTATGGGAGGATGCATACGAAGGGGGGAATTGATAAGAAATAGAAATTTATGGGAAAAACCCTAGAAAAAACTAAAAGAGAAAATTATTGTTATAATTGTTTTGTTATTATTTTTTCTTCCTCACTGTCATAGTTTAGAGTGGTGATATTAATAACATTGGCCCTGCTGGCTCTTTAGTTATGGCAGATTAAGACGCACACATGTCAGAGTGTGTAGAAAGTATACTGTGCGGTAATGCTCCTCTTCTCTTCTGCCTGTCCAGGTGTTTTATCTGTGGATTGGCAAATGCTGCAACGAAATGTTCATCCGAGATGTTTTGGGCTGCCCGAACTACGCTTCAATTCCCCCCAACATGGTCAGTAAGACTCATTTGAGTAGAAGTACACATGCAAACAGTTCAAAGAGACAATTAATCTTTTGAAGTACAATGAAGCTTTTATTTTCCCTCTACATCCAGCACATCAGGACGTTACAGAGAAGTGTGATTAGGGAAATGTCTGTACTGACACACACACACACGCGTGTGTGCGCCGCCCAGTCGCTGGCTGAATGATGCAATGCGACATTTTGTTTCCCCTGAAAATGACTCACAGTTGAGCTCCACAGTGAAGGAGCTGTGTTTCTGTTCACTTAGTTAGAAAAAAACAACTTGTCCAGCAGAACAGACTTGCTGATGTAGCTTTTCTGCTTTTTTAACAAACTGTGCAGCCACCTAGAAAGTTCTGTCATTACCACGCCGAGGGCCTGATGGCAACACCCAGAGCAAACGGCGAGTCAGCACTTGTTTATGCTTATTTTATCTTTCTAGCAAGGGGTCAGTGCCTCATAGATCCACCTACAAGCCCACACTCCCCACCACAGGCATGTTCCCGTTAACCACATTGTATGGCTGGGGTTGACTGTGTGAATCTGCGCTATCTGAAACACGCCACTAACAACAGCGTTGTTGTTTTGTTTCCCCTCTTGTCCTCTTTGGTTCCTAGAGTCACATTCCGGAGCTGGAGACTCCTCTCTCTGAGAGGGTGCGAGCTTTCCTCGACTGGCTCCACGACAACCGAGCGTTCAGCTCCACGATACATGTCGTCAAGTAAGCACTGCCGCACATCTGGACTCATATCTGACTGTTTGCAAACACACTGGAAACTGTGCTTCTTCTTCAGGGCAGTCACAGATATACATAGACAGCTTGTTTTGTTCTTTTTTTTTTAATTGCGTGAAATGGATCTCACATATTGCTTTAATACAAAATCTGAGGTCACTGAAGGAAAAAGTGTTGAGTTGCTCTGTCGCCAAAGACGGAACTGCAGAAAACTGAGGTTTGAAGTGTAAAGCAGGGATTGTGCTCTGTTGGGAACACAGAGAGTTGCTGACCCCAAGCGAGCAGTCATTTGTGTTTTACTTGTTTAAAGTCGCCTCAGGGCCTCACATGTCATAAAAGATTGCAGGCACACAGCCTATCGTGGCATCAACCACTGGTTTTGGACTCATTTTGAAGGTTCAGCATTAGTGTTTTGGCCACCGCCATGTTAGCCTGAACCTGTGTTTTTAAACTGTACACAAAGACACCTGGTAATGAGTGCGAACTAAGAGACTGACGAAATCCTAAAACTTCACTTAAACTGGAGCACAGGCTCTGTGGATGCTGTGTCAGGACAGCTGCACAGTGAGCCGTTACTACTGGACACTGAGCTGGCTTATTACTGACAGAAAAAAGTAGGCAATAATTTTTGGAAGTAATAAACTTCAAATTAAAAAGAATCATCTCTCATTCCTGTGAACCTCCGGGTTCAGCGTTAAGTTTAATGTTCCAGTCATGTGATAGGTGCCTTTTTATATCTATCGGCTACTTGGCCAAATTAAATCTGACATTCTGTTGAGGTTCATGAGGAAATAAAGCAAATAAAGAACATTACGATTGTCTGATACTGCACATCCTCTCCGAGTTCGCCCTTCTGCTTCGTCACCTCCCTGGAATCTCGTAAATCCAGATAGTGAGCTGCTCTGATTGGCATTGAACAGAAACTAGGTGTGGACAGTTTCATATAGCAGAGATCGGCACGAGGTTGACGGAAAAGTATTTCCGAAGTGTAAACACAAAGACAAAGTGAGCATTGAGGTCACAGATTGACAGCGGCGGTAAAGTCATCCGCAGGGAACGCATTGTTTCGGTTTCCTCTCTCTCCTCCTCTTGGTGGTACGGCATTGTTGCTTAGCCACATGTTTACATGACATGTTAGTAAAAATGCACTGAGTGGTATTTGAACAGATGTTTGCGTGATGACAGGACTTAATGATCTGAAATGACAGGAACTACGAGAGAGATTTGACAAAAGAATTAAAAACGGCTCTTAAAGTGGTTTCAAGTTCTCTGTGACTTCGAACCTCTCAGTTGTTGATATGTTTGTTTGTTTTTTTAATGATATTAAAAGTGCAAGAACTTTAAAGAGTGGCTAAAATATTCAAGGAAGCAATGTTCGAATATTTGAAAAAGCGGATGGGCACCTGACAGAGAAGCCAATGGATGTGTAGTTAAAGGGATCTATTCTCCTCATTTCCACCTCCGTGTTTGGACTTGATCTCTGCTAGAGTAGCTCTGCATGAGTCATAGTTCACAATAATCCACCCTTCTTCATGAAATGATGGCTTGCAGTTCTATCAGATTGTACTTCAACATTTCAGAAGTGTCCCAGAAGCAGCTCTCAACTCGACATCATTCAGAATGATGTGGACAGGAAGTCGGACACTAGAATGGCATAAAAAATACGTCACTTTTCAGATTAAAAGCCTTAAGAATTAACACCATGTTTCTGAAAGACTCCTGGTGTTATTTGATGCTCCGTGAAGGAAGGGACAAAGCATTTAAAGCCTTCATCTCATGGACATGCACCCAGTTTATTCCCAGGGGGACACAAGCTGTTTAAGGTTTTCTCCCTTTAAGCCAGTTTTTTTCTGACTGGCCAGAGCTTTGCCTGAGGTGACTGTGTTAGCCAATCCTGCTCTCTGTGAGATCATACAGAGCAAAGAGTAGAAGAAAACAGCTTTTAGGGTCGTTTGCAACCTGAACTTTTGGCTCAGAGAGATTACTACAGCATAAAAAGTACATTTAAAGCATCGACCCCTGTATTTCTGCGTATATGTACAAGTATGTCCTGGTTTGACTGAGCTCATGTTCTGCTCCGCCTGAGCCTTGTTGATGGTGTTTCCCCCTTTTTTGGTCCAGACATCAAAGCTGTGTGCCTGTTACTGCCAGAGCGCTTACGTGGCAGAATGACATTTACACGTAAGACCGTCATCTCTGTTTTTTTTAGACACACTGTAGGTATCAGTTAAACAATGAAGAGGTGCGCAATGAGCTGTTTATAAGCATAGCAACAAAGGGGCAAAAGAGGCAGACGGCTAAGCAGCAGAGAGCTACATCTTTATTGTTTATGTGGGACTTTCTAAAGCCTGTTAAATGTCAAATAAATAAAAATATCACACCACATTATCTCCAGAGCTCAAGGCGGCTCCTTAATAGCTCTTGTTTTGTCACTTTTATAACATTTCATTCTGGCAAATCTCAGTTTTGGGTTTTTTTTTGCATTGGGAATATATTTCTCAAAGTAAAGCCAAGGTCTGACTACAAGCAGTTGCGAGCTCTGAGAGAGAAACCAGACGTCAGATCAGACGTTCAGTTTCTGCTCTTGTAAGTCGGGTTAGAGAAGCCAGCAACGTCTCGCCCAGCCTGGGAACTCGTCCTTCATGGATGTCTTTTTGAAATTAAAGACAGACATTTAAAAAAAAAAAAAAAAGAGAAGATGAAAAAAACAGGCAGGGAGGGCTTTGGCTCTGACTGCTGAATAGGTGGTCCTGAGGAGGTGGCTCCGCAAACTCTTAGAGAAAAACTCTCATGCTGGGGATTTGTACGAACAGCTGTCAGTTCAGAGTCAGTGAGGTAGAAGATGCAGGAGAGTGTTGTGTTTAAGAGCTGACATGTCAGCAATGCTTCAAGTTATGTGGAATAGATTCCAACACTTCTTAGACTTACAGAGCATTAAAATGTACAAACCAGTTTCTTCTTTCCCTTTAATGCATTTTTTCCTTCTTTCCCGCAGAGATGATGCCTCTGCTAAAGCCACTTTGTTCCAGCACCTGGTGGAGGACCGGTCAGAGTGGGCTTCTTCCTATCATGAATTCCTGCAGCACATTCAGCAGCAAGTGTCCAAGTAGACTCCCATCACGCTGAGAAAAACTTTGACCACTAGATTCCTTAAACAAGAGCGTGAAAGGACTTGTAACCTGATAGAGTGAAAGCTAGTGTTAGCCAGCAATGGACACCCATCGCTGCGTCAGACCAGTTTTAGCGAGGTGAGTTTCCTCCCCTTCTTTTAAACGGTCTCATTCAAATCAAAGCTTGTTGGTCACCTGCGATTAGACCAGCAGAAGGGGAGGGAAGAGGTAGTTTTAGAAAAGAATAACGAGTTACCGAAAAGAATGAATGAACGAATGAAATTGCTAAAAAACAAACATCCTGCAGCGGCTCTTGCCGCCTCTTTAACCACTGTCAAACATTTTAACCTTCTCGTAAATCCATCGCTCCCGAGAGGAGGAGGAGAAAGTCGAGCCAAGAAGATGCCACTTCAACATCTTTTATTTCAGTTTGTTTTGTGAGCCTAAAATGTAGCTTGTGCTTTTTCTTTCTTTTTCTTTCCTTTTTTTTTTTTTAAATTTCCCGATACATTCCCTTCCCTTTGTTTCATTTCAAGACTGTTTTGAAAACACTGGAGAACAGAAACAAAAATCGGGCATGTGCTTTGAACGGCGACACGCATGCCGCCTTTTTGTCCGCTGCTAGTCTGCTGATGAGCGACGGCTGCCGGGAACGTGATGGGACACCAGTCGGATGTTTAACCCTCCCGTCGGCTCCGTCTTCTCTGCTCCGCTTTATGAACTCCCGAGTTGTTGAGATCGCTCTCCATAAACTTTCCCCCACCCGCCGGCAGTCTTCTCTTCATTTGTTTTATCTTTTTTTCTCCAGGCGCTAACTAAGTTGCTACCCACTTTGTAACTACTGAAAGAATCTTTTATGTGTGATTATTTATGAACCAGCTTATTAAATAAAGACAAAAACAGAACTCTGCTTGTTTCGTGTGACGTGATTATTGATATTACCCCATCAGCCCAATGACTAAGCACTCGGTTTCTTCAAAAAGGGGATCCTTCAACATGAATTTCATTTAAGGGAAAAGGAAGAAGTCACCCAGTGACCTAATCTTGAAATGACACAAGGAGATGACCTTGAATAAGGAAGTGGCCTAATTCAAATTGGCCACTGTTTTAAAATTTATTTTCTTGGCAGAGTTGCAAAGCCTTTTTGGACAGCATCTCATATCATTCCAGACTGGTTGTGCTGGTGTTGCCACAGCTTTCATCTAATTTTCTCAAGAAGTTGGGTGAAGTAACCCAGACCTTGTGGTCAAATGGAAATATTACAGCAGGGTTAGCCACAGAATTAGCCAGGTGAAGACTCCAATCTGGACCCCATAAATGTTGGACTTTATGTTTTCATAAGTTTTACAACTTTTGCTAATGATAAAGACTTCCCGGGCTTTTCAAAACAGGTAATTCTTTTTTTTACTTTTTTCTTTTAAATACTAAACTAGCCTAAAAGTGGAATAAAATAAAAGCTTTCTGAAATTTTATAATTGTTGCAAAGTCTGTGAAATTAGTTACCAGACCTAATTTTACACATTAATTTACTCACACTGAAGGATTTCTTTCATTTACTCTAGCAGCATGTCTTAATCATTTATAAATACTGCGATGTGCTTTTCTCACATTAAGATGTCTCGGTTAAACGTCTTCACACTGACAGGAAGTGGAATATCTTATGCTCAAAGCAGGCTGTATAATGTAAAGCGAGTTTAACCGTCCTTTGTGAATGCAGAGGAAATAATGTCCCATAAATCGTGTGAAGAACTTAGATTTGTGTTCACTGTTATGTTTTTCACCAGTGGCTCTTATTAAAGTGATCTAAATGAAGCAACACAGTAAACACACATATTTAACCAAACTGGGGTGAACTAAGATGCACCTTTTATTTCTGGGGTGAAGCTGAAGTGATTCGGAAACAAAGGAAGTAATATTTTGTCGTAGGTATCTAAAAAAAAAAAAAAAAAAAATGAGAGTGATAGTTATTTTCTTATGTGAACAAAATGGCCTCAATGGCCACAGACTGTTCTTTTTAGTTAATCACTTTGTGCTCGTCATGAAACAGATGATTGGTTTCAGAATCAGTGTGTTCTTGAGGCACGCTTGGTTTAGGCTGATGTGATATTTCTGAGGAAAAACTTCAGCAGGTAACCAGATAAAAGCTTTGCTTCTATGTTTTTGCTCTTACTGCATCTTCAACTTTTGAGTGTGTTAGATTTAAGCAGCAATGTTTTTGTAGGAAAAGTTATGAAAGGATTTCCTTCAGGACATTTGAACTTGTGGTTTACAGTCAATGTTTACTGTATGTGTCCAAGCTTGTATTTTAAAACAATGTTGTTTGGAGGCAGGTTTTTGTATTTACTGATTTTACTCTTTTGCTACAAACACCGAGCAGCAGGGCATTTCCTCTCGTGTAAACATAAAATTGAATCATCTCTAAAAAAGAAAGCAAAAAACAGCAAGCTCTTAATACGTTTAGAGGCTATTTGTGGAAGTTTGGGGTTGACTTTGGCGTTGTCTTTCCTTTCTCACCATTCCCAACAGGATACAAATTTCCGTTTTGTGCTCTGATATAGAAACAGCCTGTGCTACAAATCCGCTTACGCTCGACTGTGTTTGCTTCCAAGTCTGTGTGATGGACATTTTAATCATTTTAATTTTGATTTCCTATAAGCTTTATTTGCAGCATCCTTCATCAAAATGCCCAGAGTGCCTAACACAGTGTAACTTTAGTTTTTATCTCTTCTCTGCATCATGCCGTGGACTCTGTTTCCTGAAACGCTGGGTGCAAAACAACAAATAAAATCAGAGAGGTGAAAAATGTGATTGCCTTTTAAATATCTGCTCAACAACGTGTTTATTTAAGAAAGAACAAGAAGATGGGTGCAAATTTATCAAAGTGTAACACTCTGTTGCAACATGAAAAACAGAGTGTTTCCCCATTCTTACTTGATGATTTCACCTGCTTCGCCGTTCCGGGCGTCCTCTCTTGGGTTTCCTCTTTGATTATGCTCCAGGTTTTTCTGGTAGGTGACGAGTCTGGAATGAAGACTGATCAGTTTAGTTCTAGATGTTCCTTTACTTTGAAGTCATGCTGTTGGAACAAGCGCACGATGCATTTTTGGCTTTGTCTTCCTGAAATAAGTAAGAAGCTGTCTGTTTGCCCAAAGCTTGTATACAACATTCAGTCTCCTTTACAGATGTGCAACCATCCAATCACAGATTGAGCATCTGTGATTTCTAGTTTTCTACTGTGTGAGTGGTTCAAGGAAGGTCGTAGAGTTTCTTGGTCTGAGTTTTGGCTCATGTGTCCAGAAACTTATCTGGAATTTCATGATCCTTTCTCTCTAATAAATCAGAATTCCGATCACACATCCAGGGTGTCGATCCTCATCTATGTGCACTTTAAGTAAACAAAAAACAGATTTTAGCTTCAGAGTGGGAGTAAAATTCATTTTTCTGCAGTTTTGAACAGAGATTTAATGTGTTTTTGAACCCTGAAAATTTCATGTGAATAGGTCTTGGACTAATAAACTAATGCTGAAGAAGAGCATTAATTTCACACCTCTGTACTCTTGAAACATAATTTTAATTATATAAATGTGAAATATTGCATTGCTTCATTAAATGTACAAAGTTATTATACATGAAGGACGTCATGCAAAGAGCTGGCACTCAGTATTTCTAAATTTGACCATTTTCAGTCTTTTTGTATTTTCAGCACCAGGGTTGAAATTGGAGTAAATCCCATGAGATGTTAAAAACCTGCATTTAAATCAAGACTACGCCTGAATGGGCAAACACTGCTTTCCTTGTGCTGTTATTCTCCCGAGCTGGAAAATATCAAATCAGTTTTCACTTGTTTTTTTAGCCTCGTCAGTCCATTAAACACAGCCCCTGTGTGAGAATTTGTTTTCCGTAAGTGAGGTGCTTTTAGACGGAGCTGTGAAATGCTGGCAGCAAACACACAAACAGCCCGTGAACTGTTCTCAAACAGATCTGGCTCCCATATGGTCTGACTGCTGCTGTTCTCATGGAAAACTGGACCCGGGAAATCTCAAATATTTTAAGACCAGAAGAAGTTGAAAAAGTTGTCTTAAGTGGCCTCACATTTTTGTTTTTGACTTTTAAAAACATAGTTCAGTCTAAGATATGAGAAAGCTTGTTGGGAAGAAGAAAAAAAGGCCACACCCGGCTGGAAAGGGGCGTTGGAAAGTCATGTAGAGCACTTCAAAGCAGCCGTATTTTATATAGGTTTTTTAGTCAGTCTAAAAGCAGTTTGATTTGTGATGCCAGATGTTTGCTGTTTTGCGCCATGAACATTCAGAACTAGAGGTTTTTAAACCAGTCAACAACACAAACTGGTCCGTTTGGTGGCTGGGGGGGAAAAAAGAGCCAAACAACAAGTGACTGCTGTTCTGATGCCTATATTTAAACTCCAGCTTTGACTGGTCCACCCTTTCACACGCCCACCTCCAAGTGTCCAACCCCACTCCCCTCTAAACCCCGCTTCAGCTCCATCCCACCTTTTTTACAACAGACCCTCTTTGATATATTCAAAACCATGAAGTCACAGTTTCCCCTCACAGCTGTACCTTTACTTTTGCTACAGTAGTTATTATCAGAAATGACACGTAGGGAGGTTAAAAAGCAATGACAGAATAATCCCTAACAATAATACGTTCTTTAAAAAAAAACAGGGTAAATGGACTGTTTCTTATATATGGCTTCTCTATTCTACCTGAGCACACAAAGCACATTAAACTACTCCCCTCATTCACTTTTATCTATGCTTTCTCTACATAAGTGCTTTCTGTGTAACCTTAACAGACATTCATACTCTGATCGATGCCTCGGAGAGCAACTTGGGTCTAGTATCTTGCTCAAGGATGTTCGACTTGCAGACTGGAGCAGACAGGAATTGAGCCACTAACCTTTCGATTAGTAGATGACCTGCTCTACCTCCTGAGCTACAGCCACTCTGATATCTTCAATGGTCACTTCATTAGCAACATCTTTCTGCTACTGGTTTGGTCCCCCTCCCCCACCCCCCCTTTTGCCTTCAGCGCTGCCTCAGTTCTTCATTGCAGAGATTTAACAACTTGCTGGAAACATTTCTCTGATTTTTGGACCATATTGACACGACAGCGTCTCAGACTTGCTGCACATCAATGATGGGAATCTCCCCATTTCACCAGATCTCGAAGGTGTTGAACTGAGATCTGTTGATTGTTGAGGTTGTTTGAGTACAGTGAACTCACTGTCACATTAAGGAAACATGAGGTGATTTGAGCTTTGTGACATGGATTATTCTGCTGGAAGCAGCGATCAACAGATGGGTACACTCTGATCATAAAGGGATGGAGATGGTCGGCAACATTACTCAGGTAATGCACGTTTAAACGATCCTCGGCGGTACTAAGTAGCCCAAAGTGTGCTGCCACAGCATTACACCACTGCCACCCTGAACTGTTAATACAAGGTGGGATAAATACACCCTTTCATGTTTTTATGCCAATTCTGATATATCCCATGGTTGGCTTGAAACACTTATTAAAGATTTTAGGATCTCAAATCTGTGTTAAAGATTTTTCAAGGCCCAAAGATGACCTGTTTAAGGCTCACTGTCAGAGAGAAAGTCTAACCCGCTTTAACAGACTGTATTCATTTTCTCTTCAGTCGTTGTGCATGTGGTTCAAGTTGAGGATCCGTCTAAGGAGGAATGCTCATCATAATAAACTCAGCTGAACTCCTTTTTCTTCCCCCTGACAGCTAAGAAGCCTGACAGATAGCCTGCAGAGGGCTGGCACGGTGGTGTGTCAAGCTCCCGGAAAGCTGAGCAAACAGTGAGTGTTTGTGAGTCCCAAAGCGGCGTGGCCATAAAAAGACGCGTTGAAAGCCGAAAATATTGATGATGCTTTTACAGACAGGTGTAATGATAGCAGGCTTTTGTTGGTGGTTATTGGCCTTCAACTGTGAAAAATGAACTCTTCTAAATAAATCGTTGGAAAATCAAACAGATCTGCCTGAAAAAGACTCAAAGTGCAGGCATATTTGAGCAAACCTCTGTTCTTAGCAGGAGACTGAAAACAAGGCATTTGAGGTCCTTATCAGGCCTTACACTCCAATGTTTTCCCTCACAGACTACAAAAAGAACTTTTCTCTCTATTTTGACTCCTGAATGAGTCTATCTGAACTATATCCGGTACCACAATACCCCATTGTTTGCTTACAGGACAACCACAGAAACTGCTTTTGAGTGAAGCCAAGACTGCACCCCCACAGAAAAGTCCCAGAGACTGCTGAGCCGCATATCACGGGCAGATAACCTCAGAGAACACCAGACCGGAGCTGCGCATGTGTCTGACTATCTCGTTTTGATTTCAAAGGGGGGAAAGGAAGACGTGAAGGAAGGCAGGCGGTGGTGCTAATCGTCTAACGGCTGGCTCAAACCCAAACTTAATACAAAAAACTCCCCCAGAAAACAGCTGTCGTAACAGATCATAATGTTGAAAGGAGGTATTGCTGGCACTTTTATTAAAGGTCCAGTGTTGTAAAGTGAAAGTGATGATATCCTGCTGCAGCCGCTGACTCACAATCAGCATAATTAACAGTCATTAATTTATGAGCACACAGATGTTCTTTCTCTCTCTCACTGTTTTTTAAGGCAGCTCAGTAGGGCAGTGGTTACCAATGTTGTTATCCACCAGCCAGCAGGGGACTTCATATGTTCTCCCAATGCTTGCGTGCATTTTCACTGGAAACTCTGTGAGATTAGGCTGGATGAGTCTAAACTGGCCGTAGGTGTGAATAACTGTCTGTCTCTGTTCCTTTCAGCACTGAGCAAATCTTCTGTTCCCAGAGGATTTGCACTTCCAAAACAGCCAAAATGAACAAAAAACCAGTTTAAAAGCTTTGAGTACAGTTGAGCTCTTCAATACTCAACCATAGAAAGTGGCAGTTCTTCAGTCTGCTCCTTTGGACTGTTGTATTTGGCCAAGGAAACCGGTTGGGTTTCAAACTCAACCCCTTCCCTAGAGTATTTACTTACTGAGGGCCCCCAGTGTTTGATGTAGAACATAAAAATCCACCCAGTTATGTAAGAAGCGCTTCTCTTATTCTGCCTGAAGTCCAGCTCCTCAAAGCCTTTTCCTTCCTCGGTAATGGTTGGATCTCCATTCTGCCTCAGGAAGTTGTTTCCTGCTGTCATGTCTTGGCTTCCCTTTCTGGCAGTTTGAAATGTCTTTAGCACTTCCTCTACAATGGCCCTGCACCAAACCAAAAATATCCTGATAGAAATCTCTCTGTCGCCGTCCATGTGCCTGTATGACTTCAACTTGATGCTCAACTTGGGACATGCTTCAGCAATCAAGTGCTAAAAATGTATCCACAACTTCTGTTGGAAACCAGCTCAGATCAGGAAGCAGGATCCACACAAAAACTAAAAGCTATGCGCTGAAAAAATAATACATTTTATAAAGCCATGCTCACATCTGCAAGCAATGTTCCCTAAAATAAAACACAGCTCACATGGAAATGTGAATCAGACTTTTATCCTTTATCCTGCTTTTGACATGCTCCCATTCAGCCATAAGTGGTCAATGCAAAGCAGCTAATGAGGGTTAATGCACAGACACGAGCTTGCTGATGGCTTTCATATGCACGGGTCACAATTTCTCTTATCAGTGTAGTTTATATAGATTCCAACTTTTGTATCAGAAGAGTTTCACCCTTCTTTTAGGCACTTGTTTTGGTTACAAACCTGTATTTAATTTAAGATTCAATTTAATATAATGTTGAAACTGGAAAATTCTGCTTTGTCTGGAAAAATATGAGTTAATTTTTGCAAATATGTTTATAGATGCCCTTCCTGTTGTCCCTACTGGGGACTGGCACTAGGCTTTTGACACCCTGAAGAAGAAGAAAGTAAAACTGCAAAAGAAATGGTTATTTCAGTCGTGGAAATCACTGTATGTGCTCAACAAAACTTACAGCACAGCTTGTTGCTACAAAACACAAATTGCAAGTTAAAATTCTCCATAGATTGCAAAATTCGATGGGATTACTACTTTCTCTGGGCCTAAGCTTTTTAAAGATAAGCTGGGTACTATATCCTCTGAGCTTTAAAGAAGAGGGACCATCCTGCTTGTTATCAGGCACTAATTCTAAAAAACATGTCCAGATTTTTTTTTTAGCATGATGATCTCTTTCAGGGAAGGCCTTGTTAATCTTAGCAGGTTAATGCCGAATCACAGCTTTCCTCCTACCCAGGCCTGAAACCAGCCGCTAAAACATTTGGAGTGTTACTTTTGAAAAATGAAAAAGGAGGCCCTGAACTGTTAAACTGCTGAAATATTATGTTAAGCAACAATGGTAAACCATATCTCTTTCAACACAGAAACTGGTCTTCTCAGTTCCCTGAAGTTAGCAGAGAGCTGTTGAAAGAATAAGTGATGCAACACAGTGGCAAACGTGCCCGTGTTGCAACTTTTTATTTTTAAACATGTCCAATGGCATGAGATTCAAAACCAGCAATTTACATTCAAAAAGGTTTTTTAAAATGTGCTACTTTTAATTGAATTTAGGCTTTAGATGACTTGCAAGTAATCGCATTTTGTCTTTAATGACTATTTTAACAATCATGTTATGTTATTGATATTTGCTCTGTTGTGTCCTGAACCATCACACTGCATGTATGTCAGTGTTTTGTCAGTTGGGGTTAATGGTCTTCATAAATATTTGCTCCTCAGATAAATGTTTGTATCCCAAACTGTGCAATTTCCTGAAAATCATCAGTCAAGCCCCGTGTATCTAATGATCCATCGTCGGCACACGTGCCATGTTTCCGCCCCTCGCAGGTCAGCGTGAATTAGATTCTTTATTCCCAGATGTTTCTGTTTGATGAGGGAGCGAATGGGTGGGAGCTCAGACTTATGTAAGGGCCACGTGGCCTTACATACAAACGCTGTCTTCCAAGCATCCGTAATAACTCGCAGCCTCCCTTTAATGAAAACAATGCAGCGTGAATTACGAGGGCCAAAAGGTGAGGCTGGGACACGACATGACTGCTTAGAATACTGGCGAATCGGTTTCCCTGTTTCTCACAGGGTCCGAAGATTGATCCACGGCACATATCTGATTCTCTGTGGATTAACTGTCTTAAGATGAGGTTCCGTTTCTAAGTGTTTGTCCCTTTCCCCTTTCTTCACAGTGAACTAAACATCCTCCTTGTTGCTTAAAATTGACAGGGAAGCAAATTTAAAGTGTAAACAGTGCTACTATATGTACCCTGTTTCAGTATTCAATGAAAGAATCCATAGTTTAGATCTTCATTCAAATGTGGTTCCACAATAAAAACATTTGTTACATTTGTTGCATCTAATTAACCAGTGGTATCCACCAGTGTTAACCATATCATGATTTCAACACATTCATAAGTTTGACACTATGTGCACTTATATGATCTTAATTTCCTCCAGTCGTAATTCAATTAACACAAAGGTAATCCTTTCTTTATTGCACAGCATTTATAAGAGGTTCTAATTTTTTAAAGGTTTCATTTTCAGAATTCATCAGTATAGTCAGCACAATATATTTTTGCTGCCTTATTTGGCACACGGCCTTCTGTAACAACTCATAGACTGACACAATAAGCCTTCATCATCACTAACCTCGGTTACATCACAACAGGAAGCTTCTGGCTTTGCTGGGTTGCTCCCGATGTGTTCATCAATGTTGGTGTGTGAGTGTTGGATAGAAATCATTTAGACGTAGCAAGTTTATTTCCATAAATGATGATTATTCAACATCGGAGCTGTCACTTCCACCTAGAGCAGGTACGACAAACTCAGTTTACACGGTGGGCCACGTAGAGCCAACTTTGACCAGTGAAACTACGCTTTAAAGAACCTTAGCTACACATTGAATCCGTGAAATATTTTAATATAAGAAAAAGAAGTGCAATTTCAACAACACAGCTCAGTTTTTTCCATATGATAAAGAGATGTTCCTGTGGTAAATGAAAGATATCTGTCAGCATGACTCAGGGCTTAAAAGGTTAAGAAATAAATGTATAAATAATACAGATAATCACAGTTGTTCATCTATATTCACCTTAGTGTTGTACGATGAGCAATTAATTAGAAAAATATAAAATGATAAATCAGTTTTTCAGTAGGAAAAGCCGTAAAACTTATAAAAACACATAAAAAGTCCAGAATTTATGCCCTCCTTCACATTTTCCAATGCAGTTCAGTTGACCGCATTGGAGTTTTTGGCAGGCCAATTATGGTCCCCAGGCCTTATGTTTGACACCACTGATATACTCCATTTCTCAGCTTTGAAAGTCTTTGTTTTGTTTTGCTTTATTAATTTTTTCCAATGCCCTCCATCATACTTTAATCAGTCGTCTGTCTTCTATGATGACATCATCCTGTGACTCAGCAGCAAACAGCTGTGAATATCAGTGTCTCATATCAGGGAGCTCTTTGATAAGCATTTGTTTTGGGACCTTGACACGTTTGACTCTAATTACAAGTGTCGAAGTTGTAAAAACAACACTTTACTGCATGTCTGTCTGATTCCGATGAGCCGTCTCACTGACAGAGTGGGAGGAGGTCGTCCCACATCTCGGTGCGGGAATGCCTCACGTCATGATTCAACTTTTGTCACGAGCACCATTACATCATGTTTGTTTTATTTTTCTAGTGCTAATCCCACTGTGAAGCAACAGGAAGCTTTAAACCCACACAAAACCAACTCCGATGTTCTTATATTGAGCTTTGTTATGCTACTCTGAAGCAGAGAAAGTTCCAGATACTAAATAACTCAGAACATTTCTTATCTGCAGGTGATGAGTGAAGCCTGGACTGTACAGAGCCTTATCTGGACAGTTAGTCAAGAAGACTTCTTTGCTCCAGCCTGCCACAGCTTTCTCAGTGCAAAGTAAACCAGCATTTGAATGTTGTTTAATTAGCTATGATTAATTTAATTCCTACCGCTACACCAGCAAACAGTCCCCGAAATGTCCATCCATTCGCTTCCGCTTATCCTTTTCAGGGTCGCGGGGGGCGCTGGAGCCTATCCCAGCTGTCATAGGGCGAGAGGCGGGGTACACCCTGGACAGGTCGCCAGTCTGTCGCAGGGCCAACACACAGGGACAGACAACCATTCACACCTAGTGGCAATTTGGATTATCCAATTAACCTATCCCCACAAGCTGCATGTCTTTGGACTGTGGGAGGAAGCCGGAGTACCCGGAGAGAACCCACGCAAACACGGGGAGAACATGCAAACTCCACACAGAAAGACCCCGGCCTGATGGTGGAATTGAACTCAGGACCTTCTTGCTGTGCGGCAACAGTGCTAACCACCGTGCCACCGTGCTGCCAAATCCCCGAAATGTTTCCACCCAATTTTTAAAAATAAACCTCCGAAACACTTCCTTAAAATTCTGTCTTTCTGTGAGTGTTTCTTTGTGAGTATATTTCACGGGATCATGTTCCTATTAGTCCTCTTTAGGGTTGTCTATGAACTCAATGATCCATTAAAGCTGTAGTTTCTCTTGGCGTCTTGATCTTATCATGTTGTCAATGACAAGTCTTCACTTTTTGACTGTTTCCAATATCTAAGCTCAAACAAATTCAGGGGTACATGATAGTAAATCTGTAAAACAGCTGACCACAGGTGTTATCCTTTTTACTATGCAAAAAGACTGAGTAAAATCTGAGTTTTAGTTTGGATATACCCTTCCTGACGCAGCCCCAAAGTGGATTTGTGTGTCTGGAATTGAACCAGCAACCTTTGGCTTGCCAAGTGAATGCATGTAATATTTTATGAAATACTCTTGATGTTTCTGCTCTTGGTTTTACAGCACCCGTTCATCCCTCATTAACAGCTACTGTCTGTCATCTGCACTGCCTCCAAATTAAAGCATGACAACCTGTGATATTTTTGCTTTGGCTGGTCTGATATCTGTTACAGACTCACAGCCACTCACTTTATCACAGTGTTGCTCTATTTTAAGCTCTTCGTAAGTCCTGTTATCCTACACCGTATTGTTTGCCCTCAGTAACTTTTTGGACATTTATTTGTAGGGGAATGAACTCCTGTGTGATCAAACAGTAACAACATAACAAAAATAATACGTTCTTTCACATTTATAGCTTTTATTAACATAGAAATATAAGTCATGATTCATGATGATGAGTATGTTCACTTTGGTGCAGTTAGAGTGGCTCAATTATTATTAATTGGCATATTACAGTTATTAACATTTGCTTGTCCAATTAACTCTTTCAAGATAATATAAGCTTGATATTATTAGATGCAGCTCTACAAAAGAAATATTTGAGTCTTTAAGTAATTTAATGCTGGATTTCCAAACAAAACTGTAATGCAGATAACATCATTAATAAAATAACTTTCAAGCCTTTCAAAATAAACATCCACAAATTCTCAGCATATTACCGCCTGATCATAAATTAACGATAAATAAACCATAAATTCACCATTTAAAAAAAAATTGTGCTAAATATTTCCAGATCTTTTAAATCTGCCCTTTTAATCAAATATATTTTAAATAGATACAGCCTGGTTCAAGTGTATTTGGACAATGATATTTTTTGTACACCATCGCTGTGGATTTTAAATCAAACAGTCAAGGTGTGTGAAGTAGAGACTTGCAGCTTTAATTCAAGGAGTTTAACAAAAGTGTTATATGTAATGTTTTGGAATTACAGACATTTTCCCCAGAGTTTTCATTTTTGCATTATTATTGAACTTTGATTTTGATATTATTTATCATTTCTAGTCTTTTGGTTTCTTTGTTAGTGTTCCTTAGTTGCTCTGTCTCTCCTGTCTGCTGTATCCCCTTGTTAAGTCCGCGTCTCTGTGTTATGTTTCCTGTTTTACTTTGAAGTCCGTGTCTCGGGTTTTTGTATCAGGTTTTGCTTCCCCTGTCTCGTTAGCCCTGATTTGCCCCAGCTGTGCTTCCCTTCTGTCTCTCATTCACTGATTGCTCCCTCTGTGTATTTAAGCCCTGTGTTTTCCATTGTCTGTGTTGTGCTCTACCGTCATCCCATGCTTTGTCATCTGTCCAGCTGCCTGCCAGTTTAGTTTCTGTATTCCCAGTATTCTGTTTTTGTCATTTAGTAATGAATCTTTGTTTTTGAGTGCACTTTCAGGTCCATCATTCCTCCTATCCTGCCTGCACACAGCCGACACACGACAAGATGTGGTTTCAAACAAGTCATAGATACTATACACAAGTTGCCATGTATAATTGCTTGAATTGATCACACTGGACAAAGGTTGTTATTTATAACTATTTGTACTGCTGCAGGTTATATCACTTTCAAACACAACCGAGGCAGGTGGTCACGTTTACAGGCACTCAGAGCGAACTTTGGACCTCTCTGCTGCCATTTTCTTTTCTTATCACTGAATACAACCTTCACTATCAATAGCAGCCAATCAGCTCTGACTATATAATGTACAGTGACATTTCAACACAACTGTATACTGTTTGTCCATCATAAACCTTGCTCGCAGGTTTATCATATGCTTTACTGTCAGGCAAGGATAACAATCAAGGATCATGCATCTGCTTCTTAAAAGGAATCTGACAGTTTCCACATGTGCCTGTCTCGTGCAGGAGATACTTCAGTGCTGCTTTGTGTTTATTCTGTAATGCTTTTGTTAAGATCTTTCATACATTTTTTTAAAATTCAAAGATCCAGTTCTCTGTTATTAGGCTGTCACTTGTATCTCACTATATGTTGTCCAGTATCAAAAGCTTTTCTTATTTTTTAGTGTTGTTTGATTTTGTTCAGCCCTATCTGCAGTTAAGTAAAGAGTAAAGTAATATCTGAGTAAAGCAAGCAAACAGGGTGGAGACAAGTATTCATGGTATGTTACTTATGAAACATGTCACTGGAATCAGTGACTGCTGCTCTGATTTTCCTCTTCATAGTCAGTAAATTTATTGGAAATACTTTTTACTCTAAAATGAAACCCTCTAATATTGACGTGGTTGTGAGCAGTTAAAATTATAAGCCATTTTCAGGCACACATTTCAGCATTTAGTAACCGTCGGTTGGCAGTGTTTTCCTGACATCTAGCCATGAATCTAAATTTGAAATGTTTGGTTGAAACTGTCTTCAGTAGATAGAGAAGATCAAGAGAGGAACAACAACCTTCATAGTGTTTCATTGTTTATTTTTCTATCAGTCATGGATTGGCTTCCCCAGAGCCCATACATTACATTAGCAGGGTGGGGTCCTGCTGATAGACATTAGAAAAAAAGACAGCCAACATCCAAAGATGAGCCTTGAATGTCTTCCAAGATGCATGAAGAACTATTCCCAAAAACCAGTTAAAGAAAGCTGGTTTAAAGAATAAAGGTAGTCATGCTAAATATTGATCTTTGAGCCCGTAGAATTGTACCATATATATGTCCAATTGGAAACTGACACAAGTTTTGTTTTGTTACCTGTTTAGTGAAATATATTCCAGTTATACATATATAATGGACATGGATATAAGGTGTAGACTCTGAGCTTTCATTTGAGGGTATCCACATTCAGACTGGAAAAAAGGGTTTAGGAGTTTCAGCTTTTTAACATGCGCCACCCTCTTAAAGTAATTAGACAATTGACTCAAAGGTTATTTCATGGGCTTCGTTATGTCATTATTAATTAGGCAGATAAAAGCAGAGCATTAAAAAAGAGAAAACCCAGCATCTGCTGATGACGATGGGCTCAAGACTTCAGTTTGTCAGCAAAGGGTTTTCAGCCAAGTATTAGAAATGAACATTTTATTTTCAGTTATTTAATTTGTCCAACTAATTTTAAGTCCCTGAAATTAATCAATTGTGTTAAAAAATGCTTTAGTTCCTCATATTTTTTTTTGAACATGATTCATTGAGATACAGAATTCAGTTAAGCATTTTGGAGATTAGACTGTGGTGACCCATCATAACAGAGCAGATTCCCAGGGGTAATAGGAATTTGGAAAGTTGTACACTGGTGGTGGTGTAGATGAAGATGGAGGTTGGATGGAGCTCTGAGTGACCAGGATAAAGCAAAGATGGGGGAGGAGCTGGGTTGCATTAATGAGAATATGAAATGCAGAATGACAGATTCAAAGTACGCAGAGTGGAGGCCGATTGTCTCGGAGGACGGGGGCAACAACAAACTCGAAGTCAACACTGAGTCTGACAGCATGGGAAAGTGGAAGTGATTGAACTTGCACATAAGCTTCATTAATATTTTAGGATATAAACAGTGTGACAAATGTAAACAGTGTCAAGTAAAGCCTTGAATTCTTTGTGCATTTCCGGATATCTGTCTTTGAGCTGTTTAGTTCAAGGTGTATCCTCCTCTTTAAATACTCATTTGTGTCTTTTGATCATCTATAACTTGAGTCCCGATGATGCATCTGAAGATCAAAGTATCTCCATGCACAATGGTGTGTTTTGGTGTGAACCTGTTGTTAATGTCCAATATCTTTCATATCTTTAACCATATTTAAAGTAGTGTTGGGAACCCATTAACAGAAAAAAAACATCCCATTTTCTCTGCCAGCTCTACAGCCCTCATCTTATTGAGCTCCTCAACTAAGCGCCTAATTCAACTCCTATTCAGAAAGCAAGGCGAAATACAGTTTTGTTATTGTTTGAGATCAAAATTTGTTAGATAAATAGACGTTAGAGATATATAGCTGTTGACTGAAGGGTTAGCAAGGTAATTATTTTATTGTTAAGATGCATGGATGGAACATTCTTGTCTGTTTTCAATAAATAGTGCATTTAATCCATTTTAATTGCAAGTCAGACATGGAAGATTAGTGCTAATTGTACATAATCTGTTTTGAAGGCTGTTTTGGTTTGCATTAGTGCCATCACCAAATACTTCCTCTGACTGGCATTATCTTGGCTTCCTGTAACACTGTGAGGAAACCCTGAAAGTTCCTTGACAAGCACAGCTGAAGTCAGTGCATGGACGCTCACTCCTAGACCTCATATCCTTCTTTGGAATCTGTATCTTATGGATACAAAGACAACAAAGAAACACCTTCTTTATTTCGCCTTTCTCAGCCTTTTAAGCCCAAGGGCCTGCAGGTTATCAGATATCTCCTTTGGTTTCTTCACGCAAGTTAAACATTGAACATTGGGGTCACTTCCTCTCTTTGGTTTAGATTATGTTTTCACAGTAATTTTTTTTCCCTGTAGCCTCATTTTAAGTGAATCTGAGCCTCCGTATCTCCAAGCACATTGAACATGCCTGTAGATGTCCAGAAAGCTTAAATGAATACTGGATATATGTCTGTATTAAAGGATATATATAAACTCTTAGAGTCTAATGGGATCTGCTTTGCATGATTGCATGGATTTGTGCAGGAAAGTCACCCAGCAAGCTTTTCAGTGAGAGTACCACATAATTATGGGTCTAATCAAAATCCAAAAATAGAACCGCAAGAGACTCTGCGTGCTGTGTGTTGAGGATATGGGAGCATTTATCAGGCCTGAATTTACAGTTTCTATCATCTGAAATCAGGATGTTTTTACTTTGTAGGAAGATCGTCACAATAGCTGGTTTGCTAAATGAGTCAGTGTCTGCTCATTAGAGAACAGCAGTGCAGAGAAAAACATAATAATGACGCAGAAGGAAAGTTTTTTTCTGTTAGGAGTGCCTTGGTTTTAGTCATGCTTGGACAGATGCTTTCAAAGCAGTCAGTCACCATGTTCTGAAAAATGATAGCGGGAAAGCCTTGAGAAAATAACCATGCAGATTAAGCTGCAGTAGAGATGCAGAGGTGGGAATTATTCACTCTTTATTTTTCAGGATTTGGCATGAAAGCTCATCTTTATATTCGAAAAGTATTCATGTTGGGACACGAGCCATGTTTGCTGTGCTGTGTTAGCAGGTTTTAGTCAGCCCCCTGGTGCATTGTTTCCAGTTTTTCAAAGCTTCAATTGCATGTCAAGACTGTTAAGTGAGTGTTGAATGAAACAGCTTTTTAGTTGTCTGATTTTGGTAATCATGTAGATATTTGAATATTATTGTGATACTACAGCGAGTTAAAAGTGAAGCAGAGGGATTTTTATAGATATATAGTGTGCTAATCCCATTCTCTCAAATGTCATTAACACAGTTGAACCCATACGCAATAATAAATATACATGTGACACAACCACTGTGATGTCCACCATGTTTCAAAAATGTACGCATTTTTGGTTGTCGCCAAAATGTTGCTCTAAAGCTCGCCTTCATGAGCGATGGGTCATCAGAACAGCTTTTATGGACGTCATAAATTAAGCAAAAAGTAGGGCCATGTTCTCGTAAACTTCAACACAATCTAATTTCTTTTTGCAGCCAGAGGAAGCTCAGTAAAAGCTGACGATGCTATTGCCCTATTATTTGATATTTGATATTAGTTTTGCAACTGAAGTGAAATGTTAAATGAGTCAAGCATGAAAAACGTTTGTGAAGGGTGCAGGCTGTGCATGAATGGGTTAAAAAGAGGGCTTTCACCCAGCAGGGAGAGCTCTCCTTCAGGACTTTCTGACTTCACACGGGTAAAGCTGTGAACAAACCGTGAGCTTTTCTTATTTCTAACCAAACCTAATAATAAAGTAAGTTAAGATTTTTTAAAAAAGCTTTTGGTTTTAGAAGGGACACAAGCTCTAGTCTCCAAAATGAAAGTCATGTGTTTGTCCACCTCAGTCTGCTTCATTTCTTGCCTGAAGATGGCACAAACAAAATGGGCATTTCCCCAAAGTCCTGTAGCATTGACTGACACTGCCTGGTGAGGAAGAGTCCATAAAGTATCAGCTGCTTCTAGTTTCCAGCAATAATCACTTATCAGTTATTTTATTTTATTAACCTTTATTTAACCAGGAAGATCCCATTGAGATTAAAAACCTCTTTTTCAAGGGAGACCTGGCCAAGATAGGCAGCAGCAGATGTCTCACAGTTACAGAAATTACTCAAACACAGGCAGCAACAACACACATGCAACAATAAGTGAAAGAATACAAATAAAATATAAAATAAAATTCAAATAAAAATAAAAAAGTCAGTTAAAATGACAATCAATCTAATTGAAACAGTTGCATGTTATGGACTTGGCCTCAAGGATTCGTAGTTTAGATTTAAAAGCACTTAATGAAATGAATTCAGTCATTTCCCATTCCTTCTGCAGTTTGTTCCAGGCCAAGGGTACTAAATGGACAAAAGCTCTTTTACCAAGTTCAGTTCGGGCAAATGGAACAAAAAGCAACAAGTAGCCATGCGGACAAAGAGAATACCGACCAGCATGTTTCATTATAAGCAGGGAACATATATAAGAAGGCAGCAACCCAAGTATTGCCTTATATATAAAACTGTATAAATGAGAGTTCCTCCGACTTACCAAAGCAGGCCATCCTACCTGAGAGTATAACTCACAGTGGTGAGTCTGAAATTTACAGTTAGTGATGAACCTCAGAGAAGCATGATACACAGAATCAACCATTCGAAGACATTGAGCAGAAGCATTCATATATAGAATATCACCATAATCCAGCACAGGCAAGAATGTTGCAGCAACAAGCCGCTTCTTTGTATTAAAAGAGAAACACAACTTATTTTGAAAGTAAAATCTCAGTTTTAACTTCAGGTTTTTCACAAGATTCTCTACATGTGGTTTGAAGGTAAGCGAGTCATCAATTAAGATTCCCAGATATTTATAGGTGTGAACCAACTCTATTTTATTACCTTCAAGAGTGGTTACTGATGGGATTGTTTGGGCTCGTCTCCTTGATTTAGAAAACAACATGAGCTTTGTTTTGTCTGCGTTGAGAACAAGTTTAAGCTGAAGTAATGAGTGCTGGACAGCAGAAAAGGCTTTCTGCAAGGAGTCAATGGCTTGGACAAGAGTTGAACCACAGCTGTAAATAACTGTATCATCAGCATAGAAGTGCAAGTTTGCATCTGGCACATGTAGACTAAGATTGTTTACGTAAATGATAAATAGAAGGGGACCTAATACAGAACCCTGTGGCACTCCGTTGTGCACTGTAACAAAGTCAGAACATAGACCGTCAGATTTAATGCACTGAGTCCTGTTACTGAGGTAGTTTGAGAACCATGCCACTGCTCTCTCACAGAGCCCTGACTGGAAGAGTCTAAGTTTTAAAATACAATGATCAACAGTGTCAAATGCTTTTGACAAATCAATAAAAAGGGATGCACAGTGTTGTTTTTTATCAAGTGCAATAGTAATATTGCATTACCACTCCAAAGCCCCAGTAATATTACCACTCTAATTGCAGCTGTGATAGTACTGTGATTCTTCCTAAAGCCTGATTGATATTCAGATAAAATGGCATTGGTGTGTAAAAACTCCTTTAACTGCTCACACACAAGAGCTTCAAGAACTTTGGCCAGCACAGATAGATTAGATATTGGTCTGTAATTAGTTAACACTGCTGGGTCGCCCCCTTTTAATAGAGGAACAACAAAAGCTGATTTCCATACTGAGGGAATTTTATTCATATCCAGTGTGAGGTTGAAAAGTGTTGTGAGAGGCTCTGCGACAAAATCAGCTGCCAGTTTCAAGAAGTAAGGATCTAGTAAGTCTGGCCCTGGAGATTTTCTAGGATCTAACAGTTTAAGAGCTTTACAGACCTCCTGCACAGAGAAAGGAACAAAGTTAAATGGCTGACCAGTGTACACCGGAAGGTTTGTGCCAGATTTTACAGAGACTGGATTCAGAGAGTCAAACAAAGAGCCAGAAGATATAAAGTGCTTGTTAAAGCAATTCATAATCTCCTTCCTATCATAAACAGGAACAGAATCCTTAAAAACATAGGTGGGTAAAGCGTGGGAGCTTTTACTCACTGAAAGAGACTTAATGATTTTCCAGAACTTCTGTGGATTATTTAGGTTCTCAGTGGTGACAGACAGATAATATTCTGTTTTAGCTTTCTTAATAGAGGAAGTACATCTGTTTCTTAGTTGTCTGAAAAGAAGCCAATCACTGGGGTAGCCAGTTTTCCTCGCTTTGGCCCAAGCCAGGTTACACTCATGAATGATATCTGCCAGCTCTTGGGAGAACCAGGGGTTTTCACGACCTTTTATCCTATATCTTCTTAATGGAGCATGTTTATTCACAATTTGCATAAACCCATCCCTAAAGAATGCCCACGCTAATTCTACATCAGGGATCAATCCTATTTTCTTCCAGTCATAGTTTGACAAATCATGATAAAATGCTTGCTCATTAAAATGTTTAACAGTTCTTTTAAAAATAATACCATGTTGTGACTTGGCCACTTTAGTATTTCTAATAGCAGCAACAACACAGTGGTCACTTAAGTCGTTACAAAGGACACCCAAAGATGAAAATTTATGAGGAACATTTGTCAAAATCAAGTCAATCAAGGTAGACTTTTCGGGGCTTTTGAGATTTGGCCGAGTGGGTAAATTGACCAGCTGGGTAAGACTGATAGAATCACAAAAAGATTTAAAATCATCTGAAACTGTTTTGAGCCAATCCCAGTTAAAGTCACCAGCTAGAACAAGCTCCCCATAATTTAGTCTGGACAGCAAAAGGTTTAAAGAACGCAGAGCTTCTGTGGAGGCAGAAGGGGGTCGATAGCAACAAGCAACTGTTATGCAAAGACCCTTTGCAACATTCACATTCAGAGCCAAAAATTCCAATTGTTTGCAAATTGATTCTGATAGAACTATTGTAGCATCAAATTTTGACTTAACATAAGCAGCAACACCACCACCTTTCTTAAGCCTATCGGTGCGATAGATATTGTAGCCAGCCATGCTAACATGTTCATCAGATATATATTTAGACAACCAAGTTTCAGAAATGAGGACAATATCTGCATCTGTTGATTGAACCCAGATCTTGATCATATCCATCTTGGGTAACAAACTGCGCACATTAAGATGAACTATCTTCAGCCCAGGTGAGGATTTAAATTCAGATGGTGTCTAGCTACATTGCAGCTCAGGGCCTGGGTTAGGTTGCACATTACCAGATAAGAGCAGTAGTAAGACGATCAGAAGTCTCTGCTTTGTACTTATTGATTTTGACGTGTGAAATGTTGACACAAAGCAGGATTTTTTTGTAACTAATTTTGTAATTGTACAAAGCAAGAAGGTTTTGAAGATGAGGTAAATCTTTCTGTAGTTCAAAATGATTAATGTCCTGTTCCAAATACATTGGAAATTGTACAGGATGTATAGCAGCAGTGACGCATGTAGATCTGGGAACCATGTCTTGCAGAATGGTGTTAAATGTTCTCATCTTAGAAAAACTGAGTGTCCAAAAGTCCCCCACGGCCAATAAGCAAAGCAAAGTTATTAAAAAAGCCATTATCCAATACACTATGATTGTTGATGCTGAATTAAATAGGCTGCACAAACCATGTGGTGTAGAAGGCTTCAATCAACAGCACAGCGCCCGATGTATTGCAGATAAGCTTTTCGAGCAGTACAGGCCTTGGTGTGGTGCTGATGTCTTCCACTAGCAACACAGATGCAGTTTGTTCATTGAGGATTGATATTGAGTCAGTGAGTCTCTGTCTTTATCATATACAGGAAGTGATGATGTACTCAACGCCTTCCAGCACATACTGGTGTTGCTTCTCATCCTCTGACAAGATCTGGTTGGTTCTGGATAATCCCACTCATGCAGCTCAGCAGTGCAGTGGAGTCTCCATGTTCTCCCTCTGCGTGCCTGGGTTCTACCCGACAACTTTGACGTCCTCCTGCAGACCAGAGACACTCATGTTGACTTAACTGATGATGCTAAATTAGATTTGAATGTGAACATGCATGAAGGGCTGTCAGTTTCTCAGTTTTAGCCTTACAACAATGCAGTTGGGGCCAAACATCACAGATCTGACACAGTCATGGCAGATACTGCTTATTGGTTGAGAATAGAATAATCCTTTAATTGTCCCACAAGGGGAAATTTGGGTGTAACAGCAGCAAGAAAGACACATATACAAACAAACAGTACACAAGACACAACAGAAACATACACAATTTTTACATATTTACATGAAGGACAATGGTTACCAAAAACTGAGTACCATACTGTTATCAAATTAAATACAGATAAGAGGCAACCCTGGTTATAGTGTGAATCGGTTGATAAAATAGTGCAAGTTACAGCGCTGATGTAAACATCTACAGGGAGTGCAGAATTATTAGGCAAATGAGTATTTTGTCCACATCATCCTCTTCATGCATGTTGTCTTACTCCAAGCTGTATAGGCTCGAAAGCCTACTACCAATTAAGCATATTAGGTGATGTGCATCTCTGTAATGAGAAGGGGTGTGGTCTAATGACATCAACACCCTATATCAGGTGTGCATAATTATTAGGCAACGTCCTTTCCTTTGGCAAAATGGGTCAAAAGAAGGACTTGACAGGCTCAGTGTCAGTCTGGCGAGGGCAGACTGTATGAATTGAAAAAGGACCCAAAATGCAGACTCCAAGGAACAGGGAACAAAACTTGAATGTTAACAAAAAGCGAGCCGTTTAATATGGCTGGTAAAAAAGGTACAAACAAAGGGCAAGGCAAACTGAAGCAAAATTAACAAACCTAAACTGGGAAATCTAAACAAACAATAAGAAAAACCTAGACAAGAAACTTGGAAGCATGGCATAGGAAACATGGCGTGGACAACAGACGACCTGACAATCACACACTGAAAACAGAGGACTTAAATACACAGGAGGTGATTAGGGGAAGTGGCAACACCTGGGGAAACACCTGGCACACATGAACATAATGACGTCACAGTGGGAGAGTAAAACTGAACACGATGAACACAGAAACGCCAGACCTCTTCACAATAAAACAGGAAACAGAGTGAGATATAGACATGACAACCTGAACTTGACAACATAAGCCACAGACATGAAATACATGAAAAGCAGGGGAGACTTAACATGGTGGAAGCACGAGGGGGAAATAACTAGAAACACTTAAGCATGATAACAAATGAACTTAGGAACCTGAAGGGCTTACATAAACTAAAACATCAAAAATGAACTAAAACTCAAAACACTGGGTCATAAGACCCAGGATCGTGACAGAGCCCCCCCTTCAAGGGCGGATTCCAGACGCCCAAAACCACGAACAAAGAAACAAACATGAAACAAAACCAAAACAACCCACCCAGGGCGGGCGGCGGGGGTCCAGGATGGAGGGCCTGAAACCGACCAAAACCAGAGCAAAAGTTCAACAAAAAGGGTGCAAAGAGCCCATGAAAGGCACTAACGCTCCGGAGACAGTTCTCAAAACTTTCTGAGGGCCGACCTGGAGGGTGACGGCACAAAAGTCCAGAGTTAATTAGTTCAGGGGGCCGTCCTGGAGGTCGATAGCATAAAAGTTCATAGTTCAAAGGTTCAGGGGGCCGGCCACAAGTCCAACAGTGGTGACGGAGCAAATCAGGGGGCCGACCATGTGGAAGGTGGCAGTGGCGAAGCAGGTATGGCTGGCCACACTCGGGCGGTTCGGCTGGTGGCCGGCGGCGACGAGGACGAGACCTGTCGGGTGGCTTGGCTGGCGGCCGGCGGCGACGAGGACGAGACCTGTCGGGTGGCTTGGCTGGCGGCCGGCGGCGACGAGGACGAGACCTGTCGGGTGGCTTGGCTGAACCTCCAGGTGGCGCTGCAGAATCAGGCGAGGCAGGGCCGGCAGAAGCAGTGGCATGGGCCGGACCAGACGAGGCTGAAGACCCCGAGGCTGGAACAGGCGAGGATGAAGACTCTGATGAAGCCGGACCAGGCGAAGCACAGGCTGAAGCCGGACCAGGCGAGGACGAAGACTCTGATGAAGCTGGACCAGGCGAACCAGAAGCCGGAACAGGCGAGGGCGAAGCAGAGGCCGGAACAGGCGAGGGCGAAGCAGAGGCCGGAACAGGCGAGGGCGAAGCAGAGGCCGGAACAGGCGAGGGCGAAGCAGAGGCCGGAACAGGCGAGGGCGAAGCAGAGGCCGGAACAGGCGAGGGCGAAGCAGAGGCCGGAACAGGCGAGGGCGAAGCAGAGGCCGGAACAGGCGAGGCAGCAGCAGAGGCCGGAACAGGCGAGGCAGCAGCAGAGGCCGGAACAGGCGAGGCAGCAGCAGAGGCCGGAACAGGCGAGGCAGCAGCAGAGGCCGGAACAGGCGAGGCAGCAGCAGAGGCCAGACCAAGCGTAGCAGAGGCAGAACCAGGTGACAATGAGGCAGCCACAGCTGGTGGCTGGACGGGCTCCTCGGGCCCCCCAGCTGACGTGGCAGGAGGCTGTGTAAGTTGCAGCAACACACAGTCTATAGTGGGTGAAATGAGTTTGTATGAGTTCTCAGACTGAGGTGTGGCAGAACCAGGTGAGGCGTCGTCCTCAGGTTGAGGCGCAGAAGCAGCAAGCGGTAGCGCGGCAGGTGGTGGTCCTGCAGGCGGCGGCACGGGAGCCGCAGGTGGTGGCGCTGCAGGTGGCGATACGGCAGCTGCAAGTGATGAAGCAGAAGGTGGCCGGACGGGCTCCTCGGGCCCTCCAGCTGGCGTGGCGTGAGGCTGGACGGGCTCCTCGGGCCCTCCAGCTGGCGTGGCGTGAGGCTGGACGGGCTCCTCGGGCCCTCCAGCTGGCGTGGCGTGAGGCTGGCTGGGTTCTCCTGAACCTCCAGCAGACGAAGCGTGAGGCTGGCTGGGTTCTCCTGAACCTCCAGCAGACGAAGCGTGAGGCTGGACGGGCTCCCCGGGCCCTCCGGCTGACACTGAAATTGGCTGCACCAGCTGTACCTCCGTCTCCGGCTCCAAACCGGCCTGGATAGCAGTCCCACAACAGCTTAGCTGAGCCTGTTGGCTAGCATTTCCTGTACAAACAGTCTCTTCACAGCCGGGCTCATGACCCGGAAAGGCAGTGTCCGTTCCAATAATCTCCGGAGAAGAAACATGAGGAGCCAAGATATAGTCACTCACTTGTGTTCGTGGTGTGGAGCGTCGATGGCGCGCACGCCGCTTTTTCTTGAAAGTGGAAGACGGCGGTGCAATAGGCGGAAGTCCCTGGTAACTCCGAGGTCCCCCGAGAGCCAGTCGAGAACCCCGGAAAGAGGGCTCGTGCTCCGGAATGAGCCATGGCTTCCACCGGAGCTCCTCCTCCAATAGAGTGCAGTATATCGACTGACGCTCGTCGTAGTCCAAATCTATGGCGTCCAGTGCTTCCTCGCACTGGACCGTGGCAAGAGTATGGCGAGACTGTGATGAGGGCGTGGAAACTGGTGAGCTGAGAGGTGGTGACGCTGCGGCGAATCTCAGCGAACCGACACGAACACACTCAGGTTCCGGAGGCAGCAATGAAGACGACTGATCGTGGGGTTGTTGTGACTGGTGGGTGTTGGAAGCCATTTCCTGACTCGACAGTTCCTGGGCCTGCAGCATCTCTTTTACCCTTGTAAAAGCATCCACTATAGCAGGTGAGCCCGGGAGCTGAAGGAGGCGGGGATCCCTCTCCATAATAGCTTCCGCAACGTTGACCATCACAAGCTTGCTCTTCAACTCGGGCGCTGTAAGGACGCAGTCGAGGATCGCTTGGATGCGAGCCATCTCCTCCAGACACTCGGTGAGAGCTGAATCTGCTGGGTCCATGACTGGTCAGGTCGTTCTGTCACAGTCTGGCGAGGGCAGACTGTATGAATTGAAAAAGGACCCAAAATGCAGACTCCAAGGAACAGGGAACAAAACTTGAATGTTAACAAAAAGCGAGCCGTTTAATATGGCTGGTAAAAAAGGTACAAACAAAGGGCAAGGCAAACTGAAGCAAAATTAACACAAACCTAAACTGGGAAATCTAAACAAACAATAAGGAAAAACCTAGACAAGAAACTTGGAAGCATGGCATAGGAAACATGGCGTGGACAACAGACGACCTGACAATCACACACTGAAAACAGAGGACTTAAATACACAGGAGGTGATTAGGGGAAGTGGCAACACCTGGGGAAACACCTGGCACACATGAACATAATGACGTCACAGTGGGAGAGTAAAACTGAACACGATGAACACAGAAACGCCAGACCTCTTCACAATAAAACAGGAAACAGAGTGAGATATAGACATGACAACCTGAACTTGACAACATAAGCCACAGACATGAAATACATGAAAAGCAGGGGAGACTTAACATGGTGGAAGCACGAGGGGGAAATAATAACTAGAAACACTTAAGCATGATAACAAATGAACTTAGGAACCTGAAGGGCTTACATAAACTAAAACATCAAAAATGAACTAAAACTCAAAACACTGGGTCATAAGACCCAGGATCGTGACACTCAGAAAAGTAAAAAATAGTGAGATATCTTGCAGAGGGATGCAGCAGTCTCAAAATTGCAAAGCTTCTGAAGCGTGATCATCGAACAATCAAGCGTTTCATTCAAAATAGTCAACAGGGTCGCAAGAAGCGTGTGGAAAAACCAAGGCGCAAAATAATTGCCCATGAACTGAGAAAAGTCAAGCGTGCAGCTGTCAAGATGCCACTTGCCACCAGTTTGGCCATATTTCAGAGCTGCAACATCACTGGAGTGCCCAAAAGCACAAGGTGTGCAATACTCAGAGACATGGCCAAGGTAAGAAAGGCTGAAAGACGACCACCACTGAACAAGACACACAAGCTGAAACGTCAAGACTGGGCCAAGAAATATCTCAAGACTGCTTTTTCTAAGGTTCTATGGACTGATGAAATGAGAGTGAGTCTTGATGGGCCAGATGGATGGGCCCGTGGCTGGATTGGTAAAGGCAGAGAGCTCCAGTCCGACTCAGACGCCAGCAAGGTGGAGGTGGAGTACTGGTTTGGGCTGGTATCATCAAAGATGAGCTTGTGGGGCCTTTTCGGGTTGAGGATGGAGTCAAGCTCAACTCCCAGTCCTACTGCCAGTTTCTGGAAGACACCTTCTTCAAGCAGTGGTACAGGAAGAAGTCTGCATCCTTCAAGAAAAACATGATTTTCATGCAGGACAATGCTCCATCACACGCGTCCAAGTACTCCACAGCGTGGCTGGCAAGAAAGGGTATAAAAGAAGAAAAACTAATGACATGGCCACCTTGTTCACCTGATCTGAACCCCATTGAGAACCTGTGGTCCATCATCAAATGTGAGATTTACAAGGAGGGAAAACAGTACACCTCTCTGAACAGTGTCTGGGAGGCTGTGATTGCTGCTGCACGCAATGTTGATGGTGAACAGATCAAAACACTGACAGAATCCATGGATGGCAGGCTTTTGAGTGTCCTTGCAAAGAAAGGTGGCTATATTGGTTGCTGATTTGTTTTTGTTTTGTTTTTGAATGTCAGAAATGTATATTTGTGAATGTGGAGATGTTATATTGGTTTCACTGGTAAAAATAAATAATTGAAATGGGTATATATTTGTTTTTTGTTAAGTTGCCTAATAATTATGCACAGTAATAGTCACCTGCACACACAGATATCCCCCTAAAATAGCTAAAACTAAAAAAACATTCAGCTTTGATATTAATGAGTTTTTTGGGTTCATTGAGAACATGGTTGTTGTTCAATAATAAAATTATTCCTCAAAAATACAACTTGCCTAATAATTCTGCACTCCCTGTATGATTGTTGGGAGCAGTTCTGATTGTACAGTCAGACAGTTGCAGGGAGGAAGGACCTGCCGAAACGCTCCTTCATGCATCGAGGATGCAGCAGTCTGTCACTGAAGGAGCTCTGCGGTTCAGCAGCAATCACATGCATGGGGTGGGAGACTCTGTCTATCAGAGATGTTATTTTGGCCAGGGAAGAGTTATAATCCAGAACTGTGTTGTTTGCACAATATTCTGAAAAAGCTTTTTGTTTTTCCTGGTGTTGACATGTTGCAAAGCCCATTCAGTGGGCCGGTAGGCGGGTTCTAGCCCGTGGGCCTCATGTTTGACACCCCTGGTGTAACATTTGTATTTCTCCGCCTCCCTTGTTCAGGGAAGGGCTCTGCTCTGTTGACAGTTGTAAACCCAGCGCTCACATACTCACACACCCACACTGCTCACAGACTCCCGCCGAGCTGTAAGTACGCGCTGCTTCATCTCTGCGTCCTCTGCGCGCACATCTGAGCTCCAAATCAGGACCGAAGCAAGAACCCGCCGGAACCACTGGCGAGCAGGAGGAGACTGGAATATGGGTTCTAACGCAATGGACAGTATGAACCTGTCTCAGGATCAGATTGCTATCCTGGAGGAGAATTTCAACAAAGTCAGCAAGCATCCGGACGGCACGACGCTCATGCTGATCGCGGCGGAGTGCGGACTGTCAGAGGAGGAAACACAAGTGAGTAAAACCGAAAAAACTCCCGCAGCCTCTCTTTACTGTCGTTGTGAGCGGGAATGCTTTAAAACAGTGTGGAGTTCAGTTTTCCCGATGTTACTGATCTGGGAGGCTTATCGATAAGGAGCTGTTTAAACGATAGTGTTGAGCAAACATAGGACACCTTTAAGTTATTATCTCCATGGAGATCACCGTGACAGGCCTGTGGAGACTGACAGTGGTGATTATTGTTATTCAAGCATTTAATAATAGTCATTATCTTATAACATAAACTGGAAACATTTTAATAGGAAAAAGTATAAAAAATACCTGCATTCCAACTTCTACTAAAAATGTACTTTTAATATTTAAATACTGTTCAAGGCTGAAAAACGCCTGTTGATAAAAAGCATTAGTCTTTTATCATAATACTTTTTCCTATAGTAGGAAGTACTTTGTTTCATTCTGAGATGTATTAAAGTCGTACTTTATTGAATGTACTTTCCGTTTGTGCGGTTTTCAGAAGTTTAACTTTACTCAGAGATGTTGAGTCTGTAAATCTGACTTCCTTTACAGCTTTACTAGTGTTTGAGTAAATCCTGTCAGAGGCTCAGTCAGGTGACCTTTGAGGAAATAATCATGCAGTGTCTAAGAAATAAGACTTTGAATTTGTGGGGCAGCTCCGCTGACACCGAACAGAGCGCTCAGTGTTTCTGTTTACATCACAGTGTGATGAAATAATCCTCATCTGAGTGTAAACCAACAGTGACCACAGCTGATCAGCAGTGGAGCAACTCCAAGTTGTCTTTCCTGATGAAGTCACCCCAGAGTCAGGGGGGTCAGCTATTGTTAACACTCATAACACTGATTCATCTGCGCAGGGTGACTTTCAGAGGAGCCCTGGGATCAAACAGTGAGGGCGGGACTGCTGCGTCTGTTTCAGATGATATCATTTCTGGTGATGTGGTCGCTGCTCATACCTGTGCCAGATTAGCGTGTGTGTTCAGATGTTAGAAATGCGTCTTCTCTGGCTTACATTTCAGATATCAGCACAAAATACATTTAAAATCAATGCTTCAACGTCAATAAATGCTTTTTATAATATAAATCTTCTTTAATCATAATCAGTTAGCTTTTCAAACAAAAATGCAAACCATTTCCTGGTTTTTGCTACTTTTAATTTGTTTCTGCTGTGTAGAAAAACCCCCTGAATATCATAGTGGCTATGGGTGTTTCACAGGAATGTTTGACACCTCACTGACAAAACAAATGCGTTATTTAAGGGATAATTACTAAAGCCTGACTGATATTGAATTTTTAAGACCTATACTGATATTTTTGGTTAAAAAAAACCCCCTGATATTCTGATGTATTGCCTGATAATTTTTTCTTATAGAGACATAGAGTTATAGAGCTTTTCTTTTATTTAACTATCACTCTGCATAAATCTGTTCACTGCCCTCTGGTGAGCAAACTATGCAACATCAGCACTGATAACATGGTTGAAGGGTGTTTCTCCCGTCTGTTCTTTACTTTTTAAATGTTCATTATAAACATCAATACTAACAATAGCTAATATTGGCCCACAGTATTGGCCCATTGATAAATCAAGTTGGGCTTTAATAATGCCTAACCCATCAATTATACATTTCTTTGCAGTATAACTTACTGTCTAATATTTTTATGATCTTTTAATTTCATCTTCAGGTACCCCAAATTTGAGCTAGACCTTGTTACTTACAACATTTTTAATAATTTTGCCAATACATACCCCTCACCGGTCTATAGAGCTCAGTGTAACGGTACCAAATCTCTTATTTATAGCCAGAAAATCCAAAGTTAAAATCTACTTTTTGCTTAATTATGTTAAGAATAGAAAACACACACCGTTTTTGTTTTTCATATTCAAGCAGCTTAATAAAGAGAATATTTGAATGAATTCTTGAAAATTTCCTTTTGGTACTGCCTCCATTCGGTCTCTGTCTCTGCTCCTTTCCACATGTACGCACTCCCGCCTTGACTGTATCTGAGGAATGCCGTAGCCTACTGTAAAGTCTGAGCATCTGTCACATCTGCAGCCAGATGTGAAGCTTCAGTGCTCTGATAACAACACAAAGTGCACTAAAGTAATGCAGGCACCTCCTCTTTGCAAGCAGCACTCTGAAGCTGCTATCCATGATGATGTTTTAACTTTGCAAACGGTGGGATGTTTCCTTTTAGAACAAGTTTCTTGTTCGTGATTTGGCTGGCAAATGACCTGGCTGTTTGCTTAGCTGTACTCAGCAGGAGGCGAGGCCCAACCTGTGGCTCTGTCATCTGAGCTGATGCAGCATCAGTTTCGTTTTGTAGGCAAATTTCTGCCCGTGTTTGTGTTTGTGTTTGTCAGGAGTGATAAAGCTGAAGACATGGCATGTACATTAACAGTTCATGTATGACAGATTTGTGCATCCTGCCATTTTTTCTGCTGTAACCCAACAAACCAGTCCCAGAAGATTTTTCTGGACTGCAGTAACACAAGCGCAGCAAAAAAATGAAACAAAAACCCCCAAACTGAACTCAAGTGATTTGAAACAGCTTTTTAAACCAAGGATCATTCTCACTCCCACCTCATCACAACTCAGTTTTAGGTTTAAACACAATTTGACAAAAACAAATAGCCAAAGCAACAATCAGTGATGCCAGAAGATGCTGTCATTTAATGTCTCTGTTACTTGCTGTGCCGAAAAAAAGTAAAACAAATATGAAGAGGCAAGAAAAATAATATTAGTCAATTATTTAATCACACACAAAGAAAACATTCCCATGGGCCCTTTTTATAAAATAAACTAACTTAAAATGTTGGCACGACAATCAGTTTGGTCTTTCCTGCTTTTTAAATAATGTTGTTTATAAAGCCGTACTCATGTTGTTGCTGTGACATCAAGCAGAAACATGGAGCCATCAGGGTAGACTAATAAGCATTCATAGTCCTTTGAATCAAATGCTAAAAGCCAGTAAATATCTTTGGATAATGCACCAGGTGAGCAATCTTCATGAAAGATCTTGACAATCTCTGTTTGACTGTAAGCAGAGAAGAGTGTTATGAGTAATCAAATAGCTTGGAGGTGTGCAGGATGATTGGTAACAGTGTAGAAGCAGAAGACAATAGCCGTGTAAGTGGTTTTGTGTGTGTAATCCAGAAAAGCCAATGTGTTTTTGCCCCAGGATGGAATATAATGATCCCACCTGCGTCCTCCTGTTACATACAGGGGGTAATTTTTATTTAGCATAGGCCACATGAGGAGGTGATGATAGTGGGAAGAGTAGCGGGTTTGTCAGGAGGAGACTAGGAGATTTTTTTCTTTTTACCTTTTTTTCACCTGCTGGTTGGATTTAGGTTCTGCAAACTACTCAGTTAGGTTAGAGCACCCTAGACTCATCAGGTAAATTTAGGAAAACATTGTGGTTTGGATTAAAATCCACCTCTTCACATCATTAATGACATGTTGGGAGAGACACACTCCACCTCCACCTTGTATGTAAATGAACCACAACAGCTTTGGAAAAAATGGCATTGACCCACATCCCCAGCCTGGAGAAACAGACACTCCAGGAATCTATGCAAGTGCAAAGGTCGAAATGTCCTCCTACCTTTTAAATCCCAGATATGAATCTTTTTTTCCGAGTATGCAGAGAAAAGGCAAACACAGGTCTTCCTTTGTAACCAACTTCCACTTTAAAGGATTAGGTTTTGCACATTTAAAGGATTATTGCTAACAGTAGTAATTCAAGGATCCAGAAGTCTGCGAGAAAGTTTATTACAAACATCAAAACTAAAGAGTAACTCGAACTATCGCTTCATCCTGCAAGATGTGGACGATTTATGGCCTACGTTTCACTTTGGCAGTAGATCCTTGTGCATCTATTAGGAGATGTCCTTTATGGAAATAAAGTGAAGGAATTATAACCAAGAAAAGGTTGAACTACAGCAAACACATGTTGCTGCCAAGGCTAATAATCAGGCTATTCTGTATTTCCATTCAGTGCACACAAAGGTGCTTGGCCAACCTGACAGGGAAGCCCAGTCCAGGCAGGGTAATGTAAAGGTCTGGCCTCTCATCAAAAAGTACTGACTCAGTCTCCAGCTGATCTTTTTTTTGTGTCTGCCTTTCTTTCTCTTCCTGTCGACCCTCCTAAGCGTTTTGTATTTGTTAACAAAGCTTTCATTGGAGAAGGTTTAACTGAATGAACTCACCCCGGCTACCACTCCCTGTTCCACATTAACCTTTACAATGTTATGGGCTCCGTGCTGCATGTTTGAGCTCCTTTCAGTGAACTCTTTCTTTGTTTTCACTGCTGCAGGGCCAAGAGTCAAGTGTGAAAGACCGTCTTACGTAATCCACTTAAAGTCAACAGGAAAAAATGACATAAGCACCATTGTGTGGTTCAGCAGGATTACAAAAAGTGACAGCTTCCATTGAAAAGTGGGTGAAGAAAATTGCATTGTAATGGACTGGCTTTACAGACGGGATAGAGCGCGTACAGCCGAGTTCAGAGAATAGTTCTTGAATTTATTTAGTCTGATCATGTTTAAGTGCAATCCCAGATGACTCCAAATGGGAATCTTGTGTGTTTTCAGTACAAAATGAGGAAACCATCCCTCTCGCCAGGCACACGGCTCAAACACGGTCTGCATCCCTCCCCAGATTACATCAGCACTCTTGTGAATCCCAAGACAACATGAATTTTAAAACAGCAATGCAATGGGTCACGGGTGTGTGCGTGTGTGTGAAAGCACTCCGTGCAATCATCTTCTGGTCAGAGTTTTAGTGTAGCAGTTTTTGGCAGAGGGGTCAGAGAAACGGGCCATGACTACATGCTGTTAAAATTAGATGGAAACATTCGTTTTGTGCGGTTGCCCTGAAAAAACTTTGCTGTGGGGTCACTGCTCTGCCACGATGAGTCAGCGACCACATTAACATGCACTGAAAAGATGTGACTGTAGTGTGATTGTGAAGATAATGAGAGTCAGATGGAAAGGGGCTTTTGTTTAGTTCGGTGTTGGTTAATCATATTTCCATGTGGGGATTCTGTATGATGATTATGCTTTGGTCGCAAATAACAATTAATATTTACCTCTGATAATTTGAGTTAAGTTGCTTCCTGTGATGCTGTCCATAGACTGTATATAAAAGATGTCTGCAACAACCAGCTTCCTTATCATACACTTGTTAGTTATATCCTTTTTAAAGCTGTGAGTTTTGAAACTGGACATGACTGAGCAATGTCTTAATTTGACTGTGAGACCAAAGACAACATGTATATGATGCCTAGCTTACAAATTTTAATTAAAGTCCCTTCTTTTAATTAAATAAGAGCCACAAGCTAATATTAGCACACTGAAATGATATATTTTTTATTATGCTAACTTGGAAAACGTTACCAGGTCAATGTTAGCGTGATAAAATTTTAGATGGTAAATATTATTATTATTTATTTATTTATTTTTAAATTTACTTTTGCAAATGCTGTGATGGTAAAAAAAAAATAAAATAAGAATTTCGACCAGAATCGGGCTAGCCAGTTTTAGCTGAAGCGATAAATATTAAAATATTGATTTTATTACAATTTATTAAATTTATTGATTGTTAAAGATATATTAGGCTAACATTAACATGTACAAATGTTAAATATCAGCATGTTTTACTTTAGATTTTTTTTGTCACTTAATCTTAGGCTTTATGTCTGGCTAGGCTAGCTTGAGAGTCTGATGTAATATTCTGCACCATGTGGCAACACATAAAAATGTTGGCATGCTGAAATGATGAATACTGAACATTATATTAGGCTAAATTTAATAAGTGTTATTAAAAATGTAAATAGGCTAGATAGTAAACATTGACAGTTTAAGTTTCTATGCTAAGCCAGGCTAACTATATCTTTATGGTAAGCTAGGCTAGTCACGTCCAGACTCTAATGCCTTACTAAATCCACAGATAGGAGCTCAGTAGATTTAGGTGGTAGTGTCTCATGAGAAAAAAACAATTATTCTCTAAAGATATTAAATTATGTGATCCACCACTATATTTTTAACAGTCAAGTTTAAGTTTCACATACATATCATATTTCTTTAGCTCATGTGTCTTACTTGAACACACACAATGATAATAATACACACAAACTGGGTGATTAGATTACCAGTTTAAGAGACCCATAGAGTAATGTGCTCTAGTTGGTATTAGTAGTGGTTAGGTTATTGTCTACATGTAGGCTTGTAACCAGTAGCCTCAGGCTGAAAATGCATTTAAAGAAGCCTGTATTTAATTCTTGGAAATATGAGAAGTCCAAGAGTTACATCATCAATCTTGTGTTCAGGCTTTACATTAGTGAACAAAACCCCCTGCCACCTGTTCTAACCCCACCCATGGGTGTGTTTGTCCTGTTTGTTTCTTACAGAAATGGTTCACGCTACGTAACGCACAGTGGAGGCAGTCAGAGGGTCTTCCAGCTAAACAGGGATCTGTGCTGGACTGAGATTTTCCAACCACCTCTTTGGATGCAGGGAGCTACTTCCTTCTGGACGAACTGACTTCCCCTCCTATTCCTCACGTTTCCCTCTCTGTTCGTTTTTGTATCTTTGAAGCTGTTTTATCTTACAGAATGTGAAGGTTTTTGTGTGTTGCTGCCAATATATCTGCCATGGTTACAGAAATAAACATATTATTATTGTAAGTTAAAATGACTTGGAGTGTGTTTTGCAACTATTGTACATTTGGGAGTCACATTCACTGAGGGAGCCAGGTTATATAATGGTGGGCTGTGGTTTGAAAAGGATGGGGGCATTGTTTGGTTAGTGTACATGCAATTCTGTCAGCAGGGACCGGAGCTGGACGCAGAGCTGTTTATTCGACTATAAAAGATGTAAGGAAGCGCTGGGTTTACAATAGATGCTGCTGGCATCAGCTGCCACTATCCAGGAACTTCTGTGGACAAACATGGAACATTTCCATTAGTGAAAGAGGAGAAAAGAGGAGGGGGCAGGACATGACTGAAACAAGTCACACGGTGGGCTAAACAAATGCAGGTGATGTAATTTCATTGTTCAACCTCCTCCGCATAACTAAATGCAGTAAAAAGGATGTAAACTCACCAGAAAGTTGGAGCTTTAATCCTCAAAAAGGGTCCAAGCTGCCAGTAGTATATAATTTCACTTACTGTAAACAAGTCCCATTATAAAAAAACAAATCCAGTGCGGTTGGCATCACTGCCAAAAAAACCCCCCATCAGTGTTGTTGTACTACACACTTACGTTTAATTTACCTGAAAAAATATAAATTTTTAATTTGTTCTTCTCTGTAGAGCCTGTTATACATAGATTTCACAAAGTCTTTTTGCTTTGTTTTTGTTTTGCTGAATTAATTTTTACAATTAAAATAATTATCATGATCTTTAGTCTTTATTTTTAGTGAAATCTGGTATTGCTTTTTAGAATGTTATATAAAAAAAAGGATCACCCTGCAGATTTTTAGTTTAAAAAACCTTTGAATTCAAATTCACTTCTTTTCTGTCAGTCATTTACTTTTATGGGCATCTTTTTGGTTGTTGTTCTCAGACATCATGACAGAAATAATTACGGACATTCCTAATCCTAAATATCTTACAAGACACAGGACTTAAGCTCTTTACGACTCTTGTTTACAAAATGAATGATTTTTAGGTAAAGTATCTATTCATATAAGTGAAGACAGTCATGAAGCATCGTCTCCCAGGCTCCTCCATACAACAGAAAGCAGACCTGTATTTCTGTCAGCTTTCCTCAGATTTTTTTTTGTCAGACTAAGCGACTGAGCCCGCACTCATGTCACACACAGACATACCTTGACTCCATCGCTTTGCAGGGCAAAATCTAGCCACAAGCAGTGATATGTGATATATCGCTGGCTGTTGCTCATAAATAGATCGTTTCTCTTGGAAGGGGTGGTTGGGATTTTTAAGTGCCTCTTTAGCTTGCTTGGCATAGACTCAGCAACACCCAACCTCTCCTGACTGATGATGCACTTAAGGTGAGGGAGGCTGGTGTGCCTATTGCAACTGAAAGAACTGGACAGGGAACTTTTGTGATCCTGCCTTCAGAAAGCATCTTTTTTTCTCCTTTCTTGGGTGTTGGGTCATTTGCACTGGTATTTAATTATGATTAGACAACTAATTAACCTTCTTGCTGTCAAACAGAGCCCTTGATGCTCCCTTAGTTCACATTCCATCTTATTTACCGTCATCCAGCAAACTGTGCAAACAGACTTCAGTTCCCTTTAACAGAAGGGTTTAACTTAAAGGGAATTTAATCTGTAAAGTAAGCAGCAGTAAATTAGTAAATTTTTAAGCAGTTATATAATGCATTAATATCCAAAATATCCTGTGACACACCTGGCTTTGTCTCAAGGTACACCATTTGGGGGCCACAGCTCTGCAGTAGCCTGTAGTTAAGCTTAATATAGTGATGCCATGCAACCACGTTAACCTTTTCTCGTCATCGTATGAAAGCGCGTTAAAGTTATGAGATGACGCGAGTGAAAATGCACTATGCTACTGTATGAACAAATGCTGAGGAAAAACAACAGAGAAATCTCACGTCAGCTCCTTCTACATGATCAGGAGATGAGCAACCAAAACTGGTGCCCATTAGGTCCCCGAAGGTTCTTATCTATATCAGATGCTATGATGTCATTGTGTTGCCTAGCAAGCTCCTACAAACAAGTTAAAATCGCCTGTTTGTTGCAAAAAAACCTTTTAAAGACACTATCTCTACTTTTAAGATTAGGCTTAAAACTTTCCTTTTTGCTAAAGCATATAGTTAGGGCTGGACCAGGTGACCCTGAATCCTCCCTTAGTTATGCTGCAATAGACGTAGGCTGCCGGGGGATTCCCATGATGCACTGAGTTTTTCCTTTCCAGTCACCTTTCTCACTCACTATGTATTAATAGACCTCTCTGCATTGAATCATATCTGTTATTAACCTCTGTCTCTCTTCCACAGCATGTCTTTTATCCTGTCTTCCTTCTCTCACCCCAACCGGTCGCAGCAGATGGCCGCACCTCCCTGAGCCTGGTTCTGCCGGAGGTTTCTTCCTGTTAAAAGGGAGTTTTTCCTTCCCACTGTTGCCAAAGTGCTTGCTCATAGGGGGTCATATGATTGTTGGGTTTTTCTCTGTATCTATGAAGCGCCTTGAGGCGACTTTTGTTGTGATTTGGCGCTATATAAATAAAATTGAATTGAAAGCCATCTTATCATTTTCATCTCATGACAATAACTTCTATCAATTATATACACAAAACTTTCATTATACGTAAACTAAATTATGACATCATCATGTTGCCCAGCAACCACATAACAATGTAATAAAAAGCACAGGAAAAACAATACAGCAGCATGAGCATGTATTAGTACAATGACAATGAAAAAAATTAAATTTAAAGTCTACTCTGAGCATTAACTTACTTATGCTGCTGACGTTTTAGATATGAAAATGTGTTCTGAACTTATCTGAACTGAAAATTTGGTGTGAGAGAAAAGGAAAGGAGGTCTCCTGCCAAGAGGCCAGGAGCAAAAACCCTGATCGTGGGAACTTTCTGCAGAAACCAACACCGACCCAACAGGTAGTTCCACTGCTCATTAACACAGCTGCTTTTCATAGTTGATGTTTTAACTGGCACACTCGTGAATTATGACCTATTAGCGTTTACATTCACAATTATTGAGAGGCTTTAGAGGACTTGTCTAGAAATACAAAGCACACACACACACACGCACACACACACACACAGTGGTGGTGTCTGTTTCCTGAGCCTGGGGGTGTTTTCCTCTGTTCAACCAAGCGTAAAAAGAAAGAGAAAAAAGTCACACCCACCAAAGAAAAAACAAGCGCATTTTTTATAGTCCCTGTAGAAAACACACATTGTATCACAGACCCTGCTCCTCTTCGCCTCCTCATAAATCTCCATCTTATCTCACAGTTTGGATTGCTTAAAATTGTAAATTGGTTTCAGGAGATATATGTGGTTGACTTTTCTTTTCTTTACTGCCTATAACAGTACAAAAGTTCAGCAGGTTTGTTAGAAGATTCACCAGGTTTAAAGGGTTAATATGAGTAGTTAACCATAGTTACCTCATAGGGTTTGCTCTTGAAACTAAGCTGTGTAATTGGCCTGTCTGTGTTTCAATTTAGACGTGTTTAAAGCTACACTTTATTTACACGTTGGTGGCACCATGTGAACAAGGTGTATGGTGCATGTTGTAGGATATTTTCTCCATGTTCATTTTAGCACATGTTCAGTTTCCAACATCAGTTTGTGTTCCTTTAGTCTCTAATCTTCACTCTCTTCTTGTCTTTTCTCTAAAAAAAACATTGTGATGGTTTGAAAATAGGACACTTGCACCTGTTTCTATTCACACCGTGGCTGTGCAGAACAGTCGGTTTGTGGGTGACAATACTTTAGAACAGGGGTGTCAAACTCAAATACACAGTGGGCCAAAATTCGAAATGGAACAAAGTCGCGGGCTAACATTAATATTTATTGAAAAAAAAAATCTTCCTCCAGATATAAGAATGAATCTTTTCTTATGGACTCAAACAAGTTTAGCTGAAAAACTGAATATGGAACAAGCAAAGCTTAATACTAAACAATATATATATTAGCTGTATAATACCAGTAGGCCTGCTCTAATAGTAATTTGGTATGGCTTCGCGGGCCAAATGTAATTAGGCTGCGGGCCAAATTTGGCCCGCGGGCCAGAGTTTGACACCTATGCTTTAGAACTACTCAGCCAGCATGAGCAAGTGTTTGAGGTTATTCGTAACAGCAAACCAAAGATAATAAATAGACACAATCAGGCAGATCATAGACAATAATATAGTTTGTGTAGTTTTATAAAGTTGCGATTGTGAGAATCAGTTTGAGGTTTTTTCTCATACCCCATCACAGGACTCGATTTAGACATAAAGTTTTTTGGGTTCTGGGTTTCAGTTATTATGGTTGTAAGATGCTTGGGTATGTACTTGAACGTCCTCACATAGCCAAACAAGCATGCCTGTGTGTGCATGCACACAGGGTGGAGCAGGCAGCAGTCACTGTTGGTGTAACAGTGGCAATTTACAGCCATAATGTGAGAACTGCTCATCCAAATGGCTTGAAATTCATTACTATAATCACTTGTGTGACCAGTAATGCACAGGCAGACTTTATCTAAGGGAAATACCCACAGTGCATAGTGTTGTGATGTAAAACAGAGAGTTGTAGTGTGAGCTAAAAGTATCCGGTTGTTCAGTCTGACGTCACTAGCCGTGTCTGGGTCTAAACTCCGCTGCAGGTCCATATATCAAACGATCACTATGGCATTACTGAGAGTTGAAAAACTGTCTAAAGTCTTTCATCTTTAATAAAATGATCAGTGTTCTGCTCTACCAGGTGTAACAATTGAGTTTAACATCCAGGCATCCATGAAAACGGAATTTATGACATTTAACGGAGTTAGAAGTTAGCAGGGAGTTAGCTCGCTAGCTTCTATCTAAATACAATATAGCATGTCCTGACTGCGGGGTTTTGGAAACAAATTAAAACGTACAGCTCTGTTATCACTTCCAACATAAATGAAGACAGAAAACTAAACAGCAGTGACATTTGTAGGGTTACTGAAGTTGGGCTAGCTGGTATATAATGATGTGCTACGTGATCGCTAGTGACACAGCTATGTTAGCATAATATAAACAAGCTAACTTTATTTCCACTCGATAAATGTTAACGTGAGTGTTCTCGGTCAGGAACAAATGTAATCGCATGGCAGGATGCTGTAAAAGGACCAAACTTCAACCAGGAGAACAACTGAGATAATCCATCCACAATACGAGGTTAGTCATTCATATACTGCTGCATGGGCTGGGCTGTAGTTACATCCTAAGGTTTTAAAAACTGAGCTTAAATAAATGATTAGTGGTAATAAAAGCCGAGCGAGGTCAACAGTGATCACTGACTGTTTTAGGAGCTTTTTGAGATTAAACAGAAGAAAATACATAACATTGAACATGTTAACAACACAAAAGCCATATTAAACGCCGACTACTTTAGGCCCGGAAGTAGGATTCGTCACGTCATCACTTAACGACCGGATTTGCAGATCATAATAAGGAAAGCCAAAGGAATGCTGCACATTAGATAGAAATCACTTAGGTGAAAAAAAGGCATGAGGCATGTTGTGCAAAGCGCTTTGAGTGCTCAAGTAGAGTAAAAAAGTGTTATATGAGAAGTAAGGTAAAAGGCTGGTGGATGCTCGGATCACCCATAACCAGTGTTATACCAGGGGAGTAACAGAATACATGCACCGTCATGACGTATTTAGAATACAAAATATGAGTAACTGTATTCCGTTATAGTTACCGTTTAAAAAGGTGGTATGTAGAATACAGTTACTTTGTTGAAATAAAGGGATTACATGGCGGTCTTTTCCTGTTTCATATGTTCGACTATGCCCTCTCTATTTTTGGTAATTCCATACCGGTGGAAACCCAAACAAAACACGCATTAAGAGGCTCAAATCCCTGCAATCTCGCATCTCATAATGACGTGAAGAAATATTTTTTAAATTATTTAATATGAAGGCAATAGGCAGAGTGTTACAGGCATTGCTCAAAAGAATGTAGCCTCATGGGCCTCACTTAAGTAATCCAAAGTATTCAGAATACGTTACTCTCATTGAGTAACGTAACGGAATACGTTACAAAATACATTTTGAGGCATGTATTTTGTAATCTGTAGTGGAATACATTTGAAAAGTAACCTTCCCAACAATGCCCATAGGTTCCTTGGCATTAAAATACTCACAATACTAAGAAATATGTTTTGGTGCTGTAACACCAAACATATGTTCGAACACTTCATGAAGTCTCACATTCAGGATTCACCGCTGTGTACACAGGTAAAGTAATTTAAGTGTTTGAGGGCCGAGTGCTCAGGTTTGCTGGTCTGGGCCAAACACTTGCAGAAAAAAACATGAAGACTTCGGCTGATGTTGTAAAGGGTCAAAGGTCATGGAGCTGTGGAAGTGAGGCTGATGTTCTTGCTCTCATCATGTTTGGCAGAGGAAATGTTTGCGCCTGTCCTCGAGTCACTCCAGCGAAAGGATGTTCTGCCTCCCCGATGAGCGTGTGAGCAGAATTTGAATGGAGTCTGGTTTTGTGTGTTGCTAAGAGGACTCTGCAGAGCTGCGAGGAATCTGCACTGCTCAGTTTGCAACTCACTTTTTTTTGGTCCAGTAAAAGGGCAACTGTTCTGATCATTTTAACCACCAGGACAGAAAAACAAAATAGATAATCTCTTTTAGCTTCCTGAACTCTGACTGAGACTTCCTGTGTGTTTTAATCTTTCTGGTTGAGTTGTTTTCTGTATCTTAAAGGCCCAACTTGACGTTTTATTAGTTTAACAGCAGTTAGTTTTAGACTGAACTGATTTCAAACTTTACAGATAACTGAAAATTCATTTTTGGATCATTTGCATTATAAAAACTAACAAAACTGAACATCACTTGATGTTATTCAAAAGCCAAACAGAAGAAAAAACACAGGTAGCCATAATCTGTCATCAATCTAAGAATCGACACCTTGTATAAAAAGCTTTAACTGAAGATAATCATTGAAATTAAGAGTCAGCTTGGTGATCCTGTGCACACAGAAGCATGGGATACTTAGTCTCAAGCGCACACAGTGATGCTTTAAAGACCTTCAGCAGGGTGTCAGACTTAATGCATGTCATTGTTTATGTGCTATTAATAGCAAAGTTCTTTCTGAAAGAACACTCCTCATTTTCTAATAGGTCCAGCACCACTCACTTACTCAGAAATTTCACCCACATATTAAAAGTCAACACATCACAGAGAGATCAGCACTTATATTTGTAAAGATTTGTCCTTTTAAATGGCTATAAAACTAAAAAACAACAACAACACTGAGTACAGATATTTAAAATGCATTTTGCAGTGCTGACCAATGTTACATGATTGCGAAAAGACATCTACACTAACAGCAAACCACCTCTGAACTACTTGGGGATATTAACCCTTGTGTGGTGTTCGTATTTTTGTTACTCAGCCAGTGTTCATGGGTCTGGTGGACCCGCTAGAGTTTTGGCTTTCCAAATTAACACTATCAAACAATTTTATGTTAAATTACTCAACAGATGTTTACTTCATCCCAATTACAAGACATATGAACAGCAAACATGGTTAATTTTTTCCCTTTACCTTTGTTAGATCACATTTATGAATTAATGTGCTTCTCGTTTTTCTTTTATATAAAATGTTATAAATAAATCAGTTATAATCAAGTGGAGTGAGTGGAAAGACACAACACATTTACACGTGAAAAAATAATTAATTGTTTAATTTTTCTTTTGAAAAAAACTGAACACGGGTCTCACAGACCCGAACACCATACAAGGGTTAAAGGAAGTACACAATCCTGTTTAGACACTTGTAGGCCCGCAGACAGACCTCTAACCCGCTTTCCAAACTAAAATTTGAACATCCTTGGACTTATGACACACTTTCAGGCACTTGGGATTTACACTCTGGCATCCTTTCCTCCTCCTGACCATTTTTCACTTATCTGTTTTGTCTGGTTCTGGAACATTTACTCAAAAGAAATAACCCAAAGTGAACTCATATAGAAGTTCTGCTTTTACCTCAACTTATATGCATATAAATGGTGGTTGATTAAAAGAGTTTGCAGACTGAAGTCCAGCAGATGTATTAGTTCAAAACCACAGAAGCAGCAGGCAGAGCTGCTGCTGTGGTTGCCAGGTTCTCACTGCTCTGGGAAATATTTACCAAAGGGATTTTGTTTGTAGAAAGTCCCTGTAACTCCACCCTGACACAGTTGTTTGCAGAGCAATGCCATGCAAACAGGAATGAAAGAGATAAATGAATTCTTAAATACTACGATTTATCTGTGGTAATTCTGAAGGATCTTCATAACCGGACTGGTAAATATTAGTTTTAAACTCGGGTCTAAAACAGGACGGTTTTATAACATGAACATTGTGCCATGAGTGACTGCATCATCACCCTAAGAACATCTCACTTTAACTGCTTCCTGTATTTAGCAGGTGTGGACTAACCATACAGCAGCAAAACATCCTGTGTCAGGCTGCATGTGAGAGATAAAAGTGAAGTGAAACGCAAAGACAGCAAAGACACAGAAACAAAGTCCCGGCGGCAAAACAAACGTGGGCGTGGACATAAAATAAATGGACTCATCATTTTATTTAAAACGGCTCCGTTTATAAGCTGTAAAAAAAGAGGAGTAAAGAAATGCTCACACCCTTCAGGACCTGACGTGCTATCAATATTTCTTGTTTAGTCTCAAAGATTTGCATATTTACACTTGCTACTTTGAGCACACTATTGTTAACCTGGAATCACGGTACAACTCGCATGATAGTTCAACTCAGGAGAGCAAAATGTACCCGCCTCAGCCAGTTGCTGTCTTTTTACTGAAGCTTTTGCTGCTACTTTTTCAGAAAGTGTTTTTCTCTGGCTTTTGCTGTTTTATCCCACCCATTTTCAGGTCAGTCCTGGGATCCTTCAGTTGATTCATCTACTGTTCACTGAAGCCTCAGCAGAAATAGTTTCAGGGTGAGGGTTAAAGCCTGAAAGAAGACATCCTTATGGGAGGGAAACAGGGAGAAAAGGTTTTTGCCAAATTACACAAGAGCTGGAATGAAATCAGGACTCATGGAGTCCAGATTAAAAGTTTTTGATTTAAATCATCAGCAGTATTTCCTTGCACGGAGGAGGTCAGGAGGAGAGGTACAACAGTGAGTCTCTACAGCCATCTGTAAAACATGGTGGTGGCTCTATTGTGGTTTGGGCTGCATTTCAGCCAGTGGTGTTGGGATTCATGTCAAAAGCGATTGAATTGTAAATGCGGAAAATTATCACCGTGCAATATCGTCTGGAAAGCATCCGATTGACTACAGCTTCATTTTTCAGCACGATCCCAAAGACTGTCTTTGGGTGTCTAATATGACAAAATGATAAAGCAAGTCCTTTTTGTATCTGAAATGTCAAAGGTCATATCAGGACAGATGTGGATCTAAACAACAATGTAAACAGTTGCAGAGGTAGAAATTCTTATTTTTTGCTTTACTCTCATGAATAAATGTTTAAGGTAAATTAAGGGGGAACTGTTTAAAATCATGTTAAATGCAAAGCATAAATGGAGAAACTAAACGATTTTTTGACTCCTCTTGCATCTCAGTCAAATTCCCACCTCTGAGAACGTTTTCTCAGCTAACAGGATTTCTACTTTTTATTATTTGCTTTGCCTCCATCCTCGCCACCTCCTCTGCCTTCTTTACACCTCACGGTTGGATGTCGTGATTGCAGCCGGCTAATCCCTGATTAGCCTCACAGTGGGTTGTAGGTTCACTCTAGAATAATGGATGAGCAATTTTTTACAAAGCGCTTAGTTACAGCAGCCAGTGTTGTAAATAAGATAACAGCAGGATTTTCACGATGATGTCCCGGCACCCTATGTCAAAGACATGACCTTTGACATAGGAGCAGCTTCTGAATAGCTTCTACTTTACCCTGAAAAAAAAAATCCAGAGATTTGTGACATGACTCAGAGTGTTTATAGATTCATACACACATGGTTGTAATAAAATGCAGAATCCTGCTCGGCTGCAAAGGCAAAAACCACGTGGATCGCAGTATCGTGCCAAGGCTCAGACAAAAGCTGCAGACTGTAGACAGAGAGAGCCACAGACATGTTTTTATTCTTAACATTACTCCCTCAATCTGCCAAGGCATCAGAGATTTAAACCAGCAATATATCATGTCAGCCATATCCAGTCCAACGATAACTCATTTAAGATTTCATAGACATGCTGATGATGATGACGACAGAGCTACACAGAGACAGACACTCCAGTGTTTCCCTGTTGGATCTCTCTGGCTCGTCATTAATTTCACAGTAAGTCGGGGGTTCATTCTTGGTACTACTTTTTCTGTTCACAAGCTGTGATAACTCGCTCGAAATAACTGTCATAATTACCAGTAAAGAGGCTGTGAATGTAAATAAAGCACAGAAACACGAATACAGGATCTGAATTTCGACCTTTAAATGTTTCTGCTTTAGTCTGGGGTGGAAAACACAAAGAGTTCAGTCTGGTGAAACACCGACTCGATGGCGACGCGCTGGGTCTCGTGGTGGGATGTAGTCCTTGGAAAGCTGCTTTGGTTCTGCCAGCATCTCAATGCGAGCGCTCGCTGTGGCTCTCCTCGCTGCTCTTGAAACCTTATTATTGAGATTCAAACATTAAATTCCATTAATCACAGCCACTTGGAAAAAAAGAATAAGTGAGCAATAAAAATTTAAACTCTAGTGGTAAAAGCTGGTAATTATGCTGCATTTTTATGACCTTCATCAAAACATAAAAGGCATCCTGCAAAACAACAAGTCCCAGAATTTCTCCATCGGCAGAACAACATTAAGTATTCATTTGCCTGATTATAATTATTGGAAAGTGTCACAGTTCATTAAAACAAGGTTTTTATGATGTAAAACAACTGGTTCACACAGCTGGAAAATATTTGAATTGACAGTGTGATGTTGAATACACAACCCTAGCAAACAGTTTTAATTTATGCTTTGCTGAAAGACTTTTCTAGTGTTCCTTAAAAGCTGCACATTACTGGTCTTTGAGCCTCCTGATGGTATTTATTTGGCATCATAAACTTGGGGTTAGACTAATGTTGGTGTTATACTATCTGTAACAGAGTATGTGAGGGTTTGCTGGGGAAATTTCAGAGGTTGCAAAGGTGTAAAATAAGGCCACCAGCAACACCGGCTCTTTTAAGTGGCCTCCAAGAGGATGAAGAAATGATAAAATAAGAACACACTTCTTGTTCTTGGAGTCTGCATGCTAGACTAAAAGTAGTACAGTATTTAGTGACATGGGGTGATGCTGTATTAGTGAGAGCACTTACAGTCCAGATGGATTCCTCTGGACGTCCAAGTGTGCAGCAGATGTTGCTCTCCTTCAGTCTGGGCAGCGACAGCTGGACGAGTCTCTGCGAGATGCGAGCTTTTCTGGATGAGAGAGAGACGATGGAAGCAACGCTCTGCAGACGAACAGAAGGTATTAGTTTCTACTTTCACAACACATCCCTGCAGAGACAGAGGAAGGCTGATTTGTTTATAAATCTGCTCGACCACTTCACATTTAGGTGCAAAAAATTTAAGAGCCCGAGGTTTAAAACATTTAGTTTAGATCAAAGTGGCTGCTAACGATTACGTGGAAGAAAAGTTCCTAATTACCCGAACCTAAAAAGATTTTATCTTTTAAGCTACAAATATGTGGCTTTTATTTCTTTTTTTCCTATTACAGCTAATTCAATGCAGTGTAAACCCCATTAAACAAATTCTTTCACCACCAAAAAAACAACAATTTTCAAGCTGAATCTATGCCAATAAAATATTGAAAGCATATTTCACAAAAGCGTGTGTGATTAAGCCTCCCTGTGATTACACAAGAAGCCATGAGGCACCAAACTGAAAAAGAGCATGGATGTTTGCACGGATTTGTTTCTGAAATGATCTGCTCTGCTCCTCTTACCTCCCTGCTCCTCTGGAAGTCCGGATGTGCGAGTTTGGGTTTGGAAAGCTGCAGCAGTCGAGGTGTGATCACGGCACTTTTCACCCTGGGATCGGTGTGCCACACAGGACAGTTTTTTTCACACTGAGGCGTGTGAGGAGGCCTGTGGGACAAGCAGACGGCATCTTATACCGTGAGAAATAAACCCCTGATAATGCAGAGCTTCGTAATTCTCACATTCTTCTTACATTAGGCCTCGCACAATCGTGTTCCTCAAATAATCCTCAAAATCTTTATCATTCTTGTCAGTACCAGCAGCTCTCTGCCACGCAGCTTCAAAAAATATGCAAATACATGTTAAAGATAAGCTGATAAGTATTCTAAACACTATGGTATGGTGAAACTTTCATTCCCATTGAAGGCACGGATAAGGCCAAAAGCTAGAAAACAAACAGACAAAGCTAAATGAGTAAACCTTACTGGGAAAGTGACTAAGATGTGCGTCATGTAAGTACAACAAAACTCTGTCACAGCCTAATAAAGGAAAAATGTCAAAAAAAAAGAGAATATTTACAACATTTAAGCTTTTTTGGGTAGTTTATTGCCTGATCGTGTGTCCAGTTTGCTTGTTATTATTCAGTCTTCGTGTGCTTCCATTTATGTATAATTATTGCCTCAGTAGTTCAGCTTATCTTCACTACAGGATCAGATACAGAAATGCTCCCAAATCATTTTGGCTTACTCTGCGCTTTTTTCCTTCACAATCTCCTTTTTGAGTTTGATTTTATCTGCTTTGTTTTGTCTCACTCATTTATCCGTCTGTATCTCTTAGAGCAACAAGATGAGAGTCTGGCAATTGTTACTTCTTATACAGGACATTAAAACAGCAATCACTGTGATATTTGTAGCCTAAAAAATGCAGACATCAACTTGTACTGATTTGAAACAAACAAACAAACAAACAAAACAAACAAAACCTGGGATGCATCTCACTCCATCCAACTACATGTTCAGCTGCTGCCGCTGGGCTCGGGATTTATAAAAAGACTTCCGCGGCAGTCCACGAGGGTCCCAGAGGTGCTGAGCCTTGGACAATAAGCTCTATTGTCTCGTCTCCTCGCTCTTCCACAGTCTGTCACTGAAATAACAGATGTACGAACGCTGGCTTCCTCACACTGCACAGTGTTGGGCCTGATCCTCTGCTCGGCCTTCTCAGATTTAACTTTATGATTTGTTACATTCTGCTGGAATTAAACTTGAGACTTTGGTTTGCATGTGAGCTCCTGCAGGGAGAATAAAGGCTTTGGAGTTTGACATGTGATGGGGGGCCGTGGAAATATCGTTTAGAACAGACAGCTCAAAGAGTTTGTCTGGCTGCTGCTTATATGCTTCTCAACGCCGAAGCAGTAACGAGCAGTTTGACATAATGGCAAATGGGGGAAATATATAAATATACCATGTAAAATTTCAAATCCACCAAACCAAACTGAGTCACATAAGCTTTTACTTAATGAAAATGCATTTATTTATAAACTTCTTACTACACAATTGATTTAGTGTTTAGTCTTAAAAAGCTCAGAGTTGCCAAAGTATTGCAACAAAATAAAAGACTCGTGATTTTATTTGCATCAATGCAGGACTAATCTACGGTAAGTAAGCTCCATGTTAAGACACCTCACATCTGGAAAACTGGTAGACGGTAGGTCCTTAATTGTGTGATATATGATAAATTGTATTACTGATCATGTTAATCTCTAAAACAGCAGCATGGCTCATATAACAGGCAAAGAAAGATTCCCTCCGCAAAAAGAAAATCTTTCAGCTTGTCTGCTGCCCCTTTGAGGCCCTCTCCTTGAGCACCTCTGGACAGCTTCCAGTGGTGACCAAGGAAAGATATTTTAACAGTGCTGTGCACAGTTACGGCCATTTTTTGTTGAATGTCTTCTCTCAGACTCGTCAGGATGTTATAGCCCAAACGATTTGGGGAGAAAAGGTTTTTTAAAATGTTTCATTTGGATGAGTCTTGGTATTTAACCTGTGGTGGGGTTATTACCTTCGAGGTGGTCCTGAGGATCGTCATGTGCAAAGATGTCTACCTCACTAGAGGTTAAATACCTGGGAGTTGCAATCGGACATCTAGCTCTCTGTTAATCTCTGAAAAGAAAAATTATGGTGTTTGTTTCCCAGACTAGGATTAAGCCTAGTCCTAGACTAAAAAGATTATCAGTGGTGATCTTTGTGGCATTTTTCCTTATAGTCTGGGACTTAAACCATGACTGGGAAAGTTGATCATGGTCGCTCATTGTGTTTGATACAGTGGTTGATGTTTGCCCTCTGTGCTAATTTGATGTTGCAGATGATGCAAAAACACCAGGGACCTTCAAACACCTTCAAACCGTTTGAAGCACTTGAGGGGAGATCAAGAATAGAATAGCCCTTTATTGCCATTCTACATGTAACATGAAATTATGGGTGCTCCACGCCAACTGTGCAGGAGTAAAAAAATTTTTATGAATAGTAAAAACATCAGGAAAAAAATAGCAAACAGAAGAGATATATACAGTCTAGAGGAATACATATAAACTGGAGGAATATATACAAAACAATGGAAAGGCACACATTGGAGAGCAAAGTGCTTGGAGGTAGTGCAAAGAAAAGACTTGGTCTGAATGGAGTCTGTATGTGAGTGACATGAGTGATGAGAGTTACTCAGACCGTGGCTCAGATTGGTGAGGTGGGTGGGCAGTGGTGGTTTGTGAGGAGATAGTGTTTGTTAACAGTCTAAATGGCTCAGGGGAAGAAGGTGCTGTGAGTCTGGAGGTGTGGGACCTGACTGCCCTGAGGCACTGACCAGGGTCAGTGGTGGGTGGGGTGCGAGGCGTCACCTGTGATGGACCTGGTATTCCTGAAACAGGACGATCTGGCGATAGCCTCCAAGGAGACAACCGTGAAGGAGAAGGTTTTGTGTTTTCATTTTTTATGACCAGAAACAAAAAACGTTTCCATCCCATCTTGTGTTGCATAAAAACATTTAAACCTGATGCTTCTTATGCCTAGACGTCAGAGGAAATAGTATCCCTTGAGTGTCACTGATTGACCTGTAGGTTACATGTAACAGCTGTTTCAGACAGATCATTTGGAAATGGTTCACATTGAAATAGAGAAGTAGAAGTAGAAGATGCTTATTGTGCAGGGCTCTCCAGCTGCAAAGATAATATGTTTGCATGTAACATGAACACACATGGATTAAGTTTAGCATGCACTGAGGCTTTTACCCTGCATCCTGGGAGCTTCGAGTCCTGGTTCTGGGTGTCGACAAACGCAGGGTGTTTTCGTACTGGGACGTCTTGGAGGAAGGTCGCTGGGTCTTCCTGAAGAGGCTCGCCGTCGCCTCCTCCTCCTTCCTGCAGGAAAATGGAAGCCATTAGCGTGCCCATTATGTGCTGTGTTGTGTGTCTGGAACAAAACATTGTCTTGAGCCAGAAAGAAGAAAGTAGGAGGAGGGGATGATGATGAAGGGGCAATTCAGAACAATGGTTAAGTGTCAGTGTTCAGCTGATGACGGGGGAATGAGTGGAAAATGCAGCCGGAAAAACATTTAAATTTCATTACGCAGCCGAGACTGCGGAGTGACACTCGAGGTTAAATGCTCGCTTCGCATTGTTTTGCTCCTCGACGGTGTGTCACCGATGCAGAATCCTTCCTGATTCAAATAACGAGGAAAAAATCTGATCAAACTTTTTATATCAATAAAAAAGACGAATGGCACATAGAAAGATTAACAAATTGGTTTTGGACTTTTCATGGCATTTGTTGACACTAGCAATAAAAAATACAAAATCTTACTCTTTTGTTGTTAATGCCGTTATCTTGAACTAACGATCCACTCCTCTAATCTAAAAAAGCTGAGTAAAAAGTACAAAATTGCCACCACAAACAATTTATCCACACAACAGTTCAAATTTGAGCAATTTTCTCTTAAAAAGCAGAAATCAGAAAATATTTAATTGTTAAAGGTAACTATTGTAAATTCCTGAGCTTAAAATAGTTATAGTTGTCACTATAATGTGAAGAACCAACTGCTATGACTTCATGTCCATAGTGTCTATGTATTATGTATTATGCTGGAGAGACGTTTGCTGAAGTTGAAATGGGGCTGGACTGTATTTTTGTGCAATACCAATTTATACCACAAGATGGTGTATTTAAGTAATGTAGTCTTTTTTCAGAAAGGTATCTTAACTTAAATGGTGACCCGGAAAAGGCAAAAAACTGAGGGCGAGCAAAAAGAAGCTGCACATTTCAACACTGCCCCTTGTGGTGAAACCTTTAATTAAAGGGTAATTAAAGAACGTACCTTTGATTAATGATTTTACATGTTAACATATTAATTTTCTAATACATCTGAAAAGATTTTCAGTGATTACCTATCATCTTTTTAGGCTGTTTTTCTTTACAGATGCCAAAAAAGCTTCTCAAATATATGGATTTGTTGATTTTCTTTGTTTTATATTAACACTGACATCATCTGTCTGGATTTAGGGATCATCAAGTCAAATAGTGATTATAATAATAATAAATAATAATAATTAGCTGCACACCTAATTGGCCTGAAAAATTCAAAAGTTCCAGATGCCAAGTAAAATAATTAACGTGACACTATTGATAAAGAAACCTTGACCACAGAGCCAAATAATCAGATTAGAAATGAACAAAGCGGACTAGACATCTTGCCTGCACTCTCATTAAATTAGGCATTGAGGCTAATTATCAGATACAATAGCCCTGTAAATACATTTAACTGATGTAGCTTACAGCAAATCAGAGGCAGGGAAAAAAGGATCAGTATGTATGCAGTGAGCATCGGGAATCAAGCTCCTCTATAGCTGATGGTCTGCACCAAACCAGCAGGTGATCAGTGTCATCTTCCGTTACAGTGAATTATTACTGCAGTTCAGTGAGCTGCACTTCCTGCGCGTGGGTTTCTGATTGAGTTACACTGAACATCGTTGCTCCTCTCATCCGACAGCTGATGCAGGAGAAACAACAAACAGAAGAGCTGTGGACCTGTAGCTAGCACTAATCGAGCCTGACAGCTCTCGAGGGTGATCACCTGGCATCAGTCCCGAACATCACTTTACTCTGTGCTAAAGAGCTCTGCGAAGATTTCCACACAAATATGTTGATGCATCACAACATAAAAAGCTTGTGTACACTGCTCTGATCACAAACAGCCCTCCCTCTCATGTCTTTTTGATAGAGTCATCAATAATGTTGGAGGAACAGCCGGGCTACAGTTACCTCCGGTGGTCCTCCCTTGCTGAGAAATCTCTTTTGTGCCTGGATAGGTATTGGATTCTTGCACTTGGAGCGGCTCCGAGCGCTGAAGCGGAGATGGGCCATACAGGCCCCTGGTTGCCCCAGCTCAGCTTCTCACTGATCAATGGAAAGGTTTCCAAAAAGGAGCTGTGATGATAAGCATCTTTGTGCAGAGGCAGAATAAATATTTTCCCAAAGAAAAAAAAAAAAGATCCATTCAATCAACAAACCATAAATTCTTCTCATTTCTCTATTGTTTTTCTCTTTTAAACACACATTCGGTGGGTGCCAGACATCTGTCTTTAATTATGCACTTTGGAGAAATTGCACTCAAAAGAAGGAAACACTGACCACATAGGCTCCTGAATTCTTGGGAGTCAGTTTTAAGTCAATTTTCAAATGATGTAACAGCTGGAAGAGAACTAAGTATGCTCAAAATGTTTAGGGCTTTAAAAACAGACGTGTGATGAATAGTGGCCATTGTGGCGTTACAAAAAGTCTGTGTGCAGAAAGAATTCGGTTTTAATCAAGGGGAAGATGCTCGTGTGAGTCAGCTACTCACCAAGGAGTCGTGGCCCAGACTGTTTTTGAGGTTTTGTGTTGAGCCAACTCCAAGATTCTGTCAAACGACACAGCATTCACAAAACAGCAAAAACTAACAATAAATACGAGTGTATTTCAGGGACTGTGGGCCCAAAGCGGGGCTGTGCAATCGCTCAGCGAGTTTCCCTTCTCTGTTTAGGGTTTTCCATATTTTGGCTCCCAAACAGTCTCGCTCATTTTTTTAAAATCTCTGTTTCAACTTTAAATCTTTACCACCAATCAAAAAGCAAAGACGCGAATGCCAGAGTTTGACTGTGAGTCATTCATTTTCATGACAGTGGTTTCCTATTTTGCACCACCACCTCCATTTAACCCCTTTAATATCTGCAATGTTCCAAAAATACTCCCTACTAGAGGTTACTGATTATATAAAACATGGATTTTTACAACATAGCTTTGAATTTTCAGGTGTTGGTTTTAAGCTTGCATCAGTATTAGCATCAAAAGCTTAATCTAAAACTGTAGGCAAACTATTTCCCCCATTTATTCATTATGTTGGTTTCAGCTGGTTACACTTTTAGCTCCTTTAAATGGTTTAATCCTGACTTTTAGCTTAATGTTTCTATTCTTTCTTAATGACTTTATGTTAATTAGATGGTTTTATCATGATTTTACCTAACCTGTTAAGAGTTTTGGTGTTTTAACTGTTTATTGCTGACATTTAAGTTTCAAATTTCTTTGCCAGACTTGAAGCTAAATTTTTCTTCCAGACTTTTTATTACTTTTAACTTCATTCCTGCCTTAAGCCTTTTTATTCTCAACACTGAGTTTTTTTAAAAACTGTTAGCTACTATTGAGGTTTTGTACTCACATGAGCACTCGCCATGTTTAGAATAAGGCCCCAACTACACAGGCCTTGACTGGTCCACGAGTAACATTTTAGCAGTCGCCCACAGTTTGTATGGAACACACCAACTTTACCTGCAACTACTCTCAGAGTGTTAGTGATACACCCCAGAAACTGGAAACAGAGACCTTTCTACTTCATAAAAAACTTTAACTTTTATTTTGCAGTAAAGTTGCGCCACTGCTCAGTTTGCAGACAAGTTTGTATCTTCTATGAAAATTATAGGCAACTGCAGCAATCTGCAAGCAACCAATGCAATTACAAAGAGATTTTTTTTTTTGGAAAAGTATCGTCTCTGCAACCGATTTCCCTTCGCCAACCTATCGGGGGATATTTTTTCCCCCTCACAACCTACATTTTGTTACACCCGATATGGTGGAAAACTCTTGAGCAAGAAAATGCTGTTTCAGCTGTTTATTCCTGAGTTTATAGTTAAATGGCCTGTATTTGTATAGCGCTTTTACTAGTCCCCCCTAGGGACCCCAAAGCGCTTTACACACCCACTCATCCACCCATTCACACACTGGTGGAGGCAAGCTACAGTTGTAGCCACAGCTGCCCTGGGGCAGACTGTTGGTAGGAATGTTGCAACGCACAATATCTCCTTATAGTGGTCAATATTTTACACAAACACACCAAATCTATTGAGAATGATTAACTTTCTGAGAAAGGCATAAAGATCAAAACCATTTCACCTCTGTGATGGACCAAATGTGGACTGAACAGCTGCAAGAATAAAAAACAAAAGCAAAAAATGAGTTAAGGCTACCCCCCAATATTTGATGACTATTTTGCATGTATAAAGTGATAAATTTACCTTGTTTTCCAGACACCATCTCCCCTTGCGGCTGCTGTGAGCTGGATGCGTCAGCTTGATGTCACATTACTCTCTCCATAGCCACAGCAGGAGTCCTTAGCAACCAGCTCCACACCTGAGGACGCCCTGAAACTGGAGTCTGTGTGGTTAACTCAACCATCCGGCCCACTCAAGACTTCAGAAGCTGAACGTTATAAGGAAAGTGGACACTTCTAGGTCAGTTGGGAGGCCTACTGTTGCTGTGGCATTCTGGAGAGCTCGATTCAAAATATAAATGTGCTCCAATGGTGTGAAGTGACTAAATGTCAAGCGCTATGTTTGTGATGAGGCTTTGTGCTCACATGAGCAACGACACAGAGCTGTGCTGTTGTAAACAAAACTATGTGAAAGGTCAGTGGTTCAAAACACTAAAGATTTAATGCAAAAGAATAATTCAGTGGAAACTGTTTATTTAAATGTGAAATAATGGCCAATAAGACATCATCAAACTGTTTACACATTACTGTAAAATGCATGTTTTGGTTTTGGAAAAATAGGAGTCACAAAAAACAAAAAGTAATGCGCCCTTTTAAATCACCAAAGTGTTACATATGAAGGTGTTTCGTTTTATTCAGTTCTTAAGATAAAAAACCAAACTCCTTTTTAAAGCATTAAGACGACACACAATGAATAAGATAACAATGAACGCGTTACATACGTGTGTTTTTAAAGCTGTAACACTCCTGAGCGATAATAAACTCAAAATAAAGCAGCAGTATTGCAGCAAAGAGCCATGTCTTTTAGTTTTTTTCCGTTATGCTTAAATGTTTCAAGATTTTGATATTAACGGCAGAACAGAGTCAAAGTTTGCACTTTAGCGGCCCCACATGGCAAAATGGTGTCACTTTCAGACATTTTAACAGTTGAACCTTTCATGAATTTTTTGTTGTTGTAATTTTGCCTTTTCCCATACACCACCACAGAGGATTTTAAATCAAACAGTCCAGATGTGTTTGAAGAACAGACTTATCTTAAATTTAAGGGCTTCAACAAAAAATGTCAACTGTTTAGGAATTACAGCCTTTTAATACACAGTCCAGTCTCAAAAGTAATTGGACAGTTGATGAACAATTCCCTGCTCGTTTTTCAATAGAAAGCAGATAAATGATTTGAAGTTGCTTCCAAGTGTTAAACTTGCATCTGATAGCCGTTCACTGGATTTCTCAATATGAGGTCCAAAGAAGTGTCGATTAAAGCGGAGAAGGTCTTCATTGATCTGAAAACCAAACTACACCTATCAGAGAGACAGCAAACACTTGAGGAGAGGCCAAATCAATAATGCGGTATCGGCCAGCTCAGCAAAACCTAAAGGCCTGGAAGACCGGGGAGGAAAAATCAGTGAGAATGATCCCAGAGTTCTTTCCATGGTTACGAAACATCATTACTATCTAACCAGTCAAGACTGCTCTCAGGGAGGTGGGCAAATCACTGTTAGTGTACAATCCAGGAAAGCCCGATCATACTTTGTCAAAAATCATATAAATATATATACGTTTGAACAGATTAAACCAAGACTAACTAACAGAATAATGGGTAGAGAAATGTATGGAGAAGGAGGGGTGTGTATAAAAATGGCTGTAATTCCTCAACAGTTTATGCAGCACTTCTATTAAAACCCACGAATTAATACTGAAAGTCTGGACTTGATGTTCACTGTGGTGGTGTACAGTCCAAAAGCACAAAATTTTATGTTTTAATTTGAGATCTCAGTCAGTAAAAGTTAGTTTGGGCCACTTGTCTCAGCTGATATGACGAATTTAAGCAGCTTGAGATTTGTATGCAAGTATGAAATACGCTGACACATTTAAATCATTAAGATCGATTTGAAAACTACTGCAACTGCAGCTCCAAACAACATTAGAAGGAATTAAAAATTTAAAACACAGTAACAGTCTTGTAAATGTTAACATTTGTGGCTCCACACATCACCTGCTGGGACAAAAATAGAGATAATGGTTTTGTGTTCTCCCAGTTTGACACAAATCAATAAAAAAAATTTAACAGGCCAACAAACAGTGAGGGTTTTTTTTCCTCCTCACAAACGTGAAATACCAACAGAAATAAATACCAGAGGTTTAGCCTACAAACGTAGTGAAAACAGTAAAGTTAAAAAAAAAGTGCAAAGAGCTCACTGAATGTGATTAAGTGACAGGAGTTAACAGTGCGTTTCATAAACCGTCACAAACCAACTGGGAGATCAGGGCCTGAGCGTCCTGCACGCCAGAGCTCAGCTCCGTCTCGCCCTCCTTCACGTGGGTAGCGATGAGGAACAAGCGCCGGTCGCCGAGCTCGGACAGAGACAGAGCGTCGTGGAGGTCAGTGATGCCGCAGGAACCTGGAAGGTCCTGGAGAAAGAAAAAAACATTGAGCATTAAGTAAGATAAGGATGATATACTCCTATATTATATAAAAAAATATAAAGATGAACTTATTTGAAGGGCGTAATGTCTGAGAAATCTTTGCTGACATTTTATCCACCACCAAATTACTGCAGAATAAAATTTGCAGGGTTTGCTGCTTCAGTGATTTTAACCCAAAATATGAAAATGAGAAAAGGATGGAAGCCATCTTTCAGATTTTATTTTGTGACATCTAAATCGACATACGTGCTTTTCAGATGGACAGAAAATGCAAACAGATACAAATCAAAAGGAAATGCAAGTGATAGACTGCCACATCATTCAGTTTTAAAACACCTGTCTGTGAAGGTTCTCAGTCATCCAGGTCATCGTAGTGAAAGGAGCTTGCAAAGAAAAGCGTCTGGACTTCTTTAAGTTGCTTGAAGACGTTTCACCTCTCATCCGAGAAGCTTCTTCAGAGAAGGATCAAAGAAGAAGCTTCTCGGATGAGAGGTGAAATGTCTTCAAGCAACTTAAAGAAGCCCAGACGCTTTTCTTTGCAAGCGTCTGGGCAAGTTGCTCTCATGGCTAATCGGTGCATGGAGTCTGTTGACATCACATTTTCAGATCAACTTAGCTCGCTTTGAACCCTGGCCAAGGTGTTCTATCCTTTAGATCGCTATCCACAGCTCGTGCAGAGGGAAGGAGCACACATCTACCAGTAACATCACTGGTGCATGTTAAAATGTTTATGTGGCACAGACATGCCTTTTATTAAAAAGCTGAACATGTCGTACAGAGGAGCTTAGTGAGAGTGATCACAAGACTGTGATGAGGTGTGTTCATCGAAGCCTAATGCAGCCTTCTCCAAACTTCAGGCAGCTGCAGCTTAGCTTGATATCTGAAAATCTCTATTTTGTTGTTTCCTGCTGTTGACATGTTACAAGATAGGAGTTCAGGATAGAAAATAAATAAATAAATGCAATTCTTCACATTAAAAGCCAGTTCTATTTTGTGTTTACTTTAGTTGCATCAGTTGCAAGTCTGAAACAAATCAATTGAACTTGTTTCTTTCACGCCCACCTGTTTGTTGGCCAGCACCATTAAAGGCAGGCTTGGACGAGAGGCCAGCAGCTCGTGTAGGTGTTTCTTTGCCACTGGAAAGAGCTGCGGGTTGGACGAGTCGACTACAAATACCAGCAGCAGTGCTTTAGGGATATATTTCTGCCAATATGGCCGCAGATCCTCTTTACCTCCAACTGTCAAAAGAGAGAGACAACACACACTGTTCAAATACAACTCCCGTGTTTATTTCTGTTACATTTTATGCATTATCAAGTCAAAGTCAAAAGTCAAAGTCAACTTTATTTGTCGATTCTGCCACATGTACAGGACATACAGAGAATAGAAATTGCGTTACTCTCAATCCCTAGATAAATAGCAAATGAACATTTAAATATATTTAAATATAAAAGTGATTAAAAATGCAAGTAAAATAATTAAAAAGTAAAAATTTAAATAAATACAATTTTACATATAACAAGAAAGCTATACAATATACACTATAATGGGTAAGTGACATTGAGTGTAAACCAGGCAGAGTAGTGCAAATAGGCAAATAGTGCAAATGGAGATTTAGTAGTGTACGGTAAGAGAAAGTATAACAACAAAGTCTTATGAGGTAATGGCAGTCCAATGCTCCACAAAGTGACTGGTAACTGGTGCAGGCCAGTGAGTGAGTCAGAGAGTGTGTGTGTTTGTGTGTGTGTGACAGAGTTCAGTGAGACCGTGGAGGAGAGAGGGGAGAGGGGGCAGAATCGGGAGGGAGTTAAGCTTCCTGACAGCCTGATGGATGAAGCTGTCCTTCAGCCTGCTGGTCCTGGCCTGGAGACTCCGCAGTCTCCTCCCCGACGGCAGCAGCTTGAAGAAGCTTTGCATTGGGTGCGTGGGATCAGCCGCTATGCAAAGGGCTTTTTTAGTGAGACGGGTGCTGTAAATGTCCTGGAGGGAGGGGAGAGAGACACCAATGATCCTCTCTGCAGCTCTCACTATGCGTTGGAGGGTTCTATGACAGGACGCATTGCAGGCTCCAAACCACACAGTGATGCAGCTCGACAGGATGCTCTCGATGGTGCCTCTGTAGAAAGTGTACATGATGGGGGCTGGTGCTCCTGCTCTTCTTAGTTTGCGGAGAAAGAAGAGACGCTGCTGTGATTTCTTGGCCAGTGCTGTGGTGTTGTACGTCCAGGAGAGATCCTCTGTGATGTGCACACCCAAGAACTTGGTGCTGCTCACTCTCTCCACAGACGCTCCGTCAATGGTCAGAGGAGCATGTTGGGTGTGCATTCTCCTGAAGTCCACAACAATCTCCTTCGTCTTCTCCACATTCAGAGAGAGATTGTTGTCAGCACACCACGTGGCCAGGCGTCTCACCTCACTTCTGTAGTCGGTCTCATCCCTGTTGCTAATGAGACCCACCACCGTTGTGTCGTCCGCAAACTTGATGAAGAGGTTGGAGCTGTATGATGGAGTGCAGTCATGGGTCAGCAGAGTGAAGAGGAGGGGGCTCAGCACACATCCCTGCGGGGCCCCCGTGTTTAAAATGATGGTGCTGGATGTATTACTGCCAACCCGTACTGCTTGAGGTCTTCCGGTGAGGAAATCCAACAGCCAGTTGCACAGTGAGGTGTTGAGCCCCAGCTGGACCAGTTTTTGAATGAGCTGTTGGGGGATTATGGTGTTGAATGCTGAACTGAAATCTATGAACAGCATTCGAACATATGAGTCATTTTTGTCCAGGTGTGTGAGTGCCGAGTGGAGTGCAGTGGAGATGGCATCATCGGTTGAGCGGTTGGGCCGATACGCAAACTGGAAGGGATCCAAGGAGGGGGGCAGGACAGTCTTGATGTGTTGCATGACTAGTCGTTCGAAGCACTTCATCAGGATGGGAGTAAGTGCAACAGGACGGTAGTCATTAAAGCAGGAGGGAGATGACTTTTTTGGAACCGGAATGATTGTGGTGGCTTTAAAACATGTGGGGACGACAGCCTGGATGAGTGATATGTTGAGGATGTCTGTGAAGACATCAGTGAGTTCCACTGCACAGTCTCTCAGTACACGACCAGGAATGTTGTCAGGACCCGGAGCTTTACGTGCATTGATCCTGCTGAGGGATCTCCTCACGCTGTCCGGTGACAGAGTCATCACCTGGTCACCAGGAGGGGGTGGGGTCTTCTGTGCAGTGGTGCTGTTTTGGACTTCAAAGCGAGCAAAGAAAGTGTTCAGCTCGTTCAGCAGGGGGATAGTGCTATCACAGGTCTGTGGTGGGGGCTTGTAATCTGTGATGGTCTGAATGCCCCGCCACAGGCTCCGTGAGTCTCTGCTGTCTTTGAAGTGATGAGATATTTTCCTGGAGTACTGTCTCTTAGCCTCTCTGATGCCACGGGAAAGGTTGGCCCTAGCTGTCCTCAGGCTTGCCTCGTCTCCAACTCTGAAGGCAACATTCCGAGCTTTCAGCAGCCTGTAGACCTCTCCTGTCATCCATGGTTTTTGATTGGCCCGGACAGTTATGGTTTTCGTGACTGTTACATCCTCAATACACTTGTTGATGTAGGCAGTAACAGTCTCTGCGTACTCCTGGAGGTCAGTGGTGTTGTTATAGGTGGCAGCCTGCTTAAACATGTTCCAGTCTGTAGTATTAAAGCAGTCCTGTAGAGCCTCTGAAGACCCCTCTGGCCACACTTGTATCCACTTACGAACCGGTTTGGTCACTTTAACGAGCGGTCTGTAAGCAGGCATTAGCATGACAGTGATATGGTCTGAGGCGCCGAGGTGGGGGAGGGGAAAAGCTTTGTAAGCTCCTCTCTGGGTGGTGTAAACAAAGTCCAGTGTGTTATTTCCCCTTGTTGGAAAGTCTATGTGTTGTTGTATTTTTGGAAACACGCACTTTAAGTCTGCATGATTGAAATCCCCAGCCAGGATGAGAAAAGCATCAGGATGGGCTGTCTGCTGCTCACTGATGTGCTGGTACAGTTCATTCAGTGCCTCATTCCTGTTGTTGACATTGGAGGAGGGAGGGATGTACACAGCGCACAGGAGTATGGCTGTATATTCCCTCGGTAGATAGAATGGCCGGCACTTAATAACCATTAACTCCAGCACTGGTGAGCAGTACAGCAATACAGCAACACATATGTGATTTTCAACTGGATCATATGAGACAGAGCATACTAAAGATGGGCTCAGGCTTACTTTCCAGAAACTCGATATAGCAGTCATCTTTGTTGATGGAGACGGCGTTGAAGCCCTGTGTTGGCTGTATGTCCTGCTCCAGGCGGCCGGTGGACAAAGACTGCAGCAGGCTGGTCTTTCCGGATCCATCGAGACCCAGAACCAGAACCTGTGTTCCCTTTGACTCCACAGGCTGGGACTGGAACACAGACCACACTGGATCAGAGCCTGATATTCACACCAATATGAAAAAGGATTATTTCCTCTATGATGTCATTGGTTCAGGAAATGTAAATGTAAAAATTGAGTTTTATTTAAAAAAATTATTTAAGTCAAAAAAAGATGTTTAATTATTATCTTAAGAAGAAAATCAGATGTTAGCTGACAGAACTGATATTGCAGGTTAGTAATTAAAAATAAATCTCAGGCTAGAAGTACTGTAGACAGTTTCTCAATCTCAAAGAAACGCCAAAATGTATATAATTCTTTAGAAAAATATTATTTAGGACCAGCTAATATTGATAATATATACCAAACAACTGTCTTAATGTTTCAGATTTTGTTTAGTATTTAAAAATACTGTGAATAGGTCTAATATACGACATAGTGTAGAACTGTGCAGAAATAAGCAGTTTTTCCTGTTTCTCATGTTAAATCTTGGAAGGAAGGTCCTTTTTACTCTTTATTCATAATCATGCCAAATAGTGTCTCTTAACTTGTTCCAGGCCGAGTTATCATAGTTTTGTATTTTCTTGATTAGTTTTTATATTTATTTCACTTTGACTTTTGTTTTTATTTCAGTTTAGTTTCAGTTAATTTCCAGAGTGTGATTGCTCATTTTAGTTTATTTTTATTGTCTGAAAAATGATTAGTTTTAGTTTAGTTTTTGTAAGTTTCAGGGCCAGAGTTTTAGTCTTTTAAAGTATTATTGTATTTGGGGTACATGCCAGATGCAGGATTTAGGAAATTGACTATAGATGTTACAATATAAACACAGAACTTTTTGAAAGCAGTTGATTCCAGTCTTAACCAAAATAACAAAACTTAGCACATTTAATTGGTCTTTTTTTAAAAAAATACTTAGTTTTTCAATTTTTTTTCTTATTATTTTTATATTCGTTAAATACAATTAGACAGATTTTTTTTAAGTTAACTATAATAAGCTTCCGTCCAGTAGGTCGAGCTCAGACATTATTTTAGTTTAGTTAGTAAAATGTAATATGCACTAATAATAATAATAACCTAAAAGAAAAAAAAAATCTCTTTTTTGGTTTACACATCCCATATTTTATTTTAGATATTTCAAAATGTCCATTTACTCAGTGAAAATTTTTTTTACTTTTGTATTTATTTAATTATTTTATTTAATAACTTCTCTTGGGATGTAAATAAAAAAAAAATGAATTAATATATAAAATGTGCAGATTAATCCAGCCGCTGCCTCACTAAACTGTCCCGAAAACCGCCTTTGAGTTGAATGGAACAGCCTACATTTCCCAGAACACCACGTGGGAACCCCAAAGAACGTGCCTATGCATTTGCCGCTGAAATATGTACAACTTTACGCAACATGTAAAATAAGTTATTTTACCGAAACGCTTCTTCGTCTCGTCTTAAGTGTAAAACCCGGGGGGGGGGCAGCTGGGGTGAAGGCACAGATGTAGTGTTTTAGGAGCAGCAGTCTGAACATTTCCACACAGGTGTGTCCGGTGAACGTTACCTGTGATGTGTTCCGAACTTCAGCAGCTGCTACAGGTTCAACCACGGCCGTTGTGGGCTCAGCACACTGTGTCTGCTGCTGCTGAGCTTTAATCACCGGAGTCTCTTCCTCTCTTATTTCATCCTTCTCTCCTTCCCGCTGCTCTCTGTCACTTTCACCGACCTCTCCCAGGCGTGTTTCGGGCTTCTCCTCCCCGGAGGAGGACGCATAGTTCCAGATAAGATAAGCGACTCCTCCCGCCACAGCGACGGAGGCGCCGACGATACCAGCTCTGCTCAAACTCAACATGGTGCTCAACTGCCGGCTTTGCTGCTCTGTCTGGGCGCCGTTTACCCGTTTGCCTGCGACATGATTGGAGTTCTGGTGAAAATGTAAGTCCGTAAGCGCTTCCCCGCCCCTCTCCTCTGCTCAACAAGTGGATTAACAGACCGGAAGCTCCGGAGGAACTTCTCAAAACGATATTTCCGGATAAAGTGCGCGGAGGTGTTGATGCAGTTCTGAGACCGGCCGCCAGATGGCGCAAAATAATCTTGAAATGTTTTAATGCAACCATTTCTTTAACGCTGTTATTCGCACTCTGACCGCTAGGGTGTCCAACTACTGTATAATACACTTGCATTTAAAATATATAAATTACTAGTAGCCAATATAAAGTTTAAATTTTAAGAACAATTACTGCAGTAAAAAAAGAAGCGGTAACTGTTCTAATTATCCTGCTTAGTCAAAGTATAATTTTTTATTTAATTTGCGATATTTGATGGTTTTATGTATTTTTATTTTTACCCCATATTTTTTCATTGTTTTGTCATTATTCCATGTTATTTTATTGATCACTTATTTGAGCTAAGTGCTAATATTAGTTTAACTGTAATTTTACCCAATGTCACACCTTCTTTATTTTTAATGTTGGAAAAAGTAAATATTTATTTTCAAGAATAAAAAAAATTGTGAAAATGTTAAAGGAGGGATAGCAAGCTGGGGATCAAATTGGCTACAAAAGGGTTGAATCCAGACCGCTAGGTGGCTTTAACCCAAGTGTCATTAATAAAATGAACTACTATTCCTGCAGTGGAGATACCTGAACTCATACACAAGAAAAAAAAAAAACTGAAATTAAAATGTTTAACATTTTAATTGCTTGAATAACAGCGCATACATAAAATCCTTCCCTTCTTATTTAACATCTAAGCATTTTGTGATTTAAAGACTGGGATCCATACATTTTAATTAAATATATATTTTAAAAAAAACACTCTTAGTCCCCCCCCCCCCCCCCCCCCTTTCTTTTGCAAATGGATAGGGCATTAGATGCATTCTCAGAATTTATTTTATATTGTTTTTGTTATACAAATCAAAGGAGAAAACTCCAGAGGTAATTCAGACTTTATATTAAATTAAACTCAAAAAGGTTACAATGTGGTCCTTAAAAATGTAAATAAATCTCGCTTAGTAACACAAAGACAGGCTAAATCAAATAAATAAGACGAAATTTATTTCATTTTACAATTCTTATAGCCTAATTTTAACTATGATAAAAGTTTCCTCCTCATTTATTTTTTTTCCCCATTGCAAAGGTGGTACCTATTATATTATTCTTTCTTTCTATTTCCACCCGTGGTATTAAAATACACTTCTGGGTGATTTCAGAGGCTTTAAAGCATGTAAGTGATTCATTAAGGATTACAAAAGGATTCAGACCTGCAACAGTTTAACATGAAATTAACACAAAACACAGTTAACTGGTTTCTAATGTTAGATTCGAAAATGTATAGAAAAATTATTTTAGATATATTGAAGCCTTTCAAATTATGATTTTTATAACAAAAACATTTATTTATAGTTTCTTAACTTATTCCAGTTGAACAGTGACAAACATAGTAGATTAAATTATTTTAATGATCTTCTCTCCTCCTCCTTCACATCCTGTAGGGCTCCGCCTGGTTGGTCCTCCTCACTGGCACCCCGTCCTCCAGCTCAGGAGCACTCAGCAGCCAGGGTGGCAGGTTGCTGTCCTGTTGTTTCACCCCGAGGTTCTTCCAGGTCCGGGCCCGGAGAGAAGGTGGTCTTTTTTTCTGTGGGACCCGCTGGACCTGCTCAGTCCCCAAACTGGACAAGTCCGCTGGCTCACCCTGCCGGTGCCTCCTGGACTTGGGCGCCTTCTGAACATTGCTGTAGCTCTTCTGCTTGATGGAGGACAGAAGCCTCGCTCTTTTGCTGCAGGACTCCTTCTCATCTTCTTCCTCCTCTTCTTCTTCTTCCTCCTCCTCTTCATCTCTTTCCTTCTTGTCTTTGAGTAGCTGTGAGGTGAACGTTTTGTTCTGCCAGGTGATGAACTCTGACATGCAGTCTCTCAGGCGTGAGGTGAAGTCTCTGTGGGTCATTGTGATCTGGGAACCCACATCCTTGGTGGTCTCCTTCAGCTTCTCGTACAGGCCCTGGAGGTTGGCTATCTCTTCCAGGGTGTCTGCACTGATGAGCTCACGCACCGCGGTTGTCCTGCTCAGAAACTCAGGGCACACATGGTCCTTCTTTGGCTTCTGCTGCTTCTGGAAGGTCAGAAAATGCGGCATGGCCGTGTAGTGGATGGCTTTGGATGCCACAAGCTTCTTGTAGATATAAACTACATCAAGATGGCCGGATTCTACAGATTCCTTGAGAAAGGCTTGCACGTGGGTCCAGTCCTTCAGAGCGAGCCGGATCATCACAGGTGGTTCGGCGAGCTGCGTGTGGTAGAAACCAAACATCAGGTACAAGCCCCCCACTCGGATCTGGTAGCTGTATGGAGGTAGGAAGTACTTTACAGCTGTGGCCAGAGTCACCCTGCAGAACCGCTTCAGTTCACCCGCATTGATGGTGCCAATGAAGAGATCAGAGAAGCCCATCTCCCTCCAGAGGGCTGAAAAATCCTCATACCTGACCGAGTCTATCTGCTGGAAGCGCCCCAGTAGCTCCTCCACATCTTCAGTCAGAGGGCCATAGAAGAAGTCTGAGTAAACACACGGCAAACGAGGCATCGTTTCATCCAAAACCCACAGAGATTCACTCAGGCTGGCTGCTCCACAAGTGAGCTGTGGTCAAAGCAGGTGTAGTGCGTTGATGGCAAATTACCAAGCAAGAGCGCCCAGTAGTGGCAGGATGTACCAAGTAAAAACCATTTAAACCAGGTGCATCAAACATACTGGGCCCTAACTTAGCCCAGGGGATGACTTTGCACAATGAGAGGCTGGGTTTTTCTTAATAACAGCTTATTTTGACAAACTTAACATTTCCTTTTTTATGACATTTTGTAAGAGTAAAGCAGTGCTATGGCAACCTCATGCCATACAGGTAGGTAGGCAGGAATAGGACCAGCATGGAGTTGTACTGGCAAAAAGACAGGAGGGTGAGCTGGACATGGCAGAACTGAAAGTAAGACTGGGAGTAACCAGGGTGGACAAGATTAGACAGAAGCTTATCAGAGGGACTGCTCAGATTTAGTGGATTTGGACCAACGTTAGAGAGGCGAGGCAGAGTCCAGGCAAGAGCATCAGGAAGTGAACCAGCTGGTTGGTAAATTGACATTTGTTGCTGTTAATCACTTAGAAATGATGCACCAGTGACCTTTAGATTATGTGCTACTACAGCAAGTGAAATCCATGTTTATTCTGTTGTTTTTTTTCAAAAATGCTGGATTAAAATATTACAAGCACACCACGGTAATCTGATTTTCAGTATAATAGAAGTTCCTCCTATAATAACAAGTAAAAAAGGGATTTTTGGAGATTTTAAATAAATGGCTACACATGTAATTTTTCTCTGTGACCACATGATGGCTTCATATCTCACAGAGCAACAGAGATTATTAAGTATGAGAAAATTTAAGGTGCAGTTTAACTTCCTTTACTTAAATTATAAAAAATGACCTGCGTTAACCATTAAAAAAACCCCCAAATATTACATTAACAGGACATTTTAAAGCATTGCATAATTTAATTTCAGCTACATTTAGTCTTAAATGTCAAAGTTATGATCTTTTTCTTCATCATGATCTGGATCATTTGGCTCCATCTCACATTCATAGCTGTGGTCTTCCTCTTTTCCAGCACATCCACTATTCTCCATACACGTTCAGTGTATGCTCTAATGACCCCAGGAGGTATGTTGTCATGGAAAATTTGCCCCTGAAAAAAAGCTTCTAAGGTGAAATTTTTTTTCTAATGTGTGAGAGTAAGAACTTTGGAGTGATGGATAAAATTTAAACAGCAACCCATCTTTAAGAAGACCAGCAGAGAATTTTCAGTAAACATCAACAAATACATCCAGTCTCTCTATAAACATCTCCATTCATGCACAAAGCCTCAAAATGAGCCATACTAGGAAAAAAACTCACAGCAGGAGCATCGCTGTTCAGTTTTATTTAGACTTAACAAAATGAAAACCTGTTTGGCCAAAATAGTGTCTTTCTGAACACATGCATGTGACAGAATCAAAATCCTTTTGCTTGAATTCAGACAAATAAATTCAAAAATAAATATCTGTTACTTTACTGTAGCTAACTGAAAATACATTGAAATATTAAAGAAAGGTGAAACTATCAGGTGGAGCTGGACACGCTAATACTGAAACTCAACAGGTTTAAGCACCATTACCCTAAATTCTGAACTTTGAGTTACTCTGCAAAAGCAGTTTTATAACGCCCCTAATTCTAATGAAGGATACTCGCTGTTTTAAGAGTACTTAACAATGCTTAAAATGCAATAAAGACATGACTGAGCTCCTTAATGCATACATGATTTAAACACTTAATTCATTTTTGATTGATCAGAATTTGTTTTTGCTTAAAAATAAAGAAAAATGCTAAATACAGTGCAACTGTTAAGGTGTAGAAATATGCAGCCAAGAAGACAATTCAATGGACATTTAATGAGAATATGGATATCTGTGGTGTTATTGATTCAGTGAAAACAAACGCTGGTTTTGCAGAGCAACAAAAAGTCAATTTCAGTGGAACTGTCCTTTCAATCGTCAACTCTTTTTTTTCTCCTTTACTTTGTAAAAAAAAGTCAGATTCATGGTGTCGATGAGCAGCGGGGAGGATTTTGGTTTGATCAAATGACCTGAACAGAAAAAAAAAAAAAGAAAAAAAAAAAAGAAAACTGAATTTTAAAAAAACGAAGGAAAAAAAAAAAAAGCTTCTAAATTCTCTGCTGCTCAGATGCCAACAGCCTTCTTCCTCACATTGCTTCCCACTGTCTACCAGCCTCCTTTGCCTCCTTTCTTCTTCTTTTGCGGTGCTTTCTTGCGAGTGGCGCCTGAGGACGACGGTTTCTGCTGTCGCGGGGGAACTACGCCGCTGGCGGGGGCTGTAGAAGAGCCGGACGCAGACCCTGGTCTCGGTGAGGTAGGGGGGCTGCTGGCAGTCTTACTGGCATCCCTGAAGAGAGACAAGAGCCACAGTGCAGTTAGAAGGGCCGGAAAATTATAGCGCTGAGTTTGTTTATTCAGGATCTGAGTTTCCTTCTGTGACGTGGATGAGTGAAATAAACGTTTGATTAGCAACAAAGCTTTTGTTGGACAGTGTCTCCCACCACCTCCACTTTTCATGTATTTATAAATTCAGGTAGCAGCATGATGTTTGATAAGTTTATCATCCATGTTTGAATAACTGACTTTCAACAGTGACCTGCTCAGCCTGCCATTAGGGTCCAAGTCCAGCTGGTTAACGGCGACTGAACTTTCAAAGAGCAATAAGTTGCATCTGCATCTTCAGACATCCTTGGGTGGTGCAACAACAGCACAAACTTTGTTAGGATTATTAATAAATAATTTTAGCTTCTGTAAAAGAGAAACTGGAGGGCATCAAAGAGTAACCTGCTCAGTTGCTAATAGGGAAACTCAAGCTCAAGGGCTGTAAGTAGCTGGTTAATAGCAATTGAAATTTCAAAGTAAAAGTGAGGGTATGTGCAGAAAAATCTGTTGTAGATGGAGTCATTCTCTCCCCTGTTCTGTTTTGGAGCTGCGGTAGTTCAGATGAATGTTGGCAGATGGATTTCTCCTTTAGGAGAGACTGAGAATAATTTTGTTCTCAACAAGCAGCTGCGGCTCTGATCTGATTTCAGAGTTCATTGGCATGAAAACAAAAGAACAATCTCAGTTGCTTTTCCTCCATTAGTGCCGTTAATAACTGGGTTTACAATTACAGGAAATTGCACCCAGGCGCCTCGGCTGGTTGTGCGTGTGACTGCGGAGTTTACTCACAGCTCTGCTGAAGCTCCTGCCGTCGCTCCCTGTGTGCCTTTTCCTATTTGATCCTTCTTCTTGCCCTTCTTCTTCCCTCTGTAGTAGGAGCGCTCCTTCATAGGAAGCCACCTCTCGGGGTCAGGGGTCACTTTGGGGTCATAGTTCTTGGGCAATTTTCCTAATAGGAAGATGGTATGGTGTGAGTACTTTATGAGCAATAACTAGACAAAATATCTTCAACAGAGAAAACAAAAAAAAATCTGAATTATTCTCTTTTCCTAACAGTGGTTTTAATGTTTTGGCCGCTCAGTGTGCATTTGAATTTCCTACATCATTAATCAAACTCTTTTTCTCTAAAGAGAACAAAAAAGATACAATTAGATGTTTTTGCTCATTTAGAAGAAATAATTTCATGGCCTTTTGTATGTGTAAATAAAAACTTCCAGAACAGATTCAATCTAAATCTTAGCAAGTGATTGAAAGACATACCTTTCTTTTTCTTCTTCTTCTTTTTGATTTCACCATGGCTTTTAAAGAAAATAAAGGAGAAAAAAAACAAAGAAACTTGTCAATGTGTCCCTCGTTCTTTTGAATGTTTTGTTTACAACCCCCCCCCAAAAAAAAACACAACAAAACACAAAAACAAAAAAAATAACAAAAGTAGCCACAGAAGAGAGTAACAGACATTTACCCTTGTTCTTTGGGAGGGTTTTCTCCCACGACTTTAGCGGCTTTTTTCCTGACGTATGTGGCTCCGTGGGAATTCTCCAGCTCGTCAACGTCCACGTTGAAAGACATGGTGTCTGCAGACGGTAGGTGTTTGCTGAGCCTGTAGAAAAAAGCTAAGGATGCAACAACTGCTGACATCCAGATTACATCCTGGTCTTCCTGGGTTACATTTACTTCAATAAGGTATGGATCATTTGTAAAATTAATAAACTATTTTGTCAACATAATACCAAGCTTTGTTGAAAATGAGCTAAAGAAGGTCTTTTTATCTTTTTTGTTTTCTCTCTGACTTCCAAGCACAAAAACATTAGTTTCCCACAGAGAAAAATAACAAATCCTCAAATTGAAGGAGCTAAAATCAGAATATATTTGATATTTTTCACAAAACAAATGTTATTTGAGAATCCAAATATGTTCCAGTTAGTAAAAAAAACAAAACAAAACCGTTTAAGCATCCATAAGTTGTATTTAATAATATGAAAGGATACGATTTGGCTTTATCCGTGTCCACTAGAGAATATGCAGAGATGAGTTGTGCCAATGTGTGGACGTCCTTGGTGTTTTGTCTGTTTTGAGAAAAGTGATTTTTATGAAAACTGTTTGATGACATTTGAGGTATATTTTATAAAGAAATAAAACCAGCATCTGTGAGATTTAAAAAGACTTGACACATGTTGAACCAGCCGAGTGTTTAGCAGGGATTTAACTCACTTCCACAGCTGCTCCAGATCACTAATGGCTTCTTTTTTCCGTCCATACTTCAGCTTGAAATTGGCAGCTTCTCTTACAAGAGCCAAATGTGTAGCAGATCCAGGCTGTGTAGGAGAAAAGACACAGTGGGAACACGTTCACACGTCTAAAATGAAAGCTAACTGAAATCAAAATGCACACTTAAAAAGTGTTTGACCTATACACAACAGAAATTAAAGTGTAAAACAGTGGTTCAGACTTGCACAACACGAACCACCATCCGTGACACACAAACCTGTTCAGACTGGTAATGCTCAATAGCTTGTTTGAAAACATCGATGGCGCTGTCGATGTCTTCTTCATGGGAGTACATTGTTACCAGAGCTGAAACCTGAAGAGACGATGACATGGTCAAAATAAATATATGAGAGAACAAAAAACGTAAAAGTCAACAATTTTGACATTAACGGGGCATTTTAATTAAGAAAAACAACAATTTAAGAAGAAAAAAAAAGTCAAAGTAGCATCTTTAGTCTTACCATCCCTGGTTTGTGCTTGAACTCTTCAATGGACCTCAGGACATCACAGGCTTTTGTCACATGACCTGAAGACCAAACCATTCATTGGATTATAACACCTAATGAGGAGCATGTATCAAAATTAAACTGCTCAAAGTTTAAAGGTAAAAAACCTTTTGAAGTTGCACTCGTTTGTTTCTTTATTAATTATTGTTGTTTCAGTACTCAGGCGATAATAATCAATGTGCGTGTTTGTTTTAGGAAGCTAGAAATATGAAATACTATCACGTCCACAGAGAAAAAAAACAGTAAGACAGAGCGGGGTGTGTGTGTTCGAATGCAGATCACTACCTTGTACTAAATAGAGTTGTGCCATTGTCAGTTTGATGCCAGACGCACTCTCTGGATTCTGATCGGAGAATTGCTGCAAAATAAAAAAAAAGAAAAGAAAAAGATCAGTTAACAGAATTAATGAAACTATTAATTACTGAAGGACAAAATACGAACATTTTCATCCAAACCCAATAGTGTTGTAAGTGTTTTAGGGCATCTTTTTTTTGTATCCCTTTTTGTATTCCCGTCTTCACAGTTAAGCATCACTTTTAACTGTGAAGACATTTTTCAGTATTTTTAAAAACCACACAACCACAGTGAAAACATTTCGTAGATGAATTCTTTTAAAAAACAAACAACAAAAAAAAAAACTGAAAAAAGCAAATCTTTCAGTACTTTTTTCTGCTTCTATACTTTTTAACATTTTCATTGAAGGATTTTTAAAGTGCGATATTAACTATATATTCAATCAGCTTTCACCACTGTGATTTTTTAGGTTAACTGGTGCATCATTTGATCATTTTCTCATAATCAGACAAAAGGAGGAGAATGTGTATCGGTTCTCATAATAAGGAGCAGTGTGCATCATTAATACCTGGAGCAGCTCTATGGCCCTGCTGTGCTGCTTCTCTCTGCACAGCTGAGCCACCTGGATAAGGACCGGCCGTGGATGTCCTGGATTTTGAGCCTGAAGACTGGATGACAGCTTCCTGCACTGGTCAGCCTGTTAACGGGCAAAAGCACCATCGGTGTGAAAATAATTACCTATTATTAATTAGTTTTCATTCCTCCTCCAATCACACCCGTACCTGATTAGTGTACATGGCCAGCAAGGCTTTGTTGAAGTCAATGGCCTGCAGCTGTTTCTTTGCCAGCTTGTACTCAACACCTTCAGCATTCGTCAGCTTCACCTTTTTCTTTGAGTCAAACACGTTTTGGTCCTGAGGAAAGAGACCGAGCCTTAGCACCAGCGTCGTGGCTGAAATTTTAGTTTTATGATCCCTGTTTAGCGTCTGAAAGTGGATTTCAGGGAGGTTCAAACCCACCTTGTTTATGGTGATGATATTGTTGGCAGTCACAGCAAGCAGCCCCACGTCAGATGGCCTGAAATTAAATCAAAGAATTAGAGCAAGCTGAAAATCTATTTAACAACTTAATGCCTGCCTCTAGATGCTTCTGAACTGTCTAAATGCATCCCCATCATCTTTTTTGAGACTAAATTTGATGCGATGATGCCACAACTCACTTGAGCTTGATGACCTGGTTGTAGAGCTGCAGAGCCTCATCTGTGCGACCCTGCAACTGCATGACGTACGCCATCTGAGAATGGATGACGGCCAGCTCCGACTGGATGTCCTCCTCAGTCATATCCTGAAAGGGACAAACAAGAAATGATGGTGATTAGCTGGAAAACGGTGAAAACTAAGTGTTACAAATACAAGATAATTATGAACAAGCTTAGCATATCAATATACATATATGGCCAAAATATGATTACAGCAAGGTTATTCCCATACAATTTTTATGTAAATAATGCATAAATGTAGAATATTTTAAGACTTAAAAGTATGTTAAGAGTGGACTAAATTTCACTAGACTTGTGACATACTTCTGGACCATCGTTTAGGTGAACTTACTAGAAGTGAAATTGAAATAGGTCTCAAAAACACTTACAGAATCATCTGCCAGCGAGACTCTGCAAAGCTCTGTCAGAAGAAATGATCAGTTTATGTCTGAGGTCATTACATCATTTTAAAAATACATCAAACACCAGCTTGATAGCAGAGACTGAATATAAACTGACCTTCTGCTTGCTGTAGTTTATTGAGGGCCTCTGTAAGCTTTCCTTGGCCAATCAGAGAACAGGTAGCATTGTAGCAGAGCTCATACGTTGACTCAGGCAGACCCAGATCTTCCTGCAAAAGGAAAACATAACATGTTCAAACATGAGTTTATTCTAGTTCTACTCAAACAGTCCGACTCCAGTTCTGTGCAACAAAGTGGAGGGAGTAAGTTTTTGATTTAAAAACTCAAATGAAAAGCTGACTGATGAACTGTGCCAATGAATGCTTACCATTGGAGCCTTCTCCCACTGACTCATTGCAGCCACCACAGCGGCGAGGTTGGTCTTCCTCTCCTCTTCGTACTCGTCCTGGGAGTTCCTGATCAGATCCGTGTAGACAGACTTGCACTCATCGTAGCGCTCCAGTCTGTACAACTGCACAAAGAAAAGAGCTGGTTCAGATTAGCAGACGTCGTCACTCTTCTCACAACAAGACGAAAATAATATCCTGTTAGAAATACACAGAAATTGCCAAGCTGACCATTTATTACAAATCTCTCATTCTCACTCACCAACCAACAAAACCCAAAACACTTGTGTTCTCAAAAGAATGTCTCACTGTAATAAATAATAATAGTAAATCATACAGACTGCATAAAGATTGTAACAAGCTGATATTCACAAATATTGGGGATAGTTTTAACAACACTGAAGTTACTTTAAGACAAACATAAATAGAGCAGTGGCGTTAAGAGGTGAAAATGCTTCGCTCTACAACCCTGATGTCTCCGTTTCAGAGAAAAATTGCTCAATTACACTTTTGCTATCTGCTTTTTTACAATGTTACTTAACAACATTTAAATGTTTTTACAATCATGTTTCAAATACAGAAGCCACATATTCAAACAGCAAGCTGTTTGCATTTATTGTATACCGTTTAATTTGAATATGATTTGTTTGCAGTTCTGATGCTAGATGATCAGATTTTAAAATGCCACATATTAACAATCAGCAGCTTTAAAGGCCTCAACACTTTCTTTTCTTCTAACTTTGCTGCTCTTTTCAACAAGTAGATGACCAATGACTGACTTCTTTAGCACAAACAGTAAATATACACTAAACTGTATAAAAAAAATGTAAAATAAATAAATAAATAAATACAGTAATATAATCTACTTCTATCAACAGCTCCCTTTAGGGATCATCTGCTTCCATCTCACCATATTCCAGCATACTCTACTGTCAGATCAACCCTCTGCATGCCCTCCTTCACTACCATCCATGAAACTTCTCTGTGGTCTTTCTCTTTTCCTCCTGCCTGGCAGCTTCTTGTTCATCATCCTTTGTCCAATATATCCACTATCCCTGCTCTGCACATGTCCACACCATCTCAGCCTTGCCTCTCTAACTCCTATCTTGGTCACTCCCAATGAAAATTTTAACATCTTCGGCTCGCTCTCCGTTCTTTTGGTCAGTGTCGCCAACATCTTCAAACCATACATCATAGAAGTCCCCACCATCTTGTGAACCTTCCCCTTCCCTCTTGCTGCTATCTTTCTGTCACAAATCACTGCAAACACTAACTCCACCCTGCCTACACTCTCTTATAAAGCTCTCTGGTGTACTGTGTGTTGCTTTGGATGACTGACAAATATTTAAACTACTCAAGATACACCTCTGCTCCTTGCGTCTTCACTGTTACATCATATATTCCGTTTTGCTTCTCTGTCTTGCTGTATTTCTGTCTTACTACAAATCAGTCTTATTTGTGAACATCAGTCCACTGAGGCTCCTGCCTGACCTCATCTGTCGACCTGCAAGTCTCTATTGCCACCTCCTTACTGTCCTCATACATGTACTACACTACCCTCACATATTTCTCTGCCGCTCTTAAAGCAAAATTCTATAGTGCCTTAAGGTCTTAACCTAGCTTCATCAACTCTTTCCTACAGCTTCCATCAACTGCATGACTACAAACAGTAATAATATAATATAATATAAGCCTCACCACTTGACCGTAAAGCTCCTTCAGCTTGTCTGTCTGCTCAGGAGCACTCTCGATGGTCTTCAGGGAGCTCTCCACTCTGTTCAGCCGGTACTCGCAGTATGCCTTCTCAAACACCACCTCACTGAGTGGAAAAAAGACCCCCATCCACCCCCGAAAAAGGGTTTAAATGTGCAACACACCATAAAGAACAAACCTTACAAGACTTTTGTACGTTTTTCTTAGAGCATGGCAGAATTGCTGTGAAACTATACACCGTTAGACACTTAAATGTCAACAGTGAACTACAGGAGTAATTTATACGTCAAGCACAGGTGAGTGACAGCGTGCCGCTTACCTGCCGAGCACCTTTGAGTGGGTGTTCATCACATTTAGCGCCTCTTTGAAGCTCCCATTCTGGATATGGCAAACCACTTTACAGTGCAGTGCCGTCACATCGTCTCTGTTTTCGTGTAAAACTGCGACAGGACAGAAAGAAAACAGCAGTGAACATCACTCGCTACGAACAAAAAAAAAGATTTTGCCCTGACGCTGATGTGATTGTGCAAGGACAGAGGAGTGTAAAGCAGCCGCTTAACGTTTCCAGGACAGCCGCCTGGCTAATCATGGGTTAGCTGTCGTGGTTGGCTAGGGACACGTCAGTCATGAGACAGTGGATTTAGGGGGCTAAATATTATTTAACGATGGCTCAAAGTCACACAACAAATAGCTAATTCAGCAGGTATATATATATGTTTATTACACATCGTTAATCGGAGCTTAATACACGAAGCTCCACGGGTGTATTTAACACCCTGACTGCCGTTAGCTCAGACACATGCTAACAGCTGGTACTGCTCTGCGGGAGCAGAGGGGAAAATCCGCCGCGTGTCCGCTCTCTGGTTCCGTTTTCAGAGTCAGCCTGTATACCTACTTTTAGTAAGAGCTTTGAGGGCTCTGGTGTAGTCTCCATTCTGTCCGCAGCGGTTGACTTCGGTCCAAAGAGAAGCCACAGATACTCCTCCACTCGCCATCTCCGCTGAGTGGACGCTCTCGGTGCCGGAAACAGAATGTGTTTACATCCGGGACAGCAACAAATACGTTTATTAATTTTTAAATAATTTCTGTGCGGAATAAATGAAACGTAGTCATAAATTGGGACGCTCTTCCAATGTTAATAAAAGCCTACTATTTGGGGGGCATGTAGTTTTTAATTTCAAAATGACGCATGCAACTGACGCATTCACGGCTAACCCTACTACACGTTAAATTGAAGTGCAAACATAGTACTTTATATTAAACTACATTTATTAGCCTACACATTAAGGAAATTATATTTATGAATACTTTTGGAGGAGTTTATAGAATTCTAAAACGAACAGTTCTGCGGTGTCAGTGCTTTTAATTTGGGTGCTTTTAGGATCGTAGTGGTAATTATCGGAATTCCTACATTTGTGTCAGCATATGAAAGCAGCACGGTGGGCAGGGTAGGAGCTACGGGGAGACTCGGTTGGCTTCGGTCAGACTCGGCTACCGAGCAAAGGAGGGGGGACTGTTGTCATTCGTCCGGGCTGTGTGGCGAGCTTTTGTCCAGCAGAGATGGCCGGGATTAAAGGTAAGCAGCAGGGGATTTTCATTCCCTTCAGAAAGCTTCTGAACTCAGCCTCTGTTTATATAATTTCAACAAAATGTGCACAAGGCACGTTTGTCACGCTCAGATAAGTAACGATAGAAGGAGTTAGCGCAGGGCCAGTACTGACAGACGTTAGCATTAGCTCGGTGATGAACCTGCACTGTTTCGGTAGAGGCAACCGCAACCGCAACATAACAAAAATAACCAAACCAACTTCTGCGTTTCGTAATGAAAATAATGTAGCAGTGCAGCGTGCTGCATTCTTGCGCCACAGTTAACGCCATTCTTGTTTAATACTACAACAACGCAGAAATAACCGTAACGCTAATGCTAGCTGCGCCTTAACTTCCCACAGCCGCTGACTGATTCCAGGCAGCCGCTGGGATTTTAATAGAATTTAACCAGTGGCCGCACGGACTATGGCTGTCTGGGTTTAACGTGGACCCATGTTAGCAGGGTTTATGCTGCTAACGTAGCTGTCACACACGTGAAATCAGCTGATTCATCACATGGTAGCCCCAAATCTCCAGGGGCCCTGCAGCCACCATGAGATTAGTGATTTCCTGTGGATAATACCCTGTGCTAACACTGGGGTCCCCCTATCCTCTGCTTCTCTTGCAGCTCTCATCAGCCTTTCCTTTGGAGGGGCCATCGGCCTCATGTTCCTCATGCTTGGATGTGCCCTCCCTGTGTATGAGTAAGTATAACCATCACAGACCATGTGAGCCTAGTACTTCCTGGCACCTTTGATGATCCCGTCACAGCTTCACAGCTTTAACTATAGCTGCATTCATGACCAGATTAGCGTTCTTAGAACATCTAGAGCATAAGGACACCATATAAAACCAGGGAAGTGTGACAGAACCTGACCACTTTTAGTGGAGGAAAGCAGGATTGCATTAAATTAAGCAATTATCAGAGTTACAGGCTCTTGAAGTACATAAATGTGGGCTGGAATTTGGTACTTTTAAATTTACTTTATTTTCTCATGCCTTTTTGAACAATCATAACTTTAGGTTAAATGTGACTCACATCATCTTCACGTGTCACCCCCCTCCTAAAAAAAAAAAGAATAACAAAAAAATAGAGGTAAATTCAACATACCCAGGATATCTTTACCTTTTGTGGCTTAATTCATCCTAACATTGCCAATCAGATGTAGTGGTCATATGAAGCTGTTTGATGATTAAATAATCCTGGTTTTTCAGGTCTATGAATGTACACTGGCAACAAACAGAGAAAATGATCCTAGTGGAGAAGAGTGAAGAGGTTAAACATATGATGTATGTGATAGGAAAAGTGCTGTGTTAATGTGTTCATGTGGCTTTTAGTGTAAGTGCAGTTAGTGGTTTGTTAGACTGGAGAAATTCTACACATGCAGTCTGTGTAAAGATAAGAAGGTAAACTGGAAAAAAAACATGTTGCACAATTGTTTCGGGATGGGAAGATGTTGTAATAAAACTGTATCATTTTCATTAAATTGATGTGCTGCTTAGATGTTTCCCGATGGTGTTCAGGACTGTTTTAGTCTTATTCTTGAAGCTGGAATCTTGATGGTATTAAATGTTCGAAAGGTGCGATTTAAACCAGTAAGTAGGCTGATTTACTGATGCTTTTATAAAAGTAAGGCTGTTCAGTTTTGAAATCACATTTAGTTTGGCCATTAATGAGAAATGGTTATTTGTTAGAATTACTCACACTCTGGAAAAACAGTGGCTTTATTTAAAAGTACAAGCTTACTTTTTGCCATCAACGTTAATTATAATTCACCTTAATAAGATAAATAATTAATTAAATATATGTGAACTGAACTAAACCTGTAGAAAAAAAATAAATAAGCATCTATCTCAGCTATATTGTTATAATAATCTGTGTATTATAATTTTAAGTGATGTGTAATTGCACAGCCATAGTACAAAGCCTGTTTTAGAATTATAGCACTTTATATACACTTTTAGGTTAATAGAAGTTCTTGCAGTTTGCAGGATAATTATACTCTTTACTTACAAGACAACCTGATCAGTTTTGTGTGTGTGCACACCATCACACCTCTTGGTTATTATTCTAATGAGTGCAGACAGTTTCTCGTTTGCTGTATGTGGGATGAGCAACAGCAACATATTTGGCCTTTTTTCATCTAATTTGCATTTCAGCCATTGTATTTACAGTAAATAACAGCTTCACTTCAGCATAATGCGTATTTATCAGCCTATAAGTGACAAGAAAATGCGTAATTCCTTGGATATATATATATAGCACAATGTTTTCCACACAGTTTTATTTTTACAGTTTTATTTTTTTTGTTCGTTTTTCATCAGTGAAATATCTCCTGCATCAGGCCTGCATCTGATCTGTATTCAAATCTAGAGGTTACAGAAACGTAGCTCCTGCCTTATGAAAGAAACCCCTTAAGTTGGCGTGTGGAGTGCTCAGCAGCGATTCCTTCTTTATCCTTCGATTCACTTCACTGCATCCTTTGTCATCATAGCATGTGGGTGTTTATGCCCCCTGTTTCTCTCGCTTTTTCGCCTCTCTGCAGCAAATACTGGCCTTTGTTCCTGCTCTTTTTCTACATCCTCTCTCCCATCCCTTACTGCATCTCGCGGAGAGTGGTCGATGACACAGACTCGGCCAGTAACGCCTGCAAAGAGCTGGCCATCTTCCTCACGACGGGCATCGTCATCTCAGCTTTCGGCCTGCCAATCGTCTTTGCAAGAGCTGAAGTAGTAAGTAACTGAAACCTGTTAATTCAGCGTGTACTGCATGGTTATTTAAGCAGTGGTTCCCAAACCAAGGGTCTGGATCCTCTGCGTTGGGCTTACTTTAAATGTTCTGACTTTTGTCTATATAAAGTACACACAACTATATAAGGGCTTAGTTTTAAGATAAGCTAAAAGCAACAGCAACCAAAACATGAAAAAAAAGTGCCTTGCTCAATAAAATAAATACAATGACATAAAACAAGATGGCTAAAAAAAGCTATACAAAAGTATCACAGAAGTATGGAAAAATGGCGAAAGCAGAAGAGCTCAGTTAATCAAAAATCTAAGTGTAAAACAATAAAGAGCTAAACTCTGACAGATAACTGCAAGTATAGTGTTGTGAGGTCATAGACTTCCTGTATCTTTCAGTATTTACGCCCAATGAAAGTGACAGTTTCATTGTGTGGTCAGCCAGCAGGGCCAATTATAAACAGATTATATTCACCACCAGCAAGTGATAAATGACTGCAAAGGTGCTGTAAACAGCATCCAGTGTTTCAAATGATTATCAGTTGTGCAGATAAATGCAGAGGTTCTGCATTTCTCTATGAGCGACATGCATGCAAGCACATCATTTCTTAGGACATTTTAGGTAGAGTGCTGGAGCTCAGTCATTAGTTTGAGGAAGTCTGATTTGACTTTCTGGTCCTTAGCAGTCTCTGTAGTTTCTCCAGCCATCCAAAAAAAAGATAGTAGACTATATTATATGCAGTTTGCTTTAAAGCATTCATGACACAGCTTGTTGCAAAGAAAGAAAAAAAGAATATAACCAATTTTGGGTTATTTTGGTTTTAAACTGGCTGAAAGCAGCCAGCAAAGGGGCCTAAATAACATAATCAGTTGAATTAATTAAAAGAACAGTAACGTATGCTATGAAATGATCAGGGTGCACAACAGCATATATAGTCTTTAATCTGATTTTTAAATATGATTTCTTAGTTAATGTTAAGGGGCGATCGTGGCTCTAAGAGTTGGCAGTTCGTCTTGTAACTGGAAGGTTGCTGGTTCGAGCCCCGACGTTGTGTCCTTGGGCAAGACACTTCACCTACCGCCTACTGGTGATGGCCAGAGGGGCCGATGGCGCGATATGGCAGCCTCACTTCTGTCAGTCTGCCCCAGGGAAGCTGTGGCTACAACCATAGCTTGCCTCCACCAGTGTGTGAATGTGAGAGTGAATGAATAGTGGAACTGTATAGCGCTTTGAGGGCCCTGAAAGCGCTATATAAATGCAATCCATTATTATTATTATTATTATTATTATTATTATTATTACTGCACCAACTGATAGGACAATTTAGCAACTGCTAAATACTGCTTGTCAACGAGTCACCGCCTTGTTTCGTAAAAGGTGGAAAAAAGTGCAACAAGGGTGTGTGAACGATTGTCTAACTTTAACTGTCAGTTCCTTTTTGTCCAACTCTGAAAAAGTACTTTGCATGTTAATGATTTAGAGCTGAATTCTACAAAAAGCAGGTCTTTAAATCAGCAAAATAAAATGTCTCAGTTACCCAAATAAGCTCTGTAGCATTCAGCATTCACCTGAATTTCCTTTATCACTTTACAGATTGCCTGGGGAGCATGTGCGCTTGTGCTAACAGGTAACGTAGTCATCTTTGGGACGATCCTGGGCTTCTTCCTGGTCTTTGGATCCAACGATGACTTCAGTTGGCAGCAGTGGTAAAACGGCAGCTGGAGGGGACCTTAGTCTGAACTGTTTTTATTAGCGTTACAATTATTATTATTATTATTATTATTATTATTATTATTATTACTACTACTGTTATGGTATTACCGTTCTTGGTTCTTGTTGTTATTTATATGATGACCGCCCATCCATAGACTCACATCAAACCAGTGCAATACTTTTTTTTTTTTTTTTTTTACCACTCACATCATGCTGAACTGACACAAGTGAGATGGAAAATGCTGACTTTCAGTTGGATTTTTTCCCATTTTTAAGTTTCACTCTTTCTGACTTTGTGCTGTGAGTCTTTGTTTTCCATCTTTTTGTATGTGTCCACTTTTATTTAAAGGATTACAAGCTGGTGAACAACTTTTACAGTGTAGTATCTTTGAAGATGTGTTAAAAAGATTTCAAAATGAATGACCAAAAGGATACGGTCAGTAATGTCTGGCCTTCTTTTTGCAATTAAAAACACTGGAAGGAGCTTCTTCTTTGTGAAATTAATGTAAGTCAGCTGGAAATTGAGGAAAAATCTGCACAATATGAGCCAAAATTTCATCAGACACGTCTCTGTTTCATACAGGTCTTACTGGATTTGAGTGTCAACAGTTCAGCTGATATAATGCAGGCTTTTCTCAGCTTTCAGTCAGTAAAATGTGAACAACACTAAGCTTGAGTGTTCTTGTGAAAGCAGCAGGCTGTTATTGCCACCAACAGTACCTAACATGTGAACTCCATTATGTGTAAATGTGATATAAATTTTTCTCATGACACAAAGTGAGGAGGTGGTGTTCAGGAGCAGTGTGCAAGGATTCATTTTAAACTCCCTCTCTATCACACCAGAGATCAAATTAAACTGACTTAGTGATTTCCCAGGTGCAAACATGGCGGGCTGCTTATTCACCAGGTTTTTCTGCATCCAATTGGCTCGTATTCCAGTTTGTGTGAGTTAGCGTTTTTCTGTTAGGTCAAGAAAGCATGCAAAGCCAGTAGCAGCCGCCAGCTAGCATTGGATTAGCTCAAGGACAGCAGCCTTGTTGGAAACTCGGCCAAGCTACCCTAAGAGCCAGGCTACTTATAACTGAGGCCCAGTCAGTCATTTAACAGCCTTTAAGCTTTTGAACGCGACTCCCTCAAAGTGAAAGAATCCAGTGACTTTGCTCTGCATTCCAGCTCTGGCACATACTGTATTTCCTCACACCAGCAAAACAAAAAAAGAACAAAAAAACACACCGTATGATTAAAGTTTGAAAGTACTGGGTCGTGTAAAAAAAGTCTGCATGCTGGTTTATGTAATCTGCTGCAGCTTCTTGAAAATCAGGGCCTGCAGTCAGTCAGGTGCAGCGCCTCAGACTGCTGTTACATTTAAACTGCATTAGTAGTGACTAAACAAAGAGTAAAGCAAATGCTACCCTGTAAAGAACTGCAGTGACTAATGGAGCTTCAGGTGTGTTTTGTTGCTTTCTTTGGGTTTTTTCTTTTTGGTTTTTTTGTTGTTTTTTTTGTAGATGGCACTGTTTGAAAATCTCTGAGTTTCTCCAGCCATTACAAGAATCCAATGTTTTGTTTCCATGCAAATTTCCAGTGGACATCTTCACACGTTTTGGCCGTCAATCAGTTTAATTTCCATATTTAAATCGTATTTTTAGGGTTTTAGAAGCACACATCCAGCAAATAAAACAGAAACAGTCCTACAGGAATTGTTTAGCATTTTGGTGAACTCGCTCACATGTCTTGCATATGAAGCTAGACGTGATTGATTGCTTATCATAAGAACTTTCACAGGAGGACATCTGGGCTCTGAAAGAAAACCAAGCCTGTCAACAAGTCCAAAGTTCAACATTAATCAGAATTTACTGAATTTGTTTTAATCCATACAACTAAAGTTTAAAGCTATTTGTGATTTTAGAGTTAGTTTTTGAGCTCTAACTACTCTTTGTTAAGAAATATTGGTAATTTTGTATTTTAGTTTAATTTCCCTTTACTTACAATTTAAAAAGTAAACTTTAGGTATTTTAGCAGAGCTGTATTATAGCTGTGTACCCCTTTGTTCCAGTCTTTAATGGTCAATTAATTAGATCTGTATTTGAGCTTTGTCAAATCAGACTTCGAGTATGACTCTTACAGTATTTCCTGCATTAGTCAAAGACCATCCAAGAAAATCATTAGGAACCATTTGAATGACCCTCTGGCTGAAATATATGGGCTGACTGACCTTTGCTGGGTTAATTTGAACTTGTGATCACAGAGCTCATATTTCCGGCCTTCGTTCAGCCCTACGAAAGATACAAATATTTTTAAAAGCAACACATTGACGGCAGATTTTTGTTTTATGTTAAAAACATGCTTTAAAATGTACTACTGACATGATTTGTGCGTATCACGATGTAGTCTGTGAGCCTGTCTGTGGTTCAGACAAGCAGGGTAACTCTGCGTGGTGTTTCTGGGACGTGCGCATCTGTATGACACGTTTAGCTAAACGTGTTCTAAATGTTCTCAGATTTTCTGTTTTGTAGTCTGCCGTTAATTCTGAACTGTCAGTCTGGCGTGAAGATGTGGGATTATTCTTAGGTTTCTCTCACAGATCTTTGAAGGATGTTGTATTTATTTATTTGACTGAATGCTTTGTGTCAAGGTTCAACGCCATTTTCTATCTCAATTGTTATGTTGAAGATGAGGAAGTCAGCATGGTGGTTTCTTTTTTTTTAATAAACGCCATTTTTGAAAGTCTTCTTCATTTGAATGACTACAGATGCACTTAGCACAACTGTATCAGGTGGAGAGATGCTGATTTGTCTTCAGAGGGAATAACTGAGTGAGTTAGTGATGCTGTTAAGAGACGCTCATGAGTGTGAGGGGGAAAAAAAACAGCGAAAACGTCTCATAAACCCTCTGTAGGTTGCAAGAATAGTATTCTGATATGCTTAACATTTCCATAGTTATTTTTAAAGACACAGAAACACGGACTCCGATGTCTTCCAGTGTCTTATTTTTGTCTAACCTACTGCACAAAATCCCCCAAATATCCAGTTCACTCTTGTGTAAAATAATAAAAAGAAGAAAGGTGTCACTCCTCAGAAGTTTGGTAAATATCTCCTGCTTGCTTTAATAACTTATCAAAAAAAATCTCCCAGTTAATTTTCTAGCTCTGCAGTTATGAACACAAATTTTGATAGTGGCAGAACTTTTTGTTTCACTTTCACTTTTTATTCAGATGCATTCAGATAATCAAATCCTGATTGATGGCGATCCATGCGTGGTTATCAGTGCTCCACATTGATCACTTTGTTCTTCTCCTGCCTTTTTAGGCCTGATTGTAGATCCAAAATGGAGATCTCTGAGCCTCATAGCTATCTGCTACATTTGCTTTGGGACATGGTTCTCCATTATGGTGGAAAATGTGCAGATTGTCACCAGAAAAAGCAAACTAAATAAATAATAGTACCAGTTAATTAATTAAAATATCAACTTATTTTGATTATGTTTTTTAAAATAATTTCAATATTTTATTATTTATTATTTTCGTGTTCCTTTGCTGGGCTTGTAACAAGCTTTGCGGCTGTCTTCATTTTAAATATCCATGAATGTAAACCTAATCAAAAAAAATGTCTTCGATTGTACACACAGGGGAGTGGCTCTTAGAGGCAGTGTGTCTCCCTCTGGTGGCAGAAAAACTGGACCACAGGTTCGAGAGCGAACCACAGTCCCCTCTCGAGGTGTCCAGCTCTATTATATAAAGCAGGAGAAAGGATTTAGGAAAATAAAGACAAAGCGTCTCCTTTATGAGCACCAATGCGCCGTGGCCTCACACCGCTGAAGGTAAATTTGTCCTAAAAAGTTCAAGACTTCCTGTACATGACCTCAAATAAATGGAAAAGCTGTGTATCACTTACAGAGAAGGCTTTTCCGTGTTGTTTGTAAAGTAAATAACAGTCAGTGACCTGAACACGCTCACCTTCACCAAGGCTGCACAGTCCTCTGGATTTTTTTACTTGTGTTAGGTTCAAAATATTGGGGATGGAGACAAGAGAAAAACCACAATAACAACACTGGTCCGGTCGGGTTGAGTCAAACGATGATTTAATGATCACACACGTGGGAGATGGACACTGATGCAGACAGCCTCAAATCTCAAAGTGGTGGAGCATTGCTCAAACTCTTATAGCCTCTGGTTCTCCCATCTTATCATAAAAGCCTAAACATTCACATGCTTCTTCCTTTTGTGGTTTATAACCTTATATTTTATTTCAACCTACTTTGTCTCTAAATATTTGAAGAATTTTTCAAGTTCGGGGTCAAATTTTAAGAATTTGACCATAAGTGAAAGTTATGGTGTTATCACCCCCTTTGGGGCTTACCTTTCCCAGTTTGATGATATTCCTCCCCATTCTTTATTTTTTGCAAGTACCCCTCTTCGGTGGCGAGAAACTGTTGGTGTGATCAAGCGGGTGCTGTAAAAACAAAAGCTCAGGACAGAACAGTCACCAGTCATGTACTTCATTCAAAATTAACAAATATCAAGCTTCATATTGATCCTCTGAGTGTAATGGTACATTTTAATTTGCACTTCTCAAAACTAAAAACAATATTTTCTTTATTTTACTCTTGTTCTTGTGCAGCACCACCCCTCAGCACATGCCCCTGTTATTTTATCTTACTTTTAAATTGTTGACTACTTCAAGATGTCACCCAAAAGGCGGGGACCAGTATTTATCATTACATTATCTCTATTTTGCGTGTGGCAAGTCTATCATTCCCTGTTATTTATAGGCCTCGGTAGAGGGTTTTTTCTTTTTTTTTCTTTCTTTCCTCTATAAAAGTTACTTGACTCTTTACAGTGACCCACTATGATTAATACTAATAACATGTTCAGTCATAAGTGAATTCAAACCTTTTCTTCATTTTAGCATTTAACATTCCCAACCATTTTATAATGGTACCCTAATCGAAACACAGCTACTAAAACACAATTTTTTATGTAAGCATCAGTAACTCCAACTTGGCAACCCAAGGGTTAAATCCGCAGTTCACACTCCTGTGAAGCTACAGCCTCCCCCCTCAGTCTCTGTCAACCTTCTGCTCTTGCAAAAACAAAACAAAGCAAGACAAAACATCCACCCTTCTTTTACAGGCTGGGTGAACTGTCTGTGGACATTTACTAATCCTAAAGTCGGTACCGTCTTTGTCTCAGTACCAAGTCAGTTAAAGCTTTTAGTCGTCAGTCCATAACAGTCCAGTCACATGCATACATCCACACACATTCATACCAGATATTGCTGATAATGGAGTCTCACGCGCAACCTATTCGAGGCTCCTTCACCAGCAAGATGACGTCATCATTTTAAAGGAAACAATTCCTTATTTATTGCTTTTTCTTGGACTGGATTGACTCGCTGCAATCCTTTTAGGATCAGGACTTTTCATTCGACCAGTGTCCCATACAAGTGAATTTCTCCTCAGCCCATTATAATCATGGAGAAAAATACTTCGCGACTGTTTTCAGTAAGAATATTTTATAGCACTTTAAAATTCACTCTCTCAGGCCTGGATTAAGGAGCCGATTTGTTAAATCAGGAGCTCACAAAATACCAAAATATCACCACCGGTGGATCACACCTCTCAGATGTTCTTATCTCAGTGCACTGTAACGAAAGCAAACACAGACGTAACCAATTAAACACTCATATAATAACAGATACTGGGGCCCATTACAAACATGCCCAAGCATAAAACCATCCTTTTCTCTCTCAGAGAAAGAAAACAATCCAAACCTCACTGATAGAATCAACCTAGTATCAAACAAAACCCAAAGATCAACCAAAACTCCTTTTTGCACCAACAAAACATGTTGGATTTACTTGACTCAATAGTGGACACTAGTTACACACCAACTCTTTACTTTGGCAAAAACGTAAACAACTAAGTTGAATCAACACAACCTTTTCATAATCTCTTCGAAATAAAACTCACACCATTCATTCATCATTTTCGCTCTGTACCACTGCTCCTTGTTAGACTGTGTGAAGCACAGTAAACAATTCAGTGGAGGCTTTGAGCCATAAACAGACATCACGCACAGACATTGTTTTCATTATCAAAGTGCTTCAGACCATGTCCTCTAAATCTACACAAATGCCCTCTGCGTGGCATGAAATACATTTAAGCAATAAATAATCAATCAGTTCTTGCTGTTGTAACCAACTCCGTATTTGGATGTTTGTGTGCAGCATTTGTTAGTAAAGCATTCTTCATTGCATCAGCGTGTGTGTGTGTGGATCACTTCTCAGTTCATTGAATCAACATTTTAATTTGTGTGTGTGTGTGTGTCATTTCTCCCTCAATCAACGAGTGCATATGTTCATATGTATGTTTCTTTTCACTCTGAGTCGGTGCATGTAGATGTGTGTGTTTGTGTGGGTGTTTGTGTTCATCACTTTCCTGTTGTAGTGTTCTGGGTAAACCACGGCCTGAAGCGTGCCCTGGGGTCCTGCCCTCCTCCTTTTCAGTCCGTTTGCATCCGTTGGTGCTGCTGCTCAAAGTTCTGTCCATACTGGTTCTGGCCCCAATTGAGGCAGTCCTTTTCTCCAGTGTCCAGCATCTTCTCCTTATTTCGCTCCTCCTTAACTTGACCCTTTTGCTTCGGTCTTCCTTCAGGGTTTTGATACGCAGCTCAATTGTCTGGATGTCCGTTTGTTGCTTGCAGAAGTGCGACTGCTGTCCGTTTGTTTGCAGGTGGAACGGCTGACATCCAGAAGGTGTATAGGAGAGTCTGCAGCTTCCACCTCCCCAGTGGAAGACCTCAATCTTTGTTCTGTTAGTTTAACACAGGCCTCAAGGCTCTCTGGGATCCCTGCTTGCACTTTCAAGCCCACGGCTCAGGTCGTAGTCGTGGTCCCATTCCAGGGGAATGGAGTCCATGGTTGTTTGGGTGTCTCGGCCCGAGCGTTCAGTCCGGAGCTGGGCAGCCCAGGACGCTGAGCGATCGGAGGACGGCAGAGGCGACAGGAAGCCATCCCCCTAACGTTTGCTCCATAGCAGACCGGACAAATCACACTGCTCATCTAGCTCCAGGATGCTCCGGCCTGATTTCAAGTCCGGTGTCTTGGACTCCAAGCCTGATGGGTTCGATTTTCAGCTAGCTCCTCCTGGGCCATGCTCAGTTTCTGCTCTGATGCCTCGAGGTCTTATTGAGGGCAGAAACCTCAGAGTCTTTTCCGTAGAAATCAGATTAAAGTCCATTGATGTTTCCCTTGGACCTTCTGTGGTTCTGCTGTTCGGCTCTTCCCAGAGGTCAGCTCCTGTCTGAGCCCCGACCCCTGTGCCTTCAGCTTATTTTCTCCTGGTGTTTTTCTCCATTCTGAGGTGCCTCCTGTCCTCAGTTTTCCTTTGTCTGTGGCACGCCCTGTTTTGCTGCCCGATCATCAGTGTTGGTCCGTCACTGTCCTGCACAGTTTTAATGCAGAGTTGTTAAGGTCAGCATTGTTTTGCTCGGCCTCACTTTTCCTCCGGGCTTAATGGGCGTGTCGTCACAGCTCTGTCCGCTGAAGCTGTCTTTTTCCATATGGCAAGAATGTGAAGAGTGTGTGAGAGGGGTGTGTCCGATCAGGCACTGCCTGCTGTGGATTGAGTGCAGGTCAAGGTGTTCGGAGCGGATGGTGCGCTCAGCTGCTCGCATAACCCTCTGTAGAGCTCGTCTGTCCGGCATGTTGCTGTTCCCGAACCAGACAGTGATACAGCTGCTCAGTATGCTCTCGATAGTTCCTCTATAGCAGGTGGTCAAAGTCATTGGTGGGAGCCGGACCTTTCTCAATCTTCTCATTTAAGAAGAGAGACTGACGGAAATCTCCCCGTGTAGTGAAACGGGCCTTGGATTTAACACTCTCCATCTCCGCAGCCTGATATCGTTTTCCTGCAGCACTGTTGACATTTTCAAGCTGTTGTTATAGGTCCAGCTGCTGTAGCATTTGGTCAGGGTCACTTCAAAGATGGTGGAGGAGTGAGCAACGATGGTGGAGGGGAGAGCAGGCGTCCAGGTCAGCCTCGGCTTCCCTACCTGTAATCAAACATAAAGAGAAAAAAAACAAAAAAAACAAAACAAAACAAAACTAAACTAATGATGTTGTATTGGCTATATCAGTCAGAGAGGGGAGAAACACCGGGGCCAGGCCCTGTGTCAGCCTTCACTCCCCCTTTTTTTTCTCTCCATATAATCCTCTCATAACCCACCAAGCTGACAGGACGACACAGGTACATTTTAAAATTCTTAAGATTGTATTTAAAGTTCAAAATGGAATTTTCTTTCATTCAGTAATCACCTATATTTATCAATCGGCAGAAAACTTGTCACAATTTGACTTTTCTAACCACTAAATTTGTCATATCTTCACTGGTTTGTCAGACCAGTTTTTTTTTTTTTGTTTTTTTTTTTGAAGTTAAGATGTTGTCCTGCAACCCAGAGAGTTTATTCGTTAGTAGTGGATAAACTTTATTGTGTAACGGCGGGTGTATGTTAAGCTTCACTGCTTTAAACTTGCTGGAAAATCTTCACATGTTCATGGGTGTAAGCTGTTTCTTCATTGTGTGTATGTGCGTTTGTAGGTGGGTTAACTTAACTTTTTGTTTGCTCATGGGGCCGGGTGGTCCAGGCCCGTAGCCACCTGTATCAACACACTAAGAGATTTATTTAATATCATTTTCATCACAATCACACTCTGCCGACTGAAGTGCCGATCTTACTCAAACACAATTTATCTCTTCTATATTAAAATCCAGCCGAACATCAAACATTCAGCGTAGTCATTCAAATCCTTATTTATAATATTATAATCAACAAAATCAGCGTTTTTATTACAAGCTTGTATCATTATTTGCAAATCCCACAAAACACACTAAACAGGAAGCAAAAGTCCTCTGTGTAGTTCACAGCTCATTTGCATGTTCACACACAGTCTAAAAATAGCCCTCAGCGCCGCAGCTGCACGTCACACACAGTCTCACACCAAGCTCAGGCAAAACTCTATTATTTTATATTACAAAAGACGTCTTGTATTTACAATCACTGACAGGCCTAACAGATTGAGCACCTAAGAAATTTCGACAAATTTAAAATAACGAGTAATCAATTAACCAGTATCTGTTTCCTCCAGAACAGCCTATGGCCTGATTTCTAAAGAACCTAAACAATTTCGACAAATTTAACCATAACGGGTCCAACCGAAGAAAGTTAACTTTTTTGTAATCAATTAAACAGTATCTGTTACTTCTGGAACAGTTTCTGACCTAATTTCTAAAATCCCTAACTCAATTTAACAGTATCCAAACAAGCACATGACACCGTTTAAAACGGTGAGGAGGTCAAAGCCGCGCGTCCACGACTAGGAGGGGGCGTAACCCCCGGGCTATGTGCTTCTTAGCAACTTCTGGTGCCGTCCTATAATAATTTTCACCTAACCGATTTTGAGAAATTTTACCATAACGGGTCCAACCGAAGAAAGATAACTTTTTTACGACCAATTAAACAGTCTCTGTTACTTCTGGAACAGTTTCTGACCTAATTTGTAAAACTATTAACCAGTCTCTGTTACTTCTGGAACAGTTTCTGACCTAATTTGTAAAACTATTAACCAGTCTCTGTTACTTCTGGAACAGTTTCTGTCCTAATTTCCCTACTAAACTACCTGAGCCTTCAGCTCACTATCCAGGGACTCAAACCCAACATTCTCTGTTACTTCTGGAACAGTTTCATATTTCTTCAACTTCATTAAATACTCTTAAGCAACTTTAACTGCATAACACACGGTGATTCTCATCAAAATCAAAACAGACACTCTACCAGTAATTTCAGTGAGTAGACTTTAATTTAGTCATATCCAATTTGGCACATTTTGGAAATAATTCAACAGGTAGTGCCTTACCTTTAGATAAGCCGGCTTTTGTCCACTCAAATCAGACCACTGGCTCATGCCTGTCCGTTCGACAACCTCGGACCGTCCAAACTTTTAAATTCCACCCCAATACCACAGGACGAGCCCCCAAAATGTTAAGGTTCAAAATATTGGGGATGGAGACAAGAGAAAAACCACAATAACAACACTGGTCCGGTCGGGTTGAGTCAAACGATGATTTAATGATCACACACGTGGGAGATGGACACTGATGCAGACAGCCTCAAATCTCAAAGTGGTGGAGCATTGCTCAAACTCTTATAGCCTCTGGTTCTCCCATCTTATCATAAAAGCCTAAACATTCACATTCTTTCTCTCACACGGCGCCTAAGCTACGACCTTGGCTCCCTGTTTATCTGCTCGTGCTGAGATGGGGCAGAAAACTCCAGCATGTTCTATTCTCTTCTAATCAGACAAATAAGGCGATGACTTTCTGCGAACAGTATTCCTTATAACTCAACAGTATAATGCATCATAAACAATATCATTCATTCACAATAAATCAGCAGTCTAATGCAATGCAAATCAGTTTAAATACTGCAATAATTATCACCTTCTTCTAATTCAGGAGAATAATGCCAACTTAAACTACATAATAATTCACAATCTTTATTTCGGGGTCTAACATGGCATAAAATAATATCATAATTTTACACTAGCAACAAAATACTGAAAACATAGTGAGCTCATCTCCATGGCAATATATCAAACCTAAACCAACACATAGACACTTTAACAGAATACATTTGATAAAGTTCTAGATTTTAATGCACATTCATGGGATTTTCCTTTATTAAACCTCTTATGCAGTCATATATAATAAAGCACTAACCTGAGGCTGCTGCCATAAAGACTCCTGTCTGCTAGATACAACATGCCCAACCTCTTCAGCTCAGCCACTGCCTCGGGGGAGAACTTCACAACACAATTTGCATATAAAATAAGATCAGCCTTTTACTTTGTGCATGATGCAAACTTTAGTTTTCCCTCTTTATTCAAGTAGCAGGCCAGATGGCAAGAAAATCCACAGAGAGACACCGCAGCAGCACTCGCTTCCATGTTGTGACAACAGCAGCTTGTTTTAATGCTGAAACCTGCCCCTTGTAGGTGTGCACCAGGTAGGAGTCCTCTTTAAGACCTTCAGGTAAGGTTAAATATTGCGGGAAATGTGCACGCTATGTCCTCTCAGACCATGTGGGACACACCCGCCCTCCCCCGAGGATCATGGGAAGGCGGTTTTAGGTCTTTCAGGGAGCAGATGAGACACAGATGATCATGAGGCGGTTTTTCCGAGCACACCGGGACGAGGACTTCAGTCAGATCCAGTATCTGACGGCCAAGTGCACCCGCCTAGCTCATGACAAAGGTAAGTCACAAAGGTCAAGACGGGTTCAGCTGACTGTTAATCTCTTATCTACATGAAAACTGCTAGTTTACTACAAGGGAAAAAAAACCCTCTTCTCCCTTCAGGAAGGTTATAATGTTGAGTCCACTGAGGCGTTCAGATTATAGTCAAGTAGTAGATCAGATGAGCACCACACAATGTCTATACAGCTAACAGTTTAAATAAGATGGAAATTAATATTTAAAATGTCATCAGAACTGCAGAAAGTGCTCCCATCCTTTTCTTTAGTCAAAGTATTGCTGGCTTTATTATCATGCTTTGCTACAAGTCAAAGTCCTGCACAGAAAAAGTTGCTTAGTATAATTATGTGACTGTTGAAAATGGAAGTGCTGCTGCTTACTTATAGATTCATGAGTTTTTAAAGATTGCTTTGTTTGTAAAAATAGTAAAGGTAATAAACAAATGCCCGTCACAAATGTCCATAGTTAGACTTTACTAATAAATCTGAAAAATAAAGTAATAATAATTTGAAAAATGTCTTGGAAAAAAAGAAAGAAAAACTACATGAAACATGGCAAACATGTTTCAAAATATAAATTGATTAGCTTCAGTTTAGCTTAATTTCTAAACTTAATTTAGCTCAGTTTATAAAATGTATTAATTTTATTTTACACTATGATAAAGAGCATATGCTGAATGCATATTAATACATTCTGCATTCCATGTATAGGAACAGTCTGACCTGCTGTTTCATCTATTTATATGTAAATATCTCTTTATGTGCTGTTGCATTGTGTGTGTGCATTGGAATCCACTTGACCCAGGGTCAAATTTCCTGAATGGAAAAACACGCTTGCCAAATAAACATCAAATTCAATCGAAGGTCACAGGTTTGTTAGAAGAACCACACATGTTTTGCGTGAAAAGAAATACTTTCATCTTTACGCTGTCAAGTAAAATGTGACGAACTAAAACACTGATCTTTAATGAAAACAGGCTTTATTGCAGGGTCGCTGCATTAGTTTGAGCCCGGTGTTCTTAATAAACAGAAAACAAAGTGCATGTTTCCTGCAGCAGATTACACTTTAACAGAATCAACTTTATAGTCATTGTGCAACAGTTTCCAAGTCAATGCAGTCACAGTTACAGGGTATCTGACTAGAGCAAAGTTTATTTACAGAAATTTCTGGTAGTTTTTTTTAACATGTAATATAACTACAGTTTGTATTATCTGTTTTTATTGCAATCTGGGTCAGTGTTGATCTACTTAAAGCCCATACTGAGTTACAATGCACATTTACCTCTGTAATAAGATGTAAGAGTAGCGAGTGGTGACAGTGGTGTTATCTACTTTTTTAATTCAATTAAATTCCATGTTTAATTAAAATTTTATTCCATGTTATAAAATTAAAAAATATTGTAACAGGCTAAATCCTACATTAGTACTGATGTTAGTACTTGAGAGCCTTTCTGGTTGTGTGTTTATTGTTTTGGTATCATAAGGATTTAGAGCTGTACTGACATAAAAACTTAACAATGTAACTAAGTATATTTACTCAAGTACTGTATTATAGAAAAATATACTATAGAAAAAAATCAGAATGTAAGTATTATACTCTACAAAATTGTGCTACATTACAACTTTTTACTCCTTAAACATATCACACACAAAAATAAGTACAAGCAAAACTAAAACAATCAGTGGTTAAAGTTCACATCTTAACTTTGTTTTTAAATTTTATTTATTTATATTCATTTATTCTTTAAGAAAATGTTAATCCTGAATAAAAAATAATTTGTTGCAGCAAAAACAATTATTGAGCAGCTACATCAATAAAACTACAACAATTCAGAGTTTACTTACTTAATGGTTTAAATATAGAACTTTTAAATAACTGAGCTAATTAAGTATAACTGACGGAATCGGTATTTTTAAGTATCAAAAGTAGTCTATGCAGTAGATTTTCTGCTTGGTAAAACTGATGTATCAGTTTTTAAGCAGAATTTATTTATTACATTAAGTGCATTAAGTATTATAATAGACATACTGGCAACTGTTATACAAACTACAGAGAAGTTCTGATACACTGTTCATATTTTATTTTTAAAATATGATTTATTTTTTAGTTAACTTACTTTTTTGTTTTTTATTTTTTTCCCGCACTAATCAGTTAATGAAATGAAACCATCAGTGATTAATGTCTTTGGAGTGATAAATGTCTGCAGTACAAAATTGACTGTTTAACATTAAGTATTTAAGTAAAGTCAGCCACACAGTTACATCTAATGTGCTCAGTTTAACTAACTCTTCTTGGTTTTGTGGCCTCAGCGGTGTTGGACAGAGAGTTTCTGGTGTCCCGAGAGAGGGAGAGAAGGCTGCAGAATGATCTGGAAGCTGTGACCGCCCAACTCCTCAAGCAAGACCAGCTCAATATGGACCTCAGGATGAACCAGACCCAACTCATCAGCAGGATCCAGCAGCAGCAGGTGGACCGATTATGACTTATCTTTTACATGTAGACAGAACAAGGCTGTCTGCTATAAATGTTACATTTATATATTCAACATAGATCAAATAGAGTAAGTTGCTAATAATTTACTAATAAATACACCGTAAAGTTTTACCTTCACATCTTACTTGCACAAAGCTCTGAGGTATTCGCTTTTAGTTGAATCTGTAATCACTGCCACTTCCCAATAGTTCTTGCTCATTCATACGCTACTCATTTTACAGTAGAAGTGGAAATAAATTACATTTTGCAGGATGTAAGTATTTGTTGGATTGTATTTGTTACTTGGTTGAAATTTAAACTGTCACTGAGTGTTGCTGCTGAGTGACATCTGTGTATATCTATAGATTTTCTTATTGGTTGGTTTCTGTACAGAAATCTCTCTCTTTTAAATATATTGCTTCTAGTTTAAGTCTAGTTTAAATCATTTAAACTAGACTTAAACTAGTTGAAATATTCTTAAGAAGTAGTGGATAAATACAGCTTATGAAATGAATAGGAAACTTTCCATTTATCCACATAATCTGTACCTCTGACATCAACAAATCAGCTCATCTTTGCTGTCTGTTAGTTACAGTGGAATTAAGTTTACAGTAAATGTGTTTGCACATGGAAAATGCTGATGTTTTGGCATTGGTTACTTACAAACTGCATAAGTATGAGCTACAAGAAGTAAGAGTTTTGAACCACAGAGACATTTCACTGAACTAAAGAAATCTAATGAGCATCAAAACAGCTTTCTTGTCATATTAATTTCCCTGGAACTTCTAAAATTAGGTTAAAGTTGTTTCAGCAGCTTATCAAAGTGGTCAGAAGGATTATTTTTCATGCTTTTAGAGACACAAGTCATTTTTCAGCAGGGCACAGCTCAGCATTTATCCTGTGTCCTACTTTAAGGTTGCACAGTAACAAATTATCAGGCCTCTTAGAGACATCAGTGGTATTTATTACAGTTTTGGAGAGCTTGACTCCTTCACTTTCCCCTCAAAGACAGTATCAGGTTTAGGCTTGTCCCAAACTCTTTGACCTAAAGGTGTGTCTGATATCACTTATGCAGACTGTATTGGAGCATAGCATGTCTCCAGTGAGATTTGAAAAGGATAGGAAGTGCTGAAGTGTTCACGTGAGCACATCTGCAGTATTCTCAGTATGTCCGTGTCTTCCCCGCAGGACCTGGTGAACTTGCTTCGGCAGCGCGTGGTCCTGCTAGTGGAGGCGAGCTCCCGGGATGCAGAGCTACTGCGGCAGGTCGGCGCAGAGCTGCTTTGCCTGCAGAGCTCTGAGGTGAAGCTGGAGAGCCTGGTGGAGGAGCTGCAGGCTGAGGCCCAACACAGAACTGAGGTGGCAGAAAATCTCCAGACAGAGCTGTACGCTGAGGCCCAGCACAAAGCTACACTCACTGAGAGCCTCCACGCAGAGCTGCGCAGGTAAATCTTCAGTCTCTCCAGTATGACAAAACACGGAATCATGTTTTCTTTCTTTACTTTACACAGCACAATTTGGTTTACGTTTACTTAGAAAAACTTGCAGAGGTAAGCCGCAAAACACACAATGAGTTCATGTAATATAGGAATACATTTTTTTAACTTTAAGTTAATACTCTGACATGCTCCAAAACAGACGCACATTTAGACAGTGGAGGGGTTCGGAGACATGAAAGCACCTCCTTATGTTTGATGAAGACAGTAGTTTTGCATCTTTTTCACGTTGTTACATTTTCTTTGTGCCATTTTTATATTATATTAAGGTATCTTTGTATTAACTTTTAAATCTCTTTGTGGCCATTTTGCATCTCCTGTGGTAGTTTTGCATCTCTCTGTAACTGACACCAGCTAGTTCTGAAACAATTTATACGTTTTGTGTCTCTTTGTGGTCATTTTGTTGCTCTTTGTAATTGTTTCAAAACTCTTTGTTGTTATTTTTAATAGAAATCTTGGATTACTTTTTAACTTTATTTTCTTTTTGTGGTTGTCTGGAGTCATTTTTGCCATTTTTAACATACTAACATTTGACTTTAGATGTAAGAGGCTCAGGACCTCTACTCTGGGCTTTAAAGCCGTCATTATAATGCTGTGTTCTTACTTCGTATTCTACACAAAAAAAATGGACTAATCCACTAATTACTGTGGGTGGCACAGTGGTACAGTGGTTAGCACTGTCACCTCACAGCAAGAAGAGTTTTAAACCCCGTCTGGGACCTTTCTGTGTACAGTTTCCATTTTTTAAAAATTGCATAGCTCTGTCCTCTGTATTGCTGAATTGTTAATGACTTGATTAAAACCTTATCGACATTAAAACATACACAATGAACATTAACCCAGATAAGGCTGCAGACAGAAAAAGAAAAAACATTAAAACGGTTGACTTTTGATTACCATCTTGTGGAAACTGAAGCCAAGTAAAGCTGTCACGGGCTGCCCGGCACAGAGAAGAAAATTGTCTCAGACTGTTGTTTCAAGGCTGAACAAAAACATCGAGTCTGGACCCGCGACTTTAAATCAGCTGAAAAGTCCTCCGAGCAGCGGCGAGCTTCAGTCTGCTGACGTTAAATCCCTGCAGAGTGTCGGCTTAGTGTCAGAGTTTGTTATCACATTATGACTCCAGAAATGCAGATGAAAGAAATTTGGGCGTTCGCAGAGAGCAAAGTATTTACCCTAAAACTTTTATCAAGACCAACATGTTTCCTTATCTGATGGCTACAAAGAAATGAATAAATGGAGTGTGAAAAAACAAAATACATCTAAGCACACTACGATAAGAGTGAGTATTTTAGTTACTTTAGTAATGTAAATTTTAAATATGAGTGTTTATCTTACAGTAAACTTTACATTGATGAAAGATCAAATAAAGATACTAAAATTAAACTGGCTACAAGCAGAGTTTAATGAGCTGACACAGGTAAATAAGACATTTTTCTAATTGTCATCAACAGTAAGACAGTGGAGCTGGAAAGGCTAGAAGAAACTAACAGGATGCTGACAGAAGAGCTGACGGATCTCCGCAGAACTTATCAGAAGGAGGTGAGAAGGAAGAGTTTAGGAGTGACGTGGGTCAAAGCTCAGAGTTTACTGCATATAAATTCGAAACAAAAGGCTGAAGGTGTAATATTTGTGGTGCAAAGACTTAAAAAGTGTCTCTGAAAAGTCATGCAGAGACTGTATACAAAGGATGGACACAGCCACTGTGTTGTGAGGTCCTGTTTTGAACCATCGACTTTTTCAGGGTGGTCATCTTCATTCTTTGAAAGTAGATATCACAGGTGAGGGGGCAGTGAGGGGAAGCTGCACACTCATGACGTTAGTAACACTCAACAAGCTACTCATACTTTCCAAAACCTTCCATACTTTTAGTTCTCTTTATTGTGTAGCAGTTTACACATTTGCCAAATCTCTTTGGGGTTTGCGTCAGGAGGGGAATCTGCTGTAAGAAATCTGGATACAGTACGTTTTATTGAAATCGCTGGTAAATGTGCAGGTCTATATTTTGAATGTAAAACTATTTTAAAAGTAGTCGGCACCAGCCTGAGCTCCTTTGGTAATTTGTTCCACATTTGAGCAGCTTCACCATGTTTTTGATGAGTAGTTCAGGATGAGCCAAGCGGAGAGAGCTGCAGTGTTTGCACTGCGTCTGGAGATCTGATACGCGTCCTTACTGATGATTAGGATTTATGGAAAAAGCAAAAGTATTTTAAAATGATTCTCTGCTGTGATCTGAGAACTGTTAGATAAACACTGCTGAAGAAACAAACTCATATCAGGCCTCTGAAGCAATAAAGTAAATACTGCTGTCGGTAAAAGCAAACTGTCCATAGCATCATAACAAAAAGTACACAGTGCTTTATTAAACTGATTGAATTTAAATAAAATAATAAAGGAGGCAAGAAGTTTCCTGTGTGAAACTGTCCATGTGTTTGGACATTGTTGAGTGTGATCTTGCTTGGTATGCGCAAAGCCACAGGTTCAAATCGTGAATAAGCTCACTCTGATGTTATAAAGACGCTGGACCCACGCGGCAAGAATTTTAATTACGTTAACATTTATTTAACAAAGTCAAACATTTCTGGCTTAAACAAGAAACTGCAAGACAATAAAAAAAGAACGTTGAGAGGCTCATGGGTTTTGTCAGTTATGTTGATTGTTTGTTTTTAATGATCTTCAGATAGTGTGTCACTTCGACTTATGAGATAGCCTTACTGCATTTCCTTTCATAAAGGATGAGCCAGTGTGTCTTGTGGTAAAGCAGGTAATAAAGGAAGCATCAGAGCAACATTCCTTAGTATGTATATACTCTGACCAGCTCTTATTATGGCTGCTACGCAGATACTCATGGGTCACTTCATTCAATTAGGAAAATTCATAAGCAAAATTGACTATAAACTGCACATCGAGCAAGTAAAGTAATTTCCTTATTGAGGTAAGAGCAGTCAAGCATTTGTACCTGAAAGGTGCAGCATGCAGGCAAAACAAGGAGGGCTCAGGACTATCACATATAACATCAAAATCCTCTATTCTTGGACCCTGAAAAGAACCACCCTCTAAAACAACCTATTAGCTGTACATGATGGGAGAAATCTCAGCAGAAGCACCGGGGGAGACATCCCTTCATCAAGGCAAATGCTGCTGGAAAAGAAAAAAAGTGTAAAATGCAAGACTTTGGCTAATGAGGAGGTTCAATAAAATCATCAGTTTAGTGATTGCAGTGCTGATTTTGTCCAGCAGATGTCAGGATCAGACACTTATTTAAACACTGCTTTGGCCTTTTTTTGGGGTTGCCAGCTGTGAATAATGATCTGCCGCTGGATTCCGAAAACCTCACGGTTCAAATTTATGTACTGTGTCCAAATTTTAAAAACTACAACCACCCAAGTGAGAGCACTAATTCAGATGTTGCTGGCATTAGGTCTGCATTGGTGTGTGTCGGTGTGTTGGGTCCAGGCATTAGCGGAACATTCCTCATTTATTTACACTCGGCTTCAAAGACTCACTCCCGCATTGGCGTCTGCTTCATCCAGTCCATCAAACAGCAAACAATCCAGGTCTACAATTATCTTTCCTTTGAGACATCTCCACAAGGCCAAGAGAAGAGAACAACAGACTGCAGAGTCAGTGAGAAACTTCATGAGAACAATTATTTGCAGGGGATAAGGCCTGTAAATTATTGTGAAAGGTCTGGGAGCAGAAGATTAAGTCTGACTCCACTGGACCCGCTCATCTTTCCACATGACATGTCGTCTTTTCCTGATTTATATTTACACGCCCACATCATAATTTTCTAATTTTGTTGTCTTGGTCACATCCTGGTTTTGGGAGAAATATATTTATTTATTTGTATTTTTTTTTTTTTTGAGGTGAGGGAACTGCAGCAGGAAAATGAGGGAAGCCTGAGGAAACTTCAGGAGACGGCAGAGCAGTTCGAGTGGCTTTGTCAGCAACAGCGTTACTGGATGTCTTGTGTGAAGAGGTGAGTAGGGTTCTTTTTTTGTTTTGCTTTGTTTTTAAATATATCTCAGCTGTGTGTACCAAAAAACATAACAGGATCAGATTTTAAAGTCTTTATTGTCTGCACACATGCTCAAAGTTGATGTAAACGAAACCCTGAAAACCCCTTCTTAATATAAATAATGTGGTTCTGCATAGAAAATACATTTGTAAATGATTATTGGAAAGGAGACTTATCTACTTGCGTTTTTATCTAGCTGGAAGTGAGTAAAGTTCTGATTTCTTATAATATACAAAGCATCTACCAGAGTTAATGCATGTCAAATGTGATTAAAATAAACAAGCAAACTATTCCAGTTGTTTAACTGACTGTCATTTACTCAAACACAATTATTTTTTATTTGTATAGAAATACTTGATTTATTCTAAACAGTGATTAAAGGTACTTTTTGCAATTACCTTCTGCAAATGTCATTAAACATTTCACCACAAGATGGCAGTGTTTTACCAGAAGGTTCTAGTGTAGTTGTCCACCTAAAACACAACAAAAGTGTGATAGTAACAAGAATTCTTTAAAATGTTGCGTGAATACTGCTGTAATGGGTGTTTTTGGACTTAAATCAGATTAGACCATAGGTGTCAAACTCTGGCCCGCGGGCCACATTTGGCCCGCAGCCTAATGACATTTGGCCCGCGAAGCCATACCAAATTACTATTAGAGCGGCCTACTGGTATTATACAGCTAATATATATATTGTTTAGTATTAAGCTTTGCTTGTTCCATATTCAGTTTTTCAGCAAAACGTGTTTGAGTCCATAAGAAAAGATTCATTCTTATATCTGGAGGAATAAATATATTTCAATAAATATTAACGTTAGCCCGCGAATTTGTTCCAGTTTTGAATTTTGGCCCACTGTGTATTTGAGTTTGACACCCCTGGATTAGACACTCAGTGCACCATCATGTGGATCAAAGTGGTATTACAAGAGAGCACAGTCCATCCTGATTTCTTGATATCACTGCAACACAATACAAAGACATCAATAGATGTAACATCATAGCTGTTTTTGAGAGATTTGGATGAATTTAAAAAGTTTTTAAACTATTTTTTAAGCATTAACATCTTTGATCTGTCTGTTTCTTTGTGGCAGAACTACAAAGCTACCTAAAATTCCCATGGTATGATTTGGCCTTGTTATGATGTTACTGGTAGCACTGTGTTAGTATGAGCTACACATACTCACAATAAGCAGACACAGAGGGACCTAATTGACTTTGTAGTCTGCTTTCTACCCATCTTATTTACTTTAACTCCGTCTTCACCATCTTCTCTGGGGAAAAAAACTTCAAAATTCAATTCCCAACAAGCCTCTGACTGCATCTTTGTGCTGCCATGCAGGTTGGTTTGTCACAGCTGAAAACAGCTGTCTGCACCAGCTGGAAACAGCAGTGAGGGTGCACCACAGCACATAAGCTGCTACAGGTCGTAAAACTGAAACAACATGCTTAAAGGTGCTAAAATGTTACGGACAAGAGATCTGGAAAGAGTGTTGTAGCTTCCAAAAATGTCACAAAAACCTCTTTTTAATACTTTTATATGTCTCTTGTAATTAAAGAAAGACCAATAAGTTAAGATAGAGGTCTGACAGCTGAGTTTGCTAGAAATTAACTAAGTACTATAGTGTATGTGGGTAGGATACCACTCATCATCATGCATTTAGGTCACAGAAGTAACCATAAGTTTCTTTAAAACTAACCAGCAATGTTTGTTCATCAGTCAGAAAGCTCTGCTAGAATCCCCGAGGCCCTTCTAACACACTGGATGATATTTTTAAAGCATCTCCCATGTTTCGCCTTTATAACTGAAACAAGAAACATTGCAGCCTTAAGGAATCACTTAAAATCTGTTTTCGTGAGTCACTAGATCAACTTTATACAAAAAAATAGAGATTGATGATTCTTGAAGAAAGTTAAGTGCTTTCAAACATCTCCCCTCTGTGACCCAAATGTTTCCTGTTAGTGTCCCAGCCGTAGGCCCCAGAATTCCTCACATTAAACTTTCCAAAAGATTAATACAGATTTCATGTTTAGGATAAGTTGGATCGTATGACAGTCTGTCAAGGACAGGGTAAGAAACTAAATTGTATTGTTCTGTTGGTCTGGTGTTTACATCAGAGGAATTTTGACTGAGAGCGTAAATGTGCATTTTCCCCCCTATCTTTTCACTTCAAATTGATACATTGATATATTACAAGCCCCGCTCCAGAAATTTCTAATGCAATCAGTACAGGTAGTGCACATAATTCATATTCTGGGCCCTGCTTATGCACATTGCATTAGACACATTGGCAAACTCGTATCCAAAGCAGCTAAAATTTAGAAAGCACACGGGGGTTCAACATCTTGCTTTAGGACATTTTTACATGTGGATAGGAAGGTCTGGAAATCAACCCTACAATTTATAACCCCCTCCTCCAGCCAGGCTACATGCTGCTGCTGCTTCCTTTATAGATTAATTAGCAAATATTTAGAAACTCGTGAGATTATGTACGCTGTGCTTGAAGAGTTGCTGAGTTATCATATTCTACAGGTTCAAAGACTGCCTCATGGAGGAGAGAGAAGCTCTGCTGCGACAGGTCAGCAGGTTGGAAAAGAAAGCTGAGAAACTAAAGCATTCACACGACGGCAGTCCAACACGGAGACTTGTCTGCCCCCTTCAGGACGCCGAGGGCTGTGACAGGTAGTGATAGATGAACAGATTTAATGAGGAACTAGTTCATTATTATCTGAGTGTCTTTTTCAACTTTTACTCACCTTATAACACATTTAAACTTCCTGTCTCTTAAAGCAGTATAATATCATGGGAGGCAGACACAGTGACCAACCTGGAGTCTCAGGTGGAGAAGTCAAACATGCTGTGCGAAGAGCTCCTCGACCAGGTATCACTTTAATTTTTTCTTCCTGAATGGTTTTCTTATCGAAATTTGCTGCAGAAGAAATCTTCTCACGGCAGCTTAAAGGTTACTCAAAATGTCTCCACGCCTGTTCGGTCTCGTGAAATCTCTGATGACACGTGGAAACCTTGGACGTGAAACATTAGACCTTCATTACAGTGCCAATATTCATTCGAGTATGGTTGCCAGTCCCCAGAGGAGCTGCCGTGCTGTCAGTTCTTCCAGAAATTACAAGTGTGCTTTGGATAAACGTGTCTAACATCTCTGCTGTGGATCGTCTAAAGGGCACACTTTAAGGTACCTGTGTGGCTCTGTTACTTCTCATGTGTGGAGCACGGCGGTGATTATTTTCTGTAATAATGTTATGAGAAACTGAAGTTTCGTGGCAGCTCGAAGTTTCGAATGCTTGCTGGCTCTCTTCGCGTGTCACTGCAGCCCTCAGATGAACCTTTATTTTAAGAAATCTGGTGGTGATCTCAGGACTGAAATAGAAGACATGAAAAAAGAGAGCTAACATTCATCTGGATGTGACTGCCAGTCCCTGAAGGAATTGTCAAATATCCAGGAGACTCACAGTCTAATAATTGTTTTTTTCTTTTTTACTTTTTATGGTTGAGTAGTCTTCAAGTATTCAGTGAGTAACTGCTGCGCGTTCCCCAAATAACCAAGTTTACATACATACAGTTCTAGTGTCCTCTTCATGAAGAAACTGTGACAGTTGGCATAATATGTGCATGTAAATGTGTGCTTGTATTGTCACTTTTACTGACCTTTCTAATCTTATAATACACTGTAACTCAGCGTATTTCAACCCAAAGCACCATCCTTCATTGAATCCTTGTATTGGGACCCTTGTGGGGGCAGTCAGATGTACTGCCTCCTAGGTCAACAATCTCTGCTTTAACACTTCTGTATGGAACTACAGAAAAAGGTCCAATTTAATCATATAGATGGAGTTCTTGTTGGCTGCTAAACGTAAAAGTAGGCTGTTTGAACAATCGGCTCGTGCTGTGCTTTCTTTGGGACACCTGAAACATCGGCTGTTTCCTTTGGCCTTAGAATTCACGAACCAGTCTGTAGTTCCCCCCCTTTTCCCCCCTCCAATGTCACCTCTATCTCTACAGCCATCTTTTCAGTGTTTCGAAATATTTGGATCAAAAACAAGAGCAGACTCGTGTTGAAATATTAGAAATCCAAACCATATTCATCTGGTCACAGCTGCCAGTCCGCTGTGGGCTCATTGCAGTGCCAGAGAGTTTTCCAAAAGACTCTGAACATTCATGTGCACTGAAGTATCATCAGTGTTTTTAAACATGGACACACGAGTCTGTACAGCAGACTGCATGCATATAGGAGGACTAAATAAGCCAAAAAACAGAACATTGAAAAAATAACAATCTGGGTAAAAACTGGATTTACAAATATCCACTCAGCACATAAAGTGGAACCATTCGAAGTTTTAGAAAGTCACCCTGCAGGACTGCTTCCAATAATAACTGATGGCAGTCGTTGACTTTTTAGGTCTTTGGAGAATCCAATAGTGAAACACATCTGAAAAAGTTGGGGTAGCATAACCAATGTAACAGATGAAAACAGATAGAAATAAATTAGTTATGATTATAGGCGGTATCTAAAAGATGGTGTAGGCACAGTGACCTCACCCACTGACTTCTGGATTTTTCCATTTTGAACCATCAGCTTTAGTGTTTTTGGTCACTGCCATGTTGTTTTTGTTTAAATGATGTTGTTGAACCATCTAAGCTATCTCCTTGTAACTTGCTCTTAAGATGGGAACCAGGTGTGCAACCACTTGCAATCAGTTGTTATCGTCAAACCGACTTTGAATGTAAATAGTTGGCAGCAGACTGTCTCACTGGTGTTTTATCACTGTCTTAACACACCGGAGTCCAGTAAGACCTCATAGATTTTGAAACAGAAATTCCTCCACAAATAGTGACATAGTTGATGCAGAGCGGCAATTTAACTGCAACACGGCACAGGTGCTTGGTACCCTTGTATTTATACAGGAATATAACCACAATGCAACCAGTTGGTAACCAGTTTGGTTGAATATTGCAGACAAGTTGCATTCATTGACACAAACTCACTCAAACCTTCACCAGTCTGTCTCAGAGTGATTGTAGTCAGTCTGAGACAGACTGCAATTGCCTCCCACCAGGCAACCCATGCAGTCGCCTTGCTATCGACAATAGTCACCTAGAGTCTGAAGATGATGCATTTCAACCTCTGGGCGATCAGTTATTTGCCACATCTGCTTGAAAACTGGTCACAAAATGTGAAAAAATGCAATGCAATCACCAAACCAGTTGTTGGAAGGGAGTTCTTCTTTCCCACTACCTAATTTTTATGCACTGAAAGTTGCAGCTTAGTTTATGACATGTTCATTGCATATTGGATTTAATCAAAGTACCAGTTTAGATTGTGTTAGTAGTTTTTAATTCTTTGTATAACTGGGGCTTTTATTATTTTATTTATACACATCCATAGTATGCTACACTCAGAACTGAGTACACACAGTTTTCTGTTGTTGTTGCTGTGATGGCATTGATAGGGGCATCACATTTGCTGAATTTTCTGAAATGTCTTTGATGCAAATCGCTGAAAAGCTGAATTGAAAGAGGAAACTTGTTCAGGAGGATTCATATGTCTGACGTGTTGTGTTTGTTAAAGTTTAACATTTTGAGAGATAAGCTTAATGGGTTTATTTTCAAGGGTTAGTTGAAAGCATTGAAGCCTCTTTCTATTGAATATGAAGCTGGAGCGAGCAACTAGTTAGCTTAGCTTAGCATTCAGAACCGAAATACAAGGAAACAGTCTAGTTTTGTGCGCAGGTAGCATAATCTACCACTGGCTTTTCAGCTTACTTAGTATTGTGTTTTATATTGGTTGTTTAATCTATAAAATAAACAGTGTGAAAACAACAAATATGTCATTACTGGGATGTTTTCCATCACTCAGCAGATTCACCAGTGAGTCACTGCTCCAAGCCAAGAAAAGTCCTCTGCTTAATGCCCATAAAACCACAACGTTATGTTTTTCCAGTTTAGTTTTTCCAGTCTTTATGCTAAGCTAAACTAACCATATTTCTCCTGAGTGTATTCATTTGAAGAGCAGTGTGCAGATAGTAGCAGCCTTGGGATTGTTGGAAAGGATTCTGTAAGAGTGACCAGTGTAATGTTTTAAAATCTTTGGATAAAAGAAGAATGCACAACTCAAGAGCAAAACAGACATTCAAAACAGCGATAGTCATGCGAGGATGGCTGCCAGTCCCCTGTGGACTTGCAGAACAGCCAGAGCATTCATATAACTGATACTTCATGGGTACCAGAGTCTAATCAGTGTTTTGTTTTTCTGTCTGCAGCATGCTTTAAAAAGTTAGAGGGCTTTGAGGAACTTGAGGTTTCAAAGCCATTTTGCAATCAAATAGGAACCCCACGATGTCTCACAAAGAAGTCCTTCAGGAAGAGCTCACAAATCCTGACAGGACCTCAAACACTTCATCCTCCTGCAGGATTTTTATAGTGGAAGGTGTCTGCCTGGCCACTTTGGGGATTTTTCAAAGCCCTCACATCTTCAGAATGACAAGTTCAGTGTTTTAAAAAATGGGGATAAGAGGAAGCCTGACAGACAGAACATAAGGCTAATAATCGTGTGCGGATGGCTGCCAGTCCCCCAGATGAGCTGCCAGGCTGCCAGAGACTTCAGAGGTGGCTGATATTTTTTGGGCTCCGGATTCACATCAGACCTTTTCACTGTCTGTCTGTCAGCTGCACATGGCTTCCTCCCAAGCCATTCGAGTCCTTTTCCAAAGCAGCAAAGAGATGACTAATAATGACTGGAGGGAGGTGATTGCCAATAGCCTCTGTGCTTCATTCCCCTCACCTCTCACAGACTCTGCAGTGCATTTCTTGGGATAATTATTCTGATTGAGTGCAGATGATGCAGAGTGGGTTTTTTTTGCAGTCCTTGCTGAGCTGAGAGAGGGAAGAAATTTAGCTGGAGGAGCAGGGAGCACCGGAGTCATAGAGGAAACAGCCATGAAAAAACACATTACCAGCTCTGACATGATTTATACAAATGGGAGATTCACATTGTGTAGACATAAGTATTGTTAGATGACAGAAAGAGAAAAGGAGGACGCTTACTGTTCATTGGGCTGACATCTGCAGAGATAGAGAGATGTGCTATTTCAGACAGAGTGGTGCTGCTGAAGTACAGGTGAATAAAAAAAGTCTCAAATTCTTGGCTAAATATCAGTGTGAATCTTCTTCTAGTGTTTAGATTAAGTAACTTATTGAGAGACCAATAAGTCTAACTCTGGTTCTCTGGGTAGTTTTGGAAATATAGGAGAAGATACTCTGCCTTTAAAAAAAGAAACCCTTTTAAATCAGAGTATGGCATCAACTCAGTTAAAATTCTGGGATATTGATCTGTTCAGTTGAATAACAGAGAGGATTGTTAAATAAATTCTGGTTCTTTTGTGTTAATTAAATTTACAACAGGTCCACTAGATGTGGAACAATGAGACAACCCCAAAACAGGAATGGTTTTACAGGTGGAGGCCACCGACCATTTTTTCCGATTGCTCAGTATCAATACGTCAATACATGCCATTGCAAGGTTTGCTGTGTCTCCCAGCACAGTCTCAAGATCACAGAATATACCTGATACCATGTAGTCTGATTGGCATTTGCCACAGAATACCATAATTGGCAGGTCCACCACTAGTGCCCTGTGCTTTTCACAAATGAGGGCAGCTTCACCTTGAAGACATGTGACAGATTTGAAAGGACCTGGAGAAGCTGTGGAGAACGTTATGCTGCCTGTATCATCGTTCAGGGAGGGACCACGGAGGGATGCACTGACCTCTACAGACTCAGCAAGTGGCATCCTGACTGCCATTAAATATCGGGGTGAAATCCTTGGCCCCACTATCAGACCATACACTGGTGCAGTGGGCCCTGGGCTTCCTCCCGATGTATGACAAAGCCCGACCTCATGAGGCAAAACTTTACAAGCAGATCCTGGAAGATGAAGGAATTGATAACACTGACCCCCACGCACATCTGACCTAAATCTAATAGAATGCCTCTGGGACATTATGCTTGTCCATCTGACGCACCAGATTGCACCTCAGACTTTCAGGAGCTCAGTGATGCCCTGTCTAGATCTGGGAGGAGATCCCCTAGGACACCATAGGAACAAGTGCTGAGTGCCATTTTGAGTTTTGAATTAAATTACAAAGCAGACTAACCTGTTATATGTACAATTGCGTGTTTTGGAAAGCTGCAGAGAGCTTGCACTTTTTGCTATAATATATGCTGCTTGCAAGTAGATTTGCTTTTTACAATCGGTGTGGAGAATACACAGAGTTACGACAGTCACATTAACAGGAAAATACAGCTGGTTAAAATAGAAATATCCCTCAATCTCACTTGTAGCATTCATTTCCAGCCATCCTTTGACCTGTACTTACTTTCTTTGAGGTTTTTTCTCACTCTCAATTCCCTTCTTGTGCACTCTTATGTTTATTGTCTTTGGTCATCTTCACTTACATTTTATTTTTCTGCCCTCAGGCAGGGAGCCCTATCGACGGATACCAAAAACCTCCATGAGGACAGAAGCCTGGATGTCTTTGCTTTCTTTTCTCACTTTCTGCAAGCCAGGAGATGCAATGTTTTATGTGTTTGTGGTTAGCTTACCTTCCAGTCATTGTTTTGAAAAACCAAACACCCTTGGAAAAACACACCCGTGAAACCACACACGCATTGTTTTGTTTCCACTATTGTTCATCGTGATATATGACCGAATTAAAATACAATGTGCTCCTGTCCCGCTTTTGATGTCACACATGCACATCACATGTGCCTCGACTCTGTCTGGTCACATTTTTCAGTAATTGTCCATTGTTCAAACCTTGTAATCAACACCACTAACAAGAGCACAAGCACCTGCAAATGTTCTCTTTTTGTTGTTTTGCCAATGAAACGTTGCAGGACAACCAGCAGCTGGCGTGCAGAGGAAGCAACAAATGTTCTTTCAACCAAAATGAAGCAATACTGATTATCCCCCCACTGGTACTGCTTGACTCTGATGAGCAGATCGCTTCATTCATCAATTTGCATGTGGCTCAGATTAAACACGGTGACTCAGACGCTTTATCATATGTGAACCATATGATACATGCTTATTGCAAACGCAGTTTACACACGGTGAGCCAAGACATTTAAAGTATGCATTCTGTCACACCACAAACATTACACTGCAATCAACATGAGGAGCTACACGTTTATTCAGGACTATAGCAAACTTTCAACATGCATAAAAAAATCTTAACAACACTAAACCATTAATGATACAGGAAGCATCATTATATTTCATCGGCGGTGCTGGGACAACATTTTTTGTTAGCATGACAGGGGTTCGTTTGACAAACAGCGGACAAGATGTGTGATTTAAGTTTTGACTCCATGTTCAACAGGCTTTACACAAACTACACCACAGTCTCATAGCTTTAATGGCACGACCACCAAGCTCCTGCACTCAGTCCGATGATGCTGAATAGCAAACATTTGTTTGCAAATATCAAACATATAACTAAAACTTTGGGTATATTGCTACACATTTTATGTTTAAAGCTCACAACCAAAAACCTGCTGACTTCATGATGAGTGGAACCATTAAAGTACTTACTGGTTTCAGGGCTTGATCCAGTATTTGAGGTAATCAATTTTTAGCCTGGAAATATCACTAATTCTCTATGTGAAATAAAAATTATACATATATATATATATATATATATATATATATATATATATATATATATATATATATATATATATATATATATATATATATATGTACCTCTGTTATATGTACCACCGGCAGATAGAGGAGGTGGCTGATATCCAGAAATCCTACCAGTGGCTGGACAAAGCTGGACTGAAAGACAGCACAGAGGCACTAATCATGGCAGCACAAGAACAAGCTCTGAGTACAAGATCCATAGAGGCTGGGGTCTATCACACCAGGCAAGACCCCAGGTGCAGGCTGTGTAAAGATGCCCCAGAGACAATCCAGCACATAACAGCAGGGTGCAAGATGCTAGCAGGCAAGGCATACATGGAACGCCATAACCAAGTGGCCGGCATAGTGTACAGGAACATCTGTGCCGAGTATAACCTAGAAGTCCCGAGGTCAAAATGGGAGATGCCCCCAAGGGTGGTGGAGAATGACCGAGCTAAGATCCTGTGGGACTTCCAGATACAGACGGACAAAATGGTGGTGGCTAACCAACCGGACATAGTGGTGGTAGACAAACAGAAGAAGACGGCCGTAGTGATCGATGTAGCGGTTCCGAATGACAGCAATATCAGGAAGAAGGAACACGAGAAGCTGGAGAAATACCAAGGGCTCAGAGAAGAGCTCGAGAGGATGTGGAGGGTGAAGGTAACGGTGGTCCCCGTGGTAATCGGAGCACTAGGTGCGGTGACTCCCAAGCTAGGCGAGTGGCTCCAGCAGATCCCGGGAAAAACATCGGAGATCTCTGTCCAGAAGAGCGCAGTCCTGGGAACAGCTAAGATACTGCGCAGGACCCTCAAGCTCCCAGGCCTCTGGTAGAGGACCCGAGCTTGAAGGATAAACCGCCCGCAGGGGCGTGCTGGGTGTTTTTTTATACATATATATACACACATACACATATATATACATATATATATATATATATGTGTATGTTCATAACTTACATGATTAAGTTATGATTAACTTACATGATTAAGTTATGTTGGCCCATAGCCTATCAGACCATAAATTTTACATGGTGTACTACAGAGGAGAGATAGTTGGGCATTAACCTATAAATTGTGTTATAAAAATGAAATTCTATATTTCAGAACTGGAGGACATATTCAACTAAATCACACCAGGACCACATCCATCTTGGAGCTCTGCCTTTGCTTCATTGTAAACCCCCAAATTGAAAGGTTTCTTGACTCTTTTGCTTAGTTGTTATGGTAAAAAAACTGACAGAAAAGGAAGTGACTTATTTGGTAGTTTATGCTATTATAGAATTCTTCCTTTTGCAAAATGAACTTATGCTCTTTAAAAATGAATTTATAACAGGTTACAAGCCTGTCTGACAGCAAATAATCCTCTGAACATCCACCTCAGTACTACGAAGCAGGACTTTCTTTTGTCCAGGTAACTTTAGGGAACCCTGGGTTTTCTGGTTCACTTCTTTCCAGGGTGGTAACTTATTCTGCGACCATAACCTATTCCAAAGCAGGTTATGTATGTAGGGATGTTAAGAGGTTAAAATCTACACTGAAATGTGTGTATTCAACATATAAGAGTAGAAACAATTTAAGGTTTCACGTAAACATTGCCACTAAAATTTTAGCTACTGACATAATGATATTGATAACATCAGTGTCAATTAGAAACTTACGAAAAGGTTAGCTTTATGGAAATAAATAAATCACAAATACTTTTGCTAACATTCAATTACATTTTTTTTTTTACATATTTGTGAGATATATATTATGTAATCTTTTTGGATGTACTTGTTTGAATTTGAAAGGACCAAGACACACCTGGCAGATAACTAAAGACAGTACCATATATAAGTAAGATCTATATTAATGCTTAAGGGTGTGTGTGGATAATGGATAACACTTTGTACCTTTTCAGGGGATGTAATACGATTAACCTTCGAGGCCGACCAAAACTTTTTAAGCAAATACTTTCTACTGACGCTTTATTTTTCAGTCTGAAGATTAGTTCAGCATCTTAGTCATCAACCAAAACACTGAATTTCATCACCTCTTCCTGTGTGATAATTAGACCACACACCAAAGTTAATCCTGCATATTGAGGTCGATGTACACTGAGGCTGACTTTGCATGAAGTTGAATCACAATCGTGTTCTTCATTTACTCTCCAACTGATGCCAGATGGGTCACACATCTATTAAGCACCCAACAGCAGGGGAATGTGAGGATTTAAAGAGGAGTTTGATGGGTCACAAAAGTGTAAATATCTTCGAAGAAGTACCTTGAAAAAAATGAAAAGCAAACCAGAGAAAAGGAAAAGAATCAACTCCTAACAAAGTGGCAGATTTTTTGTGAAAACACATTTACACAAAGTGGAGATACTGGAGTGAATACTGACGATGGATACTCATTGCTCAGGCATTAAAGTCTTTTTGTCATTTTAAATGATGAAAGAATATTTATGAACACTTCAGCCAAGTCTGTCTTTTTTTTTCTATTATCCATGTGATAATTAGGCAGATTTCCATTTGAGGATCTTATATGGTGGCATTCAAGGTCAAAGTTTCCCTTCATCCACTGGATGGCTTATAAATTTTGGACTTTTAACGGTGTACATGCAGCTATTCCTACTAATAAAAACTCCTCCGATGGCCATTAATACTACACCAAAGTAACTAAGTAATAGAAACAATAATATGAGAGAAAGGTTTGAAATTTCTACAGTAGATAGTGAAAAGTTTTTCAATTTCAGGCTGTTTTTTAAAAGGCCATTTGACTTCAGTAACACAGGTTTAGAGACAGGTCAGTCACCCTCCTACCACCAGTTGCTAGGTAAAAATGTGGATTCCCTCAATGGTTGGCCAGTGGGTGCTGACAGTCACAAGGGGAAATTAGTAGCAAAGCGATATACAGTGATTGCTTTGGTCACTAGCAGATTGCAGTGGTCACCTGCTTTTTGTTGTTTCCAAGTGTTGCAGACGAGTCAGAGTGTTAGAGGCAAACTGCAGCAATGTGCAAGTGAACTCTCACGATTTCGTGTAGGGCAGATAGTGTGGAGAGAATGAATTGGACCCAAATGCAGAAAACAGAGAGATGAAGGTGGATGTCTAACAGAAAGTGAGCCTTTATTGTTGGCTGCACAAAACACTACAAAACAAAAGGCGACGGGGAACTAAGATAAACAAACAAACAAAAAAAAAACCTAAATGAGAAAAACTAAACAAGAAACCTGAGACATAGAAATAGATAGAAAAAAACCTGGAAATGCAGAGGCAACACGGAGGAAGACATGCAGATGACAAGGAACACAGGAAAAACGCACTACAGGGAGTGCAGAATTATTAGGCAAATGAGTATTTTGTCCACATCATCCTCTTCATGCATGTTGTCTTACTCCAAGCTGTATAGGCTCGAAAGCCTACTACCAATTAAGCATATTAGGTGATGTGCATCTCTGTAATGAGAAGGGGTGTGGTCTAATGACATCAACACCCTATATCAGGTGTGCATAATTATTAGGCAACGTCCTTTCCTTTGGCAAAATGGGTCAAAAGAAGGACTTGACAGGCTCAGAAAAGTCAAAAATAGTGAGATATCTTGCAGAGGGATGCAGCAGTCTCAAAATTGCAAAGCTTCTGAAGCGTGATCATCGAACAATCAAGCGTTTCATTCAAAATAGTCAACAGGGTCGCAAGAAGCGTGTGGAAAAACCAAGGCGCAAAATAACTGCCCATGAACTGAGAAAAGTCAAGCGTGCAGCTGCCAAGATGCCACTTGCCACCAGTTTGGCCATATTTCAGAGCTGCAACATCACTGGAGTGCCCAAAAGCACAAGGCGTGCAATACTCAGAGACATGGCCAAAGTAAGAAAGGCTGAAAGACGACCACCACTGAACAAGACACACAAGCTGAAAAGTCAAGACTGGGCCAAGAAATATCTCAAGACTGGTTTTTCTAAGGTTTTATGGACTGATGAAATGAGAGTGAGTCTTGATGGGCCAGATGGATGGGCCCGTGGCTGGATTGGTAAAGGGCAGAGAGCTCCAGTCCGACTCAGACGCCAGCAAGGTGGAGGTGGAGTACTGGTTTGGGCTGGTATCATCAAAGATGAGCTTGTGGGGCCTTTTCGGGTTGAGGATGGAGTCAAGCTCAACTCCCAGTCCTACTGCCAGTTTCTGGAAGACACCTTCTTCAAGCAGTGGTACAGGAAGAAGTCTGCATCCTGCAGGAAAAACATGATTGTCATGCAGGACAATGCTCCATCACACGCGTCCAAGTACTCCACAGCGTGGCTGGCAAGAAAGGGTATAAAAGAAGAAAAACTAATGACATGGCCTCCTTGTTCACCTGATCTGAACCCCATTGAGAACCTGTGGTCCATCATCAAATGTGAGATTTACAAGGAGGGGAAACAGTACACCTCTCTGAACAGTGTCTGGGAGGCTGTGGTTGCTGCTGCACGCAATGTTGATGGTGAACAGATCAAAACACTGACAGAATCCATGGATGGCAGGCTTTTGAGTGTCCTTGCAAAGAAAGGTGGCTATATTGGTCACTGATTTGTTTTTGTTTTGTTTTTGCCTAATAATTCTGCACTCCCTGTATAAACGCAGAGGGCAATGGTAACAGGAGGGAGACACAGCTGAATCTAACTAGATGAGACGAGACAGGGAGGAAGCAAAACAGAATACACTGACACAGGACACGAGACTGTCAAACTAAATCAGGAAATACACGAACATCAAAACCAGGAGCACTAGACGTAACACAAGGAAAGGGAGGGAGGCACAGTGACAAAACCTAAGGGCTGGAAAATCACTAAAGTACTAAAGAATAACTAAGGAATCTAGAAGTGCAAAAGACATATTCATGAAGAATCACTAAATAACAGAACACTAAATAAACAAAACATAAACACGAGGTCACCAGACCATGACAGTGAACAAACAACCAGTCAGGGAATACAGATTTTTACCTAGCAACTGGTGGATGCTGGGGTCGTTGATTGGTCTTTGGGCTTTTGTAACTGAGATGGACATTTATTCAGTTTGTTTCTTTTTTGATTAAGAAATTGTGAATTATGAATCTTACTACAGGTTGTGATTAATTATGGCAGGTTTTTGGAAAGATCCTTTGCCATTACAGGATCTCCAACACTGGACACATTGTGCCAACTTCACAAATATTAAAATGAAATGAGAGAAATTGGAAGACATCATCTTCATTATTATCAAGAAATGAAGTAATCTTGCTCTCAACCGTCTGGTTTGTGGGAATTTTTAGCCTTGGCGGCGATATGTGGTCTTGGACTGCTCTTGTTTTACTTAAGCTTATTTATGTGTAATCATGCAACAAATTCACACATGTTCTCGTGATTGACAAAGATGAGCTAATGAGCATGCTCTGGCTCAAAACTGGGAAACTCCAATCTCTCTTCATCATCATGTACCTGAATGTTTTTTGCAAACTTTTTTGGCCTGTGCACCACTCAGCAGTTTTGTTTTTTTTTACTGAAATTAATGAGTAGCCATCTTGTAACTGGAATTCAGTTCTCCCTAATACATCTATCCCAATCCATTCAGGATAGTTGCCGGCAGTATACACAGGCCAGCTCTCAAGCTTAATAAACAAACCTATTGGGTCATACATTAATAATCCAATTACATCCCTGCTGTCTGTAGGTCAGAGCCAATTGCAGGCAGCTTGTGAAACTACTGTCTGTGTGGCTCACAGCACAAACCTTCAAGCAGTCATTTATAATAAAAACATGCATAGAAAAAGACTAGTACTCTTCAGCCTGATTTTAAACACTCGATAACTTCTCCTGAAAACCAAAAATTCTTAACACATTCTTACATTTCAACTGTGTCGAGTACCAGTACAGGTGGTCCATGTGCGCCCCTGCCACTTAAACCATGTGCATGTCACTGGAAAGCAATGTGCGCACATCGGAGGGTTTTGTAATACCGAAACCTGAGGGCATAGGTAACTCCGGCGAGGTGATGCTGTTCTCAATTTATCGTACGTCTCGTCAGAAAGGTGTGGCCCCGGATTTGCGGTGGCGCCCTTTACCACGAGGGACATCAGTGGCAGCGGCAGCAGCCTGCCCTCTGACTGCAAAGCGCTAAAAGAGTCTGACCCAAATGGGCTGTGAACGGCCGAGGTGTAGCCAGAGATTAACAACGTGTGGCAGCTGGAAACGGGTCGCCTTTGCACACAGTAAATACTCTTGCACCCTTCCATGCAGAACGAGACTCAGACGTTATACGTGTTATTAATAGAACAATTATAGGTGCGGCAAGAATAGCATGTTTATGTCCGAGCGTCGTCACAGCCAGGGAAAACACATTACAGACATTTAACACCGGGATATACCCATTAAAAAGTGAGGCTTGTTAAAACGCAGAACGGGAGACTTGTATTTCCACGTGTGACTTTTGTCTGTGCACTTGCTTGTACAAACACAGATTATTGGGAACAAGCATGTGGTGTCCATAGCTTATGTGGATTATAAAGAGCACCACATGGGCTTGGAAATGGTTCGGTTATTGCAAATAGAAAAGTGTTTATTAAACATTTATGAGTGCTGGGGTCCATTTGGAGAAATGTCTCCACTCACAAAACACACAAAAGTTGTTTGCGGTTTGGAGCATAAACTAAAATACAAAGAGTTGGTTCAACACGGAGTCACGACTTTGTCGTTTCTCATGGAGATGAGACTCGAGTCCAGCGGCGTTAGAAGTTGTTTACCCCTGTATCCTCTGTGTATATAGCTGTTTGGTTTCTTCAGATTGATTACTATGGATGCTTTGGGACTCCTTTTTGGAGGAAGAGTCAAACTGCTTGGTCGCATGCTAATGCAAAACAGAGCGAGATGATTCGGCTCTCCCGCTGACACTGTTTGGACGAGTATGTAAATATTTAATAGTGGCGTGAGTAAACGCACATGAAGGTTAGGTGTCGGGATTTGAGAGGGCCTTGTTTGGCAGCTGTTGACAACCAATGCCGAGTACTTGCGAGCAACCTCGCAGCACAAAGCGTCATGTAAACACGAAGCTATCGTTGCCTTAAAGAAACACTGATGTCACATGGAGAGGAATCCTCAAAGACCAAACAAATACCTAAGATGCAAAGCTGGCAGTGTAACAAACAGGCAGTCTTTACTTAGCAGTTTGGCAGCAAAAGAAAAGCAAACAGCACACTTTAGGCATTTATGACCAGTGTGCTTTGTGTTTTCAAATATGGATGCAAAGAAGAGGCATAATAGAAGTTCTCTACAGACACAGACAGCCTTGACTAGATGGCAATAGTCAAGGATGTCTGTGTCTTGATTGTAGATTTAATCTTGAAATTACTTTTTTTTGGCCACCTGGGAGCAGTAGAAATCTGGCATATTTTAAACATAGACTGTAAATAAATGACTGATGTCACCTTGTGCTTTCTGGACTGGGCATCTTTAAATCTTATTGCTAACACTCTGGTTTTTTAAAGCGAGAACTGACCATAGAGCAGAACACAATGAGGAAAAACCAACAAAAATAGAGACACAGCTCACAGAGAGAGCACAGATCATTGTAATGGTCTCTACCTCACAGCAGGCTGTGTTATGTGTGATATATATTAAAGACGACCCAAAAGGCATCAACAAACAAACATGACCAAGAGGTCCAGTTCAGCAACTCCAATTAGCTAAAGTCTATTTAGTAGCTGCCTGTGTCAACATGCCTTGACGAATTCCAGATGGATGACTAATAAAACTTTAAATGTTTTATAAAATAATCATTAAAAAAGTTATACAGACCACATCTGTCTTTGTACCAGAGAATAAACATGTTTTTCATATTTATAGTCAGGTATTTTTAAAATTGAAAAATATGGGCAATGAGGAAACCCCAACTGGCCATTAAAGGAACTACACCCTACTTTTTAGAACCTCCACTTGTTTTTTCAGTCTTCGACAATGCCGCTTGATATTAAAAGTTGACGTCTAAACTTTTAGCTTTAACCTAAAACCAAGTCTATGGTTATGAGCACGTACCAGACTGTAAAGCAGGGCTTTTGGACATCTAATTCATTTCACTTTAAAATCTGAGAGTAGATTTAAATTCAGCTGATATTTCTCTGCTTACTCACCACTGTGACATTGTTCATATGAAAACAACTAGCCACTTACGTTAGGCATATACTGAAATCACATGATCCGTAAAGTCTATTCATATTTTTTATACAGTTTTTTTTATAAAACCACATTTATATTTACCACAGTGGTATATAGATACATTTTACATATAGTTTAAAATGATACAAAACCTAAAATTGTAATTTTAATCAAAAGGGGCTTGAGTTTCGTAACAGCTAGCCCTACTAAGCTTTTACTTATTTTATTATCAAATGTATACTGTTACAGTGTATATTCATTCATATTAAACACAAATAATGAGGTCAGCGTATTAGCAAGTCCCAGTAAACCAAAAACTCAACTTTAGGCGCTGTATGATATCAAGGAGAACAAATATTCGTAATATGGTCAACTGAGACACAGAAGCCCCGCCCACCAGCTATTCAAACAATCTGTTTGGGAGGGGCAGCCAATCACAAGAAAGATGACTTAAAAGGAAGGTAGTCTTACCAAAAATCACTTGTTCAACATTTTAGGCAACGTTGACTAGGGGCCTGCAGTAGGACCACTATAACTAAAAGAACATATATATTCTTTAGATTTCTTAACAGGGAAAACTGCTCTAGTTATCTCTCTCTCTCTCTACCATAGCATGTCTTTTATCCTGTCTTCCTTCTCTCACCCCAACCGGTCACGGCAGATGGCCGCCCCTCCCTGAGCCTGGTTCTGCTGGAGGTTTCTTCCTGTTGAAAGGGAGTTTTTCCTTCCCACTGTCGCCAAAGTGCTTGCTCATAGGGGGTCATTTGATTGTTGGGTTTTTCTCTGTATGTATTATTGTAGGATCTACCTTACAATATAAAGCGCCTTGAGATGACTGTTGTTGTGATTTGACCCTGTATAAATAAAACTGAATTGAATTGAATTAAATAATAGAGCTTAAGAATTTAAAAAAGACAATGATAGTCCTTTAAATTTAGCATACCTGAGATGGCAATGCTACCCTGCGAAATGTACAGGAAGACACCCTCTGCTCTTTGATAAATGAGCTGAAGATTTCTTGATGTGGTGACAGGATGGTAGAAATATGGTATGAAATATCAAAGATATCAAATGAGTGAAGTATCTGAGGTTTCTGACAAGGTAGGGGTTTCTTTAACAGGAGAAGGAAACTATCTCACTCAATGCCCCTTTGTATTGAGTCTCTGCACACGAATTATGGGTGACGTCAGGTGTAACAGTGTCTGAGTTGGTGTTTTTTTCCCCTCCTTGGTGAGGTCTTTGTGGTTCTTCAAGTAGCATTTACAGGTTTGGACTTGGGTTAGATTTAAGGTAAAAGTTGTGGTTTTGCATGTAGAGCTGGAAGGAAACTGGTTTGACGTTAGTGCAGTAATATAAGCATGTGTAGCTGCGTCTTCTTGCTTGACAGAGGCAAGACGCTGACATGCAGTTGACCCCTATCTGGCATGTGGCAGTGGCTTATTTTACACCCCGTGAACTGACTGAAAGGTGACTCTGTGTGTATGCGTGTGTGGAGGCAGCGATGAGCACCAGATGGATGGCAAAGCCACTGGGACCATCGAGTGCACAGGTGAACCACAGCGACGAGGTCGATCAGGAACAGCCTCCCTTCGCTGTCGTATGAGACTAAATATCAGTGGTCTGGAGGACAGATGTATTTTATGTTGAGAAATGTTCTTTCCACTCTATTGAGTGTTTACACTGGCAAGACTGTTTGACTGACATTATGGTGGCTGTTTCTCATTGTTATTGCTCTGTCGATATTGCCAGAGTTCTTGCTAGATTTTAATAAATGGCTTTTAGGGAGATTTTCAGGATGACCCGTTGACCAGATGGATGGAGGCTAAAGCTTTAATTTGATTTTCAGCTATTAAATCAACTTTTCATGATCTCATTCACACACAGATGATGTAGATAAAGTTTTTCTTCAGCCCCTTAGCGACATAAATTGTGAAAACAAGGGTAAAGGTTCAGCTATTGAGTCCACGTGATGATTGAATGATTCCCATTCAGCCGTTTATTTTGTTATTCTTGACATGCGACTATACAAATCTGGAGAAGTTGTGATTCTTTGTAGAGGAATAGTTTTGGGAAGTAGGCTTATCTAATTTCTTACTGAGAGTCAGATGAGAAGATTGGTCCCACTTTTACATCCGTTTCATACATTTCATCTATGCTGAAATTTAAGTGTTGTTTAACAAACTTTATGGGTGTTAGTTGACAGATTTTTCTTCTGGACTTGAGCAGCGAAAAACATGGGATTCTCTGTCAATTTGCATATCTACGTAATAATTAAAGTACGGTCATGGAAACTGAAGACAGGAAATAGTTTTCCATTTCGGTCTGCAGGGAGCACTGCCTGCTCCCCACAGTACTTACTGAGGGGCAAAAAAGAAAAATAAGTTGTCAGCAAATAATTTTCAGATTTTACATGTGGTCAGTCACATATTTCAGATCATACTCAATAAAAATTTTAATTAAGTAGTACATTTAGAATAAAATAGAATTTTATTAACCCCTTGGGGAGGTCCCCTCAGGGAAATTATGATTCCAGCTGCGTAACACCAATTCACATTACTGGTGTGAACTGGTGTTGTGCTTGGATCATTCTAAGTCTAAGAAAGTGGGATTATCCATGATATGCTAATTAGCTAACAACCTGTCGATCACCTATCAGCCAGTGTCTAAAGTGCTTGAACTGGAGGCAGCTGGACTCGTTCTGGACTCCTGAAGATGTTTTAAGTCGCTGGAGAAATCTTGATGGGCAAATTCAGGTATATAACCTTAAGGAGACGAGTCATCCTGGTGGTATTTTGACATGCCATCAACTTTCAGAAATTAAGAAGCATTTCGAACAAGTGATAAAACATCTCAAGAACCTAAAAGACAATTTACCTTCAACTCAAACTACTATGACCTGGATAACTGAAAATCTATACAGACATCTTTAGCTGATGAGAGTGCAGATTATCACAGTTTGTGAGGCAAAGCATGTGGAGATGATGGAGAGTGGACCCAAACACAGACAAACGGAGGTTAAACTGTAAGTGGGTGTTTATTTACAGATACAACAAAAAACATTACAAAGCAACAACAAAAAACATTACAAAGCAACAACAACAACATGAGGAACTGAAAACACTAACAAAGCCTAGACTGGGAACAGCTAAACAAAGGAACAAGTGAAATGTAGAAAACATAGCAAAACCCGACAACCAGGAATGAGGAGCCTGAGACATGAAAATATCAAGGATGATTCACAAAGGTATGCAGGGGATGAATCACAGAGGCAATATGGATGAAAACACGCAGGAGAAAACACAGACGATCCAACACTAAACAAAGGAAAGCACAAACTGTATACACACCAGGTAACGAGGCAGGAATGCACAACAGGAGGGAGACACGGCTGGGATTAATCGGACATAACGAGACACAGGAAGTAAAGCAGACTACACTGACAAAGGACCAGGACTATCAAAGTAAAACAGGAAACACACAGGCTGAACTCAAGACACGTAAAATAACACAATGACCGAGGAGACACAGAGAACATAGAGACCTGAAACGTGGGACAGGAAGACAAAGAGCAAACACAACACGGAACACAGGGAAGGCACATAACAAAACCGGAAAACTAGAAATAAGGAAATACAAAAGAACTATGGAGCTAGAAATACTGAGACAGAAACTAGCAGTGGTAAATCATGAACTCAAAAACTATTTCATAAATAAAAAAATACAAAACACTGGGTTACCGACCCAGGACCGTGACACAGATTCATAGTCAGATCCTTGTTATTGTCACAACAAGATGGTGATGGTGCTCAGCCTGAAGCTTAGAGTTCATCAACCAGTGGGTGATGTCACAGTGGCTACATCTGTCTTTTGTACTACACTGTCAAGAGAACTAAATCATGAAGAGTTGTCTATAAAAACCTTTGACAGGACGTTTCCAAACTTGTCTTCCAGCACTCACCAGTGAGTTACAGTTTAGTTGCCTCATGGAGACCACGAGTGCTGCAGGAACCTGCGAACAAAGCAAATCTCGAGAAGCCTGAAGACTTGGCTCATGCAGCCGGGGAGCAATTTGAATTATCCAAGGTACAACCAGTCAGGAAACACAAACAACAAGCGCACATACTGTATCTTTATTAGCTGACTTTCCTACTGGATCTGTAGAGAAAATAATAATAACGAGCCCTCTTTAAAAGTAGAATAACAGACAAAAAACGAATAGAAAAATATCCTAATAACAAGAAACAGCGTCTTAATTCCATGAAAAAAACTGAATCTCATTGTTGTCAGTCACACTATTATTTATGTTTAACTTATTCTTATTCTCTTGTATATTATATTCTTAGTCTTTTGCCAATTTTTTCCCAATTTATTGGGGAATGAAATCCATACAGCATTTCTTGCAAAATGTTGAGTGAATTAAATACATAAATATTAAGTTACAGAAGGATAAACTACAGGACTGTATTTTTTTAAAAACATGCTTGAGGGTGACAGCCTCGCATGTAGCGCAGATCTTTGCTTGCTTGTTTAGAACATTAAGTTCTGAAAAACATGATGTTTCAATCACAGTTTAGCTTTCCTGTATTTTGCTGGAAGCAAAACGTGAAATAATAAAAATAATAAAGACATTTTATTTTTTGGCCACATTGCAGAGACCTGATTTGTACAGAGTCAGACTTGTTTCCCCGTTTCCAGTCTCTATGTGGTAAACTAACTGTCTGTTGCCCCTGGCATTGTATTTACCACAAAAAACATGAGAACGGTATCTGTCATGTTGGTGAAAAAGCAAATAAACACATGTCGAAGCAAATGTCAAACCGTTCCTTTCAGGAATGCAGAGTGTGATTTAGATCTGATGTCATGAGAAAATGACGCCATAGAGGAGAGAAATGGCCTCTGTCACGTTTTTGGACAATTGTTTGGGCCGACTTTCTCCTTCAGTGTAAAACCAGCAAGACTTTGAGTCCTGTTGCTGGCACCGACGTGCTATACAAGGTGTACCGAGGTTGTAAACATTTCCTCTTCAGGTTTTGGCTCCAACAGCTGCAATCTATTTTCCCCTCAGACCTGAAATGGCTTTTGTGTGCCAGGGCAGGAGTATTTTTACTTTTCTTCCAAACTCAATCTATTTCTTCTTTTTCTCCCATTTTAACGTCACCAATTCTTGTATTTCCTTCATTTGGCACCTTAAAAGACAAGAAGTCATAGACCCTGGCAAGAAACTCAGAGCTTTGTGTCAGACATCATTAGTGAAGGAACGACGTCTTACTTCGGCCATTGTTTGTTTAGCCTTTAAAGCAACAGTTTTACTCCTGCTGGGTGTGTGTCATGTTGTCTGTGTCGGGACTCTTTTAATCAGGATGAACCTGAATACCTGATGAAACCTGTTTTAAACTTGATGTCTAAAACTGAGAAGAAAATGTTGGCGCAGCAACACAGATCCAGAATCAGCAGTTTTACACATATTTGTTTGGTCCACGTTCTGGTTCATTCCTTCAGATTACGTATTTTTCAAAACATTTTTTCCAAAACTAAATCAAAAAAAGCATTTTGTACAAAAACAGATCCATTGTAACGTAATGATTGCATTTAAAGTACATCTTTTTAAACAGAAGAACTGCAAACTAAATTCACAAAGTGCTTTAGCTGTAAAAACATTCACTGAAAGGTAAAAAGTATCACATTCTGATAAATTATTAATAAACAGATCCAAACATTTTACTGAAACAATCCGAACAGTTACTGTACGTGTTCATCTGCTCGATCTTTTGTGAACTCCACTCAATCATAATTGTCATTTCTACATCGTATTTGATACTTTGACAGGCAGCAGTATATCATTTGTGAGTGCCACAGCCACTGGAGGTCTCTCTTGCACCAGGATTGCAAGACAGTGAAAGCTTATTCAGCCTGCAATGCAACATCTTTCAAATGTGTCTTCAATTAGCGATCTGCAGTCAACACCATCCTCCGACTTGGAATGTCAGCTGAGTTGGAGATAACCTCCTCGGTTTTCTTTTATCTCACCATAAAAACCCCAGCGAGGGACAGCTCAGTCATAGATGTCCTGCACACATTTGTAAAGCAGATCCAGAGTCACGGATAACAAAAAAAGCCACTTCTAAGAGCTTTTCATTTTTCACTTCAGTTTCGATGATATGACTCATGTTGGCACGATTGTGTAATCTTGCATGTGAAGTTTTCCTTTCAGTGTGTGCAGGCTGGCGGGTGCTGCAATACTTGTGCACAGGCTGCTTGGCTGTCATGTAATGAGGGAGTAAGATAAAATGATGAACTCGGTCCACAGGTGAGGATTCTTTAGCAGCAGGGAGTATGGATAAAACACATGCATGTTTTACGGTTCGACCAGCAGTGACTTTGAAGACAGTTACGGATATTAGGTCCTGATATTCAATATCCACACATTTGACAAATTAAATCCACAAATATTACAAGAATTCAGTGTTCACATTACTGTGGGAAAGCCATAGGACACAAAACCAGTCACCGAGATCCAGACCAATAAACTATTTTAGGATGAACAAAAAAGCAACTTGTTTTAAAACTAAACAAAAAATGTTTTGGGTTTTTTTTTTGAGGGGGATATAAAATATAATGGATATTGTTCTTTTTTAATTTAAAAAAAAACTTGTAGAAATTGTAGTAGTAAAAAGTGTGGTATTTTAGTGGCATTCAGCATGAGCAGTAACTTCAATAGTGTGTCCTGCAGCTGTATGGAAATGTATCCCATTAACTGTAATGTCATGTGCTAATGATGTTAGACAGAGGAGGAGAGATACACAGTGAAAAGAGCTGGACATCCCAACTGATACTAAAGATAATCCAAATGGCAAAGTTTACCTCTGGATGGTGAGATAATTAAATAAAAATGCAAAAGTAAACAACAGCACAAACACTTAGATTAGTTGGTTGAGGCCTAGCAGACATCAGTGAAGCAGCCAGGCCTCAAAGGCTTCCAGTAACCAAACGGATGAGTGGGTTACAATCAAAAAGAAATATCAATAAAAGCCAAAACCTTTTACTTAGATGAGCCAATAACATGCTTTTTGATTCAGTTTTAGTGGGTACTTTAATATTGGAGTGACACTTTTGAAGTCTGCCTCAAGTGACCAATAGAAGAACTGCAGTTACAGGTACTTCATTTGTTTTTTGTCTCCAGATGTTGCTACTTGGTTTTGCAGATCACCATTTTAAAAAGGATTTTCTAGTTTTGTCAAGGATGAAGACAGCCCTGATGAGGAAGACTACTGCATTCCAGATACCTTGGAAGTTGAAACTCAGATGTGACGTTGAGTCCGTTCTGGTAGCAAAGTTGGAAAAGCAAAGATATACAGGATTTGTTTTGCTACTTTGTCACTAACAACAGTGCAATACTTTTGTGTGTGTGCCTGGTCAATATTCTACGTATGGATTATTTAGCGATTCTCAAATACACAACAGTGGCCGAACAGATTCAAAGTTTAAGTTTTATTACTGTTTACATTCACTGCCGCCATCTCAGATTGTTAACTAGCGGTTGGCGGGGCTGCTCCGACTTTCCAAGATGAGGGGGTGTTGTAGAAAATTTGAACTGGAAACTTGAAAATTCCAGTTTGCAGCTTAATCTGGAACGCACTATATGGTAGGGTAAGTTGGGTCAGACATGTGATGCCAACCAATCAGCTAGCTTCCTGCGTTTTACCCCTACATGTAAAAATGCAGAAGCAAACAGCAGCTTCAAAATTGCAAAAAAAAAATGTGAGGCAGATTTTATCATTTCTGATATGCGCTCATTTTATCATATTAGATATTAGATGAGTAGATATCAGCTGAAACTAGCTGAATTCAGTCTGACACTGTCGTTCAATGTGAAAATGCGAACGGAGCACGTATGCACTCATTTCCTCACAAACACCCATTCCCTTAACTCTAATGTGATATTATTGCAAGGTTTCCCACCTGTCTGCAGCTGTCAGCAGGACCTTCTTGCTACAGATACAGCACAGTTAACCCGCACAGTCACACAGAGCAACAGTCATCTCCTACCCAGCCGGAGATGGACCTTGATGAGCACAAAGGCTGAGTCGCACACCGCTGGAATGCTGATGACTTTCTACCAAAATTAGGTATGACAACAAAAAAACTACTCAATTGAACTTTTTGTACAAACAAGCCAAAAAGAAAAAGAGAGAAGACGAAGTTATTCAAGTAGAAAACGACACCTTTGAAGCTCTTTTTCGCTCTGGGGCTTTTTCAGAGTATCGCTCCCAGGCAGCCACATCACCGCCAACAGTATGTTTTGAATAAAGTGCAAGTGTGGCGCGTGGCACACTCATGTTGTAGCAACGTGAAAAATATGATTGTGGTGAGGTAAATATTAATATGACTGGGAGTGCATGATGTTTTTTGTGTATTTGTGTAAACAGTAAGCCCGCTCATGTTCTAGTTGTGTAGGAAAGTGAGTGGAGGAGTTGATTTTCTGATTTTGCTTTCATCTGATGAAGATGAATTTTTCTTCCACTTTTTCCACAGTATCACAGTTTCTTTCAGATATTTCTCACATTTACAAAACTGTTACTAGAAAATGTATATTTTCTGCAAAATATGGAAAAATGTGAAGGTTGAACACAACACAGCAAACGTGCAGATGATCATTTAAAAAAGGTCCAACCGAAAACAGATGTGCATTGGTGTAAGTGTGTGTGCATGTACTGTTTTTTTCACTTGATGTGTGGCTTTGCTTATTATAAGGCTACATCCACCCTACAATACTCTCATTAAAAAGCAAACAATAAAAAACAGTGTTAATAACAGTTTATAACAGGTTTAGAGGTAAGGGTTACATGACCTTTCAGCTACACTGGGCATGCCCATGCTGGTGAACACACAAAGTAGAGGGTTGGGTACTTTATCAGTTAGCTGTCAGACCAAAACAGGAAGTGGCCATGAGGTTCAGAATATTTTCACCTTTAAGTTTTGAAACTGCACATTTAAACAAACAAACAAAAGTACATTTTGGGATAACCTGTGAAGCAAGTAAATGGATTTTCAGGATCAGGAATACATTTCTGGAGTCTTCAGCCACACTGTATTGATTCTGAATCTGCTGCAAATTTGGGCAAAGGTGCAGGTGTTAACTTAAAACTCCTAAAAATATGACCAGGACGATCCAGATGTTTCATTTCTAAAGCTAAAGGGATATAACAGACAAAAGTCTGGTGACTTTGACCCAAAATAAGGGTTAAAAGATCTTTTTGTCCTTGAACTCCTTTGCAGTTTCAGAGCAATTATGCATTAATTAGCATCTCAATACAGCATGCTGACACAGTCTCACTGCTCATGCTATCAGAGCATAGAACAAAGGCTTTGCTTATTCATTTAATAGATACAGATAAAATAAGGCAAGAAAAAATGTAAAATAATTGTTTCCTACATCTTTACCTCAATAACAAGAAGTGTACTCCATCTAAAATGGTGGTTGACACCTCCTGTGTAAACTGAAAGCTCTGAAAAATTTCCAGTAGCTACGAGTTTTTTTTTTCAACTGTTGGTCCATTTTGGTTTCATGGCGTAGTTGTTAACACTGATTCGAGATCAGGAGGAGACACAAACCCAGCTTCAGGCGGTCACAAGCTAGTGTAGTCGTAGTGCCAGTCCCAAGCCGGGATAAATATTGGGGCTGTATCAGGAAGGGCATCCGATGTAAAAGCTGTGCCAAATCACACATGCTGATCCATCTGCTGTGGCAACCCCTTGGGAAACAATCAAGCAGCCGAAAGTCCCTATTTTCAAAGTCAACAACGAACCTTCAAGTTCAACAACTGAATTAATTCATCAGTATATGAGGGTTGACTGACTGCTAATAACCTTGGGAATAACAAATAAGACAAAAAATAACCAATATGAATATGAAAATGCCAAACACTCACCCAGCTCCCTAAATAATTAAAAATGACACAATTGCAGGGACTGAATATTTGGACTGCAGCTTAAAGACAGCATGATTGGTAGCATCATGGAATCATCATTTTATAACATCTTATCAACAAAACTTTTCATAAAGTTAGAAAATAGCTAGCAGTAAATGAAAACTATTCTTTTTTAGCAATCCATCTGCAAGTATTCCTTGTTTTGTTTTTTTGTCTGGCTTTTCACCTCAAGTACAGAACTGTTAGAATAAACATTTGGGACCACTCCACCAGTTTTTGTATGTTTGTGATGTCCTGCGTGGCTGTTATTGCTCTGAGTCATTTTCTTTTTCTCATTTTGATGGCTTAAACTGCAGCTCGGTTAAAGTGTCTCTGGATGAGAGCGTCAAGGAAAAGCCTCCAATGTAAATGGAAAAAATGTGTGCGAAAGCTCTCAACACATACATGCGTGACCGCGTATGCATTGAATCCTATTTGTGTGTGCATCTGTATGCATGTATATACAGTATATGTTCAGTATGTGTGAGTAAATCCTTCTCCACTTGCTCCTCGACATCTCTGCCAAGCAGACGGGGTGACATGAGAATTGAACCATCTGCTTCTCCCCCGCTGGCCCGATTGCCAAACAGCCAGTAACTCGCTCCAGCTGTCTGGGAATGGAAAAGACGATCCCGAGACGTTCCGTAGGAATGGCAACCGCGATACAAAAGAATGAAGGACGAACAAAAAAACAAGAACGACATGAGACGAGGCAGATGTAAGATGCTGCTTTCTTTAAGCTACCCATCTTAACTTCTTTTCAGTGACTCGTCTCCAGAAACTCAACCAAAAGAAAACCTCACCAGAAGCCTCTGCAGAGCAGGACAGGACTGCAGGTTTAACGCGTGTTCGCATGATGTCTCCATGTCAGTACTGTCAGAAACACAGCAGGCCTACAATAGCTGGGGAACATGAAGAGTGAAATGAGCTAAAGGCAATAAAATTGAAGTTACACATGTCACTGTCACAGCGGCTGGGCTCTATCGTTTGGCGCTGGACAGCAAGGACTTGGAAAAATTAAAAACAGTCTTTCCCTCTGCAACTGAGTACAGCAACACTTAATCATAAGACTCACAAATACTTAACATTACAGCTAACCCATATGCAAAGGATGCTTCTGTGGTTTAGCCTTAAATTTGAATCAGTTCTTGTTGTTCAAGGCATGTACTTGTTTCTCTTCATCTATGCAGCAGTGTTTTTCAGACATGGACCTTTCACTTGCCTGGGTTTTTTCATATATTTGTGTTTTTCTTTCTATGTCCATCCAAAACAACAGAGTTGATCTCAGTCTTTTCTAACCAGCTTTTCATCTAGTTTTATCTTGAGGGCAGGGACACCAAGTTGCAGTTTTAGCGGTGCTGGATGTCGTTCAGCTGTCTTGAATCCAGCTACTAGACAGACACCAGCGCCACCTTTTTGAACTCCAACTGGGAACGATAGTCCTTGTTCCACTCTGGAGATCCACAGCAAGCCGGAGGGCTGCTTTAAGCAGAATCTGCAGCAGGTGGAGAACTGCTGCTGCTGTGCAGAGTGCAAAAAGGCACGTTCATATAAAGATGGCTTTATTGTTGATTACTATTCTGTTATGACATAAAGTTAAAACAAATCTCCAAAAACCCATGTAAAACTTTTATATATGCTCTGTGAACCGAATGAATGGAACTGTAATGCACATGCAATAAGACATGCAACCACACCTGATATTCTTTTAAATGTACTTCTTTACATTCAAAAACGTTGGGTGTTGTGCAGCTGTAACAGGTCTCTGCATATTGAGGCCAAATTGGGCTGCAAGAACTGGTGAAAGTATGAAAACCAAAATATTTCCAACCATGGCCTGCCTGTAGTCCGTTGAGGTGAACGTGAAATCTGCCTTATTTTCTTTTCTCCTGCACTGAACTGTAGATATCTGTGATAACTCTAAAATCATTGTTTGAACAGACTGCATTCCAGTCTTATTTGCAGTACACTAACAAGTAGGCAGATTTTGTTGCTGAATGATCTAATGGACATAAAGCCAACTGAATGGAGCTTCTGAACCCTCATAAGTCCTAGAGCGCTCTCGACTGAGTAAATGCTTACCTGATGTTCACTCAGGTTGTCCTTCTGGTTTCTATCACAAACCCTCTTCATGTTCTTTGTGTCCTCAGACTATGGGACTCTTTGTTTTGCTGAATAGAGATTTCACATTTAAAGCAGCTCTTCAAGGTATTTCAGGACATCGAGGAACTCTACCAAACAAAAACTTTATACCCTGTGGAGTGGAGTGAAAAAATGGCTTTTGAGTAATTGAGTTTAACACCTATAGTATTATTATTTAACAGACACTATGAAGTGCAATGAACATAAGTTGAAGCAAAAAACTTGTGCTGAGAGTTCAAACGTGTCATGTTTAGGGTTTCTGGAGCTGCCCGTGTGCTCTAAAATTTAAATGATAAAGATACGTGTGTGTTTGTTGTGTGATGAGCAGCACAGAGACATTAGCAAATGGCTAAAAAAGAGCTGAATGGTTGAAAAGTTTAACTGAGCTGAGCTGCTGTCAAAACAGTTGATGTAAGGCTGTCAAAACAAGCAGCTGTGAGTAAATCCTTGATTACAGAGGAAGTGATGCGTCTCTGCAGTATTGTTATGGATACAAAGACCGGCGTGCTGCTGTATGGTCGCTTTAATGGGGGGAATGGGGACTGCGCATGACGTGCGGTGGCCCGTGCATCTCCAGTGGCCCTCCATCCAACCACCCAGTCGTCGGACGAAGTGGGGAGGGATCATTGCGTTTTCTTTATTAAAAATTAAAAATTAAAGCCCAGATAGGCATTAATTAATTACTGTTATTTTATTTAGTTGATGACACACTCCAAGGCGTGATCAACCTTGGGAGGGCCTTCCTTGGAAGAGGGTGTCTAGTGATAATGGCCGAAACACCCAATGATTCCAAGGTCCACTACTGATGATGTGTCCTTAAATATTACCTTAAAAAATTAAAATACACAATAATGTCAAATTAATGAGACAATAAAAAGATAATACAATAAAATAAATAAAAAGAAAACGTAACAATAAATAATAAAGGATTGAAAAGAACATGGATTCAGACTAAGAAAAGTATTTAAACAATAGGTTAAGTGTGTAAATGAAGGGCACCATATAAATGGGGAGTGGCCAAAAGTGCTGTCTCAGGGTCTCCTGGGGGCAAGCTGGTCACTTCTCAAGGACAGAAGGAGGAGGACTGAGACGGGGAAGGGGAATGGGGACTGCGCATGACGTGCGGTGGCCCGTGCATCTCCAGTGGCCCTCCATCCAACCACCCAGTCGTTGGACGAAGTGGGGAGGGATCATTGCGTTTTCTTTCACAAACCCCTTTCACAAGTCCCCATTTAATGTATGGTCGCTAGCTCTGTGGTCGGCATGAAGCTGGACACTCTGGTGACAGTGGCAGAGAAAAGGACATTAAAGAAACTGATGGACATTATGGACAATGCCAGACATCCTCTGCACACGGCCATTAACAACCAGAAGAGTCTGTTCAGTGACAGGTTGCTTCTCCCAAAGACAAGAACTAACAGACTTAAAAACTCCTTTGTCCCACACGCCATCAGACTGTTTAACTCCTCCCTGGAGGGGAGAGGGAGGGGAAACAGGAGGACAAAGGAGGGGGGAACAACTAAGGTGTAGTGCCTCTTCACCTCACTGTGCAATACCTTTTGTGCAATACTTTTGTAATAGTCAACGGTGCAATAGACTCAATACTTGAAATGTGCAATTCACTTGTATTTTTATTTTTATTCCTATTTATTCTATTTATCCCCTTCGTATATTTTATTTATATTGTCTCTGTATTTATATATATATGTGTGTGTGTGTGTGTGTGTGTGTGTGTATTATATATATATATATATATATAATATTCTGTAACTCTGTAACTTCTGTCGGTGCTGTGCTTTTTTGGAAATCGAATTTCCCAGAGGAACCCACCCGAGGGATTAATAAAGTTCTATCTAATCTAATCTAATCTAATCTAATCTAATCTAATCTAATAGACAGTTCATGTTTAACCCTTTTGGTGATGTTTGATATACTGTTTGTGTATACGCTTAACATGATAGTGGTGTAGTGTCATTCACCAGTTTGTGACACTGAAGAATCTCATGACAGCGAATAGATGTAATTTAGTGACATATTTAGATTGTGTTTATCCATCTTCTAAAAGATGGGTTCAGATGAGTAAGAAGAGAATAAACACGAGTTTAGTTTGTCTTTCTTTTTCTACATCACTTTATGGGTGTGTCTGTGGGTGTGTTAGGTTTGTCAGTTTCATCCATGAACACAGTGTTAATCTGTAAAAAGGTAAAGCTTCAGCCTTCAGTGATTTGCTGTCCTTTATTTATGGAATTTGATTTATTTGCAGTACTGAAATCAGACATAAATTAAAGTTAGCAGTTACCTTACGTGTATTACACATGCTGCCTGAGTAAAATAAATAAAGCAGTGATTTATGCAAGGTAATGATGGCGTCTCTCTGCTACCCCGGTCACAGCAAGGTTGGTGCTGTGGATGTATATAGATGGATGGATGTAGCCACTGTGTAGCCACCAAAACCATTGGTTTTGGACTCTGCTCAAAATGACTGATTTCACCTCTGCCAGTTTGGGATTTTTTTTTGTTAATAGTAGTGGTATTGGGCGACACCTGTTAATCTTTGAATTCGGCTCTTTTTTTAGTCCTATTGGCACAAATGCATAAAACAAAACACCAGTCTGCCTTTACAAACATTTATCAGAGACTGAGTCATTCTAAAGAGCTCTCACTACTGTAAGAGGATGCCACTGTTGCAATAAGTTAGTCCATGAAATATCTTCCCTCCTTAATATTCCACAATCAACATTGGTATTACTGCAAATCGGAAGTATTTTGGAGCAACAGCAAGTAAGCCATGTAAATTTACAGAATCCCCAGGTGCTGAGGTGAATAGTTTGTAAAAGTTGCGAGTGCTCCTTGCATCCTCTGGTATTAACATCAGCACAAAACTGTGTGCCAGGAGCTTCATGGCAAGGGAGTCCCATGGCCAAGCAACTCCTGTAGGTGTAATGTTGGTTTGGCCCAGTGTTTTGGTTGACATAGGGTATATCTACAAACTATATATGTACACAGATAGCTAGTAACTACCTGTCAATTAAAGTGGGGATGAATAAGAAAAGGTCCTCGTCTGCAGAGGTGTCATGAACAGGGAAAGTATCATACTATGTCATACTATCATACTGCATAATACTAGGCATTTAAAAATTGGTTGGTTGAGCTCTGGATCTGGTAAAATCACATCTTGATGCACTCATAAGTTTGTAAGAAACAGATGAAATATTCTTGATACAGTCACCTTAAGTGCATGTAGACCTTTCTTAGATAGTCTATAAAACAGTTTTGAATATATTCATCATTTTGATATATGTATGCCCATTCTCACTACTGGTCCAAGTGCTTGGCTCCCATTTTCCACATTGCTGTGGACAAATAGGCTGCCCTGCATGCCACTGTAACAGTTAAGTTTAATGCCAGTTAAATACGTGCACCAGTCTAAAGTCTGAATTTGGTATCAAAACATAAGGAACATATTTTAATACTCTTTTCTGCACAGTGCTGCTGCTGTACATCCATTAAATTGCCTCCGAGTTGAGGTCCAAAGCACTTCAGGACCGCAAGCTCCCCAAAGAAAAACAGCACATTGGAAAAGAAGAAAGAATACCTATTCATCTGCAGACCAAGGTATTTTTCTTTGCGGCATGCTTGTGCCTTTTTTTAAATAATCCTATATGGTGAGGTTTAAATCTTGATTTGGAAAAAAAAGTCGGTTCCCCCCTCCTAGATATTTTCATTGTCAATTAACCCGTATGGATTGGTGTCAAGGGGTGGTGGTTGACTTCTGCACCCCAGACAGGTTGCAGAATGTCTGGCTGTAAAAGAGAGGAAGAGGCGTCTGGGTGTAGAGCTGGGACTTTCTGGGTTTTGAAAAGTGAGTTTACAGCTGCTTTTATACCGTCCTTCTTTTTTCAGAGGCAGTACGTTAAAGCAGCGGTCCCCAACCTTTTTTGCGCCACGGAACGGTTTATGCCCGACAATATTTTCACGGACCGGCCTTTAAGGTGTCGCGGATAAATACAACAAAATAAAACTAGTACCGGTACCGAAAAAAAGAAGATTTATTCATAACACACATGAAAAGACCCAGGAAAACCGAGTTAACGATAAAAACGATAACAAAATAACGCTGAAAACCGATAAAAACCATACATTTCATACCTGAGCCTCAACTCTCGCGGCCTGGTACCAAACGACTCACGGACCGGTACCGGTCCGAGGTCGGGGGGTTGGGGACCGCTGCTTTAAAGGTTTTTTTTTTAAATTTTGAGGTATTTTTGCAGACCTAAAAGAAATAAACAGCAGTGTAAACTTTTATTTCAGCACAGGAAAACAAAAACAAACAAAAAATGCAGATAAAGTACATTGTTCTTTCATGGTAACCATGATAGCTCTGCTTTCATGTTCTTAGATGTGCAGGACTTTATAATCTGTGTTTCATCGTGAGATTCTGTGAGAACTGTACTGATAACATTAATATTCTCATTCTGGCAATGAACTCCAATTGTACTCCACTTGGACTCCTTCCAAAACCCTTCAAGGAGCATTTTTGCTGAAAAAACACACTGAACTGAACTCAAATCAGATTACAAAGCCATAAGCACAGAATGCAATTTCCACAATCTCTCCTACAATCTGTAATCTACAGTTGTTCATCGATCAGTGGGTTGTGTGTAGTTTATTTTAGCACACCATACATTGCTTACACAGTTGCCAAAGAAACAAGTGTTTTCAAACAACAGACCATCCCCACTAAGTTAATTAGTGAGGTAATTATTGGGGTTTGAATAAAGGCCAGCACATACTGCAGCATACTGTACACTGGTGAGAGGGAGAGGACATGCTGCTTTGATGCAACTTGGATTGGAGGGGATTTAGGCATGACAGCACTCCAAAATATGATGTGACCTCTATGACGAGCACATCTGCGTTGTTGGTTTCACAAACCTATACCATGCTAGAACAGGAATAAAAAAAAACAGAAAATGTTTTGATTATAGTTGGACTACAGGAACAGAAGGCTGGTAGGACAATGTAAAGTAGCTGAAGATCATTAGTTCAAATCTAAAAGTCAGTGGGAAAAATCAAATGACACAGGAATGTTTTGGCACAAATGCTTGGAGATGATGCAGCACTCACATTTGATATCTATGTTATATTTATATTTTTGGGTCCAAATCATTCATTTGCAACTAATATCTCTCTCTGTATATGTATCTGACCAATTCTACTCCTCTGCTTTTAACAGGTCCGATGTGTCGGGAGCACGTTGAACCCAATGAACTCAATAAAGATGTTTTCAAACATGTAGAGCAGCCCTGAACTTTTCGAGACATTACCTAACAGAGCAACCTGTGAGAACGCAAATGTCCAGTGCAGTCAGATTGGACACCAGCCAGTCTTTTACCTGCTAGTGAGAAAGTCCAAACACCAAGTGATAGCTGACTGGGGTGATGTGCAAATAGCACAGTTAATATTCTGATGCATGTACTGCTAGTGAGTGGCTGTGATGTGTCCTGGCAGCTACTTCACCTGAACCACAAAGAGTATTACCAGAAGTGCTAACACGCCTAAAGAGGGCCATTTCCTGCTGTGTGCTACATGTGAGAATGAATCACTGCTGAATTTGAACAGATTCATATTTATACTCTGCAAAAGTGACACAAAGGAAAATAAAGTAAAAAAAGGAACTCTATTTAAACTAAAGTCATACAAAATAAGAGACCACAGCATTATATTACGGAATTTTTAAAGGCTTACTATTAATTGTTCTCATGATTTTTAAAACCTTTTTACTGTGGATCCTATGCACTTACCTTTGTAGTGTGTACATTTTGACAAGTTAATAAGTTGTACACTTGCCAGATGTGATGCTAGCAGCTGCATTTTGCAAATATTTATAATTTGTTGAGTTTCTAGCAGGACAAAATACAACAGTTTTTATACAGTGAAGACAACACCTTACCACACATAAACGTCAAACCTGTATCAAAATACTCTGTTAGCTAATTAGCATCATGTGGTGCCGACAATTTACCGGCCTCCTGCCAGGTGAAAATTTGCTAACAATACCGCCTCTTCTGTGTACAGAGCTCCAATAGAGATGATGTATGAGAGCTGTTCCACTTCCCTTTAATTTCAGTGAAATTAGCTAAAATTTAACTGGTGCACAGCAGGAGTGCACTCAAGACAGTCCTCAATGAATAGGCATGAATGGCACTAAATGGTTAAAATGATTGTTTGCAACTTTTTTCCAGAGAAAAAAACCCTACATTCTTTTTGTTTTTAACAAAAAATGTTTTTAACAAATGCAGTTTTGATAATATGTCACAAGTGAGCTAAAATGGCAGGGAAAGGGTTTGTAAAAAAAAATTATATTAAAGCAGCTGGTGTTGGTAGTTGAAGACGACCGCTACAAAATAGCTGCTACTAACTTTATACTTGAAATCACAATGTGGAAGACACACCCTCTAGCAGATCATTACATGAAGGAACCTTTTAAAAAACAAAACAAAAAAACAAACAAAAAAAACAAACAAAAAAAAAACAAGCGCGTCCATGCTCACAGGTGTACACACGGGTGATCACACCCACAAACTACACCCTTTTTGGCTCCTACCTCAAAGCACACTGTGTTCTGTTGATCTTATGTGCTGCACAATAATGTTTAATATTTAGTATTTACTGTCATATTCCCATATATCATTGTGATGTTGTTTATTCTATTACTCTTGTTCTCTTCTGCTTGTTTTCTTTTTTCTTTCTCAGCAGGTGATCCAGGTGATTGATATATGCATTTTTTTTCTGCCCGTTCTGTTGGTTTTTGTTTTTTGCCCTTCTCCCCCGTCCCTCTTCTCAGCTGTTTCTCTTTCCCTCTTTCTTTCTCCCCTTCTTTCCCCCAGTCAAGTCTGTCCCGTATTCAGTAAGTGAAAATAAAATAAACAATAAAAGGTGAATCAAATGGACCATTACGGCAAGGCTGGGATGGTCAATTTGGTAAAGTAAATCCGTTGGGCATCTTTCTTTGCCTTTAGACAACAATTCTGATGGCAAAAGAGCCAAACGGGACAGGCAAAAAAAAGAAAAAAAGGAAAAAAAAAAAGAGATGATGTATGAGAGCTGTTCCACTTCCCTTTAATTTCAGTGAAATTAGCTAAAATTTAGCTGGTGCACAGCAGGAGTGCACTCAAGACAGTCCTCAATGAATAGGCATGAATGGCACTAAATGGTTAAAATGATTGTTTGCAACTTTTTTCCAGAGAAAAAACCCTACATTTTTTTTGTTTTTAACAAAAAATGTTTTTAACAAATGCAGTTTTGATAATATGTCACAAGTGAGCTAAAATGGCAGGGAAAGGGATTGTAAAAAAAAAATTATATTAAAGCAGCTGGTGTTGGTAGTTGAAGACGACCGCTACAAAATAGCTGCTACTAACTTTATGCTTGAAATCACAATGTGGAAGACATAAAGTTTCTCCTGGCGCACAAGTCCTTAATACTTACAGAAAGATATTTTACTACACCAAAAAACAATTAAAAGTCTTAAATGAAACTCTCTATTCAATTCAATTCAATTCAATTTTATTTATATAGCGCCAAATCACAACAAAAGTCGCCTCAAGGCGCTTCATGATACAGAGAAAAACCCAACAATCATATGACCCCTATGAGCAAGCACTTTGGCGACAGCGGGAAGGAAAAACTCCCTTTTAACAGGAAGAAACCTCCGGCAGAACCAGGGTCAGGGAGGGTGGAGCCATCTGCTGCAACCGGTTGGGGTGAGAGAAGGAAGACAGGATAAAAGACATGCTGTGGAAGAGAGACAGAGGTTAATAACAGATATGATTCAATGCAGAGAGGTCTATCAACACATAGTGAGTGTCTTAATCCTTTCTATCTAAAGTTGCTGGGAAAAAAATGGGTCTATAGCTTCATTCACCAGATTCATTCTATACTGCCTCATGATTCCAGAGAGTCGACTAGGTGCACATAGTGCATATTGCCTTAATTGTCAGTGGGAAGACACTTATGCATCACTTATGTAAGTATGGAAGAATATAATTTGAGACATGGTGAAAGAGGCAATGACAATGCTAACATACCAATGTTTAGCAGAAAGAAAATGATTAGATTCACTATGTTAGTTTGCCGTTTTACCACAGGTATAACAGATGCTAATTAACTTCAAGTGGAAAGTCCAGCTGAAGCTAAACCAAAGCGTTGTACAAATTAAAGTGGTGACATGACGATACCTTTAAATGAAATGAAAATATATCCTCAGGGAACATGAATTTCACAGTAATCTATTCAACAAATGACTCATCTGGACATGCCACAAGTACTATATCACAATTTGATTTGATTTTTTTTTAATTCCAAAGGGTCTGCTTTGCTTGTGCCAAATAAAAACATTGGAGGTGATAATGGAATATAAACACGAAGACAAAATGATAATATTGCATCAGATTACATTCATTTGGCAGACACGGTTGTCCAACTTAGAATGATCTATTGATTGTTTTGTTCCAAAAATGTACATCATACACCACAGGACCAGAACAAATGAAACAAATACATTTCTGATTTTTGCAGAAAAGAACTGCAACACAAAGTTCAGGAGACTGGGCCAGACACTGAGCATGTGTGTGTGTTGTGAGTGAATATGGGAATACAGGCAGTTCAGATTTCAGGAGAAATAAGTGAATGATTGCAGATGAATGTTATATATTATGACATTTTCAAATAAATATGTAGATATATAGCTACTCTCTGATTGCTATAACACTCATTGTGACTCAAAATACAGCAAGTTCACGGGAGCTTTTTTATTGTTGCCGTTCCAAACACACAATGTTTGATTGGCTTCTCTCATGAAAAATGCACTGGCTGACAGACAGTGATGTGATTAACATTTCCAGTCTATTTGCACTGAACAGAAAAATGACCTGTGATAGTCAACGGTGCTGCCCACGGGATTTTTTACATTTCTTTTTTTTTTTTTTTTTTTATCAACATAAGGTTTTAAGACTATTGGCAGTCCTGTTTGATTGGCAGGTGCAGTGCGGAAACGTCCTGTCAACGAGTGTGGAGAAGGATGAAAAACAGTGGAAAATTTGTCCTCCACTTTCTATTGTAAGGCGAGTGATCAGATGGAATTTTAATACTCACCCCATACAATGACTTACTGACAAGGGCAGCAAAATCTCCAAATGTTCCCCTTCAAATCTGTTTTTGTTAATAGCGTTTCCTGCGCTGTTGCCTTTTCAGACTGGTTGGTATGTTTCCTGGCATGAAATCCAAACTGGTGTTGTGATATTTCTTGGGTAAACTCAGTCTGAAATTACTTCCTTGTTACTCGTTCTCTGTTAGAAGGCTTTGTTTTAACCACAGTGACACTGAGGCAGCATTAACAAGTGTTGCCGTAGTTAGCATAAGTCAAGGATAATTTATGCATTTGTGGCAGAATGTCAGCCGAATGAGAAGATGCGACTCCTTGTTTGACAGCGCAAAAAGAACAAAAGATCGTGATTTTCCATTAGGTCCTGACTAAGCCTGAATAATAGATATGAATTATTAATAAAGTTACCAACTGTTAGGCTTCGGATTCTATGGATCCAAAAATGTTGAAGGTTTTTAATAAAGTCAAACAGCTGTAGTTAAAAAATGTAAAATTTGTGAGTTTTCCATGCCAATTTTGTCCATGACAGCATCTCAATGTATTTAGGCATGAAGACATGGGAAAGATGACCTGCTGAAGTTCAAATGAAACAGGATGAGGCAGAAAGGCGATTTAAGAGATTCTGAATGTGTCATGGTTGTTGGTGTCTGAAAATTTCAGAAATTGCAAATCTACTCGGATTTTCCCACTCAGTTATCTCTAGAAAAATGTGTGAAGCTCTCAAGTGAGCGACATTGACGCCAGAGGTCAAAGGAGAATGGCCAGACTGGTTTGAGCTGTTGGGACAGCAGCAGTAACTCAAATCATTAAAGCCAAGAATTGCAGAAGAGCATCTCTGAATGCAAAGGGATTGAACTTGGAGCAGGTGGACTACAGCAGCAGCAAACCACACTGGGTGCCACTGCTGCCACCTAAGAACAGGAAACTAATGCTTTAGTGGGCACAATAGAGCACCAGTCTTTTAATTGCTACATTCCAGTTGTTTATAGAGAAGCTAAATGTAACCATTTAGCTAGCTCCACTCCCTCCCATTCATTGAATAATATTAAATAAGATTTCAGGATAACATCGATATATAAGCTCGATTGTTTCTCCAGGTACATAATGACATCTTTGCAGTTGTTAAGCAACACTTGCATGAAATGTATCTAAACTCTGACTCGCAGCTTTTTACAAAGCAAAACAGTAAGTCAGCTGTACAAGACTAAACAAAGGCAGGTATTTCTGGTAGTTTCACCACTGCAAGTTTTGTTCTTGGTGTGTGTATACACACTCTCAACAATGAAAAAAGGCTGACAGTGTTACCAAATCTGAGACGTTTGTCATATGTTAAACATTTCTGAAAAAGTCTGTAATTAAAAAAGAAAAACTCCTCTTTAGGTGATGCAATTGCAAAACCAGTTATATATAAAGGCTCCCTGGACAAAAGGCAGGAGCCCGGAAGCAATTAAATGAGCTGAACCACCAGACCATAATGAGAAAAGCAGTGCTATGCTAATCTAAAGACTAATTCAGCTGTGCTGTAAAGCAGCTAGTGAGCAGCAGTGGTGAACATGCTTCCACTGTTTTCTGAGCAAAAGTATCGACTTGTGTGCCGACCAGAGTGAGCTGAGGTGTGCAATAAGGAAGAGAGAATTCAAGAACGAGAGAATGAAATAAAGCCAGAGTGAGAATTCATCTAGGGTGGCCTTGTCCTTCTCTTTAAAAATTTTCCCCCATTAGAGACAATGTGTATGAAACCGGTATAAGATTTTCCATTTAAAGGCCCTGGAATACAAACTGGAGAGCAGATAAATTTAACCGTGATTATTGAATTAATTTTAGCTCATGTGTGGTGAACTTAAAGAAAAATGAAGTCAGATAATATCCCAACTTTCAGCAGGTCTGATGAAAAATAAAAATGCTTGAAGCTGGGAGAGATGACAGCTTATGGGTTTTCCATTTTTTAACCTTGAATTCATAACTCTATAACTCTACTTTTGTATAGTACTTGATGAATGTCGCAAATCAAATTTTGGTTTTTGGGGTTTCTGGCGCTCTCAGACATGTGTGATGTCTCTGTTATAGTTAGGAAAGAGCTCAATGGGGTGAACCTCTAAGTGAGAATAAAAACTTTTGGCTGAGGTTAACATAGAGATGTAGACACTGAAAAACATTTGAAATGCATTTTTGTTCATTTTCTGTGGCACTTGGGTTCGTCCTCCAAGAGGACAAAAGGCTGGGTCGCAATCGAATTTGTTTCCAAGTTCATGAACAAGTCTTCTTTAGCCCTTTGTTATTTGTTTCTACTGCAGCGTAAAGCCCCCAAAGATTTGTGATTGCTATTTTACAGAATTCTTGCTCACAATACCAAACAATACTAATTATTTTTAACTTGTGTGTTGTGTGTTGTGTTGTGTGACCAGTAAGTGAAGTAAGGCTCTGCTCTGAACCTTCAGAAAGGGAATTATTAATATGAAGGTAGAATAATTCCTTCTGGATCCCCATGTAAACCTTGATACCTCAAACGAGCCAGAATCCAACAGAGTTATTGGAGCACAGGGATTCGCAAAAGACGGATAGTTTTTGTAGTTGGAGAGAGAAGTTTTTTGAAAAAAAAAAAAAAAAATATATATATATTATGGCTCAGTCACACTAGAGTAAAAATAGGAAGGCACTCTCCATGTGACCAGGAAAAAATCATTGGTTATCCAGTGACTGCCCGGATTTTTTGTACTGCTACCAACTGATTGCAAGTACTTGTGGTGATGATTGCCCAGAGGTTTAGCACAGGTCACCCGGTTGGAGGCAACTCGACTCCAAACAATCGCAACTCTCAGACAGATTGCAGAAAATTTGGAAATAATCACAATCTAATGTTTAAATGTAAACAGATTAGTGACATGTTGCAATCAGAGTCAGCAACACTGATCAGCTGCAAATGAATCCACAACTTAAGGGTGGTGATCATGAAACTTTATTAATAATGAGTGCCAGCTGTTAGCAAGAATTCATGTTACAAAGTGTAATTTCAATTTCTATTTTATTCATATAGTGACAAATCTCAACAGCAGTTGCCTTATGGCTCTTGTTGTAAGATAAAAACCCTACAATAATTCAGAGAAAACCCCAATAGTGAGATGACCCATCATGAGAAAGCACTTTGGCGACAGTGGGAAGGAAAAACTCCCTTTTAACAGAAAGAAACCTTCAGCAGAACCAGGGTCAGGGAGGGGCGGGAATCAACGACATCTGGTTGCCGACAAATATGAAAATATAAATATCAAATCATGGTGCATATTTGAGTTACAGATGCCTCCAAAATATTTAAGAAAAAATTATAATTTGTAATATTATATATATTTTTGCAAATTAAAGACTTTTTATGATCTAGATGAATTTGTGTAAGCAACCAAATTCTTTTACAGAAATACATTTTGATACTTTTTTCATGTACTGTTTGTAGTTTGTGCACCAGAGTAAGTACTTAACACACAAAACCCCCTCAAAACTAGCAAATATAAGAACAGATTGTCCTGTGCACTAGACAGCTCCCATGCAAGCACAAGCACAAGACTTCAGACTTTGTTTTTCTTTTGCATGGTAGAATTTTAGAAGGATTTTCTCCAGCAAGCATTTAAGTTAAGAGAAGAACCTTTCGTGTTTTGCATGTGCAATTGCTGACAAGTTCACTTAAATCTGGCCTTCAGTAGGTCTTTAGTGGAAATTCCAGGCTTGTCATATTTTAGTCCGTAATATCCGTAACTCTCACTTCAGCTCACTTCACCTGGCCAAACGCCACATTACTGCTTCAGAATACAGTAAAATCTATTTTTAGGGTATTTTTTACTATTGTGCTTAAGAAGCTATGGTTGACTGGAATCCGGTTGTTCAGTCTGACGTCACTAGCCGTGTCTGGGTCTAAACTCTGCTGCAGGTCCATATATCAAACGATCACTATGGCATTACTGAGAGTTGAAAAACTGTCTAAAGTCTTTCATCTTTAATAAAATGATCAGCGTTCTGCTCTACCAGGTGTAACAATTGAGTTTAACATCCAGGCATCCATGAAAACGGACATTTATGACATTTAACGGAGTTAGAAGTTAGCAGGAAGTTAGCTTGCTAGCTTCTATCTAAATACAATATATCATGTCCTGACTGCGGGTTTTGGAAACAAATTAAAACGTACAGCTCTGTTATCACTTCCAACATATATGAAGACAGAAAACGAAACAGCAGTGACGTTTGTAAGGTCACTGAAGTTTGGCTAGCTGGTATATAATGATGTGCTATGTGACCGCTAGCGACACAGCTATGTTAGCATAATATGAACAAGCTAACTTTTTTTCCACTCGATAAAAGTTAACATGAGTGTTTTCGGTGGTCAGGAACAAATGTAATCGCATGGCAGGATGCTGTAAAAGGACCAAACTTAAGCCAGGAGAATAACTGAGATAATGCAGCCACAATACGAGGTTAGTCATTCATATACTGCTGCATGGGCTGGGCTGTAGTTACATCCTAAGGTTTTAAAAACTGAGCTTAAATAAATGATTAGCGGTAATAAAAGCCGAGGGAGGTCAACAGGGATCACTGACTGTTTTAGGAGCTTTTTGAGATTAAATATAAGAAAATACATAACATTAAACATGTTAACAACACAAAAGCCATGTTAAACGCAGACTACTTTAGACCCGGAAGTAGGATTCGTCGCGTCATCACTGAACAACCGGATTATTGCAGCCATAATGTGAGGGAGTAACATAATGTGGTACAGTGGGCAAATATTATACATCCTGCAACTGCTCTTTCTTTACTGGAAACATGTGAATGCAGACAAACAGCTGCAACCTGCTTTAGCAAGACATGTAAAAAAAATCTGCTGCTTATTTACAAACTTTAAACATCCAAACGTATTGAAACGGCTCATCGTAGAATATTTCAGTCTTTTGTGTGTATCCAGCGTTAGTGTGCTAAAAGTCAGATCCTGTATTGTTTTTGTTATAAATTAGTGCTTTTCGGGAGACAGCATTTACAGCTTTGATTAAAAAAAAAAATCTATGAACTTTCACATTTCAGCTTCCATCCAATCAACCACCCCATGTTAGTCTGTAACAAGACAGCAAATACATCATGGAAAAAGAAAAAAAGTGGTAATGAAGGAAAATATGAGCTCTTGTTTCATGCACAGGCTTTTGAGCACTGAAATCAATTTGAGTGTCCAAAAAGTCACTTCAAATGAGGCAGAACATTCATAAAAGCCGTAATACTGAACATTAACTTAAAAATGCTACAATTCTGCAGCTCTGAGGTTTCATTAATGCCTGCCAATATATACCATTTTATCCTGAAATGTCCAAGATCTAGTGAACTATTTTTACTCTCCTCTGAGAGTGGAGACCTCCAGACCAACATAATTGGGCACTTTTTTTCCTGTTGAGGATATTATTCACCCTCAGTCTTTCTGCTCTCTCTTAAAAATTGGCCTCTTTTTTGCATTTATTTAGTTATACTGACCCGTGTGGTTGTGAATCAAAGTTTTGTGATCCATTCATTTCTATCAGGACTTCCTGCAAAAATACACAGTAGGGTCTTCCTAAATATCCTCTTCTCTTTACTGAGGGAGAGTTAAGCAGAAAGCAGCCAGACTCACCGCAGCATTAACCTAAATGCATTCATAGAATTCTCTCAAATTGCACAGTGAGACAGGTTTGATGGCTGTGTGGTCTATGTCGAGCGTCTCGTCGCGACTCTTTCTGGCCCTCTGACCAGTGACGTTTGTGTATTCTGGGCCACAATGCAGTCCCGGGTCCAGCCGATGTCAAAGCTTGGCCAGACGAAGCACACAAAACTGGTTTAGGCTCCAAAGGAGAAGCACGACCAAGGTCAACAAACAGACCTAAATACACAGGAGGAAGGCAAAATAAGCAGGACACGGACCGCGCTCGCTGCCTGTCGCAGGAGGCTTGGATCAGCCTTGGAGATAATCCCGGGCTGCCGCCTAGGAAATTGATTGGCTAAGAAAAACAGGTCTGCTGCGGGTGAAGCATTTTGGTGATAGTTTATATAAGAAGTGGCTATAAGCCAAGATTATGATAATTAGATTCGCCTGGCTTTGATTATTGCTGTGAAACGAGATACCTCGTATGAAGGCCCCACAGTCGAATCACGATGAAGCCAGATCCTTGTCTTTTTCAAACATGCGACACACAAAAGGGTCAAGTTTCTAAACCACTGCTTCCAAACCTCGGGTGGCTTTTGGCTCTTCATAGCCAAGCGAGGCCTTTCTAAGTCCAAGTGACACACTGTGCGATGTAAGCACTTCAAGAGAAAAAATATGTTCCCATTGTTTTATTTACACTCAGGATTTGAGAACAGTGACATAAATCAAGAGATTATGAGTCTCCAGAGATGGCAGTGTGGGCCAGTACTGCACTTTGGACGGGGCTGAAATATCTCAATAACTTCTCGATGGATTGCCTTTTATGACTGAATTCAGTGGATGACTCCCACTGATTTTGGTGAACCTCTGACTTTTCCTGTACTGCCACCAACAAGTTAAAGTTTGCAGATAAAAAGTGTCAGGATCTGCTATCAAAATCTTTCAACAGTGTTTGCAGGATGTTTAATATCCTCCTTGGGATGAACTGTAAAGCCCAGCTCCACGTTATGCTTTGTGCTAATTGAAAAATACTAGAATTCCCACCGTGGGCTTGTAAGCATGCTGATGTTATCACTGCAGTTCATTGCAACAGAGCTAAATAATACTGCTTGCTTTAAACCACTCCTGAGCCGACGTTAAAAATAGAGACTCATCCACTGCCACTGTGTAATTTTGAAGGTATATCATTCAGAGGGAAAAGGATGCCCAGAGGATTTAGACACAGAAACCCTTTTCGGATGCAAGTTTCATTTCTGTAAATAGTTTGTAGAGTGTGTGGTTTCAGGATCTTTATGGTGCAGGAGGCCAAGGATAACCTGCATAAAAATAAACAGCAAACAGAAGAGAGAAAAGGGCTTCTCTGTCTCTGTACTGTAAAGAAATCATGCTCTGTGGTTTTGCGAGACATACAGTAGAGCAGCAGATCGAGCGCTACCGTGGCATTTATCAAAACCGGCCAAAAAAAATGAGGTCACAATATGATTAAATATGTGGTATTTTCTACCACATACTCTTTGTCTAATTTTCTCTTCCTCTCCACCAGGATATGATGCAAAAAGAAACTGTTGCAGCTTTTGAACCAACACTTTTCCTCTCCACTGCTATGCAGCCTCTTCAGCAACAGTGACCTTTGACCGTTCCAGGAAGAGGGGCATAGTTGAGCTATGGCTCTAGTAACTTAGTAGGTCCATTTCAGTGCAGTTCAACCCTAAACAAATAACTCAAGGCGTGTATGCTTTGAACCTCACAGCTCCCCAGATTTCCAAGGTTAACACCACTCCTGCTTCGGAGAGTGATCTATAGTTACATGCTTTGTCGTTTTTATCGAGTCCTTTGCCCCTGCGGTCACGTGGGGTCATTTCAGTCAACCAGATGAAACCTTCAGCAGTAACAACAGTGTAATTCCCCTCATTGAAAGCCTAATGGTTGCACGCACTCAATAAAAAGGATACTCAAATAGCGCTTTGGCTGGAAAGTAGGCCTGGCATAAGTATCAAGTCAAATAGGAGGTCAAGGTCTGGATTTCTTGAAAGCGATCTTTCACAATTTAGCCGTTACAAATGTTAAATAAATGGGAGTCACGGTGGCAGCTGTGACATGTCTCATAACTCTTGGAAATGTCACCGTCAATCAGCTTCAATCAGCAGGACTTTGCTTCATGGTAAATGATGAGGTTTTTGAACTCGTGTCAGTGTTACCAATCTGAAGAGCCTCCATATGTTGAATATGTTGAAGTGTAATTTGGACTCTGCCGAATTCTGGCAGGAAATATCCTCAAAAGAGCCATGAACGTGTAGATGACTTGTGAAGACGGCGTACCTGCACAGCCTGCACCGTGTCACTGCTTTCCCAAGCTCATTTATAATTTTTATTGGCTACTTCAGTACGCCGCTTTACAAATGAAAGGTTTCAATCCAAAAATACAAATCCAAAACATTTCTGCAAGTGTGTTATTAAATATCTTGTGAATGAGAAGTTTGAGGTTTTGAACCAAGAAATGAAGTTACAGAATAATTGGTTTTAGTTTCTCGCCAGCTATGATTCAATAAAAGGTGTCAGTTACTTGAAACTATGGCTGTTTCATTTTAAACCAGATTATTGTCAGTGTTTTTCTTTGGTATTTAAAGCCCATAGTCAGTCAACATAGAGCCGTCGGTTTGACCTGGCAGATAATACAGTTTCAGGTTTTTTTGGTTAAATATACTCACATCTAAAAATGGGTCTGTTGTGCCCACTGAGGTGTGTTTGCAGTTTGTGGTGCTATAACACACATGGACAGAATAAAGCCTGGGGGCTGGAGTGGTTAATGGACCGTCTTAATCTAGATCCTGATTTCCTTAAAGAAAAATGTGACAACCCACCCAAAAACCAATAAAAGCTGTAGTTGTATAAGCAGCCAGGGTATCTGGTTTGCTCAGTGTTTGTCATTCCCTCCCTCTTGCGTTGTGCTAGAATTGGGAGAGCACCTGTAGGTGTAATTACCAGGTGGCATTTCCCCAGGATATAATCAGGCATGTCTCCCTTTTGCTCATTAAATCCTTTGTCTTCTTCTGTAGCTTGGTGAAGCGCCCACTGGTGTAATTCAGCACAATTTTAGGTAGTTCAGGTCTTTTGAAATGACTTCAACTGTGGCTACTCTACTTTTGGCCATTGTTGAGGAAGCACGTTTTTCTCTGCGGTCAATGTTTGCTGCTACAGCAGCGCCTTGGTCAGCGGCTGGAGTCTCCGTGTTTATTGATGCTCTCCGGCTTGTGGTTACACCTAACCAACCCAGCTGGGCTTTGGTGATGTCCCACATTTTAACACTTTGTTATGGTTGTTATTTTTATTTTGACATGAATACTGTGTACACGTGTACATTTCTCTCATCGCTGTAGAGTTGTAAAGTGTGTTTATTCATTACGCCTTGAATATACTTGTAGCAGTTTATCTGGAGTGTGTGATCCCTGCAGTGTTAAGCACCAGGAATCTTAGGCTGAGTTGCTATTAACCATTGAATCTAGTTAATAGTGATTTTTACTGATTGCTAATGGTATTCTTTCCTTCTCCCCACTGTGGGAAAATACAGAGGGTTTTCCCTCAAAATTCACCTTATTATACAAGACTTTGGGTGTTAAGTTTAGTGTGTAGTGTGCATTACTGTTTCTTTGTCCTCCTTCTTCTGTGAACCATACACAGCTGGTATACACCCACCTTAATCTTCTTTTTAGTCTTCATAATGCTGTTTTGTTTTAGGGCAACATTTAGGCCTGCAGACAGGTCTTATTTAAACTGTTTCTTGTTGTGTTAATATATATATAATATTTTTCAGTAAAGTTATGTTTACATTTAAAACCACATTTCTCATCTAGAACTTTTAAACCTGCGAAGCCTGCCACACTCGGGTAGGTGGAGGAATCCAGTGTAGTGAAGTTCACCAGTCTGCTCCTAAATCAATTGTGTTGTCAAAGATGGATGAATAAACTGCAAAATATACTGGAGCACTCACTGGTAATATACCTCAGCAGCCTACCCAGTTAAGTCTATGTGTGGGATACACTGGAAATAAAAACAAATATGTCCATAAATATTAAACTTTTTACTCTAAGTTTTCTAGGTGATGTAAGTCTGATGTTAAAGTTTTCTACAAAAGTGAAAATTCTTCAGTCTCATCGTGGATTTTAACATATTTCTTCACTGTATTTTCTACATTTTCCATGGTTTTGTCTGATTGTTCAATGTGTGGCTATTTGCTTACTTTTTCTAAAGCCAGTCTAGCCTTTTGAGAAAAAAAGTTATTATAAAAAATAAATTATATAAAAAGTTATTATGCAGCATTCAACAGAACATCCAACTTTAACAGAACGAATGGTGTTTGTCTGTTTCCAAGTGATGTTGGTTTAGCAGGAATAACTATGGTTATTACATAGATCTAATATAGATCTATATAAGTCCAGTTTTTATTTTAGTCATAATGTGACACTCTAAACTCAACCAAGTCACATTTTTTATGGATTTATGTTGACAGTCTGGTGGTTAGGTGGATAAGCTAGTAATTAGCTAGTGGAGCAGTGGTAAACAAAATTCTCTTGCAAGTGTGTTTATTTTATGGTAACAGTTATTAAAGTGTTATTTACCATCATTTTCACAGTTAAGGTGCTTAATTGCTAGATGTAGCAATTTAAGGATAATTGCATTACTTTGCTAGAACAAATGCACTGCCAGAAAGTTTTTGGTGGCACCCTAAAATTTCCTTTCCAGGACTTCAAGTATGTTGACATACACTTCACACAATAAGTGTGCTACACCAACTAAGTCTTATTCTGGCACCAGGCTGACTACAAACATTTCAGAACAGATATACCAGAATAGCTTGCCATATGTATAAAAGGTAGCATATGTAGATTAGACTAAACTATTATGTTGTTTTAAGTAAACACCCTTAAACTTACAAGTTTCTTTCACCCACTGTTTTTCAATCTTCATGTTTCTTGCACTTTTTCTATTTCTGGAGCCAGAAGTCACCATACTTAGATGAAAATGTGTATTGTAGCCGACTAATAAACTGCTAGAATTTCACTCACTAGAAGCACAAACATATGTGTCAAATCCAGCCATGTATGTTCAAAATCTCCAGATGATATCAACAAAACATGTAGAAGGTTAGTTTGGTCACTGTAATTACAAAAGTGAGGTTACGGTTCTGTAATTGGATGGTTATAGCCATACAGTTGTTAGAAGGTGAAAACTATCCATGTGCTGTGTTGTAAACATCATTTTTAATGCTGCAGGGTTGAACATTTGCCTGTTTGGACTGACCACTGGAGAGACTGTTGGCTTTATTTTCAAACCCTTGAGGTTGCCGTTTGGTTCAGCACTATTAACTGCTCCTAGAAACTGCAATTGTAAATTATGTTTGATGGATGACCTCGAGAAACACAAAACAGCTTATAGGACATCAGGTCAATCCAGTTGTCCTGTTTATAAAGTTAATATACTGATATCAAGACATTAGATTTGACCATTAATGGGTAGGAACAGATACAAATAAAGAAATGTGAGACCTTAGATGTTTAATTCACTGACTGACCTTTGTTAAAACTTGCTTTTGCCGTAAATGATAACACTCCATTACTGCAAAGAGTAAAAGACAGACTATAATATAATCATCCTGCTTCGTAATTGTATGTGTGCGTTTTTTTTAAATATGCAGGCTATAAATTTTGTTCCCGGGGCCAGACATCTGAGCACTTTGCCAAGTTAGCAGTCATTTGCTGCTATGCAACAGAGAAAATATTTCTTGTTGCCTCTTAATGTACAGGGAGGGAAGACAACATTTACATTATGTAGAGATAATCAGGGCTTCATCTGTTAACAGCACAACTTATTGATGTTGGGCAGGGACATCTATGATGTGTGTGGCGGAGCAGTAGCCAGTCTAATGGAAAAGTGTGAGCCTTCACTTCATAATAAATTTATTCCCAAACCCGGGTGATACTTGAGTGTCAGCTAATAAATCTAAACAAGAGAAACCTTTTAGAGACTGATGGAGTCCCTACTTCACTGCTTTCTATCAGCACTAACATGCAACACTTGGATTGGATTACAACGACGCTAATGTATTTTGGCTCTTCTTGTAGGATATATAAGAATGGGTTGATTTTGGTGGGAAGCGAAGTGAAGTCTGGGATCTAATAAACAGCCTTCAAACTTCTAAGCTTATCAAAAATCTGAGCAGCTGTGGTCAGAAGACAGGGAAGTTGCGCTTTGGGCCCATTGATGGTCACTACAGCTTGCCAACGGTGGTTGGGAGGATGAAACGCAGCTGCTTCCTTCACATTCTGAAATGGTGAGGACTTGGTGGATGGATGTGAATTGGCTTGTGTGAGGTCCTGGGGGGGGGGGAGACTCAAACCACAGCTGCAGGGCAACAAGCCATCCACCCGCGTCTCTTTACTTCCTCGCTAGCATCTACGCCCGTTTCCTGCCTAAGTGAGGGTATTGCACAGCTGATAATGACGCGTAAAATAATAGCTGCACACATGATGAAAACACTTGACCCCCGACCTAAAGGGGATTTACATCCGACCTGAGTAATGCAGAGCGAGAGTCTCCAGCCGAATCAGTGCCTTCTCTACTTTCTGTGTGGCCTCAGGAAAGTGTGAAAGGAGACTGATTTGTGCGGGCTTGACTCAGGATGGGAGTGAGGAGCTGTGGTCACAACTCAATCTGTCCCATATGGGAGAGATGGGAAGGGATGAGCTGCATGAGGGGGATCCGTTTGTGAGGGTTTGTCTCATCAAATAGGAACAGGACTGCAGCAGATCAGTCATGCTAAATACCCAAGTAAACTGAAACATGTTTATTTCTTTTTTTTAAATCAATATTCATCATATAGCAATCCCAAGGAGTTAGACTTTGTGCAAGTGTTTAGTGACCCGCGTGTAACAACAGCTTTTATTGTTGACAGTATAAATAACAGCCAATAGCTAACAAGGAATTGGAGCGGTATTGCTGTGAGTATCAGCCTCTAGAATCCAGTAGCTGCTGGAGAGCATTTATAGTTTTTTAACATTTCCCAGACTTCCTTGATTATAATTTTGAGTAATACTACATTTATAATCAACAGCAGCTACCATTTTTTTACCTCACTGCCTAAACACAAGACATGCTCATGAACTTTTGGCTTATGAAGGTACTCACAGGTTTTCTTTGGATGCTCTTTCTTTCCAGTCCAAATCACACAACATCCATTCATTTTCTGAAGCCATTGCTCATATCCCAGCTGTCGTGGGCTGAGAGGTGGGGTACAGGTTTTGGGTGGCAAAGATTCAGCTTAATTGTGCTAAGTAAGTTAGACAGGCAGCTGTCAGTCGGGGAACATTTATTCAAATAGTAAAATGACCAGTGTGTGTTCCCATCAGCTAAATCCAAGCAGCGCAAAGATGACCATGAAGGACCTTTCCAGCTGGACACAGAGCCTGGATGAGGTGCCAGGATGAGCCTGTTTAGCTGGAAAAGCAGCTGCATGAGCTGGTTTGCATTCAACCAACGAATTAAGCTAAAAAATAAATCCTTAATGGAATAGGAGGAACTGATGATGTACCTTGTATCAGGTGAAAATAAAATAAAAATGAGTAACTTTCCAGAGAAGGAGCATACCTTAACTGCTACAGTCGGCCTAATTGGGTTAATAGTCTTGGTCAATTTGGTCAGATTTGTCTAATAAAAACGAATAAAAGCTGAAGTGAAAGTCAACATTTTTTAAAAAGCTACAACTAAATCAAGCAAACCCACTGAAACTGAGCAACATTCATAAGGCACTAGTAAAAATAAATGATAATAAAAACAATAAATCTGATTGCTCTACCCTGTGGTAGCCTTGTACAACCCTGGACTGAAAAACCCCTTGAGAAAATCATGGCTGGATCACAAATGATAGCTTTAAATAGTTAAATGTTACTGTTACGCCCTCTTTAACCCCTGCTGACTTTGCAGTGACAGTGCAAATGTCTGGGATGATTTACTAATTCTATAGCGGCACAGGTTGGCTTCGGAAGAACGCTTCTTCTTTTTCCTCGTTTTAACTTTTAGCTGATCTTATTTAGGAATTTAAAACACAGCCCCCAAACGCTGTTATTAGTCTCCACTTCATGCTTAAGAGAAAGCTTATAACAGTTTCCTTACATTGTAATTACGGTTGATTAGTAGTTATTGGCATATTTCCTTTCATTCTGAGTAAACTCCAGAGCTCAATGCAATGTTTTAAAAACGCATTACTGGTTTGCAAAAATCTTCTCTGTTCTGTTTCTAAATGATACAAACACAATGACTAAATAGAACTTTTTTTAATGAATAACCAAAAGCAAAAAGTAATAATGCACTAAAAGTTCTTCTGTTGGAGCCCGATTTATTCTACGGTTTGTTCCACATCTTATCCATCTGCTGACATGTTCAAGTGGGTTTTAGTGAGACAAAGAAATCCTCTCTCGCTGACGTTGTAACACGTATTTATAAAATGTAAACCAAGGAGGTTGAGAAATGTGTTTACAGTAAACTTTAGAGGATGACGCTTCTTTCTGGAAAGACGCTGGCCTTTTAGATTACAGGAAGCCAACAGGATGCCCTCCTGCTTGTAGTTCCTCTATGATTTAGGCCCTATTACAATTCCCAGCAGGCACCTGCATCATGTAACTCCTCAGAGACAATATAAAGAAAAAGGGACCACAACACAGAGGGGGTTAGATAGGTTACAGCTGGGTTTATCCTTTTCGTTTTTCCCCTTCACTGAATGCAAGCCTCTGTATTTTTATGCTTCGGTGGGATGTGTTTGGAAGGGGTCCCTGTCTATCAGCTGGGTTGATGGGACATTGTTTATAGTCAAATGAGCCGTATAGCATTATCCTCATGACAGACACTGTAATTACCTCATTCACACATGGACACCATAACATTCTGAAAAAAATCACACACACTCATGGACATCCATAAACAGTTGCTGGCTTGTGTGCATGAGGTGCAAATATGACTCACTGCATTTGAACCCAAAGACTTGCTAATGATACGATACATGCCGTTTAAACACTCCAGACATTTAACAGCACCGTTGGTCTAAGAGTATGCTGAGGGACTGGAAGAGAAAATTAATATAAGGACATGATCATCTGCTGGGTCAAAGTTCACCTTCCAGACTTGGAGAATGTTGTTCATCAGAGCACTTTGGAGACCTATTTGGATGCTGTTGCAGCTCTCAGGAAAGCAGTGGAAAAAGACCAGTAGACAGCAGCTACTCCATCTGTGAGTTTTGTTCATGATCTCCAGATGTTTGATGCTGATGACTTTGGCAAACTCGTAGCTTTAGTACAGAGATGAAATTCAAAAGGTGGGCTTCAAGTTTTTCGCCTTCCTGAACACAGTCCTTCATCTGTCCGGTCTCATATTTACTGCCTCATGTCCATTTACAGAAAATAAATACTTAAAAGAATTTAAAAGGTGCAAAAGCCCAGATTATTTTTTTGTTCAAGTATCAACTCATGAAGCGGCTGGGAGGTTTGGAAATATATGTGAATTCCACGCTTGGTTAAAGAAAGCATTGTGAAAATTTGCACATTACTGCAGGAGGCATAAACCTACCTAATCTAATTTATTTAGTTAAAACATGGTTTTCATTTCACTTGCCTTTCCTCAGAATCAGTAAAGAGCAAGATTCAGGTTTGGTGTCTAGTTTTTTGTTTCCATTTTGGTGAAAAAGCTAACATCCAGCAAGAAGCAGAAATCCCCTTTTCCAGAAATGGCTGGGGAGTATTTGAGAACTAAGGTGTAACCTCGACAAAAACACGGTCCAACTCAGTCTGTGCTTATTGCATACACCGAATCCCTTTTTAATAGGCACCCCCCAGCACGGGCTGGGCCTCATTGTATGATTACACCTAGAAAAAACCTTTTACCTTGCACCTATGGAACCAAATGCTGAAAACATGTTCGTAATAATATCCCCTTCCAGTGATGGATTGCTTGCTGAGGCTGGAGCACTGGCAAAGTGTCTGTTTGATTTGGATAGCTCCTCTAAGCATCTCTCCAGGTTTCGTTTTTCACTGTGTCCCGCCTGCTAATTTACCTCTTTGTATGTTAGTGCAGCTCTCACTCCCTCTCTCTCGCTCTCATTCTCTGCCTTTGATATTTTAATCTACAGTCAGAGATGGAAAAAACAACACAATGAGTTTAATCAAAGAGTTGTTGAAGACATATTTTTACTTTTAAGAAATAGAAAAAAGATGAACGGACTTTTAATTTATTGTTAAAGTGATTGAGAGGAAGAAAATCACTGCTGCTGTGCATCAATACAGGTAATACAATTTTTGATTTTAGTCGTTTTCGTGTTACCTACAGGTGAACCTTGGTTTAAGGCATACACAACAAAACTTGTTTTATGGTATCGGCACTGAAAGTAGACCTCCTGCTAACATAAATTCTAAAAAAAAAGAAGAAAAGAAACTTCTGGGAAGACACATATCTCTAAAGTGAGCTGAATCCTGAACACTGATTATTGTAAGCCCTCTGTGGCTGCAATCACGAGTAGCTCTCCAAGTGAAAACTCAGCCATCAAATGCACATCTAGAATCCTTGAGATCAAGAACGGAAACACAGTATTTGTAGATCAGCCAGAGAGGCCAGTAAATCCCCAAACTGACAGACTACATTCAGTATTTTATCAGCTCCTAGGACAGAGTAAGGAATCCAAATGATTGTGGTTTGCCTGCCAGAGTACAAGAAAAGATTTAGCAGTGTTGGCTGTAGGTTGTTGTCAATATCAATTTTGTTTGATCAAGCTACATCCGTAGATTTCCATTTAGTTTTTAAACATACGGAGGTAATGGTAAGGATTGTCTGGAAAGATGTCAGAGAGACCCCTTTCTTGAGGCTCACAAAAATAATGTGAAAACTGTAAAAAAAAAAAAAACATTACATAAAAATAATTTCAATACACCAAAATAAAAATTGAGCAAGGAAGGGAAGCCTAAAAAGAACTGGACATAAATAAGGGACTGAAAATCAGTTGGAACAGGTCTTATGGTGGGATGAATCCATATATTTGAAATCTTTGATTACGTTTTGATCAGTATGTATGGATCTTGTCAGACAAGACGTGCAATGGTGAGTATCTACAGTCATGGTTGAGGGTCTGTAATGTCTTTGCCTGAAGCGGTGTTGGAATCTTATAAAAATGGAATTACAAACACAGAAAAGTATAATCAGATTTTGATCCACCTGGAAATCCTGATTTGCACACTGTCAGTGCAGTAACAGCATCCATAGCTGGAAAAACCTATAGTGGAAAACTCTGAGTCATGTATTGGCCTCCCCAGAGCCCAAACATTAAAATTATTGAAGCAGTGTAGGATCATCATGATAGAGAACAGAAACAAGGGCAGCCAAAACCCAAAGAAGAGCCCGAAGAACTAGTCCTGAAGACCACAAATTACAAGAGAGTTCAGGCTGTGCTGAAGAATAAACATGGGCATACCAAATATTGACTTTCAGTCTCATTAGAATTGGCTGAAGACATGTAGATCTCAGGACATTTATAGTCACATGAATCCTGCCCGCTCAGCTGCAGGAAAAATATGGATGTGATGTGATTAAAACCATGCAGATAATTGGTTTTGCTAAAATCATTAGTGTCCACATGCATTTTCATGTTGCTGTTCATGATTAAACTTTGCACCCACTGGATTTTCCAATTCCTACAGGTCCGCAGCGCTTTAATTTGAAACTCAGACATTAGATGGCTCATCACTCATGCAAACACTGTGTGCAAAGAAACAGTAGTACAAATCAGCTTATAAGTATTAGACAACTCAGATCCATATGTGAAGCATGGAAGCATGGGGGAATGCCGTCCTTGGGAAAAGGCAGTTTTCCGGCACTTCTGCGAGCCAGCATGCCCTTTATTTAGCCGCCAGAGCTAATCACACATTGAGCCAGATTTAGCAGGGTGTGTTCTGGCATTTATTTACAGTCAAGTCCACAGCCAGGACATATCATCCATGATTCAGTAATTCACAGAGCCTGCTCTCCAGCACAGGCACAGTTCCTCAACTGCCACATTCACAGCTACAATCCTCCAGTTACTTGGGATTGAGCTCAAACAATGAGGTCATCCTTCATCCAGCCACCTACTGCACTTCGTGATTGTGTGGACTGGCTGGGAGCACTGATGTGAAATGACCTTGTAAAAACCACATACAGGCGCTAATTCTACTGGCGCAGAGGGACTTCACACCTGATGACCAGCTTCAACTTGTTATATTTTATTTGATACCAGCAGTAATAAAATAATTGTGTCTAACTCTACATGGGGAAAAAAAATTAAAATCCCCAATCACCATTTTCCACCATGTATCAGGTCTGGATCAAATTATACTTTTCAAAATAATGTATACAAGCCTGTTTCTTAATCTCACTAAAACAGGAGATCTGTGTACCAAACAATTCTCTCAGCGCAAGAGAGCACGTCAATCAAAGAAAAGCTTCCTTGGTTTACTTGGATTATTACCTCATTTATATACGTGTCCTGAATTTTCCCATTCACAGGTGCGGTACACGTCACAGTGGATCAAAAAATATAGCTGTTTATGCTCATAGAAATATGATCATGGCTTCCCAGTTGCGGGTAAAGTGGGTTCATCTTAGTTGGGCCAAAGGCCTCCAAGTACATAAACATAAGGCCTGGAGCAGCACCAAACTTCAGAGCCACAAAGCTCCATGTTTTGCAGCTTTGGAAAGTTTCGATTCCAAAAAGGAAACCTTGCCATTATAAGGCAAGTGGGCAATGAAAATTCAATTAAGGCCCCCACACCTTTGGTGCTACTCAGCAGTGAAGTGAAACGACACAGCTCGCCGTTGGAGGGCCTCCTTTTTCAGAATTACGGCTTTGGTTACCATTTGGATTGAAAGCCCAGTATTCCATATCCAATTATCTGAACACATCAACACAAAGCTGGAATCACAGATTTCGTCTTGCGGTTCACAAGAATGTGGCTCCATGTGAGCTCATCTGAAATATGTCATTTTTATGGTTTGTTACTTGGAGATGATAATAAATAAACAAAACCGCTGTTGGGTGAATAAATAATTATGCTAGTTGCTTTGTCAGAGTTGACAAATGTGCTATTGTGGAAACATTTGGCTTTGGGAGCATTACCCTTAAATATAATACAACCTTTCGGTCTCTCGGTATTGAATAATCACTGAGTCGAAGCAGACAGTGAAATTCTCTCCTGGTAGAAATACAATCCAATTGTTCGATTTAAGTAAGACTCTAAATTTGCTCAGTTGGCTGTCCGGGAAGGGAACACATGGTGTTTTACGGGATATTTTTTCTGGTATCTAAAGTGTATTTCGAGCTGTATACCCAGCTGTATTTAATCCTTCGTTTTCTTTAGTATTTGTGGGTTGCACTGAAGGCCAATAGCAGTAGAAACAGTGCTGATCTCGACTGGGTGAAACTGAAGTATACTTAAATGATATATGGAGTCCACAAAATATAATTATTAAATCCCTTTTTATGTATAGTTCATATAATTTTGGTTTTATTGTCATAAATTTGTTTCAGGAAAAGAAACTGCAAACATTGGATTTGGTGTAATTGATCTTCCCTTTTTTGTGTTGTTTTGCATTTTCTCATTTTCTTGTGTGTTTTTTGTATTTGTAACAAGTAGTGTACGTATATATTGTCATTGTTCTTCTTGTGAATATTTCTTTGGTTTTATTAGTGGTTTTTTTGAAGATTTTACTTACTACTAGAGCCCCACTAACAACAAAAACATCATTTATGAATACAAAACTGGTTATTCTGTCATTCAAATATGATCACAGGGGAAAAACTGCCAGTGAATATGAATGACGAGTCACAAGCACACACACACAGAAAGTGATTCATAAAATCCTCTAAAGGAGTTGGCTACAAATTTATGACCGCTTGTCTAAAAGAACCAATTTACTTATCAGGTAAGGTTTCCAGCCCTAAAATGTCTATCATTAAGTTTAAGTGTCGACACATCAAGCCGACATGGAGAGACATTGGTATTTATTTGGAGTCATGGTTGTGTCTACGTCATACAGCTCAGTACAATTTAGAAACTCTAAAGGGAAAATCTGGCTCTTTCTGGGCTTCCTCTATTCATTGCCTTATGTGGAACAGATTCGGTTTAAAGGGGATTTACCATAGCTTTAAATGCCTTATCACAGTTACTATCTTCTTACTAAAGGCAAGGAAACAGCAGTACTTATATACAGGAAACACAGGAAATACAGGATCTTGTCCAATGTTGACATGTTAATTCTTTACCCCTTTATGCAATATTTAACTCACAGTACACCGTTACAGTCACCATCACTTTTCAGGTCCTTCTGACTCCCCACAATACCCTTCAAGCATTACTGCTCTCTGTAACCAATTAAGAATAATTTATTCTCTGACTTGATTCAAGCCATATTGATATTTCCTCTCCCTCCACTCTGGATGGACGCAATGAGGAAAAACATGGCCTTAAAGGTTGTAAACATGAAGAGGATCTGGTTGAGAGATAATTACAGCAATTTCCATGATTCATTCATAGCAAAGCATGCCGATAACGTCCATGAACTCGGCAACATAATGACGACACTGAGGGATGCGAAGGAACGCTGAGGTTTAATGAATCACATTCAGTGCAGTGACTCCAGCGAGAAGTAAACAACACTGAAGCCATAAAAGGATAGCAGCGTCCTTGTGCTTCTCTCAGGCAGCCTTTGCCAGAAGCCAAGACCTCACTTTTTCATCACCACAGCACTTTGAAGCTCTAATCTCCAGAGTCCCATCCAGTCTCAAGCTACCGCTTCAGTTTCAATTAAAAACAAAACAAAAAAAACAGCAGTTTGTATGATGCTGCCTGACAGACTTAAAACTACGTTAATGAAGCAGCTTTATGTATCCAGAATCAGGCCTCAGCTCAGACTTTGGAAAACCTTTAATACGATCACTACTGTTCTTGCTGCGGCTAATATCCCTCCTGTCATTATTATTATGTCACTTGCTCCTTAGCTGCTATTTCAGTTCTATGGTCTCAAATGGTTGGGTCCAGGCATCAAGTGCTTGTAGTTGTTTTGAAGGAAGGCAGAGCGAGGAGCTAGTTATTATAGAGGGGGTGCACATTTTAAGTCTGTCTCTTCTGGCATATATACAAAATCCAGTCAGAGTAACGCAGGTCTGCCCACTGGCTTCCTCCCATTTAGACGCTGCTCTTTGAAAACCTCTATGGAGGCATCCTGTTGTTTCAGTCAGAAACAGAGCTCATGAAAATGGGTGAGGGGAGGGAAGTAGATCAATGCCAGATTAGAAGGACTGCTTCACAGCAGAAGGAGCAGAAACTTTAAATAATCCGCAAAAACACTGAAATTAATTGGAGTCAATCACGGCCAACTAAACTAAATAAGTAGGTCAGGATATAGGCTTCTTTTTTTTTTTTTTTTTTTTTTTTCTAAATGACATCAGAAACAGCAGTATGCGACATTACGTGATGGCAGAGCTTCAGTTCATCCTTTGTCATTTTTTTTTTTTTTTTTTTTTTTAATAAATAGGACAGGGGGAATGAATGAGAGAGAGAGGGGGAGAGAAAGAAAGAAAACCAAAGGGGAGAAGAGACGGTGAGAAGGGGGGGGAAGAGAGACAAAAAAAAAAAAACTCCTGGGTCACCTGTATGGAGAAAAAAAACAAACAAACAAACAAACAAAAACAAACAGAGGAGACAGCAAACAACAAAGAGCAACATAATAATAGAGAAAACAAAGCACCATCACAATAAACTAGCTAGTCATAGATATCAGTATTTACTAAGTAATAAACGATATTGTGCAGCACGCAAGATAGACAGCGCACAGTGTGCTTTGAGGCAGCAGCCAAGAAAGCTTTAGTCCGCGTCTGTGAATACCCATGTGTGCATACCTGTGTGGATCAGCATGCTTGCATTCCAAAGGTTTCTCCATGTAATGATCTGCTAGGGAGTGTGGGGGGGCCACAGCCCCGTCCTCCAGGGTGTGAAGCGGGTATGGAGGAGATCAAAACTCCAGACATCCAGAGGCCCCCAGAACACAAGAGACCATGGAAGACCAACAGAGGGGCAGCCGCGCCACTGTCCCAGTAAGAGCTGAGGAGAGTCCCAGATGAGGGCTCGCCCAGCAGCCGCGGAGCAGAAGTCAGGGGGAGTTGCAGTGACGCGCCCGTGAGCTCCGCCGGCCCCCAGCTGCGCCTGAGTGACCGAGCCCTAGGCCGAGAGGCCGGGGGCACCCCACCTCCAAAGGGGCCCGAGCGAGCCCCAGGCCCCAGGCCCCGACAAGCGGCCGCCAAGGAGTGAGCCGGTGTGGATATAGGCTTCTAATATAACAACAACGTTTCCCATAGTTGTGATGGTAGCTCTGCCTTTGTGATGTGTGTGCATGCAAAGAGAGACACACCCTGGCTTTCTTAAACTATCATTCAATAAATTGTGACAAATAAATGAACAGCGCATTCAGCTGCCTCTTTCTCGTCTCCTAGGCGGACTCCAATTTTACCATCAACTTTACCAGAAGCAGCTCACAGCAGATCTCAGAACAGGTACTATCATTACAAGCTCCAGTCGAACTCTGTGGACCACAAGACAGGAGACTCTCTGGAGATGCAGCTGAAGGGCAGCCACAACCGTGACCTGCTCTGCTCCCTAAAGGGCTGTGTCTAGCTAATAAAACAGCTAGTAAAAGGATTAATAGCACTTTTGGATGGAAAACCATAATAATGATTAAAAAAGGCTAAAATGAGTCGCCAAAATATACTCGGGCGGCCTGCCCAAGTAAAGTATATGTGTGAGAAACACTGAACAGTTACTGCTACTTAAAAGGATGCACACAGGCAAACATGCTGCTATAAATACATCCACAGTCTGACAAAGGCTCATATTACTTACTCATACTAATAATGTGATACCAGTAGCAATAGCAACAACTTTTAATGCTAAATCATCTGTTCCAGCTGTTAGTGCTGGCAAATATTTTAACTTCTTATGTTGACAAACGACAAGTAATTATAAACAACCTTTACAGACGAAGGACAAAGAGCTGAAAATGAAAGAACATGCAATATCTGATATTTATTTACAGCATACTCGGTCACAAAACAGGCACAGTCAGTGGGGATGGAAAGATATCAAAACAAAACCCATCACTGCAAATGTGTTGAGAAGTAATTTAGATGACACTTGAAGGCTGTTCTCATTATGTAGCTCTGTGTTTGGCTGTCCAGACCCCTGAGCTCCTCCTCCTCTGAGCCGAGTCTGCTTCCAGCTATGACGGCTTTGTTCTTCCAAGGCCTCTTTGGGGCCTGCTAATGCAATCAGTGCGAAAAAGCTCGAACATAAAATATAATAGGGGGGAAAGAAGCGGGAAGAATTATAGGGCTGGGATGAATAGTTTCCCCTTTGAGTTGGTTCCGTTTTCGTTCAATTTATTGCTCTCAGCCAACTCCTGACCAGAGAGCTCTCTCTGTTTCAGCTCCACACCGGAGTCTGCAGCTCCCTGACCTCGTCTGCGAGAGCCAAACACATGTTCTGTTCAGCAGGTTCCCCTCAATCACCCCGACGCAGCAGCAGGACTTAGTTTAATCCGTATGAATGCTAACATGTTGTATGTTGTCATGGAACGGCCTAACTGGAGATAAATGGGACTTTAAACGGAAGAGCCACGTTAAATCATCAAGATGTAGTTTGACTTTGCGTGACTGTGTGAATGGAAGTGAACTGAAGAGGCGAATGCACTTTAACCTCTTTAAAAGTACTTAAATAGATAAGTTTATACCTCTGAGTCGCCAGAGCACACCCTAAAGTAAAACAGCTATTTTTTTTAATTTTAGAGATAGAGTTTGGAGCGCATATTCTCACCTAATAAAACATAAACTTGATAACCTACACAGACATATTTTAGTCATCCAGGTCAGGGTAATCTAAGGAGCCTGGAAAGAAAGCGACTGGACTTCTTTAATTTTCATAAAGATGTTTCACCGCTCACTCAAGAGGCTTCTTCCACCATTTGGTTTTAGAACTGAAGATGCCTCTTTCGCTTTCTTTCCAAGCTCTTTATTTTACTCATTAAAAATATAACTTTTAAGAATGAAATCCAGGGAGCAGTAAACTGTGAAGGTCAGAAAGTGTCACAGAGCTTGTGACAGGAATTTCCCCAAATTGCTCTTTTTCCATTCAGGTGTGAGCAGATGCTTTCAGATCTACATCACAACATGGCAACACAAACGGATGTTTTACAAGAGGCCAAACACATCAGTGCAGTCCACTGTGAGTCAATAAACTCCCCACGAATGCTGTTCTGTTTTAAAAATGGATGCTCACACCCATGTCAAGCTGAGAGCAACATATTGATTTTATTTGATTGCTTTTAAAACCATTTAAACTTCAGCTTTTAGCATCACAGTTACCCTGTTAACAGTTAATTAGAGGTGTCTATGTGATGGAAAAACCTATTTTTCCCTCTGTTATCCTCAGGAAGCATACACATCAAGCCCAAGATGGGAAAAAGTCAGAGTCAGACAAACGCTTTGTGGATTTTGATTGGAAGCAAAATTAGCTTCAAGCGTTGGCTTTTTGAGACATGTTTAGTTGTGAAAAAATGAGTCATTCCCTCATGTTTCAAAAACTGAAAAGCATCACTTCGCAACTTCTGTGTCCATGATTGCTGGTGCATTCTCACCAGCGATGGGGCTGCACGGAGTTGGCGTTTCTTGCTGAATGACCTCAACATTGCCTTTAGGAAATCAGACTCTGGTTCCAATCCCAACAAGGACATTTATGTTTTTCCTGTACAGTCATATAGACTGTTTGGAGCTCCAAAAATGGAACCACACGCATGGATGACTTTACTGATGATTTACCTTTACGGCTAACGGTTTGACTGCTGTGGCTGATTTAGCTCCAGCAGGCGACATGCTGTGAGGTGATGTATTGATCACAACAATCTGTGTCACTTTGCAGAGAACACTGCTTTGATGTAGTGATGCCAGAGGCTCAAAAGGCACTTTTTCATGTGACAGTGAAGTGGTACAGAGCACAGTGGGATATTTTTCTGGTTTCATCCTATGAATGATCTCAGTCTGGATATTTGGAACTCATCATGTGAAAAAGGCCTCGACCCTTATTTTTTTTTCCTGGACTCATAATTTAAATTTATGGTGTAGAAAACTGCAACAGAGAAGCCCATCATTAACTAAGACGCCAAATAATGTCTGTATTTGGCCGAACAAAGTTCTGGTTTGGGTATCGCGCATCATCTGCGGACACAAAGGGACAAATAAGTCAAATAAAATCTGGCAAATGAGCAAATCTTTATTTCAGTTTTACAGATTTAAAGATTTTTTTTTCATTTATGTATTTATTCAACATATTCTTCATGTGTAGGGCTACAGTTAACAAATGGACCAACTTGATCATAATACTATTTTCAAGTGAAGACTTTTGCACATTATAGTGCAAAGGTCTTCAGCCACCTCTCGTTTCTTCATATTTTGCCAGGAAAATGGTAAATAGGTGCAGAAATACATTTAAATACAGTATATAAAAGGCAAAAACAGAGTTTGTACAAATTTAATAAGCTTAAAAGTCAATGTTTGGTATTGACACCTTTGTTCATCAAGAGAGTTCAGCTGGAACTTCTTTAAGTTGTCTTCAGGAATTCTTGATGCCTTTTGTTCTGTTCTCTGTCAAGATGACGCTACACTGCTTCAATAATATTGAAGGCCAAGGTCTGGAGAGGCCAGTCCATGACTGCTAGTGTTCCACCGTATATTTTTCCAAACTTTTACTTCACTGGTAATGCATTTGCGGTCATTGTCATGCTGATAAATGAAGCCACTGACAATCAGAAGCTTTCTAGCATTGTGCATCAAACATAGCCCCAAACACTGACTGAATTCAATTCAATTCAATTTTATTTATACAGCGCCGAATCACAACAACAGTCGCTTAAAGGCGCTTTATATTGTACAGTAGATCCTGCAATAATAGAAGCAGAGAAAATATGACCCCCTATGAGCAAGCACCTTGGACGACAGTGGGAAGGAAAAACTCCCTTTTAACAGGAAGAAAGCTCCGGCAGAACCAGGCTCAGGGAGGGGCGGGGCCATCTGCTGCGATCGGTTGGGGTGAGAGAAGGAAAACAGGATAAAGACATGCTGTGGAAGAGAGACAGAGATTAATAACAGGTACGATTCAATGCAGAGAGGTCTATTAACCCATAGTGTGTGAGAAAGGTAAGCGTCAACGGTGTTCTATACATGGCTGTAGAAACTCACTATTGTACCAACTCTCTCTCTATATATATATATTGATATATTGATCACGACTTAAACCACAAATTTCAAACTTGGATTCACCACTCCATAAGATTTGTTGCCATTTGATGTATGATGTATTTTTGCAGCAGGCTGCTGGTCACAAAGTGTTTAAAGAAACCATTTCAAATCCTTTCTTTGCCAAGTTGTAGACATAACACTGGTTCATCACTTGAGTTAGGAGCCTTTTCATGCTTCAGTGATTCATAGGTCAGCGTTAAGTGGCTTAAGAAAAAATAAAAACATTCATCTGAACATCACGTACAAGGATTGAGCCCCACCCTCTCTCTTAGGCTGAGTCCATTTGTGCTGCTTGCATCTCCAGTTGTGTTCTTTCCGTCATTACTAACAGCTCATAGGTGAAATAGCGATCCCTTCACAACAAAGCAATCTATATGACTACAGTTGGTATTTTTTCATTCAGTGTTATCTATTGTGATTGCAATTTATGGTATTGTGTGCAACTATTACTGCCGCTAGTGTAGGTCACTGTGCAAACATAGTGAAGTAGTCCTTTAGTGAATTGTAGTTATGAAAGTATTGTCCTTTGTTAAATGCTATATCATAAAAGGCAGGAAGAAGAAGCTAAAATGTCAGTTTACAGAGTTTCAGTCAATAATTTGTATTTAGGATTCTGATAGATATTCAGCCAACTTAAACCACTTTTATCACCATATTGTTTTTGTTGTATTGATCTTATTATTTTAATAAAGGATATGTTTGTTATATTTGGAATGTCATTCTTGAGTGTCCTGACATTGTTTAGACTGATATTTATTCTGTTTATATGCTTCTTTAAAAAGCTATTTTAGTCTTTTGTCACATAAGTACTAATGTGTGGTTTACATCCATTGGTCACGCCTTATTCGGCTTCCACTCCTTATCACAGCTATGATGTATATGCTCTTCTGTGAAATAACACAACTGCGTTGGAATTGCAGTATAAATGTGTTTGAATCCTGGTCATTATTTACTGTCTGCTCCCATCTAATTTCTCTGGTGCTACTTTTTGCAGAGTCTCCGCAGGAAAAACGCCGCTACCCCATTTGGCCATTGTTAGAAAATGATTTACGAGAGAAAACCTCACACAGAAAAGTAAGATTTGAAACTTGGAGAGAGGTTTAAATTCCTGATTGTTTCTGTAACATTTTGGTTTCAGGCATCGTTGCACGTGAAAAGTGAAGTCAGTTCAGTTTGAGCTGTAAAACCTCTGCCTTCCCTTTCGTCACTTCAGCGTAATCATGTAATATGTTTTAGGTGCTGGTCTGCTTCACCTCACAAAACCATTCAGGAACCGTTTCACTGTCTGGCTTTCATCACCGAACGCTCCGTCACTCCTCCTTGACCGCTGCATGTTGTTTAATCATCCTCACCCGAGACGTGCATCGTCGAGTCTTGGACGCTGTTGCCTCGACTGTATACGTGTCGAGGCTATTGCCTCGAGGCTTTTAATGTTCTGACATTTCCATGAACACACCAAGCAGCTCTAGCAGGGATGCTGCCATATGCTACTTCTAACACAACCATTTACACTGATTACATTTGGTATTGCCAAAGTTTGGATAGTTAAAACTAAAATTTAATGTTTCAAAGTAAAGGTTTTTGACATCTTCATATAAATAAATGCTAATTTTTGCCCAATTCTGTTGCTGATTGCTATAACATAGCAGTGATTCAATGTTTCCCATCTGTGATCTAACTTCATAAAAGCTTTTAAACTTGGCATTTTGAACACTTTGGATTTTCATGAGAAAAATCCTTTGGCTCACAGGAAGCAAAGCATTTTATGATTCCAGATTTTTTGTAATAAAGGAGAATGACTGGTTTGGGGAGGTGTTCTGTACTTCAAAGACAAAATCCTCAAGCTAAACTGCACTGTACTGAATTATCAACATCACTGAGTATCACGCTATACACTAGAGCAAATCAAGTGCTCCCTAAATCAGTAAGAGAGGGCTATAGAGTGGTGTATGCAATGCAAACCAGTACAACTAATTTATATAACTGCCTGAAAAAACACCACAAACTCCAGGATAATTCATGTATTAATTATTTTTCCAAAGTGGCAAAACCTGCACTTTAGGAGTTTTCTTTTATTTGGTTTTAGGAGATGCACTTTGGTCAAGCAAATAAACATCATATGTCTGCAGTGATGTTTTAATTACCTAAAATTTAGCATCCTATAAAAGTGAGAGCAGCTCCCTTTTGATTTAATTAGTATTTCTATTTTTAAAGTTCTTCATTATTTACTAAATTTTGGTTAATAAGAAGGAGCAATGACTGTATAAAATATGGGCTACCTAATATTTCCCCCAAAATGAAGCCAAAACGTCTCTATCGCCCCCCTGGGGTCTGGCTGCAGTATAGGTCTTAAGCCTGCCTCCTCGGGTCAGACTAAAATACTAAAGTAATAGATTGATTGATTGATTGATTGATTGAATCTTTATTTTTAACATGTTGAAAAAGTACAACAAAATAGAATTAAAAGAGACAAATGAACAAAGCAAAACAAAAGGAAAACGAGCAACCACAACTCCAAATAAAGTTCATGTTCAGAAAGGAGCAGGAAGAAGCATAAGCTTATTTAATCCCACCCCTTTTCCACTATATAGTATCAATAGACTACAAAAATACCTCCTTGCAATTACATTATATGTCATGTGTAATTTTTATTTTTATTTTTTTTTTTATATATACATATATGTTTCTGTCTATCCATACATACGTATATACACATACGCACATATACACATTTTCACCTCAAGGATACACAACCTACAAATATATATATATACCCATACCAACATACCCGTGCACCCGCAAACACATTAGACAAGAACACCCTATCAAATCTCTACCTTTCCCTGTACCCTGTAAAAACCATATCCTTAAACCGCTTTTTAAACTGCGCCATGCTTGGACATTGCTTCATATCTTTACTTAGTCTGTTCCACAGCTTCACTCCACACACAGAGATGCAAAAACTTTTTAATGTTGTACGGATACGAGGATGTTTTAAATTTAATTCCCCCCTCAAATTGTATCCCCGTTCCCTTTTAGAAAACATTTTTAGAATATTGTCAGGAAGCAGGTTATTTATTGCTTTATATATAATTTGTGCAGTGAGAAAATGAACCAGATCTGTGAATTTTAGAATTTTTGATTTTAAGAATAGTGGATTTGTATGATCTCTGTAACCAGTTTTATGGATTATCCTTAAGGCCCTTTTTTGTAATATAAAGATTGATGATAGCGAACATTTGTAAGTATTGCCCCAAACCTCTCCACAGTAATTCAAATACAGTGCAATCAGGGAACAATAGAGAATGTGGAGTGATTTGTGGTCCAGAATGTGTTTTACTTTACTCAAGATTGAGACACTTCTTGAAATTTTGTTATGTATATGATTTATATGAGACTTCCAGTTTAATTTATCATCTATAATCACACCAAGAAACTTATGTTCAAGTACTCTTTCAATTTCCACACCATCTATATGAATCTGCACTTGTGCATTTCTAAGGGAATTCCCAAATAAGATAATTTTAGTTTTACTTAGATTTAGCGATAGTTTGTTCCTGTTAAACCATTTTTTAATTTTGCACATTTCTGAAGTAATTGTATCCAGCAGCTCCTTTAGATTCCCCCCAGAACAAAAAATATTTGTGTCATCTGCAAATAATACTAATTTTAATATATCAGATGCTTTACAAATATCATTTATATAAATAATAAATAATTTTGGACCCAGTACAGAGCCCTGTGGAACACCACAAGCAATGTCCAAGCATGATGAGGAATGGACACCCAGCTTCACAAATTGTTTTCTGTCACTTAAATAATTTTTCACCCATTGCAGTACAACCCCCCTGATCCCGTACCGTTCCAATTTATTAATTAATATGTCATGATTGATTGTGTCGAATGCTTTCTTGAGATCCAGAAATACTCCAGCTGCATACTGTTTCTGATCTATAGCATTTGTAATCTCCTCAATTGATTCGATTAATGCCAGAGATGTTGATCTTTTTGATCTGAATCCATATTGACTGTCAGAGAGTAATTTATATTTATCTAAGAATTTGTCTAATCGTTTATTAAACGGGTTTTCTAGGATTTTGGAGAATTGTGGTAGTAAAGAAACAGGCCTGTAATTTGTGAAGTGGCGTCTATCCCCGGTTTTATACAGCGGCACAACTTTAGCTATTTTCATTTTGTTTGGCACTTTTCCCGTCTGAAATTATTAGTTGCAAATATATGTTAGAGGTCCTACAATTCCTTCAATGACCTTCTTGACGATTTTCATGTCAATATCGTTACAATCAGTAGATAAAACTTTCTCTCTCTCATCACGCTTATTTGTGTTCAAGGGGTCTCCTTTTTCACAAGTTTGATTCTAATTACTACCAAAATGCTGTTAAATTGGGCTGCAACGTCATCATAACAGCTTTGACTGGCAGCTGCAGTCCCAAAGAAACTTGCATATCTCTGGGAATGGCAGAAAGAGCGGGGACAAACGGAAAATTTTGGCTTCATTTTTGTACAATGGGAGGAAGTGCAGCGAGGTCGTCCATCTTTCATACAGTCATTGAGAAGGACCAATATGATATTGATGCAATAATTTATACATTAAAAGGAATATCGCACTATGTGGACGTGAAAGCAGTGTTATGTTTAAGTGCAATAAAAACATTCATCACTAAAACGAGTGAATAACCTTGGTAAGTAACTTGATTTCAATATTGATCAAAATATAAATATAATCGTAATATAAAATCAATTTGGCCATAATCATACAGCACTGCTTTACACCATGAACCTCTGCCTTTATTCAGGATACAAATATCCTTTTAAGATTTGTGGGTACGTTATTGACAATCCAGGAATTGTCAAATTTCTCCTCCGACAGTTAAAATATTTCTGATAAACATACATGCCTGTACTCGGACAATAAAATAATACAGTCATATTTTTCTGGATGGAGTATTTTAACTTCATTTTCATGTTAATACCTTTACAAGGAGGAGCTTTTTTGAAGGGGTACTTTTACAGCATTGCCAAAGATGGAAGTACATCTTCCAGCGCTGTATATTTAGATTTCTCTCCAGGGCCTTAAAAGTATATTTCATGTTGGTGATCAAAGTGTATGAACCTGTGGGCAATACTACACAGAAAGTCAGAGAAAATCCAAAAAAGTAGAAACTTTGTTTTCTATATCAATGATTCATTTTGAGGAGCTGGCCCTACGACTTGGTCATTTGAAGTTTTTTTTTCTGTTTACTTCTGCTTTACCCCTGAATATCTCCTCTTAACATTTGGACTGAGTGACTTACACCTTCAGTCATTTTCAGGAGTCACAATCCTCCAGCTTTCTTTTGTCACTCATTATTATTTTTTCTCCTGGCAGACTGGACCCCATGTGGCAAATTCCTATAGTTCAAATGCAGACGTTAAATTCAACAAACCTCTTATGTAAATCCGTCCTTTAATACATCCATGTTAGTAATTTGCTTTTTTCTCACTTAATGTTAATGTTTCTTCAGCTGTCAAACATCAAAAATCCCTTAATCTGTTGTTATGACATTCATTTTTAACTAATACCACAAATATTATCTACAAATACTAACACACAGTATAAAAATTATCCTTAAAATATCATCTTAATTAAAGTAGACCATGCTTTCCTCTGCTACATTCATACAACTGTATATCATCATTGAATATACAAGTCATCCCATAAGCAGCAATAATAGTCCCCATGTCCTCTTCTGAAGTTGTTTGTATAACATATGGGACACATTTGAGAGCAGCTGTGAGCGTTTTCAGTCACCATTCTTTATATTGTCATATGGCGAGGTCATTCAAACTCTATGTTCAATGAATGTTGTGTTCCTACACAGTTCGCACATTCAGTAAGAATCAGTTTGAAGATAGTTTGCCCTGCTGCTTCCTTTGACTTGTCAGAGTAATCAAGAAAGGAGTCAAATATCGAATGCGGCAATGGAAAGCTGCAGATGAAGGAAGGGAGGAAGGAAGTCAGATGCAGGAACCGCACAGATCATGGTTTTCAAAATAAACACTCTGACCAAATATGCTGCATCCAAATTGCTACTGGTGTATTTTGTTGTGGTGCAGAGGTCAGAACCAGAATGCACCACAGGCTGGTATCTCTGTGTTAAAGACAGCAATCACCACACCTCACAATCAGTGCACTGACCAATAGGGCTAATGCTCATTTCATATTATTGCATCAATATGAACTGCGTAGTGTTTACTGATGAGTCAAACACAGACTTTACTGCCTGCTTGTTTTATTAAAGGTTTCACTGGTGACGGCCCTTTCATGCATCTAGTGTAAGGCTGAAGTGTAGAAAACCATGAAGTCATCAGTAAACTGAAGATAGGCCGAAGCTCTTCATCGGTATCAACAGTGCTGTAATTGTTTATCATTGTTTGTATTGTACATCTGAATGTTGATATTGCTGATTAGCTTAAAATGAAAGTGAAGGCAATGATTTCAGTCAACAAGGCAACAGAAATTTAAACAACCTGCATAAACAGAATCTGCAAAGAGGAAATTAAATATGACAAAATAAAAATCGACCGCAAAATAATTGTGACATCTTACGAAATGATCAAGCGCGAGAAATCAAAATATTGTGGCACTTTAAAAAAAAAAAAAGATAATGAGATACTACAGCTTTTGAACAGTAAGCATGACAGATCTTTCGAAATTTCTGAGTGACTCCAGGTGTTTCCAAAACAGATGGTGTGTGCAGGAAATTAACTCTTTAATTAAAATTCCCCCGGTAGTTTGACATTTAACGTCATAATTAAGAGAGCCAGGAGCCTGTGGGAGCCTGTGGGGGTCCGAATCCCCTCTCCACCATCATTGAAACTCTTAGCCGCTTAGTCATGATGCAACACTGCTGCTTTACTTCCTCAGTTCACTGCGAGGGGTAAGCATCTGTTTCCACCTCATTGTAGCCTTTAAAATGAACGTGTGCACACGAGCGACCTCTTACTGTAAATGTCCTCCAGAAAAACACAAGGGGTAGATTGGATTTTTTCCCCTTTTTAGTGCACGTGTGGGGGTCTATATACAGCCACAATGACCATATATGAAACAGAATGCCCAAACCACAGCCATGCAGCACTGAAACCCATTTAAAGAAATGAATAAGACAGACAAAAAGGTCAAGATGTGAAGGATCATGATGGAGTTTAAGGTTTGAGGAGGACGAGGTGGCGTCTGCTTTGTGTCCTGCACCTCCTGCAGCTAAAATCTGAGACTATTCTCATTCTTGGGACATGATGCTTAATTCTTATGGGGCGCCGTTTGTAAACTGAAACATGCCGAAATTAACAGCAACATTTTTCCACATTTAGCTCTAAATCTTACAAAAACATGTTTTTTCGAGTCATTTTTTACAACATTTAGTATAATATTTGTAACTTTTCATATTTAAAACAGGATTTTAAATGTTAAATGTAAATGCTAAATGTTAAATGTAAATATTATATTTAAATGTAAATGTTAAATGTTAAATGTAAATATTATATTTAAATGTAAATGTTAAATGTTAAATGTAAATATTATATATAAATCTAAATGTTAAATGTTAAATCTAAATGTTATATATAAATCTAAATGTTAAATGTTAAATCTAAATGTTATATATAAATCTAAATGTTAAATGTTAAATCTAAATGTTATATATAAATCTAAATGTTAAATGTTAAATCTAAATGTTATATATAAATCTAAATGTTAAATGTTAAATCTAAATGTTATATATAAATCTAAATGTTAAATGTTAAATCTAAATGTTATATATAAATCTAAATGTTAAATGTTAAATCTAAATGTTACGGGAAACTAAATATTTAGCTAATATGCAAATTTATTGTACGGGTCAACGGAAATACCAAAATAAAAGCTTCAAGAAAACCTCCCGCGCTAAAGTGTGCCGGTCGCGGTCAGGTTCTGTGTTTGCGCTCCTCTTACGGTCACTTTTGACTGCCATGAGCTGCTTCGACTATTCCCTACCAGCATGTCCAGCGATTTAGCTGAAAACATTGGAAGAGCCGTTTTGTCGGCCATCCAACGATTCAGCGGTAATGCACCCTCGACCTCACAAACGCCGCAGCACTTGGTAAGTTTATTGTATAGCATTTTGGACGGGTTGATAGCAGTGTTAGCAAAACTAGCAAAGCTAAATTACTTAGCTAGTCCTCAATTATTTCATTTGGTAGGCAGCAGACAGAGATCGAACATCATACAACTCTATTTATTTATTTGGTAGGTAGGTAACAGTCGTTCTTGATGTAAATGTTTCCTTAGGAATCCAGCAATGCACCTGGACCAAGTAGACCTGCCGTCTCCACTGGGATACCATACTGCTCGGTAGGCCTTCTTACACATATCATTTAATTCATTTATCATGAAATTTCCCCTTGTGGGACTAATAAAGGTATGTTATCTTATCTTAGCTGACTGGTTTTGATATACAGTCAGGTTCATAAGTAGTTGGATACAGACACATTTTCTAATGTTGCTTCTGTACATTACCAGAATGAATTAAAAATGAAACTACTCCAATGCAGTTGAAGTGCAGACTTTAAGTTTTAATTCAGTGGGTTGGACTAAATGAATGCATAAAAATGTGAGAGGGAAAAATTAATTTGTAAACACAATCCTATCATTTCAGAGGCTCTAAAGTAATTAGACAAATTAAATAACTGAAAATAAAATGATAATTTCTATTACTTTATTCAAAACCCTTTGTTGGCAATGACAGCCTGAAGTCTTGAAGTCATGGACACCACCAGATGCTGGCATTCCTCCTTACTAAGGCTCTGCCAGGCCTTTACTGCATTGGCTTTCAGTTGCTGTTTGTTTGTGGGCCTTTCTGTCCTAAATTTAGTCTTCAACAACTGAAATGTATGCTCAATTGGGTTAAAATCCAGTGACTGACTTGGCCATTCAAGAATATTCTATTTCTTTACTTTATTAAAGTCATGGGGTGCTTGGACTGTATGTTTTGGGTCATCTTCCATCTTTATTATTAAATGCTGCCCAATCAATGTGACTACTTTTAGCTGGACTTAAGCAGACAAGTATGTATCTGAACACATTCAGCTGCTTCAGTCCCGTGTCACATATTCAGTAAACACTACCAGTGCCACTGGCAGCCATGCACGCCCAAACCATCACACTGCCTCTGCCATGTTTTACAGATGATGTGGTATGCTTTGGATCATGAGTCGTTCCACCCTTCTCCATACTTTTTTCTTGCCATCATTCTGGTAGAGGTTGATCTTGGTTTTATCTGTCCAAAGAATGTTTTTCCAAAATTTAGCTGGCTTTTACTAGATGGTTTTTTTTTTTTTTTTTTTTTGTTAAGTCCATTCTAGCCTTTCTATTCTTGAGGCTTATGAGTGGCTTGCACCTTGCAGTGAACCCTCTGTATTAGGGCTGTTCGATATGACGATATGAAAACATCTATCATTTCATATTATACGCTATCATTTGTTCTGTGGTGTCGCAAAATAAATTTTACGTCAATATTTTTCATCGTTTTGATGGTCACTGTAGTGGCTGTATTAATTTCTTAATTTTCTTTTTTCTGTTATGTTCTCTTTGACCGCATGTTGTCTGTTCACAGTAAAATTTTCAAAATGCAAACACTACGTCTCAAATCAATTCCAGGCCTTTTATCTGCTTAATTGGTAATGACATCATCATTTTAATATGGATACCCTAAATTAAAGCTTAGTCTGCACATCATGTCCATGATATAATTTTGATTGGAATATGTTTCAGTAAACGGGCAACAAAATAAAACTTGTTAGGGTCCAAATACACACTGACCTAATTGCAGGCCTTTGCTACTCTAATTGAGTGCTCAAAGCACTTTATACAACAGATCTCATTTACCCATTCACATGCACAGATTAATACAAGCACTTTTTCTGTCCAACATTCGCACACAGTCATAGTCGGATAAACTCATTGGGAGCTCTAGATTAGAGCACCTGGGAACTGAATCACCAACTTGACCAACAATCACCAAATGCTAATCTACAAGATACAAAAGGTTCAGTTTTCTGTGTAATGGGTAGACAATAGTAAGATGGTCTGAGTCTACAGTTTGTTTGTTTGTTTTTAATGAACAGATAACAGAAACCTTACGGATGTATTGTAATGCATAGGTGTCTATCTGTATCTGTGTTTGAATTCATTTCAGGTTCCTCTTCCATCAGTTCCTCAAGCTCATGCTACGCGCTCACATTTTGTGAGAAAAAACAAGACCTGCAAACACTATACAAAAGATGTTGTGTGCTTGCCCTTGTCTTCAACATCAACGTTTCTCATACCGAGAGGAGATTCACGAGCAAAACTAGCACAAGATGGCCTTATTGGGAAGATATCCTTTACATCTGACTGGTCTGAAGCACAACTTAGAGAAGAAATAGCAGCAATCTTCAGAAGAACATTTGCACTGTCAACTGGCCAGACATTCCCTTTTGAGTATTTGAGTACAATTAGAGGATGTAAACGACTAATGAAACCAAATGTTTCTAGCAGTTTTCTTTGGGGTGGCCAAGAAGTTGGCTCGATTTGTTCCACCACCTGCCTCTATATAATGGCAGGGATACAAAAACCTGCACAGGTAAACATTTTATATTGCAGTGCAGAAATATTTATTGTCTAAAAAGTGAGTCTGTTCCCTTAACATAATTTTATTAATTGTATTAATTAATATTGCAGTTTCAGCAGGTGTAAACAGTTTTTAGTGCAGCCATGTGCCTCTGTGTTACCAGTGATTTGGTGCAACTGTATTTGATTTTATGTAGAACATGCTTTCTTTTCCCTCAGGAGGAACCAGAAGAGCTGTCTGATAGTGACTTTGAAAGTCCAGTCTGCCGGAGAAGACGAGGTATGTGATGTGAATGAAAACCTAGTGAGGTTCTAAGCTCGATGACCAGTTAGATTTTGTTACTGCAGTGCGTAATAATTCCTGGGGGGTTTGTTTGATGAGAGCATCGTTAATTTGTCCGATTGGGGCGATCGTGGCTCAAGAGTTGGGAGTTTGCCTTGTAATCGGAAGGTTGCCGGTTCGAGCCCTGGCTCGGACAGTCTCGGTCGTTGTGTCCTTGGGCAAGACACTTCACCTACCGCCTACTGGTGTTGGCCAGAAGGGCCGATGGCGCGATATGGCAGCCTCGCCTCTGTCAGTCTGCCCCAGGGCAGCTGTGGCTACAACTGTAGCTTGCCTTCACCAGTGTGTGAATGGGTGGATGACTGGGTGTGTAAAGCGCTTTGGGGTCCTTAGGGGGGACTAGTAAAAGTGCTATACAAATACAGTCCATTTACCATTTTAATGTTTACAAATTATCACAGGTGATTACAGCCAAGGAGGAATATGTGCCCAACTTTCACTTAAACTAATATAAGGATATATAAAGGCTGTTAACATTATGAAGCTAGTCATGCTGACCTTCTTTCCTTTGTTCAGTGCATCATGCGTTGTCTACAACACCAGGTGAAAGTGAGGCCAAGCATCAGGAAACAGAGAGCTGCATTCAAGAGAGTGAAAATGAGGGACAGGCAGAGGGACAGCAGATGTTTCCATATAATGTGGCAGAATTTGTGTAAGCTGTTGTCTAGGGGTTAAAGAAATCCTTCATTTTAGATGTTGTTTAGGATATTGTTTTGATGCAAGTTTCCAATTTGCATGTTTGGGTTTTTTTTTGCTGAATGACTGCAACTTTAGGATTTACATTTAATTTTTTTTTTTTTTTTTAATGATGTAGTGTGAGAAATTCTTCAAGGCTGACATGTTTTATGATTTCTAATATCTCTTATCTACTTAGCCCTATTTTTCTGGAGGAAGATGAAGCTCTTGAAGAGGCAATTCAGCGTAGCCTCCTAGAAGAGTCTGATAGACAGAGTGAAGTTCATATTTCAAGGTAAGATTTGAAAGTAACCTTTGATAATTGAATATTTTATTTGCATCTTTACTTGCATCATTTTTTTGCAGTTACACAATTACAAAGGTAATTGCTCATTTCTGACTAATTTAATATGGACTATCACAACATAATTATATGTTGTAACTCTGTGCACTTGAGTCAAATGTACAGCAAATTTCCATTTTTCCCCAAGATCTGTTTGTCATTGTCCCTTTTTTATATAGGTCTTTTAAGAAGCTCAGCAAAGAAGAAATTGAAGGTCTTCTTAGAGCTCATAGTGAGAAAGTCATTACACCAGGAACAAGACAACTCCATATCAGTCGAGCCAATGTGTGGTCGACTGCTTTGCGTCAGTTCAAGAGACCCAAGTTTGCAGAAAGCTGTGAGATGCTTTATGTCACATTTGCAAGCGATGAACATGATACAGAGGAAGATGCTGCTGACCTTTACTGGTGAAGGCCATCTTTCAGGACAGTGGTGCTTTTGAAGGTAATAGGATTTCACAGTCAAACTAACTAACTTACTTACTTACTCAAGGCCTAAAGGCTTGTTGACGACACTCGTTTTTATAATGTTACAAACGCAACAACCACCTGATCTGAACATTGTTTGACAGAACATTAACAAGTTAATAAATGACTACAGATAATAAATCTGTTATGTTCTGTGTGTCTGAAACAGTAAAAAAAAAAAGTAATACATTTTTGTCTGTCAATCTCAAGATATCAGTTTGGGGTCTGTACAGAATATACTTTTTTGTGTGTTATTTTTCAGCTACACCAAATGGATGCACACTGAAATTTAACATCCTACACTTGCAAAATGGAGTATATCGAACCATGAGGAGAGCATGAGGGTGGGAATGGATGTTTGTGTCTGTGTGTGCCTGTATGTCTGTGTCTATATGTCAGGTTGGGTATCAGACGCCACCTCTCTGGGGACACCTCAGGCCCTCCAAGGTTTGGAGGCCTATCTCCACCCACCACCACTTCCCCTGCCGGTGGCGGACTCCCTCAGGTGTCGGTGTGTTGGTGGTTCTTTGTGTCTGGGGGTGGGCGTCCGGGTGCACACCGGCTCACTCCTTGGCGGCCGCTTGTCGGGGCCTGGGGCCTGGGGCTCGCTCGGGCCCCTTTGGAGGTGGGGTGCCCCCGGCCTCTCGGCCTCAGGCGCAGCTGGGGGCCGGCGGAGCTCACGGGCGCGTCACTGCAACTCCCCCTGACTTCTGCTCCGCGGCTGCTGGGCGAGCCCTCATCTGGGACTCTCCTCAGCTCTTACTGGAACAGTGGCGCGGCTGCCCCTCTGTTGGTCTTCCATGGTCTCTTGTGTTCTGGGGGCCTCTGGATGTCTGGAGTTTTGATCTCCTCCATACCCGCTTCACACCCTGGAGGACGGGGCTGTGGCCCCCCCACACTCCCTAGCAGATCATTACATGGAGAAACCTTTGGAATGCAAGCATGCTGATCCACACAGGTATGCACACATGGGTATTCACAGACGCGGACTAAAGCTTTCTTGGCTGCTGCCTCAAAGCACACTGTGCGCTGTCTATCTGGGGTGCTGCACAATATCGTTTATTACTTAGTAAATACTGATATCTATGACTAGCTAGTTTATTGTGATGGTGCTTTGTTTTCTCTATTATTATGTTGCTCTTTGTTGTTTGCTGTCTCCTCTGTTTGTTTTTGTTTGTTTGTTTGTTTTTTTTTTTTCTCCATACAGGTGACCCAGGAGTTTTTTTTTTTTTTTTTTTTTTTTCTCTCTCTTCCCCCCCCTTCTCACCGTCTCTTCTCCCCTTTGGTTTTCTTTCTTTCTCTCCCCCTCTCTCTCTCATTCATTCCCCCTGTCCTATTTATTAAAAAAAAAAAAAAAAAAAATGACAAAGGATGAACTGAAGCTCTGCCATCACGTAATGTCGCATACTGCTGTTTCTGATGTCATTTAGAAAAAAAAAAAAAGGTAATAGGATTTCACAGTCAAACTAACTTACTTACTTACTCAAGGCCTAAAGGCTTGTTGACGACACTCGTTTTTATAATGTTACAAACGCAACAACCACCTGATCTGAACATTGTTTGACAGAACATTAACAAGTTAATAAATGACTACAGATAATAAATCTGTTATGTTCTGTGTGTCTGAAACAGTAAAAAAAAAAAAAAGTAATACATTTTTGTCTGTCAATCTCAAGATATCAGTTTGGGGTCTGTACAGAATATACTTTTTTGTGTGTTATTTTTCAGCTACACCAAATGGATGCACACTGAAATTTAACATCCTACACTTGCAAAATGGAGTATATCGAACCATTGGCAGGATGTTGTCCACGATAATAGTGCAAGGTGGAGAAGCACCTGCCTTTCTCTCTCCACATGTAGTAGACTACATTGTGTCAGGAGACATTCTTCAAGTACACCTAACACCGGATGATATAGGTGACCCTGAGTTAAGAGAGAATCTGAAAAAGGTGAATTGCAATATTATAACAAGAATATTGTAATATTTCCTATATTCACAAGTCTTCTGGTCTTCTTTTATAATATATAATAAATACACTTTTGGTTATTAGAGGCAATTCCATGTATTATATTTTCAATTTGTTTCCTTTTTGTTAAAAAAAAAAAATATTGGTGCAATACAGCCAAATAAACCAAAACAAAAACGCAGTATTTGTGTACACTGGTAAAAAACAAACATTTAAAGTGTTTTTCTTAAATATTTAGGTTGTAAATGCAACAACTCAACATGATTTGGAGGAAGCAGTCAGCTGCTGCGACTCATGGCGATATCAAGTTGAAGGTCTTCCACTCACAGTCACCATGGCCAATAAAGATCTGTTTGTGAAAAATGCAGCTCTATACCTTGCAGTTCTGCAACGGCAAAGCTGTTTCGATCAACTAACTGATGGCTTGTCCTACTATGGAGTGAGATTTATATTTTTTCTGTATCAATTGGTCATTATTTTATAATCATTTAGAGTGAGCTACTTTTTATATTTAAAACTGGAATTTAACCATTATTTAAACTTTTCTGTCTAGATTTTATCACTCCTGAGAGAGAACCCCAGTTTGCGTGTTCTGCTTGACCTATCTGGGGAGGACAAAGATCTGACAGCCAGTTTAATTGCTGGGGTTCTCAGGCCAAGCTATTCTGTCCTTGGGAGCAACAGAAGAGTTAGAGAGGAGCTGATGGTGGTCAAATTTCGGGAATTTCTCCAGTGTGTCGAAAGTAAGCAGAAATTCACATAATGTAGTCTGGCCATGAAACAATTCGGGACACTAAAGTAAAACTTTGTCTTTTTATGTCACATGCGCGCACACAAAACAGGAATAAAGATGTATGATAGCTTACAACTGACAAGCAAGGCAAAGACAGAACCTCTGTATTTTTTATAAAAACATTAGCCATCATTTAGTTGTTAGCTCAAGCTTTAACTATTTTAGTGTCCCCAGGTTAATGGTGGTTTTTCTTTGTTTTTAGATGAAGAGCTGAGAGACTCACTTGGAGAAAGGACTCTTACCAAGGATGAAGAGGCATTTGTGAAGGCTTTGAGGCCTGGTCACATCTTGGCTTTTGCCACCGGGAGCAGCAAGGTTCCAGCCATAGGTTTTCAACCAGCTCCTAAAATAACATTCATTCACGATGAAAGCAAACATCTCCCGATTGCACACACATGTACAAATGAGCTTCAGCTTTTTGTGAATGAAACAACAATGGCTGATGATGATGCTTTTCATTACTGCTTCTTAGTAGCACTCATGAATGGAGCTTTATTCAGCACCATCTAAACATGTTCCAAAAAAAGTGAAATTAAAATGGTGGGTTTGTTAACTCTAATCCTGTTCATTAATTGTAGTTTCAAGTAACTTTGCTTCATACAAGATAGTTGAAATAAATTCTGACTGCATTTAATGTTGAAATGTAATAATTTTCAAAGCTTCAATAGATTTATAAAAATGCTAACTCTGTATTTTCAACGACAAATCAATAAAGTCACTGGTGTAATACAATTTGATTAAGCTTTTCTTTTTTAAACAAGGACACTTCAAAACAGTTTATGCACAGAGTATACTAAACATGCTTTGTAGAACAAGCCAGGATTACTTAGACATCTAACAGCAACATTTATTAAGACTATTGCAACTTTACAATGATTAAAACAATACTGTAGATAATCTTGTGAATTGATTTAAAGACTGACTGTTCCGTGTTGATAATTTTCACTGTTATACTGTATTACAGTGTGAATTTGATCTTTACTTCAATCTGAATAACTGGTTTTACCCATAAACTAAAAGTGGTTGTAGCCTTCTGAATAGCCTATGAGTCACTGTCAGTCATTAACTCTGAGTCCTTATGTGGCAGGAGGCATCACTGCTAGAGGGGAGGGGCTTCTGCAGTAGTACAAAAACTGCATTTGCTGTACAGCATTTAAGAATGCTAAGTGTCATCACTCTTTAGAACATCGCTGGTATCCTGTGGTTGAGGTCACACATTTACAAGTTTGTTAAAAATATACTGCTGTGTTCGTTGAAACAATGTTTTACCATTATTGTTGTCTTCTTCAAAAGGGTGAATGCTTGTATATAGCTCTTGTAAATCGCTGTCATTTAATGGGACAAACCTACTTTCAGAGTTTGACAAGGAGGGTATGGAGACCTCTGCTGTAGAAAGTTCTGGGTTGTGACGATGAGACACATGAGTTCCGCAGGCAAAAAGCTGGATGGGAGTTCTATTACCTTCAGTGGAAACAGAGTGATTGTTATATCCAGCTTTGAATTCCTTCAAAGTGCGGTTGATTCGTGGTAGAAACACATAATGAAGGCAAAATAGGTCTGTTGCATTTTCTAAGTCTAGGATACCAAGTGATTCCAATTCATAAAATATAGCATTCTCTCCTCCGTGATCAGTCCTGATATGCAGGGGTCTGCCAAATTGTCCAACAGCTGCAGTAAAGAGGGCTTTCACAGTCTCAGCTCGATTATTGCTGGAGCACCGAAGAAACATCAACATCCTGCTGTATCCATCTATTGCACCATGAACAACAAACTTCCAACGAATCAGTTTGTGATTTCCATCTATGTGCCATATGAAATTTGGATGAGGCACAGAATATACTCGCCGAGCAACTGCAGTTCTTCTCCTGGATAGAACACCAGCCGAGTCCACCCTCCGCAGTGACTTTCTTACGCGCCATCTTTGAACCACTATGTTTTTGGAACGCAGATGACCCATCAGCATCACTTCTCCAACATTTGGATGTTCAGTTTTTATCTGGGACACTATCTGATCTAACTCATGGTCACTGATTACATTGAATTTTGACTCTGAGATATTATAGTCTTGCAGTAACTTATACAGAGTGGGCCTGGAGATGGAAAGGATAGATGCAGCTTCAGTAAAAGATGTTTTCAGGGAAAGAACATTTTCCAATTCCTCTTTGGAAATCTGAAGCCTTCCTTGGTAACCATCCTAGAACACGGCACAGAAAATCTCAATGAGCACAATTCTATAACAAAAGATGGGTAATTTGAGGCAATTGTACTGTGACAGATTAGCTAGAGTAATATTTTATCAATAGTTTTAAAATATGAAAGTGAGCAATCAAAAGACACTTCAGAGCAAAAACAGTAATAAAATATGACGTAAAACTTGTGAATGTTGTTGGTGGTGATGTGACACTGCTAGTGATGGACCCCTAAGAAGATGAAATGTATGTAGAATCAGAATCATTACTTTGACAGGATTTAATTTAAGGTGACATATTACACCAAAGAAAAAACAGAAATTAGTCAGCTAAATGATATGTGTAAGAAGGCCTACCGAGCAGTATGGTATCCCAGTGGAGACGGCAGGTCTACTTGGTCCAGGTGCATTGCTGGATTCCTAAGGAAACATTTACATCAAGAACGACTGTTACCTACCTACCAAATAAATAAATAGAGTTGTATGATGTTCGATCTCTGTCTGCTGCCTACCAAATGAAATAATTGAGGACTAGCTAAGTAATTTAGCTTTGCTAGTTTTGCTAACACTGCTATCAACCCGTCCAAAATGCTATACAATAAACTTACCAAGTGCTGCGGCGTTTGTGAGGTCGAGGGTGCATTACCGCTGAATCGTTGGATGGCCGACAAAACGGCTCTTCCAATGTTTTCAGCTAAATCGCTGGACATGCTGGTAGGGAATAGTCGAAGCAGCTCATGGCAGTCAAAAGTGACCGTAAGAGGAGCGCAAACACAGAGCCTGACCGCGACCGGCACACTTTAGCGCGGGAGGTTTTCTTGAAGCTTTTATTTTGGTATTTCCGTTGACCCGTACAATAAATTTGCATATTAGCTAAATATTTAGTTTCCCGTAACATTTAGATTTAACATTTAACATTTAGATTTATATATAACATTTAGATTTAACATTTAACATTTAGATTTAACATTTAACATTTAGATTTATATATAATATTTAGATTTAACATTTAACATTTAGATTTATATATAATATTTAGATTTAACATTTAACATTTAGATTTATATATAACATTTAGATTTAACATTTAACATTTAGATTTATATATAATATTTACATTTAACATTTAACATTTACATTTAAATATAATATTTACATTTAACATTTAACATTTACATTTAAATATAATATTTACATTTAACATTTAGCATTTAGATTTAACATTTAACATTTAGATTTAACATTTAGCATTTAGATTTAACATTTAAAATCCTGTTTTAAATATGAAAAGTTACAAATATTTTACTAAATGTTGTAAAAAATGACTCGAAAAAACATGTTTTTGTAAGATTTAGAGCTAAATGTGGAAAAATGTTGCTGTTAATTTCGGCATGTTTCAGTTTACAAACGGCGCCCCATAAATTCTGAATCAAATTTTTGTTACATATTGTTATTATAACTCATCCTGGGCATGCATTATCAGGCAGTGGTGCTTCAAACAAACAAGAGTAACTTAACAGTAACAAGATGTCAAGCTTTGAAAGCTTTGTTTTTCTCACTTGTTTTGAGTGCCGTTTGGCAACAGAACGTGTGGTCACATTATTCGCTGATCGTCGCCGATGTGGTTGGAGATGTAATGTTTTGGGTGGAGCATAGTACTGAGAAATATGGCCTGTGTGGATTAATCCATTTACTTTTGATCAATCGGGAGACTCGTTGGCCGCTCCCAGGGCAGTTTATGGCACGGCATTTTAATCAGCTCGCCTGGTTGCATTTAATCGTGGCTTTAAAGTGAGTTCAAGAAAGAGGAAGTGGTTCCTTTTAGATAAGCTTGGTTATTTGTTTCTTTTATTAATGAGGTCTTTGTTCTTCTTGCTTTAGACACACTCATTTGGCTATGCAAGATTTGCAAATTATAGTGTCTACAACTTTCAATAGTCTTCTTCAAGAAGACACACTTGGTTGTGACACTTTGTCATTAGAGCTAGGCTACACAACATGTCTGTGAAGGTTCTCAGTCATCCAGGTCATCATAGTCAAAGGAGCTTGCAAAGAAAAGCATCTGGACTTCTTTAAGTTGCTTGAAGACGTTTCACCTCTCATCCGAGAAGTTTCTTCAGTTCTAAGGTCTAATGGTGGGGAGTCCCAGATTTAAACCTAGTGGGAGTGTCCCCCCACAGAGGGACAAAAGGACCCCCTGATGATCCTCTAATCGCCTAAGCCAAGGTGTGAAACTGGGTGTGGGTCCCAATCAGCCAGAGTTTCGGGTGAGCTCATTGTGAAACCTGGCCCTACCTTATCATGCGAATTCCTGAGGTCAGACGGCCCAGGATGTCCTTTTGTCCCTCTGCGGACAAAAGGACCCCCCTCTGATGACAAGGCACAGAGACGAGACTAGGACAGACAGGACCCGAAAAGGAAACTAATATAATCAAACAAGAACCAAGGACTAGAAATATAAATGACAAATCTCAAAGGCACTAAGGAATACTAAACTCAAGACTAACTAATACAGAGCTTGAATTTAAATACTTCTTCAATCCAAAGAAGTGAATTATAAGTCTAGAACTTAAAATACTGGGTCGGACACCCAGGACCATGACATAAACACTCCAGCGTTAGTAGCTGAAAGTTGGTGGTTAAATTCATTCTGGGTAATGATCAAACATAATGAGTGTGTTTAAGTAAGTGAGGAGGGGTGATCATGTTAGCTCCTTTTACTGAGACTAGTTGGCGCTGTGATAGTTGGAAAACTAATCAGAGCTAAGTGAAAGAGTCAAAGGTTAATCAGAGCAAAGAGATTCTCTTCCAGCATCAGGTCATGGCTAAACTGAAGGTTTGTAACACGCCATATGTGGACCTAAAACACTTAATGAAAACAGAATCACTTACAAAGCATGAGCATGCACACTAAAAGTGAGCACACCATTATAAGACAGTCACAGAGACAGATAAACAACTTAATTCCAGAAATAAATAATGCAAGAGTCCATTTAGCAAATGTATAAAGAAGGCTGTCTTGAAGTGGTCCTAAGAGACTTAAAATGGCTCTAAATCTGGTCTCGGGAAAGGAAACAGTGCTAAACGCTTAAGGTGGACGGAGGCAAAAATATATGGAGTGAAATCCAATTTAAACTGTTGTTAAAAACGAGCAAAAGCTATCATGCTGACCTTTACTGTATTTCTTTAAATTCAGTTTAATACAATTATGTAGAGTGGAGTGCCAACTTTTATTTTTTGACTTCTGGAGCATGGCAGAAAAAGCCTTAACAACCACCACACTGATGCAAGAGGAAAACTCAGATCCCACTCTTCACTTAAATTGTTAAGACTTCTGCATAATTTGTAATGAATTAAAGCTAAAATTAATGCAAATTAGAGGTTTCTGGTGCTCCACAGTTCTGCTTAATGTTTTCCAGCAGATATAATTGGATGGATTATCTTCACTGCCAACGTTAACTGGTGTTGTCCAATTCACACACGGCTGTGCTGTTGTTGATGATGGGCAAAACAGGCTCTGGGGAAAAGATGATGGTTTTGGTTAAATGTTAAAATAAACATGTTTAGCGTGGTGTCACCATTAGTTCCTTCAACATTTGACCACGTGTTAACCAGCTGTCAGAATTCACTGACAGCAAACATGTTGCAGATCTTTTTGCTCAATACATGACTGACTGTATTAATAAGGTTCCTATTATATACAATATATACAATTTTCTTCTGCTGTAAATTTCTTGTAACAGATGATGCAAGCACGCTGCTTAGTTGTACTAGTATTGCTAAGCCTAACAGACACAACTGGACATAAACATCAGTTTAAGTCTGAAAAAAATGCATAGGACAGAGAGAAAGAGCGAGAGCGAGAGTGGCAGGGGTTGCGTGTTTGTGGATGCATTCCAGTGGGGCCACAACCTCCGGAGCAGATTTGGAGTTTGAGCCGTAATGCAGCCGAGCAGAGGGAGCCTTTGCAGAAACAGGCGGCTGATCCAATGCCAGATCGCTGAAAGATGAGGGGGGCTGAGTGGTAGCAGGCAACTGACCCCTCTAATGTTTGAAAACAACTCTGTATCCCATCCAAAATAATCCCGCTTTTGTTTAAAAAGTAAAACATGAATTATGGATGTTGTAATTCTGGTTTTGCTGCATTGTGCTTTTGTTTGTTTGTTTGTACTTGGCATTTGGCTGCCTTGAAGACAAAATCAGGCAAAGATGATGTGAAAACACCACGGCGCCATACATTCACAAAACTTCAGATATATTTGTGATTGTTCCTCAAAGACTTCCTTTGCAGTTGGGACTCCAGACAATGCCTGCAGTCTTCAGAGCAGAGTAAGTGATTATTCTGGTGGTCGTGGGCCTGCAAGCCTCAAATGTCAGAAGCCAGAGGCAGCTTTGGTGGTTACTAAATTATATGAAGTACGAGCTAAACCGGAGGCTGAGGACACACAGCTGCGGACAGGATCTGACACCGTCTCGCCCAGCCAGAGCATGAAAAAAAAAAATGTAGAAAGGAAGTGAAAAGCCCTTAAAGTTTCTGGAAGAGGCTGAGGATCTGGTTCCAGCAGGAGTCTGATTGACTGCACATTGCAGTTCCTGACAGTCTATATAAGCATTTACGATTCCAGTGCATCAGTGTCCTCGAATCCTGCTCTAAAGATCTGAATGAGGATGTCTCATGGCTCACTGGCAGGCGAGCGGCTGCTGCAGTCTGAAATGATATTCTCGGTCTGATTCTGAGCATCATGTTGACCAAACAATCCCTCTGAAACGAATGGAAAACAGATCAAGCTGAGTCCCTCGTATACAGTTGGAAGGTATTACACTGACCTTGAGACTCTTTAATAAACTTTGCACATACTGTATGTAATGGTGTGTTTGCTGCTGCTCAACCCTGTCCCTCTTCTTTGTCCATGTGGCTAATTGACATGTCCAGCAGTTTTCATGTTTGCATCTTTGCTGCTCAGATTGTACAAACAGTCTTTCTGACATTTTTCGGTTCTCGTCCACTTTCCCCCCGCTGTGCTTCCAAACGTTTCGTGAAGGAGAAAAACAGGCTACAATTTTAAAATGTTTTCAAATCCCCTCTGATTTCTCTGTCTCTGTTGCTGCCACAGACCACCCATTTCCTTAAAGTATCACACTTAAAAAAGAAGCACTTTTGATCTGATGTGACCCCGAATAGATAAAACTGTGGTCTAAATGAGCTGCTAATGGTGTGGAGTAAATGCTTTTTCTTATGTTTTCAACCCAACTGTAAAGGTCTCGGCGACGACTGAACAAGAAAGGTTTGGTGAAGCAGATAAATGGTTAAAAAACGTAAGCGGGAGAGATTAAACTGCAGCACTCGTGTTTGATGGTAATAGCTGCGGAGTTCTGTTGGGAAGCAGCCCTGAACAACTATGTGCCTCTGGACATGCGTAAGAGACATTCAGAGGGACGCTGTTTATAGCCAGACAATTTTCACGGTTGTAGTGAATCAGTGATGGCAGCAGAAAAGAAAAAAAGGGGGAATAAAAAGAGAGTGCATTTTACCCACACTGGTAAAGAAAGAAAGGACAAAACCCACACAAACAGCTTACTGTGAAGAAAAAAAACAATAAAAAAGATTGTATTTAGTCTGTGTTGAGGACTATCTTCAGCATTTGAATACACATCATTTTCTAACACAACTGAGAAATATAAATATTTACTCTAACCGAGCCAAAGACAACAACTGTTCGGTGAACAAACTAACACTGCCATCAGGACTGTAAACTTCTGAAACTGCTTTTGAAATATTTGCTTTTCCCTTCATGAGTAGAGTCACGGTTGGCACACAGCAGACCGGGGTAATATGTGAAACCAGGGGTGTTGTATTTCAGTGCTGCTGGAAAACTGAATTCTTTATCTGATCGCTTTAAAACACAACAGGCAGCATGTTCTGACTGTCATGTAAGCAGATCAGGGATATGTTTCACAAATCAACAAAAATCAGAACAATTTTCTAGTCCAGTGTTTTGGAAACAAGGAAAAAAGAAAACGGCTGTACACACATGGGTTCCTAATCACCTAAGTTTGAAGCTGTAAATGACCTGGACGTTGTCCATGATGACTACTTACAACTTACAACTTAGAACTTTTATTGTGATTGTACAGTTGCTTGCACAGCGAAATTAGGTTGCAAGATCACAAAGGTGCGGAAGTAAAGGAAGATATATATTTAAAAAATAAGAACAACAATATAAGAACACTATGTACATGATGTTTGGGTTGCAGGAAGCATTGCGGGGATGTGTGCAAGGGTAGTGTAATAAAATATAATAAATAATATATAAGGGTGGAAGGGGTGTGGTCGTTAAGGATAGGACTTCCTGACCTAGTGGACCCAGTGGATCAACATCACAAAGAAAGTGATTTGGTATTATAGTGATTCATCAGGTTTACTAAATACAGTGCATACCATAAACAGGAGCCAAAACATCAAGCAAAAGGTTCATTTGAAACCAAAGTAATGTGTTAACAGATGTAAGTCACACAGTTTTGTAAAGGAACCAACCCAGATGGCAGCAGACCAACAACTTTTGTGTTCTGTGTTGTATAAATATTTGTTTTTGTCAAAGGAGTCTGGTGACTTTATCTGCTGCCTATTGCACTTTAAAACTGATTGATTTTTTAGGTGACTACAGTATATTTCGCTGTCTGCGTCACAGTCTTGTGTGAAGAGAAAAAGGGAGAAACTGCAATGAATGTAACTGACAGCAGTGCGCAGCCTCATGGCAAGGCCATTTCAATAAATTAGATGAATTACATCAATGCATAATTTATTTTTCAACTGTATTTATTCTGGGTCTGCTTTCAAGTCATTATCTTAATAATAAATACCAAAGAAAATAAGTAAAGTTATATTCTTGGACTTTTTTTTGCTACGTTTTTATTCCAGTTTCCTTACAAATACATATAAGACTAATTCCCAGTCTCTTCCTCATAGGTTATAAATCTAACACTGGTATTGAATCCATATTTAATATTGGCAGGTACCCACACCTGGCAGGAGTGCTAAATCAAATCACAACCATTATAATTCAGTTTTTGTGCATGGTAATTACATCAGATGAAATTGTGAATATACCTACTCTCTGCACAACCCTACCACCCACCCTCTGCACGCCTGAAGCCTTGAATATCTGCTGCCGATTACAACCCGAGCTAAATAAATGTTTACAGTCTTTACTTTTCAAAGTAAAAGCAGAGCGGTGCACACTTACGACAGGCAACAATTAGCTTATGTCTGTGTCATTATACAACTTGGAAAATATTGACATTGGTCAGTTGCTGACGTCAGCCGTTGGTTCTGGTAAGACGTTGATGGGCCTCAGTGCAATATGATGACAATTATGAAGTCATTTTGGCAAATCCAAAAATGTTCTGCATGTGAAAATCTCCCCAAAAACCGGCATAATGAGAGGGGCGTACTGTAAGATCCAACAGTTCCTCATATCCCATATTTGAGTGGTGGTTTGTAAACAACGCTGAGAGCTGAAATAAATGTTTGAGCTGAGGGCTCGTGTCATGGGTGTGTTTTCGGGCTGGAAATACCACGTTCAGAATCAAAAGATCTACTGTACTTAAATCTCAGCAATTAGACTTAGACATGTTGGGTTACATGCAATCCGCACTGACTGGAAAATGGAGACTCTTTTCGATGCTGGGACAATGGAGACTTTGAAAAGAAGTTCTGTGAATCAGCATTTTTAGCTGAAAAAGTAGCACAAAATTCCCTCAGCAAACCACTTGGGAGTCACATGTTTGAGGAGAAAAATGAGAAAGGTGTTTTCTCCAACTGGCAGGTCGGGATGATTTAGTCTGACGAAAAAGGTGTCAAGCGAGCATAATCTCATCAGAGCACCTGAGTTACATTTCCTCTCATCTTGACTGGTTGGCAGTCGCACACACAGATACACAAACGCAGACGCTCTAAATCAGAGATGTGTACACTGTGAAAACCGAGCTGCAGAAACTCGCAGAGTTGGGAAGCCTTCCATCTCACTGTCTGCAGCTTCAACTCTGGACTCTATAATTAAGCTTCATTAAAGACCCCGTGACAGATGAACGGCAATAAATTTAGTGCAGGGATGTTTGTGCTCGAATGTTGTCAGAACTGTCAGCAACTTGTCAGCATTTTCATTTCCTTTAACCACCATGGGCATGAAACCCTCATTCATTTCCTCCACCAGCAGGTAAATCCCTTTTCCCACACTGTGTGCATGTTTTAACACAAAAGGGGGGATTTTAACTTCAAATTTTTAATACTGGTGCATCAGATGTGACAGATTCTCACTTTAATGTTGTTATTCCTCCTCCTTTTTTTATTGATTGACATGCTTTCTTCAGACTTGCTTTGGAAAATATAATAAATATCTCATATAACCGGTTACTGCTAAGCCCAGAGATCATAAAATGTGTAATCTGTTTACATTTAGTTGACAAAGCCCTGTAGTGTCTATAGGTACAAGGTCTGGAGGTCTTGTTTCCGGTTTGTGTCATACTTCTTACTGAGAAGTATTTTTAAAAGTAACCTTCCCAGAGTGACCACTGTAGACTTTTCTGGAACTAATATTGCCTGCTGAGTGAGAGCAATGGCTCACCAACCAATCGGGCTCTCTAGGCCTGTAGGACTGGGGCCTAAGACAGGAAAAGCTCAGGGAATATTGTAATACAGTTAAAAACCAGTAAAAGCCAACAAAATGTCTTTCGCACTGGTTAAAATAGCCAGTGTAGAATTCATTGTGGGGGCTTAAGGTCCAGCTGGCTGGGAAACCTTTGACGTGATGATCAAAAGAGATATTTTAAGACACCTTCAGTCTTAACCAATTAAGTGCTTACATTAGAGTCTGTAAACTAGTTATTCTGGTCCTTCATTGGAGCGTTGCATGAACTTGCTGACCAAAGAGGGTTCAGAGCTGGTCGTTCATGAATTTCATTCCTGGCGGTTTCATCTCTGGTTCATGTCATGTTCTTGAGCAGAACATTAAAATCCAGTTGCTCCTCCGGCCAGGCTAGAGGCTTTGGTCTTGTTTAGTGTTTTGAATAAAATGAGGGTTATTAGCAGTTCATTGAATACTCAGAACATTTAATTTTATTTCTAATATTTCAGTGCTAACCACAAGATTTTGCCTCAACAGTTCACTTTCAGATGTTTTTCTTTTCTGATGCAGGATTTGCATGACACTAGTTCTCTCTTTGCCATCTATCCGTGCAACCTAATGGATTATTCTAGTTTGTTTAGTTATGGCTGTCTCTCTCCAACTCAAGAACTCAAGAGCCCCAGAATATTATGGGACTAACTGTTGATACCTTACAACATCCTTGCTATTTTAACCAGCGCAATGCAAATAAAAAAGGATCTGTAAGAATCACAATTCTTTATTTGTGATTGTGTCATGAATATTTCTACTTTATTAAGTACATTTAAACATGTTTCCCAGACATGAATTAAGAGTTAATGTTAAAGCAAAAATTTATAAATGATAAAATATATAAATTTGTGGTCCCTTATGTGTCAGGAGTAGCGGAACAGTTGAGACACATTTTCTATAAACGCCACGTCTTTGTGGCTTTCAACCCTAAAAAATGCTGCGCTAAAAATTGGTCCACCCCTTTTCCTTTTCACAACATTTACATGAAAACAGAAACACCATCTCTGAATTGAGGAGGGGCAATTGCCATTAATCAATAGTCATTGATCAGTGATTGTTAATCAAAGTTCATAACAATTTGCATATTATGATAAAGAAACTGACCTTGCAGCCCAATGTTTGTCAGTGGTGCTAGTTTCAGTCATTATGCAAATGAACTGGTTATAAGGTTGGGGAAACCTGCAGTCAGCTGAGACTAAAGAAGTCACATGGATGAGTTACGAAACATTTCTCCCACTGAAAACGTTACGTCAAGATGAACAGAATCAACTTTTTGGAATTTCATTACTTGGAGCATGTTGCAAGAAACAGATAAGGAAGCTTGGCTGTATAAATATAATCAAACACCATTTTTTTTTGGCATGTGGCTTCTTAAATAAACTGGATGGTGGAAGAGTGGTAAACCCAAGTCCACATAAAGCTGGTTCCTGCTGTAATTGCGGCGAATAACAGCCCACCACATACCACCTGAAAATATGATGCATGTCTGCTGTTATTATGTCAATTTTATCTGACAAGTGCCAGAGAACCCTTCAACATAATATTGGAAATAGCATTTTCAAATATCAGTCCACCATGACCAGAGATGTAAGCTGCATGTTACTGTGTGGTTTATTGAACTCTTCTCATGTTCACTTTACGGCCACAGCTGACCACTCCACATCGGTCTTGGTGACCACAAATTTCCACCAGCTTCCTTTGAAAGCTAATCAGGTCTTCCTGTTGCACTTGGAATTCAAAGATAGGGCTTACCCCTGCACTGATTAGCAGCAAAAACAAAAACAAAACTTTTCCCATTTTGCTTTTTAGTCTGATTCTGGACATGACTCAGAATTTTAACCCCTCGGCTCTCCACATCTGTCGCGAAGGCAAACATCTTGCTTCCTCCACGCCCTTGCACAACTGTTTGCAGCAACAGGCACCTTAACACATGAGGGCACTTTTAGCTTTCAATATCTGGAGATACCACAAGGCTTTGAAATGGGTTAAAGAAGTTAATGATGAAACAATGGCAGCTGCAGACACACTGGTATGTTGATTTCCTTACTGCTTTTGGATTTTTCCTCCTAAAGTCAGCTTTTATATGTTTTGCTGAAAGAGCAGCTCTGTACTGTGGTTTGTTGGTGGATACTATGATGTTTTATAAACTAATGTTTGGTGCGTCATATGTGTTAGGACCACTACTTTTTATGCAGGGTGTTTTAATATTTACCTAAAGTAGTTAGGAGTAATAGCTGAAATAAGATGAAGTAAGATGAAAGTATAAAGAAGTGATGTTGTTATTTCATAGGCCAATTTAAAATTTTGGCTCAACATATTTAATAAGCTGGTGGAACTGGTCACTGTGGGCTTGAATCCACTGATTGGCCGAGGCTTTCCTTTGTGGAATTTGCATGTTTTCCCTGTGCTTGTGTGAGTTCTTTCCAGGCTCTCCAGCTTCTTCTGACAGTCCAAAGACATACAAGCTCCAGCCCGCCTGCAAAGCTGAATGGGATAAATGGTACAAAATGCATGGATACGTAATGAAACAGATGTTATGGAGTACTGGGTAAAAGCTGTGGATAATGAGTTGAAACAGTTATCTATAATGGTAAGTTAAAAGCCATTGAGTGGTCAGTAAGACAACAAAAAACACTTTATAAATGCAGGTAATTTACACAAAAGCTGTTGCTGATGAGGGAGTTTTTTTTAGTTAATCGGACACAGCTTTTTAGTGAAAAAACTTGAAATTTTTGTATTAGGGCATTTATTCTATTCACTAATGTTCTTCTGCTTAATTAGTGGCAGCAGGCTAAGCAGGGAAGGCTGGATGTCCTTATTCTCCCGTTCTTCCTGGGGTATATTGAGGTGTTCCTCAGTCAGATTAGATATATAATCTCTCCAGTGAGTCCTGGAACAGCAGATCAACTGGAAAACCATCAAAGGGTGCCTAGGCAATACTACTGAAGTTGCTTATATCTCAGGGCCCAGCTACCCTACACAGGAAATTCATTTCAAGCAACATATCTTTGTGAACTTAGCTTTTCAGGTATGACACAGATCAGCTGACTAGAGGTGAGGGCTGGGATGAGCTGATAAATCAAAAGATTACATTTTTTGGCTCAACTCTCTCTTCATTACTACAGTGTGGTACAAAGCCCACAATATTGTGGATGCTGCAGCAATCCTGCCCATGCTCCACCTTCCCGTGACTCATCAGTAAGATCCCACGATACTTGAACAACTCCCTTGTTTGGGGCAGCCTCCCACAAACCAGGGGGAGCACTCAATTTTCCATCTGAGAAACACAGCCCCAGCCTTGGAGCTGCTGGCTTTCATCTCAGCCATTTCACAATCAGCTATAAACCACTGAAATACATGGTGAAGCTCACATGTTGAACAGAACGACATCATCTGCAAAAAGCTCGGATTCTAGTTTTCCCAAAATAGATACCTCCTTACGCAGGTAGCATTGACTAGTGATTAATAAGAGTTGTAAGGCTGAACTTTATGATAGCCATAAAATCAAAACAAGGCATAAAAAAGGCTAAAGAGCTGTGGATAAGCTGCAGAAAGTGAGTTATGTCATATTATGTTATCTATTATTATTATTATTATTATATTCTCTTATCTATTATCAGTACTAGTGGACAGATGCTGCTATTACAGCTTTATGCGGTGTTTATGCAGTTATGCATCATAAAACTTGAATAAAGGGCTCATTTGCAGTCAAAATACAGTAAATGTGAAGGCAGTGTATTTTAATTTTTCAGTTTTTATTCACCCTCGACAGCAGAAATATAGCCTTCAATCGCATAAATAGATTCTGAAAAAGTAGTTTATTCCAAACAGGCACTTTCCATCATCAGTCCACTGCCTGCTTTCCTGATCTCATAATCCAGACAGGTGGCTTGCAGCTGAAACCTTATTCTCAAAGTCTGTTCTATCGCTGCTCTGCACCTTCAGCTCAATGACCGCGTCAGGGTAAGGGCCCACTGAATTATGTCAAAGTGAATTCCCGGCGGTGGCAATGGGATACAGTAGCTGAGGCACCAAATGGACCTCTGTGCAGGAACAGTGAGTTCACGAGGCGTAGAGTTTCATATCTTGTTGACAGCTAACGGGCAGCATTACCGCATGAGCCATTTGAGTCCTCGTACGTCTGTGGGACCTTTTCTGATCCACCAGCTTATCCTTCAGAGTGAGATTGTTTTGCTTTCAGGCGTTGTGCATGTTGTGTAGCTAAAGATGGGATAAACCCACTAGGAATGTTTTTTGTGGTGCAACACAATGTTCATTTCCGGATGCTGATTGTCTCTACCGTGCATGTGGCTCCTTAAAAAGAGCATACTGTGGCATCTGGCCACAAAAAGCTTATATCAAATTTTATTTCCTCTTCCTACCCACACAGAAAAAACCCCTAAAAGTCTTGATTTCTACTCTCTCCCAGACTCACACCAGAGAGCAATCCAAAGAAGAATTTGATCTGAAGTGATCTTCTAACAAAAGACCCATCAGACTCCCTCAAACACAAATCACAAAGAAACTCACAGAACCTCTTGGTGTGATTCACGTGAGGCACGGATTCAGAGTTGTTTTGACAGACGGTGGATGTTAAAGGGAAGATTTAAGAGTACCTGCGTGCAGCCAGCAGGTACGCAGCAGTTGAGCTCAGCAGCCCACACACAAAGACTCCTAATCACTTTTTTATCCACACTGGGAGGGAAAAAACAGAGAGTCTAAAAAAAGAAAAAGTGCATTAAAAGTATAAGTACTCTGTTTTCTAGTGCTGACACAGATTGATGCATTCAGCAGGGGCAGATTAGCAGCCTTGGAGCTCACATTTAAGGTCAGCGCTGATCGAATCCCGGATAAGAACATGCAAGAACAATTTGCAGATGCCTTAAAATTTCGGAGCAGTGATGTGGTCTCGCCGAAAACCAGCAACTCGACTGTAGTGCGTTTGTGTAAGTGAGAAATGAAACTAGCTTTGAAGCAATATTTCAGGTTTCAACACTGCAACATTCTTTCTAGATAAAAAGAAAGATTTTATTATTTAAAGAACATTCTTAACACAAGGAGCATTTAGTCACTGACCTGGAATTTTCTTTCATATCACATAATCAGATAGAAATTGTTCAAACTTTTTCAAAGTTCATTATTTAACTTAGCGATCAAAAGCTAAGAAAACCATTTCACCACAAGGTCGATTGAGTAGCTATTCTGGAATTTTCCATCATGAAAAACAACTGAATCTGCCCAGTTTTATTTGAATTATAGACGTTTAAGCACTGTTAAGAAATTCATGGAAATAAGCTTGTTCATCCAGCCAAAAGGTTCATTTAGTTGATGTTTTGTGAATTTTCCACCATTGTTGTTACAAAACCTATTAAAAAGGGCAACACTGTATTACCTTTAATCACAACCTCAAGAAGAAAAAACTTCTGCATTGGCTGTTGTTTGACAAACACCTTTATTTCCCTTCATGAGAGTTAAGGAAGCCCTGAAAAGTTTCTACTTCATAATGCAGAACAAATTTATTAAAAATTCCTTCTGCTTTCTGGGTGGCTTGTGCCATAATCTCAAACATGAGGTGATGTGGATCGCGTCCAATATAAACTCACTCTCAGACAATAGCTCGCCTTGGTAGGTAATGTCCTGACTTTCTGGATTCTGCACAGTTTGCAAACACAAAGGCAGCTTTCCTGCGCAATGTAATCATTTATGAAGTATGTGAGAAAACAGCACGAGTAACCTGGCAGTAAACAACATTAAAACTGAGCTGGAAGTCAGTTCCTTGAGGTCACAACCGGGCACTGTGGGTTAGAGAGCGCTGCTTTGCAAAACACAGTTTGATGAGTTGCCATAAACAGTCTCACTATTGCGGTCAATCTGGTGAATGTACACTGTCCCATTATGTAGTTGAAATTACACTTAATTAATTTCATGGGGAGGGCAGTCAGGGTTGAGGGTAGATGGCATTCCCATGGTTCATATCAGTGTTGAAGGGTCTTTCTAATTTCACTCCCTCAGGCTGGCTCAGTGAACGGAGGGGCCTGTTTTTGAGGTGGATGTGTGGGCTTGATCATTTGGCCATTCAGTGATGTGATGTTGGCCTCTCAGGGAACCTACATGTGAGTGCAGTGCCGAGCGCTCAGTCTTAATGCTGCCTGACAGCTCATGGCTGCAGCTCAGCTGCTGGCGTTTATGTAGGGTGGTCTCGGCTTACGGCGGAGGCTGGCAGGGCAGCCGGGGTGGAGTGCCTGAGTTCACTGAATCCTCCAACGGTAGCAGAGACGTAAAGCGGCCATACTGCGAGTTCACTGGGTCTTTTTAGGGGCTTCAACACCCGAGGACCCCCGCCGGTTTAACATTTCACCACGTAATTAGATTACTAATGTAGTGTGAAATTAAATTGAGTGGGCGTTTCGAGTGAAAACCAGGCATTCTCTCCGAGGTCACCCGTGTTTTTTTTCCGAGGTGCCAGTAAAGTCCATGGTTGCCTTCAGCGGGCGATATCACAATGGTGTCATATGTGCAGCCTCCAAGGTCTCCTGCACTTGCCAGTAAAAACAAGTGTCTTATAATTGCTTTCTCCGGCTCTCCCCGTTCATCTCAAAGGTGCTCTCACACTCCAAGGTTGCTACAGAATAAAACAATTATACACAGAGCACACACACAAGTTGTCACTCCTTTGTGACCTTGCAAGCACTTACAATAGCTTCCAGCTGTCTCTTTGGGACTCTTAGGGAATATTTTTTTAAACCCAAGTCACTTTGGTAAGAGTCTTATACAGCTGATTTGCAAGGTCTCATTCCTAAAACAAAAAATAATTGTCCCCACCTTGACTCTCAAATACATTCCACTATTTTGTGTTTATCCTGCACACTGGATTTGCCCAAACTTTAAAAAATAAAACCTTATTGCAGCAAATTTAAAAAAGATTATTAGTGGGACAAACTGAGCTGCACGTTGTCCAACACTGTGCTGAATTAGAAGAGGTTTTGTATGTAGAATTGGATTCCCTCACCTATGGCTGGACAGAAATCCAATTTTAACATACTGATCAATTTTATATATTATTGATCAAGCTGAACACAAACGTCCTTGCCCTTTTTTCCTGAAATTGGCAGATTAGGAGTAATTTGTAAGGTGTTGCGAACAAATACAACAAAATAAAACCAGTACCGGTTACAAAAAAAAAAGAAGATTTATTCATAAAACATGGGAAAAGACCCAGGGAAACAGAGTTAACGATAAAAACGATAAAAAATAACGCTAAAAACTAATAAAAACCCTGAAAACCATCAATTTCACACCTGAGCCTCAATTCTCGCGGCCCGGTACCGGGGTTGGGGACCGCTGCTTTATAACATCCAAAAATGATGAGTCAGGTGGCGGTTTGCAACATTTTCAGCTCGACCTTTGTTAAATATCTGAAAACAGCAACTGGGCCTTTAGTAAACTAGTATTTATCACTACTTCATGACATGTTATGGAGTAAGTTATTAATATATTGAGCCATATAAACCAATTAAATAAAGGAAATATTTTATTTTCACCTAACCCAAGCCAATACAAGTGGGTGGTATTGCAATGGCTGCAGACGATAAAGTTAAAAATGTTTGTTCCAGTAATATTAAAAGTTAAAGTTTTTTGGACTGTCATAAAATATATTTATAATGTCTGGACTGTGAAGTGTGCTGTCCTGAAAGATATATATGTTTTTGGGGTTTTTTTTTTTAACTCTGTCAACAAATTGAATTTTCTGTGTGTTGGGACCTTGGGTATGACTAAACCAGAGCCTCAACTGTGGACCCCTGTAGGTACATCTGTGGATATTTGCAGGTGGGAAGTGGCGGTTTGAATCGCACGTAATGGATTTTTCTTAGGAAAGTTTGAGTTTGAGGCTTGGAACTCATTTCCACATCATATGTCACGTCCAGAGCACCTACGAGAAACTGCATTTCACCTTTGGAGAACTCTATTTACTTCCTTCTTTTTCTTACGGAAACGCTGAACCGAAGGCTTCTAATGGCGCATACATAGACAGGAAGTGCCCTAATTTCCGCCACCATTACTGAAACATGTATTTGGTCATAATCGCTGCATTTCAGGTGCACCATCACACTCTGTGTAGTTTGCAGAAAAGAACATCTGGTGACAATCAGGGGTATCGGTCTTGACAGCGTAACTGTCAGCACGCATCTCCTGCAGCAAACCATCTACTGCCTGCTCAGTTATGTTACCCAGAGGCCTTTTCTTTGCCCACCCCCCTGCTGTGTGTGTGGTTTGCCAGGAGCTTGTTTGTACAGATGACTCTCTGATCACACTTTTCTCACAAGGGATAATAAAGCCTTGACCCTGAGAGTGCACTTGCCTGGTTATTCTGTGAGTTGTGTGTTTAAGTGTGTCAGAGTTCTGCTGGGTGTAACTGTCCACAAATGTGACCGGTTTAAAATGATCTTTGTGGGGATGCAGGAACTACAATTGGTCAGATTTATTTATTTATTTATTTTTAAAGAAGTCTGATCTACTGCTTAAGACTTTAGCTGATTTTCTATTTATTCCTTGTAAAATTAACTGAACATGAATTTCAATAAATCCTCTTTAGCATGTTTTAAATATCTTCCAAACTTTATCACCTGAGCAGTTCATGTTAGATTTACTCATAAATAACTTTACCTTAAATTACGGCAACTTGGAGTACATGGACCGGCAAAGCTATGAAAAGCGAAGAAATGGCAAATGTTAAATTGGCAGGTTACTGGTAACAATGCTAACATTTGGACTCAGAACATTACATTGCATTGTGTTTCATGGAAGGCATATTAGTACTGAATGGATAAAATGCCAGTCGGTACATTTTCTCTACATGTTGATTGTTTCTGCATAGATGTAAGGTAATCTGGCTCTGTGGTACAGATGGTCTGGATTTTACTGGGATATAGAAGCAGGTCTATAGAGAATGGGAGCTCTGTGTACTTCTAAGACATTACAAGTATCACTGTAGTTGTGTATTTTAGTATTAATCTCTGGAAAAACACATTTTAAACAGACATCTGAGCTAAAACAAATACCACGATTAACTTTAAAAAAATGGAAATTGTGTATGGACAGGAAATACTGAGTGACATTTTGGAAGATCCTGAGTAAGCATAAAAATCAACCCCCAGTTTAAATTTATTAATTGGTCACTTACACGTTAGCAGCATATTTCATCTCCATATAAAACAGTGAAAGCACTGCACCTGATTTTTAACACCCAAACTCAGGATATGAAGCTCTCCAAGGACATGGTCAGTGCTGCTTTCAGGAAAAGGCAGGTTTGTGGCCAAAAGATGTGGGTTTAAGTATTTAGAAGAGCAAATGAGTATAACTAGATGACTGATAGAGTTTAAATTGTGCTGCATGTTTAAAAAAGGGGTTTCATTTACCACACAGAGCGGTTTTGTAACTGTAAGGTCTTGGAAAGTTCAAACTTTCCTTCATTCCCCAGAAGTCCTGTGAAGACTAATGATACTTTTTCATTCACATAGGTTAAGGAAGAAACCTCATAAAGAGAACAAAGTGATGGATGAAACCTGACATCAAATTGCCTTAAATGTGAGATTTTGGGGGGATTTTTGACTGAATTTGACACTTCACAGTAAAAGTAGACAGGCAATGTGGGATCTAACAAAGGTCTAGCCAGCTGAGGACTGAGCCCATCTGGAATATGCCTCTGTCGTTTGTCCATAAGGTTGTAATATTCAAAATGTTTGGCTTTTCTTAAACTTTGGTTTCAATAAAAACAAACAAGCCTTTTTTTCAGCTGATGAAGTTTGCTGTGGAGGTGATTTGTATGGTGGTTTGCATGTGGTCCCCATTCACTGAGAATGTTGTGTAAAGCTTCTTTCTTTCTAACTGCTATTTACCAAGTGTCAAAAAACAGTCATTAGGTCATGGTTTAAACTGGTTTTTACCTTCTTCAAACTGGCGGCAACCTGTTTTAACCATGTTTCAAAGAAGGGATAAGTTGAAAGCTTAAAGTTCAACCTCATTTTGGCTTAATTGGCAAGATATGCTTGCAGTTCAGCCCAGTGGGACAGTTTCCATTACTATAAAATAACCATTGGAGGATCAGTTCATGAACCAAAGCTAACAAATCAGGATCAATCCTTCTGCCACTGAGACAAAATAATGGTTTGAATATCTCTGTAATTTAATTTACATGTTATCTTGTAATTGATTTCACTGCAATTGTTAATCTGATGAGCCTATACTACGGTTTACATGGAGTCTGTCACCATCCAACTTTGGAAAACAGTTGAGCTAATCTCAACTACTTGAAAGTGAAAACATCTAAAATTCTAAGATACTAGCTCCTGCATCATCTGAGGTCATCTTGATACAATTTGATGGTAGGAGTCGTGAGAGTAATAATGACAGACAATTACTGAGGAAGTGGTGTGCGTCTTAAGTGTCGTGACATGCAGCAAGAACTCACCAAACAACAATAGAAGGAGTCAGTATCCATCTGAAAATCCTTTGCAGTTATAAATCCCTTTGCTCCTGGAGTGATGGGCTTAGCTGTGGGTTGAAATTCCATATGCCATTCCATATGACACTGAGCAGATCACTTTGAGGGTTTGGCTTTTCCTCTAGATTCTGCTTTTTCTGTAATTTCTTTATGGCTTGCCAATTGAAAGCAGCACTGAATCCGTCTGCTCTGGCTATGCTCAGAGTGTTTACATTCTCCTCTCTACACTCTTTGATAAAATACCAGGCCTCAGTTTTTGATTTAAACAATATCCAGCTCCATTATTTAATTTACATATTCTATTTGAAAATGTGGATGTGATAGTGAAGGCAAATAAACTTTAGTCGAAAGGCCTACCTGGCACAAACAAAGTGGCTTGAAAGGTTATGGTTAGCAACGACACTGTTGGCATATCTGTGTGCGCTGCATCAGCTGTGAATGTGATTACATTTCAAGGAAGTTGCACGTCAGGTTATGGCAGAGGCTTCAGCAGGGAGGAAGAACAAGAACTCGTTGTCAGCTGTGGTCCATGGAAGTGGAATTAAAGTCCATCTTAACCATTAACACATGATCAGGAACAGTCCTAGGTAGTTGGTAATGACTGAACTTTCCAAAAAAGAATGGAAAGGGGCATTAATGCGGAACTGCATGGGAAACACTGGATATTTTCAATATGGGTGTCTTGCTCTGGTTTAGAAGGGTTGGTGGGCCTTTCTTAAGTCTCTAGTTTTAGACTCATAACTTAAAAGGGCAGAAGGAGACATGTTTAATGTTAATTTTCTCAGTTTTGTGTAAAATATATTTACCAGAAAAATGCTGCATTTCTGTAATCCATTAAGAAATGTTTAACAGAGCCAAATTCTAACTAATTGTTTCATTTTTATATAGTGAATTTATAATTTTAGAGACACATAACACTCAGAAACCTGAAACACTGGAGGCTTTGAGAAATGATGACTAAAGTACGGATATCTTGAGAGTGCTTGTATAATTGAAAAAGAAAAAAAGAGAGCCATGTGTTGGATCTCAGGGATGAAAATTATGTCTTAATATTTTTCTGAAACATCAGACTTCAAGCAGCCTAGCGTTTGCTGATGTAGCTGTTGCATCTCCTTCAGACTAATAGGATGAAATTGCCTTTGGATTCTGATCCAGGGTCTGCTTTGCAATTTCCTCTGCAATATTTTAGGTGAGGGGTTACTGCAGTAACCCCAGATTCCCAGTCAGGACTTCCAGAAAGTGAAGGACGACGTCCAGAATGTTTTATTCTCTTAACCTTTCATTCAATGCAACTGAGAATTGCAGTAATTAATCAAACTGTCATTTCACATCCAAGGTAATAGGAGAACAGAGCCAAAACATCAGAGCACTACTCAGTTCAAATATTTACCGAGGTCTCTGTAATAATGTAAGTCTTGAATTTTGCTTTGGGCCTGTTTACTGTGAAAATAAAGATGTCTTTTTGTAGTCTATTTATATTTAACAAGAGAGAATGTTGTTCCCACCCAGCAGTTTTAGTATTATCGTTACTATAACAACACGCATTAGAATAAGCATTAAAATATTAAATGCTTAGCTGATTCGATTTTATGAGTAGAAATACATCACGTTCACTTTAAGGCAGTTTTGTAGGACATTTGACAAACAAGCAAACAAAAGGCTCTTAAAGATATATTTTTTAAAGTCTTTATAATTTAGCACAACTCAGACAAAAAACAATGGGCCATCGTCACAGGTTGTCTAGATTTTTTTTTTTTTTTTGGCCAAGAAAACAAACAATATTTATTTTGTTTGGCTTTTAGTTGGGAAGATTGCTGGGTGATCGCGTTCCCCGCTGTGATAAATATTCATTCACACATCTAGTTTTATTAGTTTTAATCTTTTAACTTTGTGCATCAGGCAAACATTAAATTATATGCAACATTCTCTGACTGGAAGAAATTTGTTTAACATTTAAACCTATTTTCTGTACATTCCAGCACATAAAATTAAATATTATTTTTGTGTTTACACTCACTCTTTCAAATGAATGCACGTAAAACACAGCAGAAAATAAATAAAATCAAAGACTCAGCGGTCCTGTTGCTCTATTTTCACCTGTATAGCAGGAGTGGGGCAGGTGGAGGTTTGCCCTGGAGCAGGTGTGTCGTAGCGGTCAGTGAAAGGATCTGGGAGTTTCACATTCCCGTGGCAGCGTACTGACTGTGCTTGCTCGGAGGTTTAGGGGGTTTTTTCGCTGTAAAAAGAAGTTTTCTTTCCACGCAGTGAACAGCGGACGCTAATGTTTTTGTCACTTTTTATGGAATCAAACTCAAAATAAAAAAGTAATCGGATTACAGTAACGCGTAACGCATTACTGCCCATCTCTGGTGAGGATACAAGATGAACATAGCTACCAAGATTTTACCTACTGGTTCAAGAAGACCCATTTTTAAACCTTGAGATATGAATTTTGTTGTCCCGGTCACTGACAACAATTTGATCATTTTCCTTTCAACACTTGAAATAGAATGCCCAAAATTTCCTCTAGAGCATAGGTGTCAAACTCCAGTCCTTGAGGGTCAGTGTCCTGAAACTTTTCTGTGTCCCTGCTGCAACTCACTTAAATAAAATTAGTAGGTCATTAGCCATTTGATTCACATTACAGCAGCTCATGAGTGAATGAACATGGTGCAATAACAGTACTTTTAGAAGTTTTTCAAACACTTACATTTACTTAAAGTTACTTGAGTAGGGTTAGGGGTTGCCACCTCAGTAGGCAGTTAAGTTCTATAGTCTTACTAATGAGCTAATTTTATTCAGGTGTGTTGCAGCAGGGACACCGTTTTAGGACACTGGACCTCGAGAGGATGCTCGAGAGGATGGGATATGTTTTTACGAAGGCTTTAAAAAGAAAAAAAGAGACTATACACTTTGCTTTAAAACCATTGCAATCTTTTTGGCTAACTTCCCAGTCATCGTACAAAAGGTTGCATACTATGTTGCGTACACTGGAGTGAAATTAGGTGTGAAAAGGTTGAGAGATAGTTATGTTGGATATTCCTTATAGTGGGCTGTGTCAACAGTCAACAAATCCACTTTCTGACAACATTTTATGTTATGAAAAGGTTTCACTAATAGCAACAACTCATGTTGTCTTTTGTACACAGCCATCATCCATCTGGCTTGTAGCGTTATCCACCTGCTGTAATGCTACTGTGTGGCACAGACCAAACAACAGGATTATTATAGCCTAGGTGCATATGTGTAAAATGACTAGCAGCTTTTAAATAAATAAAAATCCAGATGTCCAGTAGCAGCTGGCCAACAGGCGGAAAGCCTAGGTGCATATGTATATATGCAAAGATTACGCTACCTTAGAGATTTCTAGATACTGTGACACTGCCAAAAATGAGTCAGCTCTCCAGATAACCCAGCTGAATACTTTTGGAATATTCTGAAGCAAGGTTTCCAAGACAGTATCCCTAAAACTCAGAATCAGGAAATATCTTTTCCACCTTACTAGAACACTTCATCAGATTGTTCCTTTAATTTGTCATTCCACTGTATATGCATTTGGCTTGTGACTTTAACATACTCCACTGCATCAGTAATTCATTAATGTCGGCCTGCAGCATGGATTTAAAACTGTCCCAATGAACAAACTCATTTATCTGGATTTCAGACACGAGGAAAACTTATTTGCAGACTCACAATCTGGGAAGCATTATGTTCTGAATATTTGACTTGCAGTGAAAAGTTGAGATGCTTTCCTCTGCTTAATGACACAGCGAGACCGACCAGGGACCATCTCAGAATACCCACTTTTTAAAAAAGTAATTCCAGAGCCTACAGCTGCCACTAAGAATTTGGCAGCACTATCAGAATTATAATCACTTCTAATTGGAGACCAGGAGGGTGAGGAATTTGACTTTGTTACTGCTGACACATGAAAAGACAGTTACACTGTGCAGGACTGACTGGACACAGCAGGTAGAGGACAAAAGGTAAGTGGACCTCCCAAGTGGCATATATAAAACCATATATTTGACTTAGAAATGTGCCATATTATCTTAACAATTCTTCCACAGTACTGTTAGTTTTCATACTACCTTTTTAGGGGTTTTGAAATAAAAAAAGTTCTCTCTGCAGCCCAGAAACTTGTCAAGTAACAAAATAACCCAAACAGTGGTCTCAGTACAGCGCATTTTCGTTAAATTTATGCATACCTTTTTGACGTATTGTCTCACAATGACAGTCTCAGTGAAATACATCAATATTCAGTTCGCAGTGTGCAGAAAGAGGTGGGAAGAAGAGACTCCTTGTTCGAATTATACGCAAATGCAAATAATCTGCAAAAGCCATATGCGTGATCTGCCTTTAAATAACAAATGATGTTCCTGGTTGCATGACAGAAAAACAATAATGACACAAATGAGCTCAGATGTACTGGAACCAGCTGAACTGAGGCGCTGTAGTTTTGAATTGCAGTAGGCTGTGTGAGAATTAGTTTTCAGTGGATATTAAACTGTATTGGGAAATCTCCCATAGGCTGGATGGACAGCATGGATTTGTAGTTATTTGGACTTGCATGTCTTTTAACTTTAGTTGTAATCAATCAAAAAATGCAACCAAACGTCCAGGTCAGAAACAGATGTATAATCAGCTGGTCTATTGGCCTGTAAATGGCCTGTATTTATATAGCGCTTTACTAGTCCCTAAGGACCCCAAAGCACTTTACATATCCAGTCATCCACCCATTCATACACACATTCACACACTGGTGATGGCAAGCTACATTGTAGCCACAGCCACCCTGGGGCGCACTGACAGAGGCGAGGCTGCCGGACACTGGCGCCACCACGCCCTCTGACCACCACCAGTAGGCAACGGGTGAAGTGTCTTGCCCAAGGACACGACCGAGACTGTCCAAGCCAGGGCTCGAACCGGCAACCTTCCGATTACAAGGCGAACTCCCAACTCTTGAGCCACGATCGCCCCCTATTGTAACAGTTGCTGTTGTAATGCAGTGTATCACCACATGGTGGCGCTTCCTGTCTCATGACTGGTGTGTCACCCCTTTTTTTGTTCTTCTTCGCACTCTCCCTGTAATGGATGCTCCCGTGTGTACGTGGAGTAGTGTGCTCTCAAGTAATGTGTGGTAGAGGTAGCACTTTTATTTTAGATTTTTTAAATAAATGAGTACTTGTGGAAAGTCAGAAGCTGCTCATTCTTTATCCACCTGCACACCTCCATGGCTGGCTTCATCTCCACCCTACGTTACACTATACTGCAGCTCCAGCTGATATCAACATATTTTGCTTTCACACGTTTCAGATTTTGGACACTTGTCCCCTGAACTTCTGGTGTACTTTCTCAACTTTTATTCAGTTTAGTGTTATTTACACTCTCATTGGCCACAGTATTAGGTACACCTGCTCGACTGTTCACTTATGCAGTTATTTGTTCAGTCACATGACAGTAACGCGGTCTATTTAGGCTTGAAGCACGGTCAAGACAAGCTGCTGAAGTTAAAACTGAGCGTCAGAAAAAAAGGTGATTTAGGTGACTTTGATGGATGTTGCTGCCAGACAGATTGGTCTGGAAGAAACTGCTGATGTACTGGGATTTTCCCCACACAGCCATCTCGAGTTTACAGAGACTGGTCTGAAATTATCCTGTGAGCGGTAGTGCTCTGGATGATAATGATGTCAGAGGAGACTTGCCAGACAGACAGGAAAGCAAAAGTAACTAAGTAACCACTTACTATACAGAAGAGCATCTCTGAATGAACGACATGCCGAACCTCAAAGCAGATGAGTTACAGCAGCAGGAAACCAGGAGAACAGGAAACTGAGCCTATAGTTCACACGAGGTCTCCAAAGTTGCATATTAGAGGACTGGAGAAACTGTTGCAGATTGCAAAACCGCTGCCATCTACATACACATAAAGAAATTCACGTGATTTAGTTTCTGCAGGATGGCAACTTAACAACAAAATAACACAGGTATTCAGCAACCTTGCTTTTATAGAGGAATATAACTCAAGTCCTGTATTGCAAAGAGACACATTGCAGAGTTGCACTTGTCGGTGCAGACTAATTCAGATTGATTGCAATGGGTTCGCAACCTGTCGGTGTTTAAAAAATTTTAGACGACAGTTATTTGCAAACCTTCACCAACCAGTTTAAGAGTGACTGCAGTCAATCTGAGTCAGACCATGACTGCATGGAGACAGTGTCCCACTAGGCAAACTATGCAGCCAGCATGCAATCGCAAGTGGTCACCCGGAAGTTGAGTGTCCCCCTGACCAGATGACCACAGGCAACCACAAAGTTACAAGGAGGCATTTTCATTATTATAGCAAAACTGTCTCTGGCTAGTCCATGCAAATTGCAGGATGTAATTTTTTCAGTTGTGCAGTAACCAACAAAAGCTATGAAAAAGGTTACACTAGGAACTACATTAGGATTAGGATCTAGCTGGAAAAAGTAGCTCCTGAGTTTAAAGGTTGAACATTAAGTCTAATTGTCCAATCTACAATGGCATGAGGTACTACTAGCATGGTAGACCATCAGTGAAATACTAGTATTTTACTGACTTCAAGGACACATAGGAGCGTTTCTCCTCCTTCCTGACTGGATGCAAATTTCCCAGCATCCAGCAGAGCCTCACTGCACACAGGGAGAGTGAGCTTGAATGTTTATTCACTTGTCTAGATGGCATCATCGCCTGACACACCCCAAAGAATGAGGTGCGGAGTTGTGATGCCCCCCTGTTTTTACTGTGGTTGTTATCATATCCCGTGACACTTTCACCTTATGCAGCTATAAATTCATTCATGCCACCTGATTTATATTGTCTGGCTGGATTCATGCCTCACTGTTGAGATTAACATGCCTCTATACCGGCTTAATCCATGATGGATGAGGTGTGCACATACTGACTGTTTCAGGAGTGCTGGGAGGAGACAGGGCTGTAATTTTCACATGAGATGATGAACACTCGAGTTCAGTTTTGCCTCTAATTTCACCACAAACTGCGTTGGTGTCCACATGTTTACCATCACTGATCTAAACTACTGCTTTGAGTTATTTTTGATGTGGGTCTTCCTTTTAGATGGCAAAGTCCTGACTATAAAAGATCCAAACTTTTCTACAACTGAGCAAGCATTCACTAAAAATCACCCTAACCTTTATGAAGTGCTTTGCAAAAACTTTAGACTCTAAAAGTTGACTCATGATGCTTTCAGAAATAATACCAATACATCAAAAAAGAGCAGCTAATGGAACAGAAATAACAAGCTCTATCTTGGAGTCAACACTACAGTTTTCAAGGTAGTTAACAGGTGGGTTTACATGCTGAAAGCATGGTGGTGCAGTGCAGCCGGTTGGCAGGGGGCCTTTGATCTAATAATAATAATAATAATGTATACTTTATTGATCCCCCGTGGGGAAATTCCTCTCTGCATTTAACCCATCCTGCTCAGCAGTGGGCAGCAGTGTGTAGGGACAGTACCTTGCTCAGGGGATTTGAAACCCCCAACCTTCTGATCAGGGGCCACCACTCTACCTACTGAGCTATAGAATTGAGTTGAAAACCCATGCATCCAAAGACAAGCATGGTTCAGGCATATCAGCAATTCTTAAATGGTCAGACGTCGTCGTTGTCCATGTGAATGATGATCTGCGTTAGCTAGACCAGACTTACAACCTGTTCTGTGCATAACTCACTTTTTTGCCCTGTGGGATCTCAAATAGGCTCCGAGGGCTGGCAGGTGACCCTGAATTTAATAAGTGGGAGAAAATGGAAGGGTCGTATCTTCAGTCAGCTGTATTATGAAAAGTTATGAAAAGTTTTGATACAAGCTCATCTTCTAGCTGTGAATCCTTCAAAATGACTTTTTATTGTAATCATATTTTCATACTTAGCATAATTTGAGATTTTTTTTTAGATTTGTTTGATTTAAAAGAAAAAAAAAAATAGGCATCACAGCAGGCACCCCACAATGTGCAGTGGTGCATGTATTCTTCTAACTAGTAAAGTAAAATAAAATAATATAATGCCCATGGTGCGATCATGTCAAAAAATAAATTAATTGATAAATAAATAAATAGTTAGGCTGACATATGATCTGGCTTAAAACAGAATATCTTCCTTGATTTTCATTACTCTAGCTACATAATGTTACTGATCATTGGTTTAGACTGCACTGCCACCAACCCCTACAGCTAGTGCTTCTCAATGCCTCTAAGTGAAGAGGCAAAATAACAGAGAGAAAATCACAAGCAATTATTATACACTGACCATTTAAACTCCAATTACTCTTCAGAAATGCACAGGAACCGTCAATTTCCAATGAAAACTGACTTTAAATACCAGACGTGATTGGATCAAGTCCATTCTCCTGAAAATAGTTGTTTTTCAAGTAGTTGACACATAATAATCCAACGCTGCAGGGCGAGCTATGTTAGTTTGTCCCTATGGATCCTCCTCATCAGCATCAGTTTGCACTCAGGAACTCAACAGCTGAATGTTCCCATTCACTATGAAACTTAATCCTCGGATATATGCGAAGCAAAGTGGTTTCCTCCCCTTATTAACGTCCTCGTAAATCAGGCCAATTGGGTGTCCCGTCGTGAATGAGGCCTCCTCGTCTGCAGAGCCGAAGCCAGTGAAGTATTATGGGAGATAATGAGGACTGAGCTCACACTGAGGCCCTGTGTGGAGCCCATGATTTTTAGAGTATTCTTGTGATAACAATGTGCAGTAAAAACCCTGTGAAGGGATTATTTAGGATGAGTTTTGCTTTGTATCTTGTGAGGATTTAGTCAGATCATTACAGCTTTTACAAGATCCACATTACAGCCAACGTAACACTAACTTTTAATTATTTATAATTTCCCAGCAAATCTCAGAGTACTCAAATGGCATCAATCCACATTTGTATTTCATTTGTAGTTACTTCATTAGATAATTAACCTTTGGGTAGCGTTGACAACAAAACCAGAAAAACAACAAACAAAACATCCAGTTTTTAATACGATTCAAGCTTTAAACCCCTGAAGCTGTGCACACATCTAACCCCTGTTAGACTGATTATGAATGTGACTTGGACATGACAACTGGCAGAGCTGTTCCAATCAGTGTTTACAATCAGCAGATAAAGTCACTGAGTGCTCGGTGTATAAGGATTACAGCCGTAATTCTTAAGAACAAAAGTTTATTATTTCCGACTGACACTGGTGATCGATGGTGTCGTTGTCGCCTGGAGGACAGCCAGACAGAAGTGGAGATTGTAAACACCCAGAAGAAGAAAAATTATGTGCAAGAAGGTTTATATTATGAGCCCATTTAGCAGCTAGCTTGTGGACTACAATTTCTCAAAAAAGGACTGAGACCTTTATTTATCATATTTGCAGAAGCTAACAGGCTTTCATGTGAAGCATGTTTGCATTAGATAACATCGTTTATAGCTAATTGGCTCTGCTTGTTAAGCATGAAGGGTGATCAAAAACCATTAAGGACAGAACAAATCTGAAAAAACTGCTTCCTTTGAAGCCTCAGAGTAAACCATTTTAAGATACCCATACCACAGACAGTGTATTCATTACTGTGTAATAAGAGCAGAGCAAATTGTTTACTTCTAATCATTCTCTTCATCTATAGCAGAACTTGCTTGTACAACAGATAAATGGTTATATGTGTGTGTGGTGGGGAGTCTGTGGGGGATGTTATACATTTGATTTCGTTGAAGAAGTGAAGCATTATGGGAGATGACGGGATCTGCGCCCAGATGAGAAATGCTGTCTTCCATCCATCTTTTCATGTACCTTTTCTTTATATCTTTACTCCTAATTATTTGAGAATTTGCTCATGTTACTAAAGCTAAGGGAACAAATGAAATCCACTGCAGGGGAAGATCAGATAATTGGATGCACTGATCAAACTACAGACGACTGGATCCCGTTGATAAATTGGGCCTACAAATAAGCCTTTTCTTCATGAGAAATCTGTCTCATTAATTGATAAACTGCTTACTGTTTAACTTAATAAACTATCAGAATATATTGTGATAATATGCAACTTTATGTGACATGACTATGTTGAAAACATTGACACACAGAAGCTGCAGATTATTTGTGGATGATCAAAGTGAAGCCAATAACTGATCTCTTCAAGTTTACAAAAAGAATGGAAGGAACTGAGGATGAACTATGTCGCTTCAAGAAATCTGTTTTTTCCATATTAGCTGCTAGGGTACACAGCCCATGTTACCCTGTGTACTGTTTGTGAATGAATGTCTCACTGTTTGATGAGGTACCAGCTAGAGGTGGGAATCACCATACATCCCTCGATATGATATTATCACAATACTTAACGCACGATATGATATTATTGCAATTTTTTAAAATATTTTGCAATATTCAGATTCTGTACATAAAGGTAAACGTTATCAATATTCATTTTATCTAATATCAAAGTCTCACACTCAGTCTTTCTCTCATTTCAGTCAGTTTTATTGTTGACAAACTGAACGGTTTGTATTACAGTCTAGTCCAACTTAACTGATTGCAACCATCTGGTACAATTATAGCTATTCTGAACTATGCAATTTATGAAAACTATGCAGCCCATTCAGCAACTGAAGAATTTGAAAGTCAATGAAAACAAAATATAATTTTACATAAAATAAAAAAAGTTTTAAACTTAATTAAAATAAAACATGTTTATTGCTGCCCAAAAAAAAGTTAAAGACATTTGGACAGTGAAGGAATGTCGGGATTCTTGCTCAGAAAAAGGAGCTGATCAACATGCTCTGAAGTCAGAGCATGTTCCAGTCCACAATAATATTTTTTGTAACAAAATATCGATTTCTGCTGTCCCTGTATCGATACATTATTAGCAAACAAAATATCACAATATCACTACACAGTATCGATTTTTTTCCCCCACCCCTTGTACCAGCACTACAGTGACAGTAGTAATACATTTTTTGGTGATAAAACATCAGATTACAAATGTCTGAATATTAGAAAATAGTTGACCAGTCCTGTTTAGCACAGGCCCTCGCTATAATAGCTTAATATATGTACAAATATTAGGCTACTTTATTATTTCTTCTGAAAATACTGAGCAACAGCTCCACATCTGTAAAGCAAAAATGAGCAATATTGATGAGAAGCTGAACGAGGTCTTCTCAAGAAGAAACGACTTAATAGTTTAAACTTTTGAAAGGATACTCTGTGAGAATGAAGTAAGATTAAAAAATATAAATACAGGAAAATAATAGTAAGCTCTAAAAACAACTTTTTAAAATGTGTAATGCCAATAATATAATCAACCTAAATTAATAATATTAAAGTCAACAGAAGACCATATTGTGATAGCTTACATTATTCATATGTGGTGTATTGTTATTTTCCCAGTATTTTACTAAATGTTTCACAAACTATGTCAGTGCTGCATTTAATCTGCAGAGAGCTGTGTTGAGTGTTTAGTTTGAATGCAGCATGAATGAATGACCAGTGTCACCTGTGATGTCTTCTTATGACTTTATGGGTGAAGCATTGCAGGTTGACTATAATAAGTAATAAGGCACGATCCCACTGCCAGAGTAAAAAGAGCTATGGACTACTTAGCATTCATGAAGCAGTAGAGCAACACGTATGTGTATAACTGTACAAAAATTTACATCATCTCACGTTATGCAAGCCTGCACAGAATGTTTGGGATTATATATTTTATATGATGCAAAAATCAACAAGGATTCAGTCTGCAGAACAAGAAAAACCTGAAACATCCAGCCAGAATCACGAAGAGTGATGTTCAGCCACAAGAAGAAAACAAGGTCTGATCACAAGAATATGGAGCCAAGGTGGTGTTAAACGAGAGACAGAGTGAAAGCCCAATTCAAAGAACTGTGGCGAGGTCTGCAAAATACTGGGAACAACCCATCGGCCAAGTATGCTGAAAAACTGTGCAGAGTCTTAGCTATCCCTAAATGAGACTGAAATAGCGTTACCATGTTGAGATGAGATTCTTTGTACTGTAAGCAGCCATTGGTCATTGCACAAAAGCTATCAAACATGTTTGTTTCTACTTGTCTATTGTAACACGATGGCTAAGACCATCTGTAATATAAAATTAATCTATGCAATGTATCAACTGCTGATTGGCCAATGTAAAACTAGTTTCCTGGAAAGCCTGGTCATTTCATCCCCCACGTTCCTTGGCACATGGGTAATATTCCATAATTTTTCCGCCCAGGATGACAGAATATGATACACATTCAAGAAAGTTAAAAATCTACTTTTCCAAATAATATTGCAGGAAGAATGGGAAAATCAGAAACCGTCTCTGCTAATCGCAACTGGCCAGACAGATGCTTTATAAATCAAGACTTTGGGAAATTGGGGGCAATGAAACCAGGAAAAAAATGAAATAAGAACAAAACCCCCACAGAAATATATCTGCATGTATCATAACAAATGCCCACTTCCATCCAAAGCTTTTGAACCAGGATGAAGCATCCAGCTCCCCTGAGGTTTGTGAATCATCATGCTGCCAGTCAAGAATCTCAACTTTGGCTGATCCTCCAAGACAGACACTTAGCATCCTACTGTGCCCATGTGGTGTTTTTCAAATCAACTGGGATTCCCTCTGGCGAGCAGTAAACTGAAACCATTCCTCTTGCCCTCATCAGTCAAATGTCCTGTTGTGACCTAGACATCCTATACTTGCACCGAGGGAGATAAGCTAAGGTTCAGTGAGAAGGGAAATGGTGTGAAGTACAGATTCGGCTGCAGCACTTGGACTACAACGACTTTACTGCAGCGTCTGACACCTTCACTGTTGATCGGGATGGATTACCGCTGCCAGGGTGACTACTAATGATGATGTGAGCACAAAGGGCAGTGAGGAGGCATCCATCACATCAAATGTGCTGTGAATTTTATTGATTATCCCTTTTTGTTGTAATCTTTCACACGTGTTGGGCTTGTTGCACAGGGCAGAGGATAACAGCAAGGACTGGAGCCTGGAGCACCAGTGGTAGCAGCTACTGTGACCTAATGCCTTTAACTCTTGGAGGACCTCTCCATTTCTTTGCCTGGCTGGCTCATACATCACCTTACAGGGAACTGCAGAGGGGTAGGAAACAGCTGCCCTTCTAGACAGTGGCTGCTTTATCCTCTGATGTTAAAACCAGTGGGAGAAAAGTTGGTGAAAGCTCGGCAGCTCACCGTAATAGCCCGTCTATCCTCTATTCACTACAACAGCATGCATACTGTGTGTCTCACTGTGACGCCTCAGCTTTGAGGCGCACTGCTCACAGGAAGAAACAACAAAACGTCTCGGACTAGCAGGACGTCATACACACATCTACTGTGTAAGCCAGCATTTTCACCCCCAGGGCTGAAGAATAAAACCAAGATGGATGTGTCAAAAACTGCAATTAATCAAACGGCCACTTGAGGTCAACTCCAATTATGAGTCAGTCCCTATTGACTACTGTGCTAATGCCCAACCTTAGAGCAAAAAGACATTTTTACAGCTTAGTACAAAACTGGTTTGGACTCTGTAGGTAAACTGAGCTGGACTGAATCTTTACATAACTCATGTTTAAATTGCATAAAGCTTAAAGTTACTGGGGTCAAACCCACTTTGATGGCTAGCTGGGTGGTGCTAGGTGTCTGCTGGGTCATCTTTCATGTTTAATTCTGTGCAGAATCTATGTATGTAGCCTCCACAAATGGCTGACGCCATTGCCTGCCATAATACCTGTGCAAATCCTAAAGGAAAAAATGTATATTTCCCGACTGGTTGCGAGTGATTGCTGCACATTGCCAGCAGTCTCTGTGAATCTGATTTCTAAAGCCCCACTCACACAGGACTAGAGATCAATCGCTGACCCTGTATTCCACGACTGGTTGGTGAGTTGTTGCTGGAGGTATGAATTTAATTCAAAGAGGTGCTGCAACAAAAATGTCATTGTTTTCATTGCTAGCAGGTAGCTGCAGTTGCCAGTAGTATGCATGGAAGACCCCAACATATCTGCAAACTCTAACAACCTATGTGCCGAGCTGTAATGAAACTTGAAACAGAGAGCATCTGCCGTCAGAGTGAAAGTTGCGTCGACTGCAGGCAACTTCCTGCAACTACTCACCAAATGGGAATACAGTTTTCTCTGATGACTAGAGGTCGCCAGGGGAAGTCTGACTGTGCGACTACACTAAAAAAATGAAATTGGGTGGTTGTTACGTGTACAAGATTCATGTAGCATCTGCATGAAATTCAGCAACTTAATTTGTTCTTGTTGAGATGACATGATACAATCCAGCAAGAGCAGTTAGTTGCCTGGACTCACAAAATTCACAAGATCACATTAGATGTCAAACTGCAGGAAAATCACTGGAGTTTTAAGAGGCAGACAACTACACCCACACCACGTGTATGCTATCGCTATTTATTGTAGTGTAACCTGTCAAGGATGAAAACATACAGAAAATTCTGAATCAAGCCTTGTAATCATCCTACTTTTGTTAAGCCTGGATTGACAGCTTGGTGGCGTGATGGTTAGTGCTGTTGCCTCCCAGCAAGAAGGTCCTGGGTTCAAATCCACAATCTGGCTGGCTTGCAGCGTGTAATTAGAGTTAGATTAATTGGTGATTCTAAATTACCCATGAATGCAAGAGCAAATGGTTGTTTGTCTCTATGAAATCATCAAGCCCCATATTGGTTCATTAAGCAAGACTAGCAGTAATTGCCTTGATTAACAAAGTATTTGTTCAAACAACAATATTTTGTTTTCTTAAAGTTTTTGACTTGTGTAGAATGAATTAAAACAAATTTCACTCTACGTACTTAAATAAATCACCTCAAGTCAATGCAAGTATACTACGTTGATCCAACGTAATCTGATTACATTAAACCACCAAATGCCAAATGTGTTGGTTTGACATGGTCAAAAATGGGTTATTGTACTTGGTTAAATCATGTGGAAAAAGGTGCCATGATTAAATTGTGTTCATCCAACAACAGATTTTTTTGAGCGTAAGGCCTTAGCTAACACTCCACCCTCTTACTCAAATATGAAATATTATAGCTCCAAAAATGTGAAATAATGGTGAAATAACCTTTATATATTAACTCATGAGTTTTTAACCAATGTAGTCAGTGCACAGTGTTTGTCCTGCTGAGGCTGGTGATGAGAAAAAATGAAAACTAGATGTTAGCAAATAAAATGTTAAAGGCTCACTAAAATGTATATGATGTGAATATCTATACCAAATTGTTGAATAGTTGTCTAGACATTTCACACATAAGTATGACTATGAACCTTTTCATACAAGTCACGGGATCACCAAAGCCATTATGAGTCATCCTGAGGACAGAGTGAATGTGAGTTTCATGGCCATGCATCTAATAAAGCATTTTTAGAAACTGGAAATGCAACATAGCTGACCACCATTCTGCTAAAATGACGCCATTCTAACTTTCGCACATGGGTCACTTTTGCTTTAATGTTCCTCATGGTTTCCTTCAGATCCCTACGTCATTGGTGGAGAGAGCCACAGTACACATGCAATATTTGCCATACGTGCAAAAGACTTGTTGCACTTGAAACTTTCAGTGTCAGCTCTGGTGAAGTGTAACCACACTTTTAAATCTCTGCACGAGTGTTTAGTAGCCAAACCCAATGACAAAGAAGGGAAGAAAAGACTATTCTTAAAATATTCAACACTGCATGCAATTGTTAAAATTGCTCCACTTTCAAATTCCTACTCTTCAAGCAGCACAAGACATTGTGACCCAAGTTTCCAAGGAGAAAGCCTGCTAAACAAATACATACGGCTCCGTGTGGCACTGCTGTTAGACGGGGTGACTGCTCATGAACATTTACACTCAATAAGAGAATACTTAAATGCAGTTCTCCAGTGTTTTGATTGGGCACCCAGACCCTGCTTCACGGTGGTTTGTCGTCACCTACATCCAACGCCTCCCAACATCCCGTCTATAACAAAAAAGTTACAGCTTCACACCACGTTGTAAAAGTCAGATCATATCGTGAGGGCATCTCTCCATTAGGAATTTGCACCAACATCAGCTATTAGACTGTCTTAAAAACAATGATGATATTTAATGGAGTGTATGTGGATTTGATGTGCAGGCTGTATTGTGAAATGATTTGATGGGAAAACTGCAGAAAGGAAACCTCAGGACCATATGGCACCAAGAGTCCCAGCAGGCTGGCAGCTCTCATGATTCAAGATGACACTGCTTCAACTTTCCAGCACTCCCATCTCATTCTGCTATAAATTTTAATGAGCTGGGGTCACTTGATCCATTGTAGTTATTTTAATGATTTGGCTTCATCCAGTGAGGTAAACAGGAGAATTTGCCAGACAAATTTAACCCTTTAATTGTTACAGGGGAGGTAAGATTTATTAGTAGGGGGTAGTTTTTTGGGGCTGCAGCTGGTGTGACTAATCAACAAGAATTTGCACACTCACTGTTCCCTTCGGTCATAAACACATTTTAATTACGTTAAAAACTGTGTGGCTTTTGACTCCTGCATCCCAATTCTGGCTGGTACAGTGAAGCAGAGATAAATAAAGTCCAGATGTATTTAACATAAATGTTTTACAGCAGTCTATCAACTAAACTGACTAACCTGTCCTCATGTTGCATATTTCTGTAGCCATTATCATTCACCAACCATTTAAAAAGTTACAACTGACTGTAAGCAAATAGTGACTCATACTTGAAAATATGCTGAAGTGGCTGGAACAGTGTTTGCAATTTAAATATATTCTTTTACTTATGAAAGCTGTACTTTACCAGGTACCTTTGTAGTTCATTTTAGTTTTAGTGTATGCTTTTCCTCTGTTACACAAATACACTTACTGCAGCCAAAGTTACCAATATTTCTTTATGTACATATATTTGTACAAAAACATGAATTACCAACAATAAGTCACACGAATCACAGTTGGTTTATTACCTACCAACTGTTAAAGGGATGCACTTTATAACAAACTCACTCATGCCTTGGTTTTTGAATTTCACCCATCCTGTTGTAGATTTGCTGTTGTGCTTGGGGTCATTGTCCTGTTGAGTGACCCAATGGTTGATTCAATAAGTGCCAGGCGTCCAGGTCCCTTGGCTGGAAAAGAAGCTGGTATGAGGTGTTTGTGGTCATGTTTGTGGTTTGTTCAGATACAGTTCTGCAAACCTGAGCTGTGCTGCCATGTTGAATGTAGAGAGACGAGGTTTCCTCCTGGAATCCCTTCCATATAAGCTATTCTTGTTCAGTCATTTTCTAATTGAACTGTCATGAGCTTAACTTTCAACATGCTAAGTGAGGCCTGTGGAGTCTCATGTCTAGCTCTTGGGTTTCTTGTAGTTTGTCTGAGTGTTGCACAGTCTGACCTTCGGGTCAATTTCTTGGTACATCCAGTCCTGGGAATATTGGCAGCTGTCTTGAATCTTTTCCACTTTCTCACTGCAGAATGATGGGATTCAAATTGTTTGGAAATAGTGTTATAACACTTCCCAGATTTATTGTCAGCAACATTTTCGTCTTTAAGATTATTGGTGATGTCTTTCCTCCTTGGCTTCCTCTTTCCTCCTAACTGATACTTGGCGTCTTAATTCCCAGGGAATCAGTACAGGTGTACTTAATTTTTCACAAGACTGCAGAGTCCTGGCTAAATCTGAGCTTCTTCACTCCAAACAGCTGCCTGTTTCTGAAAATCACACACACAGGATCTTTAAAGATCCTTCTTCCTACTTTTTACTCTGACTCAATAAAAGCAGCTTTGCATGGTTCACAGTTCAAAATAATCCTTACTCATCTCACACTGGGCCTTCCTCCATTAACTCGGGTAACTTTCTTCTTATTGACTGCCTCTCACAGAAGTGCTGGGCAGGGCTTTGGAATCACAGCCAGAGGTGTGTGTCTGATATGACCATATTGGGTTGTCTAGTCTCACACAGAGCCAAGAGCAGAAAAATAAAAACAGTCTGAAGTCTGAGCTTTTGGTTCACAGGAATTACTTGTACATGTACCGACTTCATTATCTGAAACTTTTAATATGATCATTCTTCATCGTAGCAGTATATATAGATGCCAGAAAATGGGGAAAAACAATGAGTTCATGTATTTATTCTCAAGTAAACTATCAGGTTTAATTTTGTTATTCATTCACTGAAATAAATAATGGGACATTTGCATTAGAGCTGGTATGAAAAACAACAAATAAATTGAAAGTGTAATAAATCACAGAATTTCTTGGTTAAGTCTTTCAGCATGCAGTCAGACAGACCAGGAAACCAAGACTGGACAGTTTGCCCTGCTAACATCTCTGCATCCTGTGTCTCTAAATGACTCCCAGGCGGCATTTCCTCCCTCGCTACCCGGAGTGGGATTTACAGCGAGATTATGGAGCTCCCCTTTGACCCCAGGGCCTATGTTCAGCAAGAGCCAGTTTTTTTCTTTTTTTAAACAGATTCGCCCTCCCTCCATCTATTCATCCACCGACTGCACTAAGAACAATGGCTTATTCTCCTGCGCCAGCGCTCCATTACAGGGCCTGTGGCTTGGCAGTGCAGCAGGCCTCAGATTTCAACCACATGTACTGCACTCAAATCAAAAGAGTCAGCCCTGGCAGTGCGGCCTCATAGCTGAGGGAGACACAGAGAAAAACTATGAGCAAGAAAGAAGTGAGAAAAGGGAAGAAAACAGGGAGGAGAACTGAGGAAAATAAAACAAGTGTGATGTAAAGAGTAAATAGTTGAGGGGATAGGGAGAGTGGAGAAACAGAGGAAATATGGAGGCAAAGAAACTTGACAGATTAGGGCTTTAGCGCCATAAGGTCAGGACACTGAGAGGTCACCTCTCGAGGGAGCCATTTTGGAAACCAGTGAGGAATAACCTCGCCTTAACCCCCAAGCAGGATGCTCTCATTGAACTCTTACTATAATTTTCAAATCCCACAGACAGTAGCATCTCAGTGGAATCTAAACACGTCAACAGCGCTCATACAATCAGGTTTGTATTTCTCGGGGCCATCCATCATATTCTAAATGTGCTCGCAGTCAGCTGGGACCTGAAAGATTCGCTCGAAGCTCACGAAGAGGTTAAAAAGTGAGCAGAAAATGAAAACACCGGGTGTTGCCAGTGTTTTCCAAATGATTGCTCAGTCGTCTGGCACTGAAACCGGTGTCTGCTTGGGCTCCAGCCGATACATCTGTACCTCGGAAGTTCACTGTCAAAAGCAATTTGAATGTCAGAGGCGATCGTGTCATTAAAGTGACAACCCAAACTTGGATGCTTTCACCTTTCTTCCCCGGTGTGAAAAAGAGGTAGAAAGAAACATCACAAACACATCGTGATGTGTTCGGACACATGTTTTTTCAATGAGATCTTCACGGCCGACAGGTCGACCCTGCCGATACTTGGATGCAGTTTTGACATTCGACATGATCCATCTCCTTTAATTTGTTAGCGTGATGCAGCTTTCATTCTTCATATTTCATGGAAGAAATACAAAAAGGGTTTATCGCCGCATGAAATACAGAGCAGGAGCTTTCCTGTGGGAAAGCAGCCTGGATTATCTGAGTACTCAATCTAACCAAATTGAACGCACAAATTGCAACGACACAGAAGTCCCGCTGACATCAGTCTCAAAAAGTGAGACCACTTCTGTGGGAAAAAGTGCATTTGGGGACAGCTAAGGTAAATGTAGGCACATTAAGTCTTGGCCTCAGCTCTAAGGTTGTTTGTGAAATTAGTGGATTGGGCGTGGAGCGAGCAAAGGGGGGATTTGAACCCACTCTATGAGGTAAACTTCAGGCCTAACAAGAGATATAGCAGCCTGACACCCCAGCAGATGTCTCATAATCTCAGGAGAACATCCTTGCTGTTTAATCTTAATTTCTTTTTCCTATATTCACAAACTGGTGGATTCCAAACCACTGTTGCTTCCTTGTTGCTCAATCTTACTACCAGCTGGGGCTGAAGGTGAAGTGCAGCAGTGCATCAATACTTAGTCAAAGAGGACAGAGTGCATTCAGTCAGTGTCCTCTATTGTGACAATTTCCTGCAAATGGCTCACATCTGCTCCAATGAAATTCCCCTGAAAGTCACGATTGTTTGATGTCAAGCTGTTTGATGTCAGTTTGGATTTATTTGGACAAAATGTGTCAGAAAAACAGATTGTGCTCAAAGTTCACGCCCTGCACGTTCTAGATTTTGCTCCATAAATCTGGTCAAAGCTCACCACAGATGCAGAAGAGCCCCATCTGTTGTTGCTGAATCTAGATCAAATGCAACTTGCAGACAAAATGATACAATATGAAGATCAGCGGGTCTTCTAGTCCTTTTGCCAAATTGTTAATCTTTATAACTATAAATAAATAATGCGGATGCTCAAAAGAGAAATAAAAAGGTTACAGAACAATTATGTTGCTAAAGTGTGAATGGTGCCAAGGAGCCATATGGAGCTGCTTCACATTTACTTAATAGTTACAGCTAGGCTAAATATAAGTAATGTAGTATAGATTTATAGCCTTCACCACACAAGCTACTTCTCATGAACGATTAGTTAGATGATGTATATCTAATAACTGGCAGATATAACAGTAGTGTACTAAACTGACAAAGTTTTTATCAGCCAGCTGTTATAGCTTATATTTTTTCTGCTTATATTGAAGTTCAAAAATTGACATTTGAAAAATATTGCCTATTAATGATTATTCCTTCAGCTGCTCCCTTTAGGTGTTGCCGCAACTGGTCTCATCCATCTCATCCCACTTCTATCTTTTTGTCACACAAGTCTTCCTTCACGGCTCCTTCAATGAACCTCCTCTGTGGTCTTCCTCTTTCCGTCCTGCCTGGGAGCTTTAGCATCCGTCTTTAGCATCCTTTGTTTAATATATGCACTATCCATCTTCCGCACACCTCAGCCTTGCCTCTATAATTTTGTCTCCAAACCACTCAACATGACACATTTCTAATCCTGCCCATCCTGGTAAGCTCTGCCACTTCCAGATCAGCCTCAGGACTTTTACCCATTGCCATCTCCAAACCATACATCATAGCAGGATTCCCTACCAGCTTGTAAACCTTCCCTTTCACTTTTGCTGCTATTCTTCTGTCATAAATCACCCCTGACATTAGTCTCCACCCACTCCACCCTGTCTCAGCGCTCTTATTCATCTCTCTTGTGCACTGTCCATTGCTTTGTATTCATTTGTTTTAAACTAATATTCCCCCCAAAGAGAGGGAGGATGCAATCAGTTCTGTTTGTCTGTCTGTTAGCAGTCTAGCATTCACAGTTTTCAAAATAGCATGTTCAGATGTTGCATGATGGTAGATACCAATAACAGTTCGAGCTAATTTAATTTAGGCCGTGGAGAGAGCTGTATAAGACGCTTTTTATTTCTTTTCAATACGACACACTACAACATCACAATAATGACATAACAGACTTACAGCCTCATCTGTGAATGCTGTTGTTTACCTTTTGATTTACCTGCTTATAGGAAATCAACAGTAATTCAAATAAATACTTCTTACAACCAAGTTATGCTGAAGAGCATCTCTGAATGCACAACCTTAAAGCAGATGGGCTACAGCAGCAGTCCCCAACCCCCGGGCCTCGGACCGGTACCGGTCCGCGAGTCCTTTGGTACCGGGCCGCGAGAGTTGAGGCTCAGGTGTGAAATGTATGGTTTTCAGGGTTTTTATCGGTTTTCAGCGTTAGTTTGTTATCGTTTTTATCGTTTACTCGGTTTTCCTGGGTTTTTTCACGTGTGTTATGAATAAATCTTCTTTTTTTCAGTACCGGTACTAGTTTTATTTTGTTGTATTTATCCGCGACACCTTAAAGGCCGGTCCGTGAAAATATTGTCGGGCATAAACCGGTCCGTGGCGCAAAAAAGGTTGGAGACCGCTGGGCTACAGCAGCAGAAGACCACACTGGTGCCACTCCTGTCAGCTAAGAGCAGGAAACGGAGGCTACTGTTCACATGGGCTCACCAAAATTAGACAATAATAGATTGGAAAAATGTTTCCTAGTCCTTGTGTTTCAATTTCTGCCACAAGATTCAGATGATAGAATCAGAATTTGGCAAAGTGCATGCATCCATCCTGCCATGTTTCTACAGTCCAGGCCGGTGTCAGTGGTCTAATGTTCTGAGGGATATTTTCTTGGCACACTTAGGAGCGCTTTGTACCAACTGAGCATCATTTAAATACCACATCTAACCTCAGTATTGTTACTGACCATGACTGTGACCATACCATTATGACTACATTGTTATACAGTATTACTCCTGATAGCTGCTTCAAGCAGGATAAAGTGACATGTCAGGAGGATTAAATCAAATGTGATGGAACGGGAGAATTAAATGGATGTGGAGCAACTAAGTCGATATGAAACAAGCACCTTGTTGGATCTTTACCTTACATGAATAAGTAAGGCAGTTCTACGGGCAAAAGCAGGCCCAACTTGCCACTAGTAAGGTATACCTAATGATATGGCCAGTGAGTGTATTTATGTCCAAATACAAGAAAAATGGACACTCCAATGTTCTGCTAATTAAACTTTAGCATTGTAATAGTATCTACATTATTTCCAGCCTGTTTTTCTGTGTTTTTAATTAACTGTGTTTTCTGAGGCTGTCTTTTGCATAAAGACAGCCTCCAGTCTCTAGAAGTCCTTCATATAATCATGTTCACACATGTTCCTTATGTGTGAAAGGAAACATGTAAGCATTCCTGGGAAGAATAGAAGTGTTTAAAAGAGCAACAAAATCTAATTAGAAAATTAGAAGTTATGTGTAAAATCAGTAAAAACATCATCATCACATTTAACCCAGACACTGGATCCCAGTGCTCTAGGAACACTTACGTTTTGCTTTCACCATTTGATATTGTTTACATCCATTGAGATGTAAAATATATTTGGTTCCATTTTTTGCCAACAGCAGTGCACACTTTACACGCACCTACACTGCCACTAAAGGGTGGGATAGGTTTAAAACACAATTACAGGTCAAAATAAAACCTTACACAAACGGGGGAGATTGTGTTTCTTTATAACTGCATCTCCATCTTTACATGGCCTCCAATTTCAGCAGATTCACAAATTATTTTACTAGTTAAGGTATTTAGTAAATTTTTCTGAAGGAAACCACTAGCATAGAATTGATAAAAACAATATATGCAATATGACAGCGAGCACAGAAGGACGAGGTCTAGTGTATTCACATTTGGTGAATTTGGGATTCATCTACACACATCCCTGAAAGACAAAAAGAAACTCGCTGATATGATACTTCCACTCAGTGAAACACAACCCACCCCAGATTTCATTAGCTAACGTGAATCTTCTTTGGGATCTCATTGCCACAACAGTTGGCCTGCCAAGGCTGTCGTTGGAGATGACAGAAAAGTCCTGGTCTGCTGTTTTTCTTCAAGAATAATGTGTTATGTCTTCAGCAAGTGGCTTCTGTAAGGCGATTTGACTGCCCACACTCCCTCTTGCCCCTTGACTTTTCCCTCATTTTTCCAAGTAGGCCACATAATTTAGGTCTGTAAAACTGGCTACAGTTAAAATGCTTGGTAAATCTCCAAGTCTGACTACTGAGCGCAGACTCCTGACAGACGCCGACCACACCTGTGCCGTTCACACAGCCGTTATTTAGTGTTCTATGGATGCTTCACACCAGTGCAAGAGATTAATAAAATCTATTTAAAACACTTCAAGCTTCAGTGCTGTACAATGTAAAACAGTATGGCTTTGTGGCAGTGTGTGAAAAAGCAAACACTAACTTGAAAATGGTTACTAGCTAAAGTTCATGTTTGGAGTCTATATTTCACCGCGTACAAAGAGTTAAATGTTTAATAGCCAGATGAGGGCACACTGACAGATTCAATTAGGAGGCTGTTTTCGACGCGTGCAATATTCACAGTGTTTCTGACAATCCCCCCACCTCCCCCGACTGAATAATCTGAATTATGTCTTTTCATTTGCCAGGACCTAATGGTGCGCTAGCACAGCTTGAATTCCTGTTAGTCCTGGCCTGAGCAAAAACTAACAGAGAGGTATTTACATTTAGGGCTCTGAGAGTACTTCTCCATGTGGCACAAAGGTCTGACGGTAAGAGAAGTGACCTTGTGGTCAAAGGGTGGCATTTTGAATAAGTGAAGCAGCTGCACTAAAAAGGAAAAAAAAAAAGAAAAAGAGAAAAAAAATCTCCCCGTTGCCTCGACCCTTCAAAGGCTCTTGAGCAAGGCACTAAAAATATTAGCACTTGATCAGAGTGCATGTTTAGCTAAATGATTATTAGTTTTATTCACATAATTTTAACAAGTCAGACAGAATGATGACTCAATAGTTGATATTTATTTGATGATATTGATATATTTGATATAACCAGGTATTTTGCTAGTACCTGTTAAATATGAAAAGAAGCTTTTTGAGTCAAGTATCTGTATTTAAACTCTAAAGCTGGTCATTCTTGGCTTTGTGGCTTGCTAGCATTGTCATTTTTAGTAGTGTTTGGGTTAGGTAAGTTTGAAGTGTTTAGCTGACGTAAGCACGCTATAGAGAGATAGCATAGCAATGCTTATCAGTTTTGCCTTGTAGCAACCTGGCTATCTCACTGATGCAAGATGAATGTTATCATTTTTTTTCTGTGTGAGTAAAAATGATAATAATACTTTTGTTGTTACAATCAGACCTAGATTTATTTTAATGTCACCAAGGAAATAAAGCTGCAGTAGCAGACTAGTGTAAAGCAAACCGAGTGTTAGACTTGTAGGTAGGTTGTAGTTTAAATTTTTTTGGCTTTTCCTTTCCTTGACATTGGCAGCAGGACTCTATGTGATGACATCTCAAGTACTGATTGGCTGAGGCAGATGTTATCCCATGAGAATCATGCAAATGTTGGTCTCCACAGGACAAGAAAAACCACTTGGCTAAATCGGGATGTGCACTTCTTTGAAAAAGAAAGTTAAACATGTCAAACAAAGCAGTCTCACAGCATTTTAGTTTAAATCTAATTTCATTGCATTTCTACATTAAATTTCAAGGCTTGACATCTTTCCCCCTTGTATAGAGATCTATTTCAAAACACAGGTAACAGGTGAAGTCAAGTTGAGTTGTATGGCTCCAGGTGGTTGGATGTCTGAGCTACAAAAACAACAACCAAACCCCTGAGCAGCAGTGAAGAGTCCAGCAAGAGATTCATATGTTCTGCATTTCTGCTTTACGGTAACTAAATATGCTGTTGGAGCTCCTCTCTTTACTTAGACTGAGTGCACAGAGGCATCTACATATAAAATCTCTTTTCTCGTAGCAATAAGTGAACACTGCAAAAGAAAATGAGACTCTCCTTGTGCGGCTTCATTAATGGAACTTAGACAAAAGCACCACACACGGCAACGTGCCGACTGAGGAGGGATAACGATGGCGACTCGAGTTTCGGATTTCTGACCACTTGTCCTGAACTCCACAGCAGAAGTCTCTCATGGAGAGAGGGTGCGATGACAAAATGCCCATAAATGCAGCAGGAGGATAATGAGTGTATTTAGGTTAAATGGTCTGGAGAATCACACAGGGATACACAAACACTGCTTTAAGCTAATTACTCCCTAGATAACTTGTAAGAAATAATAACAATGATTTATTTGTACAGCAGGTTTTCAAAAACAGCTCCAAAGTGGTGCAAACACAAGACGTCATGCAACATTGATAAAACAAAAAAAGAAACTAATGGTTTGTTTGCTAGAAAAAACAAATAAAAACCTTTAATTTATGCAGAAATTAAAAAAAAAAAAGAATAATTTTCCTTCCTACGTGTGGTCACGTATTAAATTTGTTTATTTGCGGTACGCTCTGTACTGTAAATTATTACGTTATGCTCGTGGCTTGGACTAATGAATAATGGATTTCCATGACGTTTGATCAAGAGCAACAAAGCCATTAATCAACCGATGAATGGAGCTAAAGAACAGTTACAACTCAGGTAATGCAGAGCCTTAAACTGGGGCCACCAACAAGGCTTTTTAGTGGTGTTATTTTCAAATTAAGTGTGCATAGAATAAGTACAGGTTATTAAAGCTCTGGACAGCCAGTTGCAGCTTGGCAGGCTGTGGGCAGTATTAAAACAATGCACAGGGCAATTATGCTCGGCCTGGCTATTAAAAAAGCTACAGATGTGTTCATACTAATCACTGTGGTTATGTTACCCTCCATTTTCTCCTCATTTTCTTCTTCGCCACTCAGTCTTTTCATACGAACGTGGGTTGAATGCATGTAATTGTTAAAACCATTTATGTTTTAACTAAAATTGCACTTTAGTAGTATTTTCTGAGACAATTAAAGCCCGTTGTGAACTGCTCTGATAAAAAAGCTTGATATGAGTTGTGCACATTTACTATTTAACCTTTAGCAGTCAGTGCCATTTCTCTTGATTTATCTTGCTTTTGTTCTACTTCTCTTGTACAGGTTTTGATATGTGAATTTGCAAATTTACACTTCTTTTCATTTGTTTCTTTGTGAGTGCTTCTCTGGAAAAGCAATTGGCCACTTTTGGGACAAAATAAAACTGAATCTTGAAGTATAAAATATTACCAGAAACACTGTGGGATCCTCTATGATCCAAATATAAATTTAAATCAAGAGGTTTTATGTCAGCCTTTGGCGTTCTTCTCTTTCATTGTTGCATACATGCATTGAGCACATGTATTGTACTACTGTGTGACAATAACATCAATTATCCAGTAATATGACTTGTTTTGTAATATAGCTTGGCATATAAGCACACGGGGACAATGTGTTCTTCACAGAGCAATCTATCATGTTTACACCACTTTCCACCTTTCCGATAATAGACCCTTATTTAGTTAATATGCCTACAGACGTTTTCAGTGGGAAACCCCTAAATTCTGTTCTATAATCTGATGATAGGATCAGCTGATTTTCTGCAGCTCACTTGCTGTAAAAACAGTGTAAGTTCTAGGTGGATTGCTCTTGATGAAAGAAGCATGGTCTAAAAGTCATTTATTGGCTGTGAAACCTCTAAATGTGTAGATTTGTTTTTCTCAGGTCTAACGTTACATATTAAAAGGTTTGAATAAGTTCCCTGTTGATTTTCTAGTTCAGTCTAATGTGTGCTGTGTCACAGTATGAGTTTATACCGAATCCACAAGATTTTATGAAATGCTCCACAAAAACACTTAACAAACAACAGGAAAAACAACACTGAAGGTAATGAGTCTAGATTCTAGATTTCCTTTTCACTATTCATTAATGTGAAGACAAAGTTTTCAGGTTACACCCTTACTGCTTACGTAAGAATTAAGAGTGGAAGTAGCAGCCACGAGCTGTTCATCAAATGAATTTGAGTAACCTACTATTTAACATGCTAACTGAAAACTGTAAAGTTCATGATGGTACAGTTAGAAAAAGACTGAATAAGTATGGCTTGTTTGGAAAGATTGCCAAGAGAAGAACACGGTAGCACAGCTTAGGTTTGTAAAGTTGCATCAGAACAAACCCCAAGACTAGTGGAACAATGTCTTCTGGACAGACGAGACCAGTGTGAAGGTGTTTGGCCATAATGCACAGCACCATTTCTGGCAAAAACCAAACACGGCATATCAGCAGAAACGCCTCACTCCAACTGTCAGCATTGTGGTGGAGCCCATGGTGATGATTTGGGCTTTTTTTTCAGCAACTGGAACTTTGCAATCATTGAGTTGAACATGAACTCATCTGTATTTCAAAGTCTTCTAGAAGCAAAAGTGAGGCCATCTAAAACTTGGCCTTAATTAGATCATGCAAAAGGACAACGATCCCAAACACGACAGCAACTCTACAACAGAATGACTGAAAAAGAAACGAATTAACGTGTTGCAACAGCCCAAATTAAAGTCCAAACCTCAACCTGTTTTAAATGCTGCGGTACGACCTTAAGAGAGCTGTGCATAAATGGATGGCTGCAAACCTTAATGAACTGATGCATTGTTGTTAAGAAAAGTTGGCCAAAATTCCTCCACATTGATTTGAGACGCTGATAAAGTCACACAGAAAACAATCACTTCAACTTGTTACCTCTAAAGATGGTTTTACAAGCAAAAACATTGATCCAAAAATCGCCCTCAGATATATTACATTGACAGTTTTCATTGATTAAAACTTAAGAACTGAAAATTGTGTTATATCAATAACTACATATTAAATCTTGTAATGGCACAATGTAAAAGTAAGTAAAATTAAAGTGCTCAGTGATTTTTGCCAGTGACTTAATGCCTTTTAGCAGTGAAGTTCTTCACTGGCTCACTCGGTGGATTCACAGTACATTAGTTCACACAGAGATTCCATTTAAAGACACAGGTGATTAAACTTCGTGCAGCCTTTGCATTGCATATAAATATACTGTAAACTTGTATGTAATGTTACCACATGGATTAGCAACAAATGGAAAGCAAGGCTGAACTTCAGGGAGAATGAATGGTGATACATGTACAGTACTTACTGATGTTAGTTCTGTATAAATTAGGGCATTTGGGCAATGATGTAACCCACATCAATAAGGTATTGACAACAAATGACACGGTCACTGATAAATGAACCCAGCCTCCTCTGTTTAGGAATGTAGGCTACGACAGGAATGAAGCTTCTAGGTAACTGAACAGAAACAGTACATGGTTAGTATCCTAACCTATCCGCTATAAAGATGCCAAACACTGTTAAGATTCACTTTGTTACTTGCAGTAAGGGTATGTCTTACTGTCCTATGTTTCAAACAGTGGCTTAAAGAAAACCAGATCCGTTGTCTTGATCTGATTGAACGGTGGATGGAATTAGCTAGTAGCTAGATTTCTCTTAGGAGATTAATGTTTTTTTAATCAGAATACGATTTTTTAAATACATGACCCCTAACAGATAATTTTAATTAAACTACACTAAAAAAATGACAAAATACAATAAGAAATACAACAAAAAACCACATCAGTTGTGCATTTGTGTATTTGGCTAATACATGAGCAAGAATCTCAAGTTAAGAATAAATATAAAGAAAGCTTCTTGCTTTGGTTTCTATCATTGACAGCAGCTGAACATGTTCAGCTTTGAGTGGCATCACAGAAGACAGAAGTTTGACGACTGTAACATCAGAAAAACTCACTTTGAAACTGTCGTCGTGACCTGCTGCAGCACAGAGTGTGAGGGACGATGGAACAAAGTCTGTTTCTAACTCCTGTGCGCTAATTATTTTCACCTACAGAGCAGTAATTTCTTCACAGGTCTGAGCAGTAAAAGCATAAGAAAGCATTTAAAGCGTTGAAGCATTGAGACTCTGCTGTAAAACCGTAAGCCAGCTGGATTCAACCGACTTTACAAGTCTGCACTGTGCCATTAAATTAAGTGTTGCGCTGTATACTCAAAAATATTTTGTTTTAAAGTAATTGACTCGGTCGGGAAAAAGCATGAATCATTGTCAGATTTGCTGAATTCTTGAGGTGACACACAGATATACAACATTAATAGCACCTAATCTGTATTATGTTTCATATGTTGCTGAAATTTCCCTCGATTCAACTCAAATTATACATTTGCCAGTAAAAAAAGCAACACAACAGATGTGAAGTAACTCTCATGATCCTTCTCAATCTTCATAAAGATTACAAATGGCTACATGATTTAAAAATTAGATAAAAAGCAGGAATCCATCTGTAAAGAGACATGACTTCATACAAACTGGAACGTAAGATGTACTCCAGTATTCCATATTTACTTCTGTTTGGTTCAAAACATTCAGGGGTTTTAATTGGCCACGGCCGATATGGTTGCTGGGTTTAATTTCCACGTGTATGATGTCACACACTGGTAAGACCCGAGATGTGCCAGCAGTGACAACTCTGGATGACTAATCTTTTACGTGCCGCTGCCAGAAGCCGAGGGAAACAGCAGCAGTGTGCCTACCAACTTAAAACACTGCTTAGATTTTCTTGGAACTAGTGTGTTTTCGTTGAGGATTCCCATTGGATGCTTTAAATCAGAGAACTTGTCAGCAAACGTGTTTATGAGGCAGAGAAATGCTGAAGGTATTCCAGATTTAAGTTGTGCATTTCTTCTCATGGACGATGAAAATGGTTTTTATAAATCAAACTTTGTTGGCATTTTAGAATAAAACTTTTTAAAGTAAAACGAGTCCGCTCAGTCTGTCTCTAATTATTCGATACCTCTGGGGGATGAAAATGGTGGCTAATGACTTTAAAATATGTCAGCTGCAAAGACTAACAAGAGCTACAACACCACACTGGATAAAAATACAAAATACACAGAAAGGATTAAAAGAAGAAAAAATACAACCCTACTTTTAAAAAAGTCAGGACGCTCTGCAGAATACATATTAAAAACAGAATACAGTGACTTGTAGATCTCATAAATGTTTCACATTAGAATACACAATAGAACATAGAAAACATATAAATGTTTAAACTGAGGACATTTGAGCACATTTTGATTTTGGTGGTAGGAAGAACATTTGGCTACCACTGTGTAGCAAGTCTGGGAACTGAGGAGACCAGCGAGTGGACTTTTGGAAGAGGAATGTTGACTCATTCTTGTCTGTTACAGGATTATGTCTGCTCAGCAATCCTGGTTCTTCTTTGTCGTACTTTTTTGTTTCATGATGCACCACATTTTCAATCAGTGATCGGTCTAGATTGCAGGCAGGCCAGTTCAGCACCTGGACTCTTCTAGCCTTGTTGTTGTAGTATGTGGTTTATCATTGTCTTGCTTAAATATGCAAGGCCTTTCCTGAAAAATACACCTGGATGTGAGCATATGCTTTAAAATCAACAGTGTTGGGGAGTAACGGAATACATGTACCGCCGTTACGTATTTAAAATACAAAATATGAGTAACTGTATTCCGTTACAGTTACCGTTTAAAAAGGTGGTATTCAGAATACAGTTACTTTGTTGAAATAAAGGGATTACACGGCGGTATTTTCCTGTTTGATATGTTCAGCTATGCCCTCTCTAGTTTTGGTAATTCCACGCTGGTGGAAACCCAAACAAAACACGCATTAAGAGGCTCAAATGCCCGTGTCTCAATCGCACGTCTCACAATGACCTTTTTTTTGTTGCCAACTTTCATTCTTTCATAGATGTCTAAATTAGTCATGATACCTTGTAACCAGTTTTTCCATGAGCTTCAGACGATTTCATGAGGGTAACATGAAAATTTCACATGTTGTGCAGAACAGGAAATAGTCCTCTTGAGATTCGCACTCACAGCTGACATACTGTATGTGGTTTAGGCTGCCTTGATTGAACATGAGGAAGGTAGGAAACGTAAATGTTAGCTCCTCTGTTGTCACACTGGTTTAATCTCATATTGCACAGAATTCATATTTGAATGCTGAGAGTTTAAAGATATTTTCACCTCTGTTGGGTGAGTCCTAAATTTAGGGTCGCCAGAGCATGTTAAGCAGCTGATGCGGAGAAATCAGTATCACTGGGTATCAGACCTCATTTATTTTCTGCTAAAGGCATAAAGCAACTTTGGAGTAATGATGTGGGCAAAATTTTGACTTGGACCTGAAAATCAGTCTTAATCAAATGTGGAACTCTACAGCATCGTACATTTTAAGATGCATAATAAACCCGTTCTCTGTGTTCAACACCTGCGCAGAGACAGTGATCCTTCACTCAGAGGACATCCGTACAAAGACTTCTCTCATAATTGATTTCCTAAAGGTGGGATTTCTCTGCCACGAGCTGTAAATTAGGATGCAAATTATCTGCAGCTGAGGTTACTGAGTGCAAAAACTCAGTCTACTCCTAAAGGGATTTTATTTTTCCACTTTGCAAAGATGAAAAAAACATGACTTTTTCACACTGTAATGCTGTCTTTAATTCATACATGAAGCAAGTACTGACATTTTAAGCGTCTGTTGATGAGTGCAGAACAGTTGCAGTAGCAGGTGGGAATGCTGTAGATACCTGACGCTCTGTGGAGCTGTAATAAATTCACTGAGACGAGAGTCTGAGAATCAGTGCATGTGGCCTCTTTTCATGTGTGCAGTTTGAATGGAAGTAATTCTCTGGGTCTTTTCAATACGCCAGCTTTGAAGCTGAACACAGTCATCAGTGATTATTTCACGTGTCATATTGGTGTCACTCTTGGCATGGCGATCTCAGTCCAGCTAAAATACCCTAACTGATAAAAATGACTTCAGATAGCATGGTGCGCATGGAAATGGTTACTGTCTGTGATGATCCCTGTACCTTTCATCTAACGCCAACAGCTGGTTAAAAAGAGAAGGATGTACTGTGTCATGTTTCGGCTGTGTGCAGGCAGGAATTGGACCCAAACGCAAACTCACTGGAAACAGGGCTGAACTCAAAATGGCAGCTTTTATTGCTGAACACAAAAGTCTACAAAACCTAAACTAGGAAGAATCTAACAAAACACACACAGGGAGCCACAGGGAGAAACACACAACATGAGGGAGATCGCGACACAGAGACACAGAGAAACAGAGAAACACAGGGCTTAAATACACTGGGAAATAACGAGGGGAATGAGAAACAAAACCAAAATGTCCATCACAGCAAAAAATAGTCAAACACAAAATGTCCATGAAAGGCACAGGGGCCCTGGAAACCATTCAAAACAAAACAGGCGGGCCAATAACAACCATGGGTTGCAGGGAATAGAATCCAGACACATAGTTCAGGGGGCCGACCCCGGTTCCGACAGTACAGAAGCCAAGGGGAAAACACTTCAGGGGGCCGACCATGCGGACGGCAATGGCGGCAACGTGGAAACACTTCCGGGGCTGCCCTCAATAGCGATGACGTCCGGCTAGTGGCCTGGAAAGTGGCCGGCGATTCTGAGGTGCAGAACGTGGCCCGGGCGGCAGTGTGGCAGCCACAGGACCTGACGAGGCAGGACCAGACGACGGCGTGGAAGCTGCAGGTGATGGAACAGGAGGTGGCTGGACGGCTCCTCGGGCCCTCCAGCTGACGAGGCATGCGGCTGGAGCGGTTCTCCTGAAACCCCAGCTGATGAGGAAGGTTGCTGGTGGGGCTCTCCAGAACCCCCAGCGGATGAGGCAGATGGCGGCGTGGGAGCCGCGGAATGCTGGATGGGATCACTCGAGCTTCCAGCAGGGGCAGATGCAGGGGCAGAGGGTATTGGGAACCCCCGGCTGAATGTTAAGCTGACCAGGTGGGTGAGTGTGTAGCTGACTAGGAGACTGAACCGCTATAGGGGCCTGAACAGCGGACTGAACTGAGGGTGACTGCACTAATGGTTCAGGTGCAAACAGAACTGCTGCTGATGGAGCAAATGGCAACAGGAATGGGCTTGTGTTTTTTTATGCCAACTTTAGGTGCTAAAGTTGCCAACAAATATTTAATACTGTGTTAAAACCAACTATATTCAAACATGAAGACTGATGAAACCCAATTATTTCCTTATTAAACAAAAGAAGACATCTTTCTGTTATTACCTTATGGTTTTAATAATAATGGATTGGATTTATATAGCGCTTTTCAAAGCACCCAAAGCGCTTTACAATACCACTATTCATTCACTCTCACATTCACACACTGGTGGAGGCAGCTACAGTTGTAGCCACAGCTGCCCTGGGGCAGACTGACAGAAGCGAGGCTGCCATATCGCGCCATCGGCCCCTCTGGCCAACACCAGTAGGCAAGTAGGGTAAAGTAGGGACACAACGACCAGGACAGAGAGCCCAGGGATCGAACCGGCGACCTTCCGGTTACAGATGCGATTCCCAACCCCCTGAGCCACGGTCGTTTTAACTTGTTTTACAGTGATACAGTCTTCAGCAGATGACATCAGCTGATTTGCTGCAGTGCATGTGAATTGCAATGAGTACAAGTCAATATATCATGTCAGGGAAAATATTCAGTGTCAGGATGTTTGTTTTAAAAGTTTTGACAGCATATTATTACTGTGGTATTAATCTTGGAACAATCTGATCTGTTTCATGAATGTATATCTGCTGTATTAAAGCTTGTGGGAACACACCGAGGATGTTGTAAATGTACAAAAAAGCATTTAAAATGGCTAGTAGTGTGGATTTTCTCTTTATACAAATACAGGATGTGACCTTTGGGGGATATTGTTGGTAGCAATTAATCACTGTCATCTTTAAGGTCGTAAAAAAGTAATTATCAGCGTGATTCTGATTTCAATTTGGCACAGATGTAGGATGGGGAGTTCCCCCATATAAGGAGTTGTCTGTGATCACCAATTGTCCCTGCGAGCCAGGAAGTATAAAAACCAATCGGTTGTAAAACCACCGTTTTTAAGAGATTGCATGAGAGTCATGGTGGGTTGGCAAAGGGAAAACGTCTCATCTTACAATAATGAGTCGAAATATTTCTGCTACAGTAAACATGAATATAAACAACATATTGAATTTGTCAGCATACATTTCACGAGTATTTCCTTAAAACTGGAGAAACTTGAGGCTGTACACAAGCTGCAGTACTTTCCATCTCTTTCTCTTCTGCTGCTCGCAGCTGCAGTAGCTGTTGAATGACTTTCGCACACAAACAGACATGCAGACAGTCGCTCACTCTCTCGCTCACACACACACATACAGGATCAGGACACCTTGAATTCCAGTTATGTTTAACAGAGATTCTTCTGCGGTGTTTTGGTTGGACAGACGGGACTTCTCTCAGGTTTTTTTTGACATTTTTGATTGATGAACTTCTTGGGATATTGGATGTCTGGTTAATTAGAAGGCTGAAATGAGCCACTGGAAAATAGTCTGTGTTGCCTTTGGTTTCCCTCCTCTCTTCTTGTGATATGAGCGCCACACATCATTCTCTTCCCCCGCTATGACTGAGCTTTCCCAACATCCAACTTATTCAGTGTGTCAAATTAAATATCAGAAATATACCCTGAAATATTACCCTAGCACATTTCCACTGAAATGGAAATTAATAGTATGAAGAAACATTCTTTAAATACCTTTTTAGCCATAAAAATTGTTGGTGGTAACCATAAATGATACATGCATGATATATGTTAAATATCGGAATCATTTCTTTTCTATGCAGGCTCTAATTGAATAGCTTTGCTTCCCAGAGCGCAGTTGTTCATTGTTTTATTCCTGGTGGAAAACTGAAATTTCATAGTTATGGTCTAACCTGCCTTTATATTTCTAAAGTAATAACCTGAATCAAATGAGGAATGTAAGATTAACCTTGTTTGAACCTGGTCTAAGTTAAGACTTAACACTAGCAAACTTCATAATGATATTAGATATAAGTTCATTAGAGCTAAGTCATTGTCTTCTTTTTACAGCTCCATCTCACCCTTTCCTTTGCATCCTCTTCTGTCACACCAAACCACTGCATGTTCTCCTCACTCGCTCCTCCCTCTTTTCCTCTTACCTCTTGTAAAACTTCCCTTTTACACCTTTTGCCATTCTTCTGTCTCAAATCACCCTGGCAGTCGTCTTGTAATTACTGCCAAGTAACAGACTAATAAAAAAACAGTAATATTACTCCCCAAAACTAAAGCACTAACTACTTGGACAGGCTGTACCTTATAACAGGCCACATTATTTGTCAGATAATTTCATTAAAAATGCTCCAAAAGACTCTAACTCATCTACCAGCTACATGTGCCTATTTAAGCCGTGAGAAAACTTGAGAAAGCAGTAGATTTTTCTATCTATATTTCCCCTGCCCACTGCAATTAGTGCAGCTGGTTAGCTTAAACTGTCAGATACTCTTCCTTTTCCCCCATGAAACACTACAAATGCACAGCTTGGATCACATCGTCTTCCCTTTTGCTGGAATGCAAACAGAAAACAGGCTTTGAAAAGGTATGTTGTTCTCACAGGGGCTCAGTAGTGGGCGGTTAGGCTCAGGAAGTCCTCCTTCTTTCTCTGGTCCACAAGTGCCTACTGTTATTCATCTCACCTGTCAGTGGTTCTGTTGTTGTGGTAGCTGATCGTTACAGGCTAATATCTCATTTCTTATTGTTTTCTCCACAACTGCTCCCTAGAAAATAAAGGATAGAAACAACGTCACCTGTCACCATCTGGTCTATGAAATTACTGACGACAGACAGCCGTAAACCACTTGGCACCATTTTCTCTCAGCATATTATTGTATTCCCAAACCTACACCACAAGACTGAAAGATTTATGAAGTGAGACAGACTGAAAAGGATGAGTTTAGTGTTGACCTGTGCTAACATATGGAGTTTACCACAGGAGAGTTACACAACACTTTATGCATGAAGACGGGCCCAATAAAAATGCAATTTGTCACTTCAGGTTCAGCTTTATTCTAGATTTTTTATTCTGGGGAAACCTGCTGAGGTTTAACAGACTTTCGATATGAGCAGCAACGGCCGCGGCGGCTAGATGTCATTAACTCAACTACTTCCTCTGTCAGGTACATTACACTCCATTTATTTGTGTCTCATAAACGTCTAATTTGTTAACAGCCTGGCGTATTTGGTGACACCTGGACAGATACGCTTACCCAAATAAAGCACACTTTGTCAATTAGAAGGTGCATACTGACTCTGAGCTGAAGAGAAGTCTCTCTGTTCCCTTTTTCTCACACTGGCAGAGAAAGAACAAATACCTCGGCCATGTGTTACAAATCAAATGGAAATGATGGAATTAAAATGAAATGGGGCACTGAGATAACCATTTAATTAGCGCTTGTGGTAGCGATCAGGATGAAATCCAAGAGTAAAATCGTGACTGTTGCTTGACTACTCCTTATCCAATCTGTCCTTTCAAAGGACTCATTTCACGCCTGTTATAACGCTACAGCACCTGGTGCCTTATGAGGATATGGATTTCTTATATGAAAATTTAGATTAGATTGGATTTTAGTGGTTTCCTATCCACTCAGCTTTAAGACGCCAACGCCCAAATAAAGAATGTTGACAAATTGAGAAAAATCGACTTCCTCTGACTGCACACTTCACCGGCCGGTGTTAAGTTTTTACACCCTTTGGATTTAAAGAGCCATGAAGGTATTCAGGAGTACCAGGGGACGACCTGAAGGAAAATAAAGAAATCTTTCACCTCAGCCTAAACACGGGTGCACACATAGTAGCAAAGGCACATAAACAATGTGAAGTTGGACTGATCGCACAGTTTCAATCAGGCCGCGTAGCCAAAACACAAATGTAAAGCTTTCCGGGAGTCAGGGGCAGGGCCTCCTGAAGCAGCTGAAGTGCTTAGAGTCTTGTCACATTTACAGTGTATGTTTATAATCATCACCTCCCCGACTTGATGAAAGGACAATTAACAAGATGGTGACTATCACGCTCATAATTCGGCCGACGTGTTTCTCTCTCATCAATTTCCCATTTGCAGTTTGCTCAGAGAAAGTATTTGTCTGTTTGAAAACAGGAAGTGGGTTCACAGAAAAGGGCCTCCCGAGTCTGAGAGCTGCCAGACTGAAGGGTTGCAAAACTTAACCAGAACAGGATAGGAATGGATTGTATCTAACTGGATTTTATAATCTGTGACATGCCATAAACATATCACCAGTGGGTTTTTTTTTTTATTAAAAGTGATAAGACCATTGTATTTTACTTCTGCTGAAAAGGCCCAGAGACTTTTTTAAAACTATTTTCAGTTTTTTTATGCTGCCAAGGCGAGCTTAGGCCAAGGAGGCTGTGATATGTGGCTCTGGTGTGTACTGGATAGTTGTTTTTATAGAATTAAACATTCGATGCAGGCAATAGGGGAATACTGTGAGTGAAATAAGCGCTTGTTTTCTTTATAAAACAATAAAGTGTTCCACTGAAGTGTTTAAAGTCAACGCCTACAGTCTGGTCAAAAGAAAGCTTTAGAAGTCATTGCAGTTCTGCAAAAAACTAAGTACACCCTTACTGCTTTGACAGGAATTAAGAGGGTTAGTAGTTAGCCGAGTGCTGCTAATCAAATGCTCTTGATTAAGTGATCATCAGCAAGTGTGGGCAGCCCTATAAAATCAGACATTTTGACTGGCCTGAAGCATTCAGGTGTGTGTCAACACAATGACACAATCTACCCATGAGTTGGCATCACAGCAAATTCAGATCATTTTCACAGAAACTGCAAAACAAAACAAAACAAGCTTGTTGGGATGGGTTGCCATAGCAGCAGAGCTTACTGTAGGTTTGCACAGCTGCATCTGTTCAAAGCACCAAACTTCAGGGAAAAATATCCTTTGGACAGACAAGACCAAAGTTGAGGTGTTTGGCCATAATGTAGAGCTCCACATTTGACAAAAAACAAACACAAACACCTTAAATTATTTAGTGGTGGAGGGCTGATGATTTGGGGTTGTTTTCAAGCCACAGGATCTGGTCAAGTTCACATCTGATAACTAAATGTTGACCTAAATTGGGTCATGTGACAGGACAATGAACCTAAGCACAGCAACAAACCAAAAACAGAATGGCTGAAAAAGAAAAGAATAAGGAGCTCCTTTTCCATTAGTACCTACTCGGTTCGCCACAGTTTTCAGGGTTTAGGTCATAGTACCGAGTACCAGGTACTTTTTTAGTAGCTGCTTGCCCGGGATTCCAAGCGATCTGAATGTGACTTCATCAGACTTGGCTGGTCAGTAGCATCACTCGATGAGTTCACAGGAAATGGCTACAAAAAGCAACACCGTGTTACTCGAGTTTGATGAAAAGCCACAGATCCCAAGCAGTAGGTATATTCTTGCCTCGACGTCCACCTTTTTTGTAGCATTCTTGTCGCTATTAATTGCGTCGCAGGACACTCGGACGTACCATAAGAGAGTTCAGAAACCCAATGAACCAAAGTAATAATATGAAAAAGAGAGGGCCAAAATTCCTCCCCACTGAGGTGAGAGGATTAATAAAGTCACACTGCGGTGGATGTAGTGCCAAGGGTAGAGCAGTTCATTTGTTTATTTGAAAGGTTGGTGGTTCGATCCCTGCTTGTTCTAGTCTACATGCCAATGTTTCCTTGGGCAGAGATACTGAACCCCAAGTTGCTCTCAGCTGCTCTCTCATCAGAGTGTGAATGTGTGTGACTGTTAAATAGAAAGCACTTGGTTTCAAAAAGCATAAAAAAGTTCCTGTCAGAACAGGTGAACAACGGATGCTCTACAAAATGCTTTGATTGCTTTTGAGTAGAAAAGCATGGTGGGAAAAACAGGGCATTTGCCATCATACAAAAAATAATTACTTGATGTCACTACTTACTTGATGTTATCACTGTGAAAGGTGGTTCTATCAGCTATTTAATCATGGAGTGTACCGAAAGTATTTTTTATATGACTGTATTAGTGAACAAGCTTATCCTGTTAGCAAATGGACTAAGCAAATGTATTAACAAACTCAATAAATAATGTTAAATGTAATTTTGAGAGCTTTGTTCTCAAGAAGATTTATTAAATGATGTACAAAGGGATGGAAAAAGAACTGCTGTGCCCACAATCTTAAATTAACACAGCAATGCTACTAATTGGTGTAGGTCACTGTGACCATGGAAATGTTTAAACCGCCAAGGTCAGGTTACGTGGCACATGAACACGAAAAGGATTAAATTCAAGAGGATTGGAAGTCATTTAATGTGGATTCTGGGATTCATTCTTGGGTTAGTAGTTTCTTCACCATTCAAGGTAAATATGAAAACAAAAAAGCATCTTTATAATCCAACATCTATAAAACACCTTGCACTGGATATAAGTAAAACTTCAAAAAACGCAAAACATAACTAATACACACACACGCACTACAGCATATACTGTTTCCATCTTCAGTCCCGTCTTTTCAAGTTTTCACTGGGTCAGGTTGATTTATTGGGCCCACATTGGTCCTTAATTGGATACTTAATAAGCCATCTCTACATCTGCCAATTCTTAAATAAGGGCAGGGATGTGTTTAAGTTTCCCTGATTCTATATATCTGTAAACTCTAAAATAACCTCATCAGTCTGGCTTTCATTAGAAAGTTTAAATGTCCCACCCATGACAGTTTTAAAGCTCTTATAGAGGACAGGAATACAATCCAGTATTTCAGATTTTTTTTTAAAAAAGGAATGGAAATAGACATAGTGATATTCATGCATCTCAACCTTCAAGTTGTGTAGTGCAACACCAACTTAAGCTTTGTGTTTTACAACAGATGAAGAAATATGCATTTGTTGAGCAACTTGGTAACAACACAGTCAGGAAGTGTTCAACAATCCTGGGAAGTCAGTAACCCCAATAAATTTTCACTCTGACCTTCCTGACCACGGAAAACCTCAGAATGTCGTCCTGGGAGGCTGAATGAGAGGCACTGGTGAGTTTTTAACCACATTATATCATGTCAGTGTCACCGAAAAAAATTAGGTTCATGATTTTTTTAAAAAACTGTAAAAACAAGACATCGAATTTATTCTCTTAAGAATAATTCTGGCTTTTAGCAGTATTTCACATATTCACTGTTCATGCTCAGTGAAATATATTTGTATTTTTAACACAAATATGTTCGTAAAAGTCGCATATCATCTGTCAGTTTGCTAGCCTTCAATAAAATGAAACATCTGTGTGATTATAACTGCTAACAAATGCACACATATTTTCCCTTAGAAATAGCAGTGCAGTATATGCTCTTTATTAAATATCTTTATGTCTTTTTTGCATTTACTTGAGCACTGACAGTAGTGAGAGGGATTTTGTAGTTAACAGCTTTTCTCCACAAGAGTTCCTCATCACAAATACATGAAGTATTTTTTGGAAAAGAGTCTATGGAGTCTGACCTTGATTAAGTTTTGGCCGTTTTATCTCCATTCCTTTATTAAGTGGATCGGGTATCAGACACAAGACTTCACATATAGGCAGTGATTTTTTTTCCTTTTTCTGTTTTTAATTGTGATCTTGTTTTTTGGATGAATTTATGTTTCTGCAGCAAGTTGCTCTCAGACCATGTCCACAGTTAACTGCAGGGATTTGGATGCAGATCTTTTCCTCAACCTTTTGGCCCTTTATCTGGACTAGAAAGGCATTTTTCTGTCATGAAAACTAAACAAACTCTACACTGTGGTGAGCTTTGTAGGATTCTGTCATAGAGAAGAAGAGGAAGGAGACAAAATGACTTCTGATTGTTCTGTGATGAAGCCACAACATAGCTGTCTGTCACTGAAATTATTGTTGTATGTTGCAATAAACAATGTTTTCTAAATGGAAGGAAGCTGAAGCAGAAAGGAAACGGTATACCATTTCTTCTCCTGCATTTCTTCAGTGGCTCATTGCCCGTGTAGATGAAGGTATTTGTAGAAATGCCCGGTGTGGATGCACGAAAAAGGCAATTCGGCTCGGTGCAATCTGCTCTATAAACTAGGATTAAACTTCCATGCCAGTGCCACAGACAGACTGTGATGTGGTACTGAGCTGAAGCATCCGAACTGCATCTCTAGTTAATAAAAATCAGACGCGCAGAAGATATTCAACAGCAAAGTCGTCAGTAATTGTTAAACTTGAACTGTTCATTCACAGAATGTCATTTTAACGTGGAAAATGTGTCAGGTTGTGGAAGGTTGTGTCATTCTTGGCTTTGTGGTGAACTTGATTCTGTCTGGCAAATATTTTGCAGAAGTATAACTCTGTTTGAAATTGCTTCCGCTGTCGAAAAGCTGTGCGCCGCGAGGCCAGCCAGGACTTTATTTCCTGCTATTGACTGCTAGCCTCTTGTTTTTACCTGCTCAAACAATAACTTGGCACAAAGCCTTTGAGCAGGAGACGTCAACATGTGCAATGGCACAAGTCTGTGTGAGATGAAGGGCCGTCAGTGCAGTTTTACCCAATACACTGAACAAGTGGATTGTAGTGAGTAGATGACTGATATCTGAAAGAGGCTGATGAGGTCAAGTCTGTGAACTTTGAAAATAAATGGGCAGTATTATCCCTCATATCAGCAACAAGCAGGGATCACATGAGCAGAGCTCTTTTCACCTCATTTCTCCAATTTCTAGCAGCAGAGGAGTGTGGTTTTACTGGGCAGCACCCAGGTGTAAATGTGTGCAACGTCTGTATGAATGTGAAGCAGGGTGTTGCTGGAAAAGAGCCGCAACACTCAGCAATCCTTTGCTGGATGAACACAGGCACAAAGCTGGAAGGCAGTCAGAAGTCAAAGAACAAACCAGAGAGCACAGAGACCTTCTCCAAAGCTGCAGCTTCCATAAAACTTTGTTTGTTTACTGTTTGTCTTCTGTGCTTGATTTTCCGATGTAAACACAGTGCTGGTTAGATAGCAACGTGGAAGGCTTGGATGCCTACCTTTTTCATCAGCACATAAATATAACACTGTGGCGAAGCAACAAACAAAAAGATAATGACCTGGAATCCCGAACAGCACCAAAAGCTAATCAAGGAAGCTGCCCACTGTACTTCAACTGAGGCTTTGACTATGAGCAAAAAGTCAGTATTGCATGCTCTTATGTGAAAATATCTCCCAGTTATTGCAAAGAGAATGACAGTTTTAGAGCAATATATATTTCAGCATCAGAAAGGTCAAATTCCTGGAAATACATCTACTATTTGTGTCTATATAAAACAGTTTTATATGCATGCTTGTCAGCTTAAATGATGCATCCTAAATGAGATTGACATCTTCTTAGAATTTATCTGGTAAAAGTGTCAGATTAGCAATTAGCAAAAGCTGGATGTGCTGTCAAGACATCAAGATATCATAACCAAGACATCATCCACGGATCTGTGAAGTCCCCTTTTAAAGCCTTGACTTACTAAAATAAGGTTTCTTGTTTGAGAAATCCAATCATAGACACTTGTCAATAATATTGTAGCCAATGTCTAAAAACATTACTAAAATGTTTACTGTGGTATTAAATCAAGTGATCATTCGCAAGAAGTAGTCACCAGCTACTGGTAACTACTGGTTGCGCCGCCTTAAAACCACCATTACAAACAAGGCAGTTTTCTGGTTGGCAGCACAGTGGTGTGCAGCAATAGGAGCCTGAGTTTGAATCCAGCTGGGGCCCTGTGTGGACTTTACATGTTGTCCCTGTGCCTGTGTGGGTTCTCTCTGGGTACCTTGGCTTCCTTAACTGGTGAATATGAGCATGAATGTCTCTGTCTCTCTCCACATCACCCTGCAACAAACTAGCAATATGTCAAAGGTGTCTTTTGTCTTGTGACAGCTGGGATAGGCTTTAGCCTTCATGCAACCCTGAACTGGATTACCAGCTAAAAAATAGATGGATGGAGTTTTAAGGTGCTTCTACATTGATTTTACCTCCATCTTTTATATTCTGTCTATAATTTGTCTCCTTGCATACACCCTGTTGTTATGCGACTAAAGCCGGGACTTATCAGCAAATGAGACTCAGTCATCCACAGTAAAATGCTGGCAGCTCTATTTTAGCCCACGCCAACAGTTTGGCCTCATTTCTCCTTAAACCGCTGCTCGTGAGACCAGTGCTGGACAGCCTTCTTTTGACAGGACTTTGATTGTCTGCAAATATAATATGTGTGGTGAAGTTGCTTTTCAGTCCCCTATAGTAACACATCTTCATATATTCATTGTCTGTTTGGAAGCAAGATAGATGTGACTGCTGTGAAAAAACATAAAATAATAATAATAATGTATATATATATATATATATGAACCCTACTGTGAGTAAGATTTATTATCACAAAAGATGCCGTTTCAGCAAAAAGGGAGCTTAAAGAATTGCTTGACAGCTGGCAATCTGTACATTTAGCATCTATGACAAGATGTCTTCAGAAGTGAACCAGAACATAATTGAATATGTTCTTATTTTGGCATTAATCTGTGAGTTTAAACACTTTCGAAACGATTTAGTGTGTCACACTCGAGCGAAAATGTCCAATGGAGAATTAGTATGCTTCTGGAAGAGCCATAAACACTGATGCAGGTCAAAACCCTGTGAGACAAAGCTCGGTTTGCAAATCTCTCCTGCCAAATAAACACTCATCCATCAATAACAAGTTTGAGTTCAGGTTTGCAAAAGGAGCACAATTAGAATATTTACTGCTTTGATGTCACATGTGCAGAATAAACAAGAAGCAACATAAGGTAAACTACACACAGAGCAGCAATAACCTTTGCATTCAAGTTTTGGCATTCAGTCTAAGCATTAGCAGGAAGGTCCAGAAAACGTTGCCAATGCAGAGTGTAGCTGCCAGTCATGTTTCTGTTCTTAATAAATATTTTTTGCCATTTTCCTATGGGAACCATCTGCAGCTTGCATCATGTGAGTATCCAGAGTAGCAACGCTCTGGCACGGTAAGCAGGCAGCGAAGTTGCTGTGTGAGCTGTCGGCTTTAAGGATATATATCACCTCAGCATACATCAAACCACGACTCTGTTTATTTTGGCCGAGATCTCGTTCGTCTGTAGTGCTGCCACGTAATGTGGTAACACCTATGTAAAGTCGTGTGAAGTGTTCTGGGAGCCATATGTGCAATCTGCACAACATCACGCAATGATTTAATAAAAAGGTTTGACTTTCGCTAAATTAATTTTCAACAAATGTGATGAATGGCCTCATCGGCAAGTATCATTTCAGATAATAAACCGTCGCATCTGCGCGCTTGATTAGGCTGCTTTTGAATGCGGTCCATGCTTTTGCACGCAACTTTTGTGTCTAACAGGTGCTCCAGTGATGCATGCATAAAGACTGTTCAATGTATGATGTTGTTGTTAGTGCATTACCACGCTATGAGGTCAGAAGAGCAGGTTTGCATGAATAGAAGGTTAAAGTTTACGACCCAAGACCACAAAAAAAAATCTAATATGATCTTTTTATTGGAAGTGATGAAGGGGAACATAAAACAGTGGGAAATATGTGCAAAGATGTATAAATGAAGTAAACAAATACTCAGACGCAAATCAGGGAACACGTGCAGAGCGATCCGATGCTTACAGTGCGTATTCTTATTTTGATGTGTGTGATTATTGCCTTGAAAGAAATAGAACACATGTGGGCACTGACTGTCTGACCTCTGGATCTCTGTGTTCAGATTTCATCCACTCGTAAAAAAAGAAAGGAAAAAACATTCAAATTTGGCAAATTACCTTTTGAACATAGAAGAACTTGGTTCATGTCTCATTGAGATTTTTATGTTTTGCACTTTAGTTTTTGTTTCCTGATTTGCTTTACTGCCACTCATTTCTTTGGTTTAAGCATTAAATTCTACTTCGTTTGGGTAAGCAGCAGTTTGTGATTTGGATGAAAACACTGAGGAGTCTTTCATTTTACATTCCCAGGGATGTGTATTTGTGAATTTACCACCCAGAGTAAGACTGTCAGAGCTGCATGCTCATAATGTTCTGGCAACATTTGATGCACATGCCATAAATTGTTTCAGGTGTTTTTACATTAAGTGCACCCTCATGCAACAGAGCACATTTGTCTCACTAAAACTTCCTCTTCTTCCTAAACAAATAAATAAATAAATACCAAACTCTTACTATTCCAAACAGCTGAAGATGAAACTAACTTAATTTAAATTTAATCTGGCACTGTTTTATCAGTGGAGTTATGAAACTTTTTTAATAAAATGTCAAACTGTATCCTGTTCGTGTGCATTCACAGACTGCACATGTTGAAGACACTGAATGTACCTTTGGAGGAATCAAGACTGCATTCACCACCATGTTTAATATACATTTGCAGCCCCTACTGCTAATTTGTTTTGCCATTTATGTCTTGGATGCAACATAAATCGAAGCCTGGAAGACGTCTCAAACAAATCTAATATTTGCAAATCCATGGAGGTTGGGTTTAGAAGGGATCGAGTGTTTTGTGGCTTAATAGCCTATTTAAAAAGTAAAGGTGTTCTGTCTAAAGATTCAAGTCTGTGCTGATTTTCTGCAATAGTCAACCAAAACCTCAGTCGTTCATCAACTATAAACAGATCCTTTAGATGAAAAAAAAGAGTTTATTTAAGGCCAAGACGCAAGCAGATGAAATACGCTTGTATGAAAGTTGATGGGTTTTGAGTAAACAAACTGAAAGCAGAAAAAGTTTCATTATAATCAATCAATATGCTGATTATGAAAATATTTGTTATCTTAACAAAAGTGTTTTAAAAATTTGTTTATGGACTTTTTTATGGTGAATTTGACACACTGGTGATCTAAGAAACTCGTCAGCTGAACAGCAGCTTAAAAAATGAGAACAAATTAAAACTGGGTAACTCTACTTTCAGAATGTGCACAATAACTATTTGCCCGCATATGTCCCCTATTAACCAGCGAGATTATCAGCATGTCCATCAGTCACATACAGACACCTCGAACTGTGCTGTGCTGCATCCAAATGAGCCTCTGACTGAAAGCAGCTGCTGCTGGTTAGTGATAAATGTGCAAGGTACCATCAGTGGAGCAGCAGGAGGCTGGGAGGTAGTAATTACCTGAATTTAACAACAATATACACTGGCGCTGGTTCACACTCTGTAAAATATCCTAATATTTACTCCATTATTTCCATCGTTTCTTTTGGAAATTATGACCCTCGTCTCTCTGTCTGAAACTGCTGACCTCCCGGGGGAGGCCTTGTTATTCCCGCAGCAGCTGCCTCTCTACCTTTGATTCCAAATATCACCCCTGTGCGACCCTGACCTTTGACCTCGGGTAGTAAATTCTCTGCTTGCTCAGGTACCTCGGCGCCATGCTCCCACGGGACCTGAGCAGCTGCTTTAATTGCCTATCCTCATCTCCGTACAGACGTTCGTGGCATTGCAATTGGTGCGTCGTATAAATTTGTGGGCCTGACTTCGGACTCGGAGGAGGGCCGGTGCCAATAATTATATGGGAGTCTCTGTGGCCTCCTTGTATGTCTTGGACAAGAGTACAGTCATGAAGAATAAGAGTAGTGGAGTTCAGGGCTCTGTAAAATAGGGCAGTCTCAATATTGATATTTTAGGGCTAACTATGCAATAAAACAACATTTTTCAGGAAAAGGAGCATTTTTTTGACTTTTTTTTTTTGATGGACGATTATCTTTTTCTTTCACTGTAGAGAAATGAAAATGTACAGTATAGAAATGAACAAAGTGAAGGTATCAGAACAGGCACTGAAATCTGCCAGCTTTTAATACACTTTTAAACTGCTTATTGCGTAGTTCTACTCTGTAATGCCAAGCTACTTCAGGCACTTACTGCTTGTGATTAACAGTTCATTTCAGTCTGCAAACAAATAACTGCAGAGTCAGGATTTCCAGTTTGTCCAGCACTCTGAACTGCATGTCCTTGAAAATCCCGATCCAAGCCCCAGACCGCACGCTCTTATCCTGCGAGTCCTGTTGTCAGGGTGTTGTCTAAAAATGGCAGGAGCTCTGGGGTACTTCAGTCGGCACAGCACAGCCAAGGCCTCATCAGGGACCTTATTCGCTCCTGTTCTGAGCCTCTGTCGCCAAACCCTTGGAGCCGACCTTTGCAGCCAGGCCGTCCCGTAAAAAATAAAAGCTACAAGTGGAAAACAAGAGCAGTGAAATGGCGACAACTCCATGTTTTTAATATTTCTTCTCATAAAAAGAACCCTACTCCCTTCTCCTTTTTCTCAGACACTGGGAGGATCAGAGTCTTTGCATTTTGAAAACTAGATGAGTGTATTTTCAGGTTTCCACGATCGTTCACAGTCTGAGGTTGTCTTTTTCCACATTTAGCAGGGGTTTGGTTCCATTTTGGAAAGGGCCAGTGCTGTTCCTTCTTTTTCAGCTATATCATCTTAATCTTTACCAAGGTGCCACAGGGTTAGAGGGCAGCTTAATGATTTATGCCAAGCTTAAGTGATTTAAAAGTTCTTTAAAATATTTTACTGCTGTTTCTCCAATAGGATAGAAATGCATGTACAAGAGGAGACGGCATGGGGTAAAGGCACAGCTTGCTGTTCCTACGCTGCGATACACATCATTTATTTGTTTTAGGTGAGCGGTTATGAGAAATAGATGAAGTGGGTGAGGTGGTATCTTGCTGAATGATTTAACATCGGGTCATTTAGAAATTGCAGATATGGGAATTCTAATTTTTCAAGGTCGTTTTGAAAAGCGGGACATTTTCTTGGCTCAGGGATGAAGAAATGAAAAGTGGCAGGGGAGGAAAGGTTCTGGATTTGCTAAGCTGACATTGATGAAGTTTTTCAAGTAGTCACAACCACACATGGAAAGTCCTGCCCACTTTAGCATGCTACCGCACACACGTAAACACACGGCTTGAAGCTCACACTGCGTTAGTTGGGGGTTATTTTTAGGTGGTGGCTGCAGTTCCCTTTTCCACACATCTGCATCTGAGCCCGTGTTGTTCTTTGAGATACTGTGAAGTGATACATCGCTCCCAGGAGGAAATGACGTGTGGAGCTGTTGCCAGTACTTAACACCTCAAGGACCCGCCGATAAAACATAAAACTCTATTTGGGACTATTTTAAGATTTCATCATTACGCTACTGCTCCACTGTGCGACTTCAGTGCTACAGTTCAGCAACTCACAGATAGTAAGGCCCTGCAGACTTCAATCCCATTATGGTGCGAAAGCAAAAATAAATCAGAGCGCAATGTATAACAACATAATTTAACCATGCATATACAGCCGTTTTAAGGTCAAGTACATAAAAATGCCAAATCCTGACATATGCTTACACAAAATCCAATATGTGGTGTTTACTGAGACTTGCAGCCTGTGCTATTTTCTGCGCCATATGGACGGAGGAAGGCCCCAGTAATCTTCATTGCTGTGGTCACCCACCATAGTGGAAATGTTTGTATGAATTCGAATGAAATACATCAACTTCACTACAGCTACAGAGTTGGCCTGGCAGGTTATATGTGGATGCTGTGGGAATGTAAAAACTTGCAGAAAAATAAAGGATAATAAAGACATGTCGATGGATCATTTTCACCTTTAAACTGTTTTTTTTTGTAATAGTACAGTAGAGATTACTGTATGTTTAGTGTTTACCGGGGAAGCTTTAGGCTGTCACTAGATGGCAGCAGCACACACTGATGCCTCCCCTTCAACTGCATGAAAACTGAACCTTTCACGGGCATTTGCAGAAAGGAGGTAAAGCCATAAAAGCAACACTTCATTTCTTTCTGAGAACAACAGCAAAAAAGTACTGTAGCTTTTCTGCTGGGGTGTGAGAACGCAGCATGATGTTGTCATCTGTAGGTTATACCTGTCTGTCAGTGCTCGGACTGTATGTGTTTGAGTAACTTTGAGTAACACCCTGACGAAAAACAAAAGAGTGAGGTCTAGGAATCCAGTTAAAAAGGAAGGAAAGAGGGGAGGAGGAGGGAAAAATTGCAGAAATGGAGTCTTGCCCTCTATCTTTTACACACTGGAGCAATGTTTGGAGTGGAAACACCCAGGAGAGATAAGGTGGGACGTCACGTCTGGCTTTCATCATGGCACTGCCTCCTGTCTGTGTTGTTACCTCAGTGGTGCGAGAGCCGAGCGCCTGGGAGTCACTCCGGTTCAGCCAAACTCCCTGTTTTAAAAACACTGCAGGAATCTGAGGTCACTCTCCTGAAGAGTGGGGGGATATATATATATATATACCCCTGCACGGTATGTACCACCGGCAGATAGAGGAGGTGGCTGATATCCAGAAATCCTACCAGTGGCTGGACAAAGCTGGACTGAAAGACAGCACAGAGGCACTAATCATGGCAGCACAAGAACAAGCTCTGAGCACAAGATCCATAGAGGCTGGGGTCTATCACACCAGGCAAGACCCCAGGTGCAGGCTGTGTAAAGATGCCCCAGAGACAATCCAGCACATAACAGCAGGGTGCAAGATGCTAGCAGGCAAGGCATACATGGAACGCCATAACCAAGTGGCCGGCATAGTGTACAGGAACATCTGTGCCGAGTATAACCTGGAAGTCCCGAGGTCAAAATGGGAGATGCCCCCAAGGGTGGTGGAGAATGACCGAGCTAAGATCCTGTGGGACTTCCAGATACAGACGGACAAAATGGTGGTGGCTAACCAACCGGACATAGTGGTGGTAGACAAACAGAAGAAGACGGCCGTAGTGATCGATGTAGCGGTTCCGAATGACAGCAATATCAGGAAGAGCTCGAGAGGATGTGGAGGGTGAAGGTAACGGTGGTCCCCGTGGTAATCGGAGCACTAGGTGCGGTGACTCCCAAGCTAGGCGAGTGGCTCCAGCAGATCCCGGGAACAACATCGGAAATCTCTGTCCAGAAGAGCGCAGTCCTGGGAACAGCTAAGATACTGCGCAGGACCCTCAAGCTCCCAGGCCTCTGGTAGAGGACCCGAGCTTGAAGGATAAACCGCCCGCAGGGGCGTGCTGGGTGTTTTTTTTTTTTTTTTTTTTTATATCAGTTTAAAGAAGCCATCATGAATCTGCATGGGGTCTCACTAATTTATAGAGATGGTGAGAACAAACAGAGAGTGGCTATTAAGATCAGCTTCCTAACCACAATACTCAGAGATTAAAGTAGTCTTCTGAAAAGTGAGAGCGTTAGCACTTTTAAAGCGTGCTCCATAGATGGACAATCGCATGTTTGTGTACCCCGAGGGGAGGGCTGAAATTTATAACTGAATCTTTGAACTGATTCCCCAGAGACACAATTTATCCTGACCACTTTTTATGGCTTTTGATAAAACACGCTTTAAAAGCTGTTCCTTCTCTTTGTCTGATGCTCTGATTTGATCACCAGAGATGGTCAGACCGAAGGCCTTGGCCTGCTTTTGCCTTTCAAATATGATCACTTACCCTTTGGTGTTCCTCCCTCCCAGCAGTTGAATCCTTTCTTTATTAAATAACCACCTAATTTTCAGTCCTGGCAGTTTCCGTGAAATGTGTAAATAACATTTCCATCAGTCAGCCTGAGAAAGTAAATATTTTTTACTGCAGTGTCATGACTGTGGCATCAAACATGTCAAATTTATGACTGCACACTAAACTGGCCCTCCCACTCTGTGTTTTCTTTTTAAACTGAAGTAAACTGAGAGGTGGGTGCTTCGCGTCTCACGAGGTCCATCCATATTTCACGTTATAGTTGACCTTTGAACTCTGAGAGCAGGTCAGACCCCATAGTTCAAGCTGAATATTTGAGGCGAGTGCCACATGGGCTGTGAGGAGGGGGTGCTGATAGTTTGCCCATTAATCACAGCTTCAGCTTCGACAGAGTCGACCTCTGGAGTCACATTTCCAGCCCAATGAATCAAAGTTGCTCATCGTCACCTAAAGACAAATGGTTCAGATGAGCACTCGAACTAAATCAGAACATAAATGTGTTTTGTATGTTCAAATGAAACATTCAAGAGGCTTTAAAATCTTTTAGGTTTTAAAATATTTACCTGAAAAGCACAATTCACCAGGTGAAGCGATTTTAAGAGTGAGTTTGTCAGTTATTTGCGATATGGATCGCAGACTGAAAATATACAAAACACATGGGTGAAATGAAGGCTGTGGAATTGGGTGCCACCATGAACAACTTACCATTCATGACAACAGTTCAAGATCACAACATGGTAAAAACTTCTTGAGAAAGTGTTTATGTGGAGAATGTTTGGGAAAATTTCATAATAATATTTTAATTTGCTCATATACAGTTAAAGGTGATGTGTTCTGGCAGGGTTATACAGACTCTTACAATTCAGATTTCTGGTACAACCACAGTCATAAACTAGTTCAGTGAATTGGTGTAAACCGTCTAAAAGTGTCTAATTCAGCATTACACCTCATAGCTTGGTCTGCAATCATGACTGTCAATGTCCAAATGCCCTCACTTGATAAAAGCACTCTAATTTAAGAAAAAGCTTAAAAAGATTTGACTCCTACTGCAAAATATCAGGTTTACTTCACATTTTAAACTCATCACTGACCTGTGTTGTTTCACCGTTCTTGTAGACTTGCTTTTCAGTGGAGTAAATTCACTAAATTCACAAAGTTTAGAGCAAGCATCCATGGTTCACACAGGGTATACTGTACCCATTTCTTTGTCCATATCATTGATTTTTGTAGTTATAAATACAATTTCATGATAAATGTTGGATTGTTATAAGAATCGTTTGCAAGACACAGCGATTACCCAGTCAGAGAGGATTATTATGACTTTGATGAACCCTTGACAAAGTCTACTTTGTAAAACCTTTATTAACAAACACTGTCAAAAAAAAAAAGAGCTTTTATTTATACTTTTTGTTTACTGCCAGCAAACAAATACTGGTATGCATAGTGATGAAGATAGTGAAAAATTATACTTTCTAAATACTCCTGTGCCAAAGCTCAGTCTCACAAAGCTGCTGAAAAATCTTAAGGCTGGAATATAGTTTTGCAAGGTTTTTGAAAATCCCTCTGCAGGGAACACACGCAGCCCAAATTGAAACTGCAGAGACAGCCAGCATGGCAAGAGTGGAGACTGTGAATGCACAACTGAACTTGTCTCTTGCATGTCATAATGCATGTGTCAAACTATGCATTCTTGGTCATATTAGAGTCTTATTTAGGTTTTATTTTTTTTTGTTCTTTGCACGCTGTAAGAAGTGAAAATCTGGAGAGAAATAAGATCCTGTAAAATCACGTTACTGTTTAGTCAGCTATAAATGAAATATATTTGTATGACAGTACAGTGCAGTGATTTCAATGCCATATAAACACTTGTCATTTCATATCAACTGTTGGACTAATATAATAAATGGGAGCTATGGTTCAGGTGTTCATGCTCATGTGTCTTACTATAGACATGTGGAAAAAAATAATCACACACACACACACACACACACACACACACACACACACACACACACCTGTCTAACCATCGTTATTTTAAGACTTCCAGCTGCACAGAGTCATCAAATACAAGGCTCTCTATAGCATGAACCTCTGTCAAAATATCAATGCCTCGTGGGCGGATGTAGCGGGGAGGTCAACTTTTCAAAGACGACGCTCGCCAACATTTTATCCTCTGTCATGTTCATTTGACACCTGTTTAATCATTGGACAACTTACAGATCCAGCACAATCTCTATGTAGTGAACGTGTTTGAACAGCTAAGCTCCAGAAGCACCGACAAATTATAGCGTCTTTGTGCTTTGAGAGTGACAATGTGATGTTTAGAAAGCATGTTCAAGAAAGACTCGCCCCAAAAGTCTGTCTTTGACTCCACAGGGGGTACGCGTTTCAAGTTCCAAGGGTGGTTGAGAAAAGATTAAAGGTTATTTCTACATGAAAAACTGTTGCTGTGGTCGGCTTAGTATCAAGCCTACAAGAGATGCATGTTCAGGGTTTCCTCCAGTATATTATAGAGGAGACATCCACTTTACATGAGTGCCTAGTTTGAGCAATTTTCTAGCAAAAATACCATAATTTTCATAATTTCGGGTTTTCAAATGTGAGAATCGACTGCATTTTTGTCTTCGATTGCACAAAGTCAAATCTCTTTGGGTTTTGGATTCTTGATTGGAAGAAAAACATCTGATGAAGTTGTGTTTTGCACTGTGTCATTGCAGTGATGATTGTTGCACTGTTTTGTTTTGTTGTGTTTAATTAATGTTTTGTAGTATTTAGCTGCTAAACATTAAATTTTAACCAAAATTGGTGCAAAGATTCACACATTTACCCTAGAACAGGAGACAACATCTAACTGGATGTGTGGTTCCTGGTATTTAACCTGAGCTACTGCAATGCAGGGTTTTTTTGACACAGGAAAAGTGGAGGGAAAAGACTTTCTGTTGCTAAGCAGGCTGACTTCCTGTTCAATCAATTCGCTATTCCAGGTTTTATTGGACCAAATGCTCCAAATTCTAACACGAAGAGTCATGGCCATTGTTTTACAGCTTGGCCTTTTGCAGTGATTTTATGGGAAACAGTTTTCTGGGCCAGTTTGAGTCACATGAATCTTCAACTTCAAGTGTGACAATGGGGCCCCATTTTTATCTCAGATTTATTGCCTCTGAATGATTTTAGATGCAAGCCGGGTTGGTCGTCTTTTGACACAGAGTTTGGGGTGATTAATCGGCTAAATGATAAGTGAGCTGGCCATCAGACAGTTGGTTGGAATGTCGGAAATTTTAATCTGAAGCATTTAGTCAGCTCTTTGAGCTGTTCTGCAGGTCAGTTTCCCAACATGGCTGCTGCCAAAAGATATGTTATGTATTGCAAGCTTGTTTAAATATTTCTGATATACTGCAGTTTTGAATGAAACTGTGCTGAGATCTAAAACTTACACAGCACACAGTTCATTTTCCACATCTGCAGCTTTGTATTTCAGTTGTTTTCCGTTAACTTTTATGTCAGTGCACATGGAGTCTCCACATCACTAAAATTCGGATCTGAACAGTGTTTTGTTTCTTAAATTCTGATACTGATGCTAATTATCAATATTCAAAGACCAAGTTTGGGAGCTGATTCTTGAGCTCCAGTGATAAACAAAAGGAGACCAGTAATATGTGAAAAACTGGTTTTGTGTTAGCTGTTTTTCTAGTATTGCACTTTGTAGATGGTTCCTACACACTCATCATGATGCATCTGATGTCACCGGTTGTCACCGACTTATAACCGCTTTCAAACTTTCCAGCTCAGATAATTAATGACAGTGGTGGTGACTCATGTATGGTTAGTTGCATCGTTTGTATGTTTGGATGCTTCAATTCAGACCGATTCATAGTTGAGCAAATAGACCGAAGCCCAAAACACCCTGTCACACAGAGATCCGCTGCACACACCTGTTGAATTTGGTTGTGGATCTGCAGGTTGCATTGACAGATATGCCAGATATGTTGAAAGTGTTTAGTGTGTGGACTTTGTGTGTAGATAATCATTAGACAAACATGCAAAATGTACTCGTTCATGGATTCCAATTATTCAAAATAAAATTTGAGGGATTTGGACATTCCAGGTGTTTCCTGGAAGACCCGGTTTTAAAACACAGGAGAAACCCGGCAGTAGCAGGAATGTTGGTATCCTTGACTGAACCATCAATGCATTGCTGCAGACCAAGCACACTTGTTCTTAATGGCATCCTCTAGCAGGACAATGTGCCCCTTCAGCAAAAAGTGCTCTGAAATTTGTTAAGCGTTCTCGAGATGCACCCTAACAAGCCGGATGACCCTGGAATCCCACAGTACCCAAAATATCTGCTGCCAGCATCCAAGTACCAGACACCACAGGACCCCAGAGGTTTTGTGTCTGTGCCTCAACAGGTCAGAGCTGTTTTGGCAGCACAAGAGGCACAAACAAAACAGTACGCATATGGTTTTAATGTTGAAGCTGATTGTCAATATTACTGAGGTTTGAATGCTGGAAAAAATATCCTGGAGGTTCTTTGTAAACAGAAGAATGTAATGTGAGTTACCTTAAGTCGTGAAATTATTAAAAATGCATTGTTCTGACCAAAATTAGAAAGGTCAAAGTGGGTTATTTGCTGCTTTTGGACACTTAACTTGTATTACAGATTTGCTACGATACAGTCTGTAAAGCCATGTCAGAGAGAAGTAGCACTGTTTTCAGTGCTGAACTTTCATAGTAATAAATTCACCTAAAACTGTTTGAACAAAGTAGCCAAGTAATAATCATGCCTTTGCTTTTAATTTGATACGGCTCTTGGCTTTTATCCCTGACTTATCAACTCTATCCAGTCTTGAAGGGTTGCTGCTAATACAGAGACAGTTTATGCTGTAATTTGCCTGTTGTACAGATCATATTCTACCCACTCAATGTGAATCCTAATTGTAACAGTAGCCTGCCAGAAATGAGAAAACCAGTTGAAGTTTCGTTGGTAATCAAAGTAGGGAGTTGTGGCCATTTCAGAGCATCATGGTTGTTTTGTTGGCTTGTTTACAGGAACACCAGAATGAATTTATTCCCGTTATCTCCTTGAATGCCAAAAAGTCATGGGGTTTCACAAGGCAGCCTGAGTACTGCAGCATTTATTTATGTTTTTTGGAAGCTTCTGAAGCCATGAGGCAATCCATCATACGAGTTTTATCTGCAGACAGAAGAGTTTGAGGTAAAACGGGTTTTCGTCAGGTCTCATCTCCCTCATTCTCCCTGCTGCTGGCTTCGCACACGAGGCCTATGCAAGCCCAAGCTTGGAAAGCAGACAAAAACTCGATAATGTGGCTTGGAGCGGTTGACACCGAGTCTATGCAAAAACAATCAGAGTCATTAGTGGGAGATAGTCAAAGCCATTCAGCTGCACCCCTTCCAAACAAACCCAGAGAACCTCCTCACTGAGTTCTTTCCTTACGGTCTTGTGCTGAGAGGTCAGACTCTGGCACATCACAGGCAGAGAGGAAGCATTTGCTCCTTTGAAAAGATGCTGTAATGTTAATCAGATGTGATTCAAATCATATGTGCAAATAAAATCTAAGTGGTTTGTTTTATCCCACTTACAGAATCTGGGCGTGGGTATCCACATACAGACAACAAAACCGAGCGCCTGAAAGTGCAGATAATCACAGGAAACAGTTTGAGAGTCAATTTGGTGTACTTTTCTACAACTGACTCACCAGATATTCAAGAAAAGCAGGTATTTTGTTACCGCGCCATTATTCTGTTCAACATGTTTTCTTTGATAAGCTGGTAAGATTTAACTTAGCTAAAATTAGACACTGCCCACTTGTTCTAAGCCAATACTAAAGTAAATATTACATATTGTTGTAGAAAATGCGACGGGACAGCTTATTAATAATACACAATGCAGTTCATTATCAACAAAACATTCCACATCCCAATAAAAGCGTGTACGGATAATAAATCCAGAGGATAATAAGGAGACAGAGGGAAGGCAAATAACAGGAAAAAGCTCAAACTTTGACCCTTCCAGGGGTTTTACACTTCTATAAATCCACCTCCCTAGAAATGTGACTAAATGTTGTGTTGATGCAGTCCGAAGTGACTGATTGGCCTGTACAGTATTGTTGTTTCCTCCTACGCATTTAAGGCTGCTTCTTTTTTCTGCAGACATTTTTCGGTCATGTGGAAATGAATGGATCAGTTTGAAGAGAAAAACCTCATGCAAGCCCAAGGGCTGGCAAGGGGGTTGCCCATTTAAGTGGGCTGCATCACACTTTAACCTTACATTCATGCAGCACTTTATTCTGTACTCTTTAAGTACTCTATCTAGCTCACATTCAGGTTAACCAGTTAAGCCAACATGCATGTCTGTAGCAGCAGTACGTTTTCCCCCTTTGACTTGTCATTGCTTGTTTTACCTCAGAGTAAGCAAACGCTGCTCTTTTTACATGATCACGATGGGTAAGAAGTGTTTACAAGAACAACCCCAGGTCGTTTGATCACTCAACAGTTCGGAGAAACAACCACCCCAACAATCACGTGTTCAGTAATTGTGTCTCTTCACTGGCTAATGTTTGACTATTTACAAGTAATTTTCCATTGATTCAACATAACATTAAGACTTCAAGATAAGAAGATCAAAAGGAAGGAAAATATTCTTCCGTCCCCGCATATCTTTTTTTTTGCACACAAACATATGCAGCATACGGACCTCAGAAGTCTAAAATATCACTAAAATTAATAGCAGTATTAACCAAGGCCCTGATGTACTACTGAAGATTATCGTTATTTCAAAAATAAGGTAATTAGCTGTACCCTCAGGGTCTGATCTAATTTTATATTAACTGTTTATTATATCATCAAAAGCAGCTGCTAAACCAACACGTCTTTTTAATAACTATTTCATCCCTGCTTTGCTCTTTCTCTTTCCAAAGTAGTCCAGCACGAACAAAAATGAAAAATGAATGCTCCGTAGCTGCTTTCCCCACTTTATTTGTCCAAGTTGAGGTTGATTTTCTTGCACTGACAGGCTGGTTAGGATGCAGGTATTGGCTGACTGAACATTGTGCCGTTTTGTTGTGGGCCACGCAAGTCTCATAATGCCACATGTGCTCGCTCTGACTCGGACTTCAGATCGGGCCATGGGAAAATATGGTTCCCCAGAGCTGGTTGATCTCAGCGGCTCTGTGTGTCATGGTGGTTTTAGAGGAAGGAATGTGTGATGTGTCCTACATGCAAATATTCAAGTCCACTGACAGTTTTCCAGCCTCGGAAAGCTTCTCTGTAATCATCCTGCTCAGATTCTTCTCTCTACTTTTATATGTTAAGCGTACTAGTCATTACATTTATTATTATGATCATTCTGTATCTGTATGCTTGAACCCTAATTTACTGTTGACACATACATAACATACAATTAAAACATACTACATATATATGTATGTATATATGTGTATGTATATATATATATATATATATATATATATATATATATATATATATATATATATATATATATATATATATATATATAATTTTGAAAGTCATTGCCAATCAACAACAACCAGAGGCTGTGGCTCCGGAGGAAGAGCGGGTCATCTACTAATTGGAAGGTTGATCCCCAGCTCTTTCACACTGAGAATGAAACGTCAAAGTACCCTCGGGCTAGGAACCAAACCCCAAGTTGCCCTTGATGCATCCATAGCAGTGTGTGTGTGTGTGTGTGTGTGTGTGTGTGTGTGTGTGTGTGTGTGTGTGTGAATGATGGACAAGGTGCTTAGGTGTAGAAAACTACTTTAACATAACGCTAGCGGCCATGCTGAGACAGTAGGCTACTTAGCTGCTCACTAACCCTTTGAAATGCTTCTTTAAATTGCATGAATTTAATTTGTCCTCATTTTTTGAGATCACCATGACTTAAAATAACTAAGTGAACACATAAAAAAGGGGTATATCAATCACAGCTGCCTTCAAAGAGAAATAGGAGGTGGACCTAAACTGACTGGTTAAGTCAGTGTTATCATTCATCAGTGAGTCAATACGTGTGTAATGTAAGTGACAGGTTTTATTTTAAGACTACTTTTAGCTCCACAGTCAATTCCTCTGTGTATTGGACCAACAAGCAACCTAAGCACCAAAGCCTGCTGACGACGTCCCCCCCCCCACACACACACACACACACACACAACCAGGCCAATCAGAAGTCAGGGTACAAGGCCTCATCCTGTTACAACTCCTGCCAACAAGAGAGCCAATTCATGCTGGCACCATCAAAGAGAAGCACGGCAGCAGGTGAGAGTATTAACATTCTTCAGTTAGAACATGAGGATGTGTTTACTCTCCTCTCCATGTCTAACGACAGCATCTGGAAACCAAACATCCACTAAAACAAACTGCTCTTCCTATTTCTGTTCTCTTAATTCTCACGTAATTGAGATAGTGACATTTGACAAAGGTTTAAAAACAGGCATGTACAGTTATTTTCATTATTTCACAACTAGTCAGTGACTTTTAACAGGCATGCAACATGTTTATTTTTCAGCGTATAGCATTTTTCGTTTAACAACCTGGATTAAATTTGAGAATCACGCAGATGATTGTGTGATATTATGTTACTCAAAGAAACATGTTGGATGTTAAATGTTAAATGTACCTAAGCAATATATAAAATGTATTCTGCACACAAGAAGACAAAAGGGTAAAGATACATCTTTGCACATTTTAGGATTTAGCTTCTGTTCTGCTGTAGTCAGACTCAGTTTTGTTTAATCGCTAGCATGCTGAATAGCCTGATGCCAAGCAGCAACCCCGCTGATTCAGAAGCTGAGTCAATCACACTTGATCCCTGTGTTAAAATACCTAGTTTTACGGCAGAAATAAAGTTTAGAGCTGGTACAAAAACTTTTTTGTTTCTATGGCCAATTTCACCATTCATGGCATCTATATGGGTGTAAAAAGTTGGCTGTGAGTGACAGTGGTTGAAGAACAGCTCTGTTATAAAGTTTATGGTACCAGTAAGACAATGAAACATGATGCCAGAAATTCTGTAAGATCCATGAACTTAAACACTAAGGTGCCAAACCTTTAATAAACTAAATTTCACGGACTCTGGAAAGTTATGGTGGAAATAAAAATTTATAATATTTAGTTGTCATAATCTCCATAATCCCATGCAATCCCTCCAGCTAAATCAGGATCTGCTCCAGGATCTCCTGAGCTGGATGTTTCTGGAAAACCTCACGAGGGATGCTGTCCAGAATCAACTATGATTAGATGCCTGAACCACCTCAACTGACTCCGTAGCATAAACAAACAGAATATAGTGGACTTATATTTCATTATATTGCACACTGTGGCAAAAAAGGGGCCAGGTCCACTTACTGCATTGGCAGTCTGGCATGTGTTTTTTAGCGCTGTGTCATTAACCGAATTGTTAGATGCGTACAAAATTTGCCAATTTGATATCATTAGCTAAACGTATACAGCACTAAAAGCTGTTGAGAAATATCACTGCTGAAACAGTGACTTGTATTTCCATCTATAGCTACATCAACAGAACTGGCCAGACGTGGGGTTAAATAATAATACCACTAAAAACATGACACGTATTAGCTTTACGCTGCACCTCCTTAAATTCTATGTGGGAACATAAATCCAACCTAAAGAGAAATACTTTTTCTTCTTGCCCATCAGCCTTGTTACTTTTTAAAGGTTCTTTGGAGAAACTGGGATTACAGCTTTGCAGGATATCAGCAGGTTGTAACCATCCAGTGTCTGTGTGCAGTATAGCTGCAACACAATGCTGTCCAACCTGTCATTGTGAGTTGTGTTTATTTGAGGGTCCTATACCACATCCGTGTCCATTCTGCTTGACCTGCACCCACTACTTACTTGACAGCTTAAATCCCTTCATAAATTGGGGTTAGGAAATTAGAGGGCAAACTTCATTGTTTGCCAATTAAACAAACAGAATTAATGAGATGCAGCAATGATTTACACAGCTGCTATGTTTTAAACGTTATTAATCCCACTTTTAGCTGCAGGAGAATTGCCTCTAATATTCCCAGCGAGAGAAGCTTGTTGACACATCAGTCTGAGGGACAGACAGCAATGTCCCTAATGTGGGATAGAGAGCTATAATGTGGGACTGACAGCATTCCAGTGTCTGCAATTAAGGCTCATCTCTTTGGCCACAAAATACAAGATGGATAAGCAACAACTGTTTCTATGCGCATGTCATGGTGTAAAGGCGAGTTTGTCAAGCACATGAAGAAGTAAAAGTTTCTGGTTCTCATGAAAAACACACTTCTTTTTATTTTTAATAACTATAGTGGGCTTGTGCATGTGAGATTACCCTGAATGGAAATGACTATGACTAATATATATATATATATATATATATATATATATATATATATATATATATATATATATATAAATCTGAGAAAAAAGTCAGAATTCTGACTTTAATCTCAGAATTCTGGAAAAGAAGAAAAAAAAAGACGCGCCCACTTTTTTTCCGGATACGTGACATTTTTGGAGAATTAATTTCTTCAGCTTTGAAATTAATACGGCAAACTTGTTAACAAAAAGCACCCTAGTTAAAGGTCCGGCAGTTACAGAGGAACATTATTAATCACTTAGATTTGTGTTTCTGGCCATGTTTTGATTTTAATTTATAGCTTTATTTGCGCTCTCCACCCGCTCCTGTTGTAAACCTGGACAAGGCTATACTGATCACCAGCTTCATTTGATGTGGAGCATGTAATGGTTACAACATAGCAAAAATAGAATAGTCAGAGGTGGGACCAAGTCATTGTTTTGCAAGTCTCAAGTAAGTCTCAAGTCTTTATCCTCAAGTCTCAAGTCAAGTCTCAAGTAATGTCAGGCAAGTCAGAGTCGAGTCTCAAGTCACTGGTGTAAAAGTCCGAGTCAAGTCACAAGTCTGAAACTTTGAATTTCAAGTCCTTTCGAGTCATTAAAAAAAACGAAAAAAAGCATGTTGCAGTTATGCTAAATGTAAATATTAGACCATGTAATTTTTAAATCTGTGTTTTTCTCAACACATGACAAAATAGTGAACTTAGAAAATATACACAAATTGTGAAATTGCACCTCTTTAGAATGCAGCTCAATTAAACCTAGCTCCAAGAATAATTTTCACCGACAGTTCTGAGATAAGCTGCATGTTATTCTTGGATGCGGTTGTAGGACCGGCTTTAAAATCGCATGACAAAAATATCATACACATTAAAAAAAAACTGTATCACCAACGTAGCCTGGAAAACATTTGCTAGTTAGATGAAGTCAGCTATCTCATCTTAGCATATTTTTATGCATATTTATAATCATACGGTTCTTGGAGTGAGTGCATACACTCATGAAGTTTAGTAACTTCCGGTCACTGCAACAAGCCCAGGTACAGTTTACCGACGGATGGGTGCAGGACCTTGAAATGCACCGTGTAGAACGAAAGACCATCGTACGTATCATAAGTTTACCAGTCTCACAAATCGTCTTCATAAATACACATTCCTTAACCGTTTATTAATAGGACCTTTGAGCTCAACGGTAATTAATTAGTAGTGGAAATAATTTCTGGTAGCATCACAGAAATGTAGCAGTGACAATAATACTGTATGCTGTAATCGTACTGGGCAATTAGTGATACAAAAAACCTGTTTTATCCTGTGAATAAAAGTATATGTTTTTGTCAATGTACCATAATAACAGAGGCGAAACGCAATATTGTGTCAGGACAATTCACTATTTATGCACAATAAACAAAGGAGCATAGCGCGACAATTTCTGTTCAGCGCCAGACTTGCTTGTAACCTATATCACCAATTATGTTATGAAAATGACGCATTAACTACAACAGCAGACTGACCTTCGTGTAAATGCTTGGAGCAGACTAACCTGTGAGCTGGAGTGTTCTGGGACGTTATATTTGATCTTTGAATGGCTGCAATCCAGGCCATCCGTCGCGTCTTTGTTACTTCGGAAACATGGCTCAAACAATTTCTCTTAAACGTCGTAATCCGATAACAACCGATCTCTTTACCCGTCGGCTTCCCGTGGCTGTCATGCGACCGGCTATTGTAGTTAATAATACAACAGCTTCTTGACATTTTTGTGTTTCTTTTTATCGCTGTGTAACTGATTTCAATTGAAAGCCTGCGCGCGCTAGTACTTCTTGCCACGAGTTCCCAGAATCCTTTGCGGTTCTACCCGTGAATGACGTCACATTTTCAATCTCTATATAATATGCATGTTAAATTTTATATTTGGGGTGAAATATCAAGTCTTTTCAAGTAAACCGGTTCAAGTCCAATTCAAGTCCCAAGTCATTGGTGTAAAAGTCCAAGTCAAGTCACAAGTCTTAGAACATTTTTTCAAGTCAAGTCTAAAGTCATAAAATTAATGACTCGAGTCTGACTCGAGTCCAAGTCATGTGACTCGAGTCCACACCTCTGAGAATAGTATTGCAACAATGGTGAAAGAGGAAAAAAAGTAACTGGTTGCCAAGTGACTGCAGTCAATTTCTTAAAAATTATGTATTTATTAATTTATTTCCTGTTAGTGACCAATTGCAAGCAGTTATAACATCCTCATCCTCGGGGCAATCACCTTCTGGTTCTGAATTTCTGTTTCAAAGGGGTTTTTGGGGCTGTGAGATACTGAACAGCAAGTTGCTCTGTCATCAAACTGTGAATGTTATATAGAAAGCATATAGGTGTAGAAAAAAAGAGCTTTTATGAGTGAATGTTGTATAAAGTCCTTTGAGTGCTCAAGTAGAGCAGAATAGCACTATGTAAGAACCACTACCAAATCTATGAGGTTCTGGCTGGACTAGACTGGATTGTAAATTTTATTTATGTAGAGTGCAAAACATTTGTGATTTTTCACAGTTTTTTGACAGTTTATTTCCATATTATAACAGATTCCATGTACTTGCCAACTTGACCCCTTTCATTTGTAAACCGATGGCACACTGTGCGCATCTTATTGCTCTTTGATCGCTGTCTTAACACATCAAAGTCACTTTGAAGATGGCGACTGACTGAGTGTGGTCACAGACCTAGTCAAAGCAACCATTTCAAAGGTCACAAGTCATCACAAGTTTATTGCACAGGGTCACAATTTTATTTGCGCTGTGGTCTCCACCTGCTGTTTTGCCCCGTGTGGATTTGCATCACTCTTTCGAAGCAAAAAATAGCCCATTACATCAAAATGTTACTCTATTAGAAACAGAAAAGTTACAAATTGGATCATAGCAATAAGCTAAACTCACCAATGGCTAATTAAAAAAATAAAGTATATCAGATGCTATATTAAAGTCAGGCTTATATTCCTAAAACAGATACTTGAGTTAACAAAAACAACATCAGCTAATCCAAAAAAACAAAAAACCCAAAACAAAAGGAAATGAATTCAATTCAGTTAAAGCGCTAAATCAGAACAGCAGTTGCCTCAAGGTGCTTTATATTGTAACATCTGTAACAACAATACATGAATACAAGAATAAATGACTGAAAAATACTAAACATGGCTTCAAATGTAATACCAAATGCACGTTGTACTTTCCACCCCTTATAAAAGTTGCAAATAAATACTCTCCTACCTTTAGCAGACCTCTAACCTTTATTGTCTGTCAGCAGTTGTCAGTTTCTGGCCTGCATGAAAACCATTTTGGAAACATTTTTATATGTTAAGAGTAGGTGGACAGTGGACATGAATGTTTTTTCCAGGGGTTATGTTAAGCCCCGTGTGTTGCTACTGCGTATTTGGCCAAAACATCTGTGATAGCAAGACATGTAGGCCATGGCTGCTGGGAGGCCTGCGGCCCAGAGGATGTGTGGTATTATGAGGACCTTCCATCTAAAGCAGAGTTGCGACTATTGTTGACAAGCATCATTAATGTCCCACTCGTCGTTCCCACGCAATGCTCTGCGCTGTTCCCTGCAATGTTCTTTGCAATGCATACTTCAGCCCATATAACAGAGTGCAACTCATGATGGAAATCAGCTATAAAGGCATTAAAGTTCTGGGTATTTACAATCGGTTTAATGAAAATATGCTTCAGTACAACCTCAGGGCCAGTATAAATATGACATGGGTGTATCTGAGGCTTTGTTCGGGGTTATTGTGATCAGATGTCTGTGAAAAGGACCGTTGTTCTCCATGAAAAGAAACATTTGGAAATCTTCAGGTAGCAGATGAGTGAGGGAGTGACTGGAATTTGTAGTTAATGTTGAAGATACTTGTCAGATTTGTTTAAAGACCTCATGTACAGAATCTTTTACAGAGTGAAACCCCTGGAGATGTCAGCTGTTTCTCAAAACACTGCCAAGAAAAGCTCACAATATGGAAAATTAGCTATTCTGTTATCCTGCTTTGTTTTAAGGAGAGTCATTTTTTTCATGTTTGCAGATATTTCTTATAGATAAAATTTAACACCGTACTCTGTAACATAAGTAAACTGATTTGACATCTTGAATCAACTACAGTGAAACTGAAAGAAAGTTACCAGTTAGATGGTTGGACAGGTTGTCATGAACATTTTAAGCAGCCTCTTTTGCACGTGACTCTAAATCATGCATTAAGATTTTCCTCCTCCATGTCACACTCACAGATGTATTAAAATTAAATTTTAAAGTTTGATATTCCTTCATATGAATAGTTAATTTCAATAATTTTGAGGTCTTAAGATTTTACAAAGGCAGTTATTAGGACATAAAGAATCGTGTATGTCAAGGTTCGATTTCTGTGCCGCAGCAATCATCAAAACTGTTTAAATGCACGTTTCAACCTCTTGCGTACATTTTTTTTTTAATTGTTGAGAATTACATCCTCGGTGTTGGAGTTCATCACCGCTCCATCAGACCTTCACTTTCCTTTCAGAACCATTTTAATGTCCCTTTTCCACCACCCAGTCCTGTTTAGGCTGGCACCAGACATACACCGGGACATGAATTTTTATTAGGAAATTCTGTCCAACTGAACATCAATGTGGTTTGAAGACCTATAGGCTAATTAACTGGCAGTTTTGCTTCTCTGTAATGAATTCCCTTTGGACAGCACTGTGATCTAATTTTGTTTGATAGAACTCAGCTCTACCAATTTTCATCTAAGACATGCCTGCAGAGGTCTTTCATACATATATGCTTTTATGAAGGTGATCACTAAGAACTCTGATAAATATATGTAGAATAATGCAAAAATACAACTCAATATCAGTAACAGGGAAATTCTGGAGATTGTAAATAGTGCATATAGACTTCAAGAACTAGAAGTCCTTTCCCAACCAAGAGAAAATCGCCACTCGCTAGTTTTTGAAATTAGGAATAATTGCTACAAGCTGCTTTTGTTCCTAGCGTAATCAGACTAAATAGATAGGTGGAAACTTTAAAAGTTGCTTTTTGTTGTTTTTTTTCTTGTGCTTATTTTTTTTAATCCAAATTCCCGTAACTTCTTCCTCAGACTAAGATTTGGTTTACCGACAGTCACTTTTGTAATACTCAGTCTTGGAGTATTAAAGTAGTTAAATTCAGACAAAATAGCAAAAAGTGTACTGAATTGCTTGAGTTACCATCCAAATACACTCCCCATCCACTTATATAGTTACAACTTGCTAGCACCAGTTTGGACCCTTTTTTGTCTTCGGATCTGACTCAGTTTGTTGTGGGTTAGATTCAACGAGGTACTGAAAATACTGCTCTCAGATTTTGGTGTTGATGCAGTTTGTTGGCTGCACATCCATGATGTGAATCTCCCGTTCAACCACATTTGTATAGAGTGAAAGAAACCAGCTGAGTGACCAAAAATGGGTACCATGTGGTCATAAAGGGATGGGCATGGGCCCTAACAATAGTCGGGCATTCAAACCATACTCAGTTAATATTTAAGGGCCCCACCACCCTGAACTGTTGATGTAAGTGAGGATGGCTCCATGGTTTCAAGTTGTTTAGCCAAATTCTGATCCTACTGAAAAAAATGTTCCTGCAGAAATTGAGACTCAAAGACTAGTGACTGTTTTTCCAATCTTTCATTGTCCAGTTTTGATGAGCCTGTGCAAAATGTAGTTTGGGTTTCCTGTTGACAGCTAACAGAAGTCTCACTTGATGTGCATTCAGAGATGATCTTCTGCATACCTTGGTTGTGGTTATAGGAGGCATTTTTGCCCAGAGAGTTGTTGCTCACTGGATAGCTTCTCATTTGGGACCATTCTTTATAAATCCCTTTAATGGTTATGTGGGAAAATCCCAGTGATCAGCAGTTTCTAAAATACTGAGACCATAATTACCATTATGTCTGCATGCATAAATGCACCAAGCTGCAACCATAAGATATTTGGGTTAACAAGTACTTGGACAAATGTGCCTAATGTTGTGTCTGGTGAGTGTATAAATATTGCTGAATCACAATTTGATTCCGTGTAGTTCACCACTCCCTACCACTGCAGACACCCATATTATCAACTGTCAGTGCACATCTTGCATCGCAGCTCTATCAGTGGTGATGACTCACAGAAAGGAGAATGTCTCAGATGAAACAAAACAGCCTGCGGGAGATGATCCCATCCCCTATGAATTTGCACAAAACCTCTTAATGAGTGAATGAGTCAATTGTTCTTGACAATGACAATAAATAAATAAATACTAAATACTAAATTTGCATAATTGAAATTATGCTGCTTGCAGAGTACATACGTGGCATGAGACGTGGAGCGCAGCACTTTTGGGATGAGGTGGCAAGGAGCTCACCCCCCACATTTCATATGATTAATTTTCAGTCATGTGTTGCTGATCATCTGAATTTTTCCACAGTACTGCAAAGACGAATTGTACCATGACTCAGATCTGCATGCAGCTGCATGATCAAACACATCAAGGAGAAAAAGGGGGGAATAAATGGCAAACTTAGAGGAATAGGTGACTTTCAGGATACCCAGCAGAGAGGCTGCAGCCACAAAGAATTACAGCCAGATCCCTTCATAATGGAAATTCTAAATTTCAGAGGAGTGAAGTTTGTGTCCAGATTTCCACTGATGCAGTTGTGACCCCAAAGCATGTAATGAGTCAGGAGAGAGGCTTGCTCAGATGTGTTATGGTCTACCGGCAGCTTCCAAGGCGAAAAAGTGTAACGTGGTTTCCTGGAACACAAGCTGCACCAACAAAGGATGGGCTTAATCCAGAGGTCAGTTTGTAATTAAAGAAATAGTTTCACAGTTTGGCAATAAGCTTATTTTCTTTCAGGCTCAAAGTTGGAGGGGAGGATCAATACCAGTCTTTAGGAAGTGTTGGCTGGTTGCCTGACTTCCTCATCGAGGACAGAAATCAACAGAGTCTCTGTCCCCAGTTAAGAAATAGTTCCACATCACAATGTGCCACTGAGTTTTAAATAGAGATTGTTACCTTTGGTCAGGCTAGTTGCTTTCTTCATTTTCCAGTTTTTTTTTGCTAAGGCTTGATCATGATGATAGAAAATGACTTTTTTTTTTATTTAAATTTTTTAGATTATTATTGTAATGGTTATTTGTCATACATGGACTTGCACAAACATATAATTATAAATTAGAGACTTTCTGACAAGTGTATGGACACTTTGGTAATACACAGGCAGGCAGCCTGCCAGCTAAACACAAGTCAAAATATGAAATCTGCCTAAGATCTCTGACTGCCAAAAACATCTGTAGTATAAAGATGAAGGACAGATACGGTGATCATTAAACCTTCGGCCTGATGTCTGACTTGCAGGCTTTGCTGACTGTGTGTCAAGTTTTTTCTCATGCATCTCGTCTAGATTGTAACAGATTAAAACATTTCATTCTGTCTCAGCCACCATAGGATATGATAAATCACTGTTGCACTTTGATCTAAGACAAACGTGTCTAGTTGACATTGTTAAAAGGGGGAACCCTACGCATCCAGGTGCACTGCAAATGTGAAAACTACTGGATATGGGAAAAATGTGCACTGGGAACTGAAATCTGCAGATCAGCAACAATCAGATTTATTAGGCGTAAAAGAAAATGGACAAACTGGCAGTGCTCGGATAGAAATTAGACAACTTTGTCACACATCTGCATTTCCCCCATAAAGCAAGAAAGGACACCATTTCTTGTGATGGTAATGAGGGAAATCATTATTTCTGTCAAAGAATCTGCTGCAGGCCCTGAAAGCAAAAGGGTCAGAGTTACATAGAAGGCAGATTCCAAATGGTCACAACCAAAATGTGAATAAAACCTGATGCTTTGATACCGCTGAGGAAAAATTGTTGGGCTTTCTTTCCTTTTTTCTCACTGGAAAGTTTCAGCTCGCTAAGCTTAAGTGGATACTTTGAAAAGGGTAGCTTACATTATAAAAAGTTCAACTAAGCCTAAAGTTGCATATTTAATCAGAATAATGACGATGGATTTTGCTACAAATCACTTCCACTGAACATTAAAGAAAAATATCTGAAATTTAGCAGGTAAAGCCAACATGTCATGCATTCATGCTAGTACATATTAGCATAGTTCACAGCTGATAATAGGTGTGTATTTTAGACTTTGTTTGCTATTGGCCATTTTATCTCACGTGTTTTTCTGGCCTTCCTCCAAAAGAAAAGAAAAAATGGATGTTGTGTTAAAGTCCCTCTGGTTGCAAAAAGACTGTATAGAAGTATATAAGAAAGCAATCCTGCTGCTCTGACATTAGCAAAGACTGAGTTTATCATCTAATCATTATTTTTTCAATATTATTTTACACAGAATGAGCCTTTCACTGGAGCGTTTCCAAGCTCTAAGTTCCTGAAAGAGGGTTAATGCAAACTCTGAGTTAGTCAGTTAGAGGTAATAGGCGCTGTGAACCTAATCTGCTTGCTAGCAGGTTTTTTTGTACTAACTGTGTATCTCGCTGACTCCGCCCTCATACTGCTGAGCCTGTGGCAAAGTTGGACGTGTCGATTTAAAAACACAATTAATTAGCAACTCGTTACATCGTGAGAGGATTATGAGACCCCGATTAGAAGTTTTTTCATTCCCAGATGGGAACCTTATCTGGGAACATTGGTTACCGTTTCTCTTCACAACATTGTTGTTATTTCAGTTATACATTCAAGACTACCAAGACTATGTGAAGTACCCCCTGAAAGTTAACTAGACTATATGAATGCAGCATACTGGACAATCCCTACCGCGACCATCACTGAAACCAACCAGCTGATCTACACCACGGAAACAGTGACACTTGCCTACAATGAACAGCCACACGGAGTAGTACCCTACGTAAAGAAGGAGACTAGAGCCCAAGATCAAGGAGACATGGAGGGAACTGCAGAAAGATATGATGAAGAAAGGGGCACAACATCTGAGATCTCTGTCCAGCTGAACAAAGTTGTAGGAGCAGCATAGACTGTGTGAAGAACCATCAAGATCCCAGGCTTGAAGGAAAAAGATAATAAAAAGAAAGGATAAAGTGAGGAATAGTGTAAGTTTTATAATTGGGACAATTTACGACAGGTTTCTGACTTCATACCATAAACATGAACCTCTTAAGAAAACTTGACAACTTGTTGTTTAATTATACTTTTAACTTTAAAAGTGTTACACATGCAAATTTTGAGATACTGGAAATTTACACAGCTGGAAATGTGTCTGGATCTGTCTGGATACTGGAAACTTACACGTATTCATGTGGCTCTTCACTTAGCAATAGAGGGGAGTTACAACCACAGAAAAGTCTCCAACAATAACTTTTAAATCCCTGGTTTAATTACTTCTCTTTCAAATCATAGCTGAACCTCACAAAGTTATGAACCAACTTGTCAAAAATCCATGAAATTCTGTTCTTGTTTGAGCTAAACTCAAGTGCCCTCACACACACACACACTCCTGTATGTAGGAGGAAGGGCTCTGAATTACCATCCAACAAAATATACAAAAATTCTGTACATTCGCGAATTGATTTCTGAAATCTTTGGGGTCTTTCAGTCAGTACATCTCTCCTCCTTAATGTAAAATTCATTTTTGGAGTGTTTCTTATGCGGCTCCTGCGATTGATAGCAGCTGTTCAGCAATTCATACCATATGTGAGGAGTTTTGTGTAAATATTGTACCACGGGAAGCCTGCTTTACATTTCAATTACTACATTTATACAGTCAGCAAACATGATACCCAGGAAAAATGGCAGAAACCTGACTCTGACTGCCATGAGCGCAATTCATCAGGAATATTTCATCAGATGTTGCCGCGTTGGAGGTCACCACAGTGCCCTGGCACACTTTCAAACAATGAATGGCTATGATTCTGCTCAATGTCCTGCTTCATGTGAGTTCCTCCGCAGACAAGGGAGGCTGATGAATTAGATTATTATAGGAAAATCTAGAGGTATGTGTAGCAGAGATAAATATTTCAGTCGATGTACAAAAATGTTTATATGTACTCACTTTTGTTTAAGTCTTTGTCATGGCTAACAGAGTCAAGAAGGACTTGAATGTTATCGGATTTTGCTTCGGAATATAATTCAAGTATTTTTAATTTATCTCTCTTCATTTATATATAGCTTCTATGCACGTGAAACTCACTACTTCCCTGCAGCTTGTGCTAAAACATAACTCATGCCACATTGACTCATGCCCAGCGAATTACAAGCCAGAGTACTCTGAAACACCAGAGCACCTCGAGACATTTGGTGTTCAAATGACTGAGTTTCTTGGAGAGCATTAACTGGATCTACAGTATGCGTTGTGATTCTTGGTTTTGGCTGTTCTTTGCACAAGCTGCCATTTTAAAAACATGCTTTTGTTGTAACTTAGCCTCTTGTTTTTTTAAGAACTGTGTAAGAGCTGTGGCAGCAAAACATCAATGACATCATCCTTCAGTTGGTGATAGGTCTGGACTGCTGGCAGGCCAGTGCTGCATCCTGGAGCGTATCTGAGCTACCATAGGGCCAAAGGCAAGGCACACCCTGGACAGGTCACCAATCTGATGCAGTCCATAATCTGTAAATGAAGTTATTTGCTTTTTTTGGGTAGATTGATGAACTTCTGCCCATCTTTATTTCGGAGAAACTCTGCCTTTCAAAGATGCTCTTTTTATACCCAGTTGTGGTACTGTGCTGTGTTGCCAACAAATTAAAAACACGCTATGTCATGAAATGGTAAAATGTCTAGAATGATTTAACAATTGGTATACATGTTCTACTGTGAATAAAATCAGGTTTTATAAGATTTGCAACAGAGACCATTCAGTTTTACTTACATTGTATTCAGTGTCAACTTTTTTTTGGACTTGGGGTTGATAAAGGCGGTACTCAATGCACATTTCATGAAGTTGTGGTACTTTGGAACAAAAAAAGCAACATTTTAACTCTTTGTCCATAAATGTACATTAGATCGAGATGGAAAATTATTTTGTAATAAGATACTGGAGCTGTTAAAATAATTTGGGTGGAATATACTGTCTCCCTCTTAAAGTCTAACCAGAGCAGTGAAGGGAAGCCATGTGCACTGCAGCACGACTCTAACATAAACTCCACAGCTCATATCACTTATCAGCTCATTGGTAGGAGCATGTTCCTCCACAGGGGTTGCCCACGTTTTTGTGCAGCCCAGACAATGCTTCCTTGTTGAGCTGCTCGTGCCTGTCAAAATGACTGAAAGCTTTATGAACGCAATCATAATATTTTTAAGTTGCTTTGCAGAAATGTCGTTTTGGCCCTCTTTCAACTTGTGTGGCATAGTTGCCTTTTTTTCATTGCTGTGGAGCTGCTCACTGGTATGGGAAGCCCTTTGGTTGCCTGCGGAGAACATACTGTATCTGCCTGGGTCACAGTGAGGCTGCACTCAGGTCTGGGATATTTTCTGAGGCCACTGGTGATGCAGGGGATAAACATAAAGTTTTTCAAGGCAAAGAAATCTCAAAGCAAGGCTGAAATTTCCATAAAAGCAATAAATTGCAACAGCAAAACAGAGGAATTCCATTATTAATATGTCCACATGCTGGCTTTGGTGCCCATGTTAAATGATTTGTTGTAATGGGATAAACATGACTCGGTGCTGTTTTATGCACAAGACTTGATTCAGAAACAGTCTGTTGTCGTGAACCTCTCAATAAAGGTTAGCCTGTCTTGCTCGCAGCTTTGACTGATACACCTGCAACTTTATGACCAGCAGACGGATACCGTTTAAAATGCGTATCACTCAGGTTTTGTGTTGTTTTTGTGTTGTTTCCTGAGAGGATTGTGTGTGTCAAAAACGTCAAGAAAAACATGTTTTCATCTCGCAGTTTTGATGGATTAGCTGCACAACGTGTTGCTCTAGTAAGCCATAAAACATACTGTAATGTATTACCACATCCAAAATAAAACACCTGCAACATCTTTTTTTCTGTACTTGCAACATTATTCATATGTGGAAAAAAAGCTCTTATCTGAAGTTGTTGTGTTTTTTAACCTCTCCCTTGAATATAAAACATCCATGGCTGATTATGTGTTAAATGTATTTCAGGGCTTTGAGGCCAGACCACCTCTGAATGATTTCAAACAGCCGGTCTTTTTTAAAATTTTATTTTTACATCCATGAAGCCATCAAGTTCTGTGAGGCTGCATGGCTTTCTCCTGTCGACAGCAAATTCATATTTTGCCTTGTGGATCCTTTGTAGCGATAACGTCAACTCCTCCATTCTGCTATGGGTTTGAGAACTTAACTCGAATCACAGAGGTTTGAAACAGATGATAAAGGGAATGAAGAACAATAAGTTTTGGATCCTTATCAGATTTGCAAGTCAGGGATAGTCCCAGTCCTTCCAAAAGGTGTGTGGGGTACTTCTGGCTCAGTTTTTATTCTAGATGCACAAAAATGTCCACTTCAATAGTCAGGATTTTTTTTTGTTCATATCTGAACTGACAGATATGAAAGTTTGAAAACAAAGTTTACTTTGTACGCTGGTGGAGATGTAGGAAAAGTCAAACACTGGACTTTCACCCAGGAGACCTGGATTGTGCCAGTGTGTATTTTTTATGTTCAATTGTCAGTGAATTAGATTCATATAATACCAGAGCAACTTGTTTACATTTAGAAAGCATCATGGAATTAACAAAAATATGGTCTTTAACATAATTTATAATATGCCAAAAAGTCTTGCTGGCAGAAAGCTCTAAAAGCATACATCCATATTCAACAAGCTTTTGTTCTTGTTGTCGAGTCCCAGGAAACAGAAACTCGTACTCTTTCTCAGTATTGCTACAATGTTGATGAGAAACCTGGGGTTGTTCATATTTTCTTTACTCAGTGATGTGATGAATAGTAAGATGGCTCAGCTTTTCTGAGCAACAGCAAACTCTTCTTCAAGGCTAAACGAAGTTAGTAATGAGTAAGATTTTCTCTCTAGGTTGCAGTTGCTTTAAGGTACACATTTGTGCGTTTTACCAGGGAGTCTTATTTGAGGCGCTCTTTTTCAGGTGAACAACAGTATCCAAAGTCATACACAATGAAAATGTAAAACTATCAACAAGACCTCTGTTCTGCACTGTGTTTGCATATGGCACTGAAGAAAATAACTGTGGAGGAATTATATGCTTAAATATAGTTACATCACTTTCAGAAAAAAACATCTACTGTAGTGAAATGTATTCCCCACTGCTGTATAATGCATTATTGAAAGTTTAGATTTTCCTGAAAATGATCAGAAAATAGTCTTTTTTTTCTGAGAATATTGCTAAATGTCCAGAGCAAGATACAGAGTGTGATTAAAGTAGTGAGTGAGCTCATTTACATTTTGAGAGAATCTAATAGATTAAATGACATGGTAAGGCCATCATTTTCAGCATCTACATGGATAAATAATAAGAGAGATACTCCAAAAAAGGGCCATGTGGATGATAGATAACAACTGATAAGGATATCTGCTTATTTTTTGTTTTTTAATATATAAAACTGGCATTTTAGTTTTCCAATTAGGGTTTACAAGGCCAAGGGTTAAACTTTCAAACACTAAATCTGTTTATCGCAAGCATGGGTCTTGTCCCTTAGCATCGACTCCTGCTCCCTGTAACAGGGTGACCTTTCACGGCTGGATTTACAGTGAGGCATACCAAGACATGTATAGTAGAACAAGAGGCATTTATTCACCAAAGCGCTTTCAGGACACGACAATCACTCACATGTCCAGCCTTCTCTCCTCACAAACAATCACTCCTTGCAGCCTTACATACTCTCAGCTGTCTCAGGCTAAACCTTTATTCCACTAACAGGTGAGTTCTCAAATCCCAAACTTCCACCACATTATACAATACATCACTTTCAATAAATAAATAAATATAGACGTACATTTTCCATTTTCATATTATTAAATATTTCACACTTTTTCCTTACACCATACCTTTATTATAACCCCCCCCCCCAAACTCCAAGCACGGAGATTCCCCTCTCTCCCTTAACCCATGGCCTCTCCCTGAACCTTTAAATGGTGTCTGGACTCCCATGTAAACATTTGTCCAAACACCTGGGAAAGGACACGGGAAAGACAGGTGAGCAATCACATCTCAGAGCCACGTCTTTGCACCATCTTTATTTCTAGACACACACATTTGCCCCAGCTCTCCTCAATGGTTAACCTTATTTGCTCTCACTAACAACCTTTCCTCTTCACAGACAACCACCACACTTCTTAATGAGGAGCAACTGTGCTGGACCTGGAACCAATAGGCTACCTACTGATTTTAAAATACACAATGAATATTCAATAAATAAACTCTTCTGTTCAAATGTTCTTCATGCGCAAATCTATGCTCAAGGTGTAATGCTGAATAAAGTGCTAGATAAGGTGCTTTTAATAAAGTACAATGATGCTCCTAGTGTGCTATACAAGTTATAATATAAATAATCCTTGTAAGCGAATCCTCTTCCTTACATTTTATGATGTAAAGCTCCACTTCAGTTATGTTTCCTTGTACTTGATTAACTTCTTCTTCAAATGTTTGTGTGTATCATGTTTGGGAATACACACAAACATTATAAGCATTATAATCTGCTATGCTGTTCTGAGGCATTTGGTAAAATGCCATTTGAACTGAATGCTGTCAACACAAATGTTAGTGAGTCCAATATGTTTGGATACAAGTTTCTTCCTTCATAATACGCCAATAACATGATGCGAATTCTTTTCTATATTTGTTTATGTAAAGAAGATTTTTTAAACCGCTTCATTTTTTTCCTTGATATTGTCAATTGACAGTGAACAAATTTGATGAAAACCAGATAAACTGTGGTGTAATTAAATAGCTAAAGAAGCAAATATGTTTGCTTTGTGTGATAAACTGTTGTAAGGCTGACCAGAATGGGAGCACATTTCCTCTGCTAGCCATCTCTCCTATTTTACAAAACTGTGAGCTGTCCTTACATCCCCTGTAATGAGGCCTGTTGCAAAGAGCTCTGAGACAAAAAAAAAAAAAAAACTGGTGGGAAAAATTTTAAAAAGTGTTATTGAAGCTAGGAATTTTCACAATACCAACCATTTATGAGATGCAAAGCAATATGTGACAGACATAAGGTAACACAAGTTTTCCTTCCCACTGTCACCAAGAACTTTGTCACAGGGGGTCCTTTGACTGTTTAACTGACTATTGTTATATGGTCTTTAACTTATAATATAAAGAGCGTTGTGGCAACTGTTGTTGTGATTTGGTGCTATATAAATAAAATTGAACTGAACTGAACAGAAAGGTTAATTTCTATTGGGGTTTTTTTTTTGGTTTGTTTGTTTTTAGATCTGTGCTAGATGAACTGTTAACATTTGATTCGATTTTTTAAGGAGAATGGCGACTGTTTTTCATTTTTTCCAGAACTTTGGTCAACCTGTGCTACTTTTAAATGTGCTCATAAATAAATGGACTGGATTTGACTTGACTAACTATGCAGTAGCACATCGACTCACCCTAACCAAACCAACCTCCGTGAATTAGAACACTCTGAAATGCACTACTAGCCTCTGACCTGGAAAGCTGCAACAGGTTAATGCTGATTACACCACCATAAGCACTAATATTATTTACTTGCTGATTAAATATTTTGATCTGCATGAGGGTCTCTGTAGAATTTGACCTTTTGGTTGCTTTTAAAATCCCATCCAGTAATGATTGCAGCATGCAATATACTGCATTTATGTGTGGTCAAAGATGTGCACACTTAATCACAAAAACATTACTTTTGAAAAGCAGCTGTTGAGTGTTTTTCTAAGAATGTTTTTAAAAACTCAATCTGTCCCTTTCATTGATTGCATTTCCATTTACTCTATGACTACAGTTTGTGCCAATCCATCCACAACCTCTTATGTTTTAGTGCACCTCCTCTATCCTGTCTTCAACATGTGGCTGTTCTGTGTTTCTCCTATATTTCTCAATAGTGTAACCTTGAACTATGTGTTTGGACATCAATAACAATTGCATTAAAAAAACTGCCAAAATAAAAGGAGCAATTTATCGTATCCAGAGGTCCAGACAAGGTTTTGGAGGCTATGAGTCGTCCTCATGAGAAGAACTTGTAAAACCCTTCAGCCTCCCAGCAACCTCGAGGACGTCAGCTCATAGAGACAACAGCCCACTCTGCACCGACTCGTCGTAACCCAATCGCCCAACAAGGAGAAATGTTTTTGCAGGCCTGCTATCACAGTTGACATTGGCCCCGATCAAAAACCAATTGCACCATGTTACGAGGTTCAAGTAAAGGAAGTGTGTCTCTATTGAACTTGACTTAGAAAACAGGCGCGGGCTGCACAGCAGTAAGTGGGCGGCTTTTTTTTTTTTTTTTTTAAAAGAAAAGGTGTTGCTGGATCTTCCGACAGCACTTCCATCTTTCTGGTTAGGTTATAAAGTATATATGATGGATTGATCTAGCATGTGTTGCTGCCGTGATCACAAACACAGTTGCTTCGTGCGGCCGGTGAGAACCCTTCAAAATCATTTTTCCTTATCACTGTGTTTTACTTTCCCTGTGAATCCATTGGGAGCATTTGATGACAAGTGCCTGGGTTTTCTGCACACAGACTGCATGTCTTAATACAATGGTATCATGTTACAAATGTATTTATTGAAGCCATTTTCCCAAAGAAACTAGCACTGCAATCCAAAGAAAAGAGCCAAAAGCTACAAAACACATGCTGCGTCTGAACAATTGCTTCAATGTTTAAATAAGTAAAACCTCAAAAAATAAACTGGTCTCCATTAATTGTCATTTTTTTAAGTGCTAGTACAGAAATGACTGTTTTTCTCTTCCTTTACTTCCTTCCCTTCTGTGATGCAGAAAACAAGACCGCTGGGAAAGAAATATAATCGCCCACACCTTTTTGAAAGTCAGAGCTGTATATAACAACTTACAATCCCAGCAGTTTTTTTCTTTTAAATTTGCTGATTTATCCACCATGTGCACGTGCTAGTTCCTGAGACGGCTTTGCATAATATGGTATTTGACAGCCGGATGTGATATGAGGAAAAGGAAATAGGATAAAAAAAAATCCATTTCAGCACTGGACTCTGAACTTGGAGGAACTAATTCTTCTTTTTTTCATCTCCCAATTGCCAGGTGTAAATCTGTAATGGCTCAGGGCCTGACAGGATACGGGGAGGGATGGCAAAGTCTGCATAACTCAAAGTGAGCTCCATTGAGTTGGAGTCCTGAAGTGACTTTTGATATGAAGAGTGTCAGTTATATCTCTCAGCTGCAGATGGATGAGGTCTGCTTTGATAGATGGGACTGCACTGAGTATCTGGACTACTTTTCCAAAAACTCAGGAGAAATAAAGCTCAGGAGTTGAGCGCTATGTGCATTAAAGTCAAAAGTTTTTACTTCTGGCGTATGTTTTAATGTCCACCTGGATTCAATGTGCACCACAGTGAAACTTTTTCACAAAGGCTGCGCTATTGAGATGGTTTAAATAATTGGAGGGGTGGAGGGGAGCTCTGTGTGCGCGTAGATTTTCCAGAACATTTACTTTGACATTCACCCGTTGGAATTCTGATTTATAATCTCAAAATGTATCTCACCAAAGTCTCTTTATTGTATTCTTCATATGAAGCATAAGTATCATGACACATTTTCAATATGAGATGCAGATATTAGCAATTGTTTGTCTGTTGTGGCTGTTGAAATAGTAACTAATTTCTTCTACTACATAGAAAACTGAGCTAATTTAGTTGAGTTCACATTGCAGGGGAAAAAGAATAAGGTTTAGTAGGTTTTCGGTACGTGGCTTTAATGAAGTATTCCCAGTGAGAGCCAAAAGTATTAAGGTAAATGCAAGACATTACTTAAGGGGAATCAAACACTGATTTCAAGGTCAGATGATATGCATAATATGCATTTTTCTTAAAGAAAATCTGAGCAGTAGTCCTAATTTATGAGACATTGTGTTCCGCTGGCAATGGTTTAATACGTAACAGCTCTGTCTCCAATAAGTCAGCTGTCTGCTTTATGACAGCCAAAGTAAAACACATCAAGCCAGTCATGCTGCAGCAGTGACACAAGTGAGTTACTGTTGGGAAACAGCAACACACTTGTAGAGGTAAAACAGAGTTTTTTAAACTCATTCTTGGAGCAAAGCCACCAAACATTTTTAGTGTTTTTATGCAGTTATGGCTCATTTGTTTTCATTTAGATAGGAATCTAGTCTTGTTATTCTAAAATACATCCCCTCACATCTGCCTGTTTTTCTGAGCTTTGTTAGTCTTTAAAACAAATAACTTTAGAGGTGGAAAAATAAAACCCTCTCACTCAGATTTTATTTGAAAGAAGCCATTTTGCTCATTAGGTGGTCCAACGCTTTTACAGATGCAGCAATCCGATTTTCTTTTTCCTTTAAAAAAAAATCAAGTCACAACTGCAAACTCCCCTCATTGGTTGGTTCTGAAACAGCACTGGTCGCAGTAGCCATTCCTTTGAGACATTGGCATTTTCATTTATTTTAGGACAACAATGTATGTCAATTCATTCACAACCTCTTATGTTTTAGTGCAGCTCCTCTATCCAGTCATCAGTGTTTGGTTTTTCAGTGTTTTCCCTACATTTCTCACTAGTGTAACCTTAAACTATTGTATGGAATTACTGTATGGTTCTGAAATACCACTGCTTTCAGACATCTAATCAGAATATCTAGACCTCTCTCTATGAGTTTTGTAATTCTCAATTGTATGAAGTCCTACACCAAAGAATGTTTTTACTATATTTTATTTAGTCCTGTCAAAAAAGTTCACCCCATGATTAAATAGCTTGTAGAACCACCTTTACCAGAAGATTCAGCAACTTGAATCTTTTGTTTTTCATCCAATCTATTGTAGATTTGAATTGTAGAGTCTTTCTTCTCTCAACCTTCCATCACAAGCATTAGTTCTTCAGTCTTTTTCTAATTATACAATCATGTACTTTAACCTCCTAAGACTCGAACTTTTCTATGGCATGCATTTTAAATTTCTCTTTGACATTTGGGCTGATTGGGACCTGATGAATGTAAAAACAAAGAATTACCTGATTTTTTTAACCTAATTTTTGTTTCTAAGAAAAATGAGAGCCACATATGAGGTTATTCATTTAAAATTTCGATAGAACAGTAGCAGTATAATGTCCTCGTAAGTGGATATCAGGCCCTTGTAGAGCAAGATTGAGTATTTTGGTCTAAATAATCAAAATGTGATGTCCAAATATGTGGACACCAGGTTCTAGGAGGTTAATATTAACATGCTAACTCTCACTTCTCACCCCAACTGGTCACGGCAGATGGCTGCCCCCTCCCTGAACCTGGTTCTGCTGGAGGTTTCTTCCTGTTAAAAGGGAGTTTTTCCTTCCCACTGTCGCCAAAGTGCTTGCTCATAGAGGGTTATATGATTGTTAGGTTTTTCTCTTTGTGTATTATTTTAGGGTCTACCTTACAATATAAAGTGCTGTTGTTTTGATTTGGAACTGTATAAATAAAACTGAATCGAACTGAATTAACTGAGGCCTGTAGAGGCTGAGATGTAGCTCTTGGATTTTTTGCAATTTCTCTGCAACTACACAGTCTGACGTTGGGGTCAATTTTCTGGGACTTCCGCTCCACGTAAAAATTTTCTTATTGTGTTAACACACACACTCAAATGCTCCAAACCAGCAAACTGTCAAACTCTTACAAGCCTTTAAAGTGAGGGGTGCATGTGATTAGCAGTACCTAGCTGCTACCTACCCTCCTAATTCCCATGAAAACAGGGAGGATCTACAGTACTTAGTTTTTCACACAACTGTGCATAAACCCTGAGGGCCAAATTACATATTGTACATACACATCATGGGTAATAAATGTAAGGGCTTCTTTGAAATGGGATGTGCCCATAAAGTGAAACAGTTTTCATCAGTACTGCCAAGAAAACCATGACAATACAGCAGAATGAGCAAAACCTGAAGTCTTAAATAAGGCTAATTAAATGGAACGTAGTCATATGTTATTAAACACACGCCTTTCCTGTTTTGGTGGATGAATTAAGCTTTTCTTCTTAGAAGGTTTACATACAGTATTTAATCTGAGCACAGTTGGAATCTTTCAACCTGACCTTTGCCATGATAACATCCACACAGTAGCTGAAGATAAAATACCAAAAAAGATGGCCTTTAAATTGCTTTTTCTCCACAGCTAGAGTAATATTTCAACTCAGCACAAACATATTTTTGGTGACACAGCTGTTAATTTTTGCCATTTATACTGAAAAGGCTCATAGGAATTGCTACAGATTGCAACTTGTGCAAAAATGTCAAACATCATTGATTAATCGAACTTCTTCTATAACCCTGGACTACTAATGTCATTACCCCTATGATGAAATAATAATGGTGTTGCTATTAAGTGATCCAAGAAGCAAGGAAATCAATAGCAAAATAACTAGATTTCTTTTCCTGTTTTGGAAGCCACTTCGTAAACAAATTTCTGCAAAATGGCCCAGGTTTGTCTCCCAAGATGCAATGCTTTCAGCAATGTGTGATGGTATCATAGCCAAGCACTTTCACATGGCAGCTGCTGCAATTATTTCCAAATGGGTGTGGGGTTTTCCGGCTTTATCCCCCTTTTCCATACTTGTTTAACTGCACTTTTTTTCTAAAGGAAAACCAAACACTGATTATGAAGCCAGTTGAGGTCATTAGATAACAGGAGTTCCTCTCTTTCTAGTTTTTAATTTTACTCGGGTTGTATAGCTACACCCCTCTGCATGATCTTGCAGAGTTCAGCTGAGAAGTCAAGGCTGAGCCTGGAAGCAGAGCAGGAGTCTGGTAAAAATATCAAACAACCATTGAGCTGGAAAGAAGTGTTTTGTTCCCGACACCGGTGTGATGGTGTTTGCTTAATCTCCAATCAATGCACTACCAGAATGGACCCTTTTTATTGATGGCCAAACCCTTGTGAGGCACACGCAGGGGATCTGGCATACAGATGACATCATCAAAGCTGTGTGTGCATTTTTGTTCCTCTCTGAAAATAAATTTAACTGCTAAAGCTGGTTATTTCACAGCTGAACAGTGGAGCTCCTGGCTGTTTTGTTTTGGGTGGTTCTCAGAATCGCCTGCCAGATGTATCCGTATGTACAACAATCCAGAGGATATGTGGCCAATTCAGGCTGCCGTAGGGCTCCCAGCGAAATAACAAGAACCAAATGTTTATGAGATATTTCTATCTTTGACAAAGTTCCACTTGAACGTGTCTCGGTGATCAATTGATCGGCCATTTGTCACAGGGCAAAGACTATGGACAAAGTAAACAGCCTTTGTTGAAAGATATGTGCTCATTGCGGAACATCTGTGAAGCATTGCACTCGTGACCATCTTAACATCCCCACATTTTAACAAACTCCTTCTGAACTGCTTCATATGTTCAAACGTTCTCTCACTTTTTGTATTGTTCAGACCAAAAATAAACTGGCATAAATATCAAATCTGTGGGTTTCTACGAAGCAATTGCGTGTTTTCAGCTCAAATTTGTAGAAAAAAAATTAGCCCAGTGCTCCGTGAGGCATCTAAAGACTTCTATCAAGTCCAGTGCCATTCAGACGAGTGGAAGGGCAGCAGCTACAGTCTGTAGTCATCGGAGCTTTCCTTGTTCGACTGAAATTACGTTTCATCTCATTTTGTTTGCTCAGAGCTGCACAGGAACAGACTTGATGGTGTGGAGGAACACTTGGGAAATGTGGGTCAGTCCAACTCACTGAACACCACCCAGACAGCCCATGAAACAAATCCAAAATGAACAGCACTTTGCATGAGGCTGAAATGGATATACACAAGGCACTACCTATACGCTTCATAAAAATTTTTAAGAAAACAGGTCTGTGACCTTTCCTGTGAAACTGAATTCCTAAATGCTAAAATCTTCAGTCAGTTAATCTTTAGCAGTCTGCTGCATTCATCAAGTTTGATTAGAAATAAAACCCTGAAACGTTTAAATCCGTCTTCAGCAGAATCTGTGTTACAACTTGTATTTCCTGAAGTGATAACTTCTGCCATTTAAACATCTCTAACTCTGAGACTAGCAATGCTTTTCTCATATGAGGTGAATAGTGTATCTTTCAAGTTAGGTAATTTTTATGGTAAAACATCTGATTGACAAAACTTCTGCAGGTGTTAATAACCCAACTGTCTTGATGTAAAATCTAGTTGCAGAAGGCTACAAGACACTGTAAATGACAGATGCTAAACAACCACTCCCGTTGGTAATTTTATTCAAATTGTTATTAAAGGTGTAGTACGTAAAACTAGTATGTTTTAACATGACAGGAAAAGTGTTGAATCCACATCTGTCAGAAAAAACACGTCCTCCATCCTGTGGAATCCAAACAGATGGAGCAGGACACCCTGGTCTTTTTGGCATTGCTTGCTGCTCCCAATGCAGTTGCCGTTTTTAACTCACTCCTGGGAAGTCCCGTTCTGACCACTTTCCCCTTCTGCTTTTGTGATGGGTACTGGATCTCCTCCAGTGTCAAAACAGCAACCCAACAATTTGATTTTCTTTTTGGGAAAGAGGACAAAGCCCCAGGAAGACAAAATTGGCAGGTGGGGTCAGCTGGGTAGGAGAAACTTGTTGTGCTGTGTGTTCTTCCTCAGACACCTCAAAACAATACAACTGGGGGACAAGCTGACAGTGCACAATACCAAATGAAAGAAAAGAAAATGTTTACGAGCTGAAAACTGCTGTCAGTGGGTTGAATCCAGCAACACAGCTCTGATGGGAATGTCTTCTACATGAACGTTGGGTCAGTTTATCACTGCCTTTTAAGAACCATGACAAAATGCATATCTTCAAGTGATCAGAACAAGACTTTCAGGTAATGATTAAAAACCTGCAGCAGTGGTGAAGCGGTTCTTTGACTTTCATCAATAGGGCTTTTAGGTATTCGCGTTAAGTCGTGGCCAGGGCTCTTGGTGAGGCTGTAAAGCTAATAGGTGAGGCCAGCACCTGCAGAGAAGGGAAACAAAGTAGAGCAAGCCTAAATATACATTGATGGGATTGGCCATTTCGTGCCTTGGCTCCCCTGTGTTACTGTCTGCTTTTCTTCAGTAACTGTGGTTTTAGCTTTCAGCTATGTGCTCTCTCACGGTACACAACTGAGAGGCAACACTTTTGGGGAGAAGCATTGCGACCACTTTTATTATAATTTAGAGGATTTAAGAGGTCTGAGACACTTTTATATTGAATTAGTGTATGAGTTATATGTCCCCATGACAAAAATTAAATGTTTCAGGGCTTTGTTAGTGTGAATAGATTGTGCAAAATGTTTTAGGGCAATTCCCTTAACCCCTTGCCTTAAGCATTTACATCTGAACAATATTAATCACCACTTTTCCTCAGAAACTCATCAAACCTACCCAATTGGGTCGCATTAGTTTGACAGTCACTTAATCCTGTCAGCGCTCTCCAAACCTGCAATAATCCCTGTTTATTCAACTGATCTGTGCCCTTCCCCAGTCATCAGTGACAGGATTATCATTTAGGGAGACACATCTGTGGCCAATTCAACATGCTTGCTGTTATGAGAATGACCCTGTGAGATGATACAAGAGATAAAATCCGCCGCAATGAAGTCTCCTTCGAACATAATCCTCTCAGATCGGAACCACCAAGACGTATCACATATCCGCTAATCATTTTCTAAATTGTTTACTGAGAATACTTCTTGTCTGGAAGACAGCAAGCCTGCAGGGAGAAGCAGCTTTCTCTGCATTACAGTCTGGGGTTGGGGTCACGCGGGGCAAGCGATTCACGCTTTAAATACTGAATGTTATACCGTGAAAGGACACAAATGTATTAGGTTATGGGGTTGTTAATGGAAAGAATTATTGCATTGACGTTTTTGGTTCACTGAGCCAATGTCGTACAGAAAACCTGCCTTTTATCAAGTGTCTGTTGAAGTGCAGCTATACTGCGGCATATTCCTGCGAGTCCAGTACATTTGACGAATAAACAAACCATGACTGGAAAGATTCAGTCATCTCGGAGACACAACAGCTAAGGCAGCGATTCATCTCCCTCAATAATATTCATTACAAATCTGCCTCTCTCAAAATGTTTTCCTGGTTTTTCGGTATTTGTCACTTAGCAGCTTTAAGTACAAACAAATGACTGCAAGTTATGTGACGATAACATTCTCCTGAACAACCTTTCAGTTGGCAACTTGTACATTCTGTAGGTTTATTTTGGGTTTTGCTCAGAACTACTACAAACTGCAGAGCAGGCTGTAGTTTAGTCAACATTGATGCCGTATATTTTACAGTGGAATAAAGAATCTGCCAACGACAGCAGCTGCACAAATGTATCTGCTAGAAATGTGACATAGCATCATTGCAATGAAGTGATTGATTTCCAGGATACAAGCAGCTTGGACCAATCCATTTTCTCCACCTCACTGAACTCATTGCAAACAGAGAGAAACAATATTTCAAAGTATAAATATCAAAAAGGTCAAAGATTGAACTCTGACAGTTATCTCTCTCTATTGGTTTTAATTTTCTGCCGTCATGCCTTAAAGCTATTACGGTTGCTCTTGCCAAAACAGACACGGGACTCGATGCATTCATGTGCTGTGCTCTCACGTCGCCCACATCACAGTATCTCAAATGGAGCACGACTCGTCTCCTGGCTTCTCCCCATCGTTTCGTACAACATCTGGCACTGTGGGCTGGCTCCAAACTCTGGTGGAGGTCTGTCATTGCATGCTGTAACACATCTCTGAGAGGACCCTCCACAAGATGAAGACTGACTGCGCTGGCAGGTCTGCATCAGAGCAGCGCGCGATGTTCGTCACGCATCAACATCTGTCCACAACTCGGCGGGATGCAAAAAGGCCCCGTTTCATTTTCTACAGCGAGGGGCTTGTGCTCTGTAGTGTTTCAGTGCATGGTGGGGAATGGGTGCACCCGTGCCTGAAGACGATGATACACTGCAGCATGGAAAGATTATGCGTCTGTGGTAACATTTTGGTATGAGAACAGTTGTGATTCATGCTTATTTTGCACACGTTTTGGCCGGACTACTGTAGCACTAAAAATTCATATTGGTTCAATCTTGTATATCCTTTCCTTTCCTTCTGTGAGAAGTCTTCAGCAGTGGAAAAGTAAAGCATACAAAGTTATTCATGAGACATCACCACTGAGTGATGCAGAAGTTTCTCTCTATGCTCTCTATGTTAATTAAGTCTGCCAAAGCAGGGTATACACAATTATTTTACCACATATGATACATGTTGGGATGCGGCAGAAAAGCTACTGTAAAATAAGGGTTTCTGGACTGTCAAACATTTGCCCTAAGTAGTTTGTTGTATGATTAAGCACAATATTTCTGAGTTCACTGATGTTGTGGTGCACTATCGCATTTTTCAGTTTCAGTTACTTGTCTTACCAACTACAAGTCCAGGGTCAAAACACGTATCCATCAAACATTCTGGTCTTTAATTAATCCCTCTGTATTTATTAAAAATAACATATTTGGGTTGTTGAGGTTTTTCAGTCATTAATATTTAACCTCTGAGTGCTAGGAATTGTGAAAAGCACCGTTTTTAAAAACCTTTGTAGCAAAAGATTCAGAAAATAATCAGAGAAAAATGTCTCAGCAATTGCAGTTATACATATTTTTAAAAAGCACACTTGGTAGGAAATTCTTAACATTAGGCACCTTGTCGAAAGCAGAGAAAACCATATGGAAAAATAAAGACGGCAAACGTTATGGTTACCAAAGAAAAATAAATCTTCTTCAAATTTGGTAAAAATCTGTGGTTTGGATAAAAATCTACATATGGAGGACTAGAGTCCCCCTTTGCAGTAAAATATTTATTTCTCCCCTGACTTGGAGTCTTGTGTTCATGACAGCAGAAAAAAGTAGTAAAGTCTGGTCTTAAGAGTCCCGTTCGCCTCATTCCAGCCCAATTTGTTCCCCTTCTAGATGTAAATCATGCAACTTAAGTGTAAATCATGTCTGCTGCCTGAAATGATGCCCGGTCTTTGATGCTGATTTCCAAAGTGCAACATCCTCAGCCACTAGGTTGCTTCTAGGCGATGAAATTAGATGAAGAACAATACAACAGCAATTTAACAATGGTGGAAACTATGCTTTCGATATATTAAAACATACAAATATTGAGCCAGATAATTGTGCTAAGAAGACATGAAAAGAAATGCTGGAGAAGTTTGTTTGAAACTTGCAAACAAGCCTGATGCTTCTTGTGCAATCAGAGACGACGTTTGGAAATTAAAATACATAAATGGGAACTTATCCATATAGTAAGAGCCACATTACTGCTTTGAGTTTGCCGGTTTTCTAAGTTAAGAGTGGATGGGTGCATGAGGGCATTTGCTGAATAGGCACTGGCATGGTAACCATCCATGTGCATTTCAGTTAAAACTGAAATAAATACCTTCACTGCTCTGTTTGAACCTTTAAAAACCTTAATCACATTCACTTTGAATAAGTTGGCATCATGCATTGCCAGACTGAACTATGTATTTATAGCTTTGCTTCACTGGTGCATAGGAGTTCAGAAACATTAAACTTTTCAAGCTCCGACATTGTGAGAAAGTGATGATAGTTTTTCAGTATTGTAAGCAGGATATTTACAGGGTATGGTTGTCAAAAAATTGATACTCGGATACTAACTGATTCTAAAAATTACTATTGGATTAAATACTTCTTTGCCACAGTGCAGTCGTTGCTTCTTCCAGTTGACACATGGCCTCACAGCATAGCTCCAGACAGGCAGGCACACAGCCTTCACTAAAGTTCCAGAACAAAGCTGAGAAAAGTCTACGAGCAACCAGACAGAAACAGTGGCAACCCTCCATAGCCACTCAAATTAATTAAGCAACAAAGATATAGTGACAAGTTGCAAGCAGCACAGAAACAGGGCTGTAGCTGAATACATAAAACAGTAGCCTAATCTTTATTTTAAAAAATCATACTTTTTTCCCCCAGTGGCACTGAAAATGTTTTCCTGGATATTAATGTTGAAATTTTAGTATTGTGACAACCCTACGGGCAAATCAATTTTCTCTTATTGCAATATTTCAGCAATGCCACTACCAATCAAGTCAAGTGGTGAAAATATTGTGGTTTGAGGTACTTGCTTTGTAGCCTATTACTCGACATTACAGTGAAGAAAAAGTTGATCATTGCCGTGGTTATTAGCTTGCTTTTGTTGCGACTTTTGCACCAACCAACCAACACCAAAGGTCAGGCACATCCACCATTATGCACTGAAGCAACACACACATTTGAATCATTCCCAACTCTACTCAGTGTATGAAAATATTCTTTTTTTATGGATACCTGGACTCTAGCTGGACTTGTAACATCTGGGAAAGCAGCTACGAATTTTGTTTGCTTTGGGGAACTAAAGTTGCATTTGGATCTGTAAGTGGCTATTACATCAGAAAACAACCACGCTGGCCATTACTCTGATCCACGAGATCATCTTCTATCAGCACCATCCTAACCAAAGCTTTACTGAAGTCTGCTTTATCCTTTCTGACACTTACTGCCTCTCAGATATGAATTAACACCTCCATCATTTCTCTGTTTCTGGTGCAGCGGGCCTGTGAAATGCATTGTGGTTTGGGTTCTGGAGGGCTGTAATATGTCAAAACCAGGTGCTACACATCTTAATGCAAGATGGCCAATTGTAAGCATTCCATTGCAGACCATCGCTCAAAATCTCCGTCCTGGCAATGGAACTATTCAAACTGAAAGGAGTTATTTATGAAGGAGGAAAGTGACATATATTAGGCCAGACATGTCTTTATCTTTAAAATATCCTGACTGGTGAGCAGATATGGGTGCATATCGCAAGCTGTTACAGAAATTTAATACCGAATCCTGATGAATGCGTCTTTAATGTGGTTGATGGCTCCTGCAGACAAAACCAAAAGAAAGAACTTTGACTTGCATCTTTCTCCGGGTGTACGTCTGGCAGAAGGAGCAGTGGGGCAGCACTATCATGCAAGTGGAAACTTCTCCGCATGCAAAGATAAGAAAAGGAGGGGGGAGGGAGAGGAGGCATGGGGGAGAGGGGGTGGGGGGTTGCAGCTGGAAGACATTATGTGTACCAGTCATCCTCACTGGAAAAGAAATGACAAGGAAGAAAAAGAAGAAACAAGAAAATAAGAGACAACTTTCAGATATCCTCAGATGTTATTTATTAAAAAGAAGAAGCCCCCAGCCACCCCTCCCTCTCCTTGTTATTGGATGTATGCTTGCCTTGAGACTGAACTGTGCTGGATTCGGTTCTTTTTATAAGGTGCTTTGACATAATAAAGATTTGACAAATGCTTTCCGTCACAATCACCGTTTTCTTCGCATTAATTACTGCGTGTGGTACGGACGGTGAATGAACCTGCAGGATTTCAGACCCTTCAGGAAATCTTCAGTCATTCATAATAAAAGATGACCCTGTGCTACAATCAGAAGCATCAGGAAAAAATGGTACTATTATACCGCCATGTAGATGAAACACATTTCAAATGTTTGCCTGTTTTCTTTGTCTTTTCATGACTACAGTTATTAGTACTCTTCGCGATTCCTTTCATCTTAGTATATATATTATACCTTAATATGTCATCTGATTAAAGGGTTACAGAACAAAGTGATGGAAGGGAAAAGACTGCAGGACCCCATTTACACCTGGCATCATGGAAGTTGGGTCTCATCCAGGGTATACATGCAAGGCATGGCAACTGGAATTTACTGTCATGGTACTTTCTAGTCTGTTCTAGTCATTCTTAGACAAAAACATAAACAACTGTGCCACAGAAGATCGAAGGTCTCCTTAGGGCCTCCATTACCCTTTAATTTCCACCAATTTGCAAAATATTTACACCAGGCCACTGTAGATGATCCAAAAATGAGTTTTGTGAAGAACTGCATGTGAAAGTAATGGTTGTAGAATATTTGACATACATGACTCTCTTATTATATTCAGATTTGTTGGTTTGCAGACAATGGTTGCAGCATATTGTGAGAAAGTGGTCATAAGTAGTGTCCTTCTGACACTGTGAATTTTTGCCACAGGCTGTTTTTGACCACCACTTCCCAAATTTGTCTTTTCCCCCTTGATCTTACTTTGTGTGGTAAATCCATGAATACACGGAATCCGGGTGCTGTAGTCTTTGCATAATTCGACATGCCCCAATCTTGACAGTTTGACATTTGTGGAGCCTAAGATTTCATTGAATTTGCATACAATAAAATTAGTCAGTGTCTCTGAGCATGTAATGCCTAAATTGACCAATGCTTTCAAGTTTAAAATGTATTTCTTTGTTTGCTGAAAAAAACCCCAAAGAAAAACACAACTCAAAAATACAAAGAGATAGAAACTTTGTCCATTCAGTCGATAGTCCAGACAGACTTTTGGCAAAGGTATTTGAGTCCCCCCATCTTGCAGCTGCTTTAGTAAAGTGAAGCATTGGCCAACAATAGAAAACTGTGGTTGTGGGTAGGTTTCCTTGCATGAAAGGATGTAATTATATGAATATGAAGTATGGACTTTGCTGAAAAAGAGGAAAAGTCTCACTTTTAGAGTAAAAGCAAAATTCAAAGAAAGGCTGTATCTGTTCATGGAGTACAAATAGAAAACTGGAAGAAAACAAACTAACCAAAATTCGCCTAGAACTGAAGTGGAATAAGATGACACTGAGGTAGTTACTCAAGATGGTAGGAAAGAAAATGCCAGAGTAAACTACAACGATGAGTCATAGACTCGTTTGTCCATTATTTCACAGCAGAAATGAACTGTCTGAATTCTTCATTTACACCCACAAAGGCTTTTTATCCCACCGCGAAAGTGCAGATTACCAACCCCAGTAACAAATCTGAACTTGTCAGCACGTCTTCCCTTCCACAGTCCTTTGGAAAGCTCAACGTTTCCACACTTCTCTCTGCATGTGAAGCTTGTACTGTACAGATGTACCCTCAGCACACCGGGAGGGGAAGTACAGCCGCGCAGCAATGGAAGCAAGTGCGGGTGTGTCCGAGGTCTGCTGTGGAAGCTCATGTGCGGTAACATTTTAGAAGTTGAAGGCTTGTTTGCGGTGTAGACACCAGCTTCATTTCCTCTCACGTTTGCCAGCACACACTTGAAATCACACTCATTAGATGTGGGAAAAGACCTCATGTGAAACCCCCACTCAGCTTTTATGCCGTGAATCTGAAATGTTTTCATTCAAAATATCGGCCAAAGTATATCTTAATACTGTTAGCACATTACATTGGTAATATTACTTTGAAACTTTTCAGTGCATTTTGATTGTAATAGACCATTTCCTTTTTACATGACTTTTCTAGTAGCTTTCAGTGGTGTTCACAAGTTCTTTACTTTGAAGGTTTGCCTTTTGTATCTGGAAAAGCGGTGAGAGTGCCTATACTAGTGCACAATTAATGTGCAGCAGGACCAAAATAACAGCTTAAAAAGGCTAAAATATGTCCATGAATCATGAGAGGAACTCCACGTTTATATAGATGTACACCTTGTCTCTATGTCTCTGTTTGGAATGAACCCCCCCATTGTTCCCCGCACATGACTTATTGAATGATATGTAAGTCCATAATTAGATGATCACATAGCAAAGAGCCAGTTTTGTCATCACCTACTTGACTGAACCAGTGGGTCTGAGTTTAGCTCCATTAGATCATCCATTGGAAGAGCGCCATCCTTTCAGTGTAGTGTCATAAATACAGAGGTGATGGTGGGAATGAGGAATTGTGGTGCAAGGGGCAGCTGCACCTCTCTATAGTATTTATGGCAGCAAACACAGAGGACACATGTAGATAAATTCAAAAACACATCATAACAATCCCGTGAAGGCTGCGGCTTATAGAGCTTGGTACGTCTGCTGCCAATTTTTTTACCGCCCTGCTTCGAGGGGACCAAGAAGGGGTCAGCATTTCAAGAAGCTCTTCGAAAAGTCTGTGGGATAAGGTACATTTGGGAATCTGCTTTATGACAGTATTGTAAGCATAGTATGGGTTTTATGACAGCTGAGGTCATGTACTTCTGTTATGAGTATGAAGGCTTATTTTATGCCAGAGACCACATTCTCTCTGAACGTATAGATATGTATCATGCCAAAAAAAGGTATGATGTCCAAATAGCAGTAGGGGCAGGAGAACTCATTAGCACATCAGTCCAACTGATATCTTTCTGGACAAAACGTTTCAGCCACGCAGTTTCATCCTTTGTGCACTAAAAGAAAGAGTATTTGTGTAAGCAGGGGTTTCTTCTTTAAACTATGTTTTAGCTTGTGTTTGCTCATAAAAAAGACATTTTGTGGAGATGAAATGGTCATAGGGAATTAACAAAAAAAACAAATATATTTAATAATTAATTGTAATAATGAATCAAGTTTTTACTGGGTAAAGTGAGAATGGGAATGAAAAATTTGTGTGATTAGGCATATTCATTGTGTCTTTGGTGGTTTTTGTACCCTCCGTGGTTTAGGCTAATTTTGTTACATCTTGAAAAGGCTTCTCTGGATTGGGTATGGGGAGTCTAGCGGCCAGATCTGTGAATACAGTGGATTTTAGCATCTTTTCCTCTTATTATTTGTTTTTGTAGCCTGAAACGGCGTCAGACAGCAACCTCGTGGATGCTGTTTTCAGGTGACGGTTCTATAAACACGTTTTAAAGCAGATGCTAAGCTTCAAACAGCTACAGGCTGCTAACTGGAGTTTAAGTTGCAAGATAGCCTTTTACTGTTTATTTCTCAGAGGACTTCTAATAACATTATTCCTTGAAATTTGATGCTCCAAACATGAATTGCAGCCACAATGTGCATTATGATGTGAATGTTCATAAGTGCAAGAGTGCAAGAGTTACTCCTGCAGAGTTGTACAAATCAAACCGCATGGTGTTTGGTAACACATGCTATCTGAAATCTGTAAAGCTTCAGACCTGAAGAACCTGACACATGCTGGCTTTGTTAAGAAGCAAACAGGACAAGCTCTTGATCTAAATGCCACATATTTTGCTGTGGGTCGGCCACTGGCTTCATGCAAAATTATGTGCATTTTGCACAGCTGTCATTCAGTGAGCACATTTTATAAGCTAGTCTGACATAGCAGTTTGTAAACTCTTTGGTCTGGATCAACCCACTTCCTGTTGTTTGCCTCAGCCAGACTTGACAAATGGATCGTGCTCTAGAATTATATCGTTTTACTGTCATTATGTGTAAAATATTGGGTACAAAAGCTTGCAAATGTGCTATAGTGGGTATTTAGAGATACATCGGGCCTGCACAAAACATGTCATCTGAGTGCAGAGAGTCAACCAAGATGGTCAAATTATTGCAAGACAAGGCTAGACAGAGTTCTTTCAAAATAGAGGCACTCGAAATGTGAAACATCCATCCGCAGAGGAGTAATCTGACCAGCTGATGAACCACCATGCGGTTTCAGAGTTTTGGTTTTTAAACAACAGATATTCAAAGGGTTGTTATGCAATTTGGGGCACACAAAATAAATCAATCAACCATGTCATGTGAATAAAACTGACCAAATCCTTACAGTTGAGTGCCACTTTTGGGTCCTGACATTAATGTGAATGCTATTGTTACACATATAATTAGCTCATATAACTAATCAACCCTCGTCCACCCCTGGATGTCCCACAACAGAATTCACAGCCAAACGACCCAAAGGATACACCGCCATATCCAATCCCAGACACCTCAGACACATTGACTTTCTGTGTCCATGCGCTGATGAATCAGAGCTTTTTTTGTGTGTGTTGCCAACCAGTATATTTATTCAGTGTTCCCAGAATAGCTGAGTTTAGACCCATTTTGGGGGTGCTTAAAGCATATATTTTCCTAACTTCTCTACTGACAACAGTACAGGATAGAACAAAAACAGGTCCGTCATCAATAATAAGACTTTAGTTGCTGTGGCAGAAAGGAGATAAAGAGGTAATTTCATGACACAAATCAGTAATGTCGATTAAAAACACACTTCAACTTAAATACATCGAAAGTTCAAGCTTTTTTGATAATGAGGAGACATTGCTGTGACTTATTTTTATTTGTTCTGTTTGCCAGCAAAGGAGCTGATGTGCGTTATTATTTTAGTTTGTTAACAATTTTTATTCTGACTGAATTAGGTTTCAGTGTTTGTTTACAGTATACCTCCAGATCCAGCAAGTCGAAATTATGTTATCTGTCTATGTCCAGCAGCAGCCTGTATTCAGTTTGAATATTGCAATAAAACGATATGGACCAGTTTGTGTTTTTTATTCACTTCAACATTTAAATTCACCAAAAAGTTTTGGTGAATGATGCTACTTTCAGCGCTTGATGGTTTGGTGGGCTATCTCTATGTGATTAAAAGTCTGAAATAATGTTGTGAGTGTTTCTCATCTTATCTGCTTTTTCACAAATGAGCCTTTGTCTTAAAGGTGCCACCTTAAAACAGATTAGATTGAAATCTCAGATTATTCACTCTGAATTATTCTTAGACACTACTATAGGACATTCAATTAATTGGGTTGTTTTTGAAGGTAACATTGTAATGTTTATCCAGTTGAACTGAGGTTTGCAAATGTGAAAACAGTTGATGACATTTGGAAACAGCATATTCCATTAATATTGATTTCAAGGCACTGCATGCATGACATTGTGATTAGGAGCTGAGCCCGTGTAAAAGCTTGAACTTAGAATCGCCCCTGGTTCTGAGAAAAGGATTTCTTATGACTTAATGTGTTTTGTTTTTCTTTGTTTATTTTTCTCTTCTAAGTGAAGCTTTGCCACAAAATGTTGTAGACATGTTCACAACTCATGACTTTAGTTCTCCCTTAACTTTCCCCAGCATCACAGTTTTGATGCCCATTAAGTATATAATTTACTTTAGTGAAACCTTCACTCCTTCCTCGCTCCATCAGGTCAACAATCTGTTCTTTGAGCAATGAAAAAATGCCGACTGTATTCCCAATGATTTCTATACTTTGTGTTTGTACTTTTAGCTCTACAAGACTCAACATACAGTACCCACTAAACATCAGCGGGCCCTCTGTGGCTAAAAGTGGACTCTCAGGGCTGGCAGCATAGCTATGGATCATTATTTTCCCATGTTCACAAGTAATGGACACATCAATTTAAAACTCAAGCTAGAGTAACTGGATCTGGTTTAGTTGCTCTCATAATAAATCCCCCATCAAAAGTTTGTCTCTGTCTGCAGCACACCCTGTGTAAGCATGTGTACCAAACAAAGAACCAAGCACAGTCCGCCTGCATTTTGTTGTGGAGGGCTCAATGACGCTCACTCATCGTGTCTATAAACCATCGTGCTTTTGTTTGACACACAGTGCTGGGAAACTCAACTTCCCAGCCCTTGAAATAGGATTGCCCAACAGGATTATTTCATCACCAATTTATTGCCATCTAATCCCAGAGATTTCTGTCTTGGCATGGTGCCTTTCTCAAACAAACAAGCAGACAGAACAGGGCGGACATGGGGTACAAGTCCTTAATCATCTGCTCCCCCGCTGAGTCATCTTGTGAAAAATGGGGGGCTTCCTCCCTTTTTTTTTCAGCACTTTTTACTTCTTTTGATTTATTTGAAGGACAATTCTGGAGCAGTGAGTCTGTAATTAGGGAATTGTCTTTGAGGTTTTGAATAGAATAGCAAAAGGATGCCGTCACAGCTTATTCAACCAGCTTCGTGTTCAAAACCATTACTAACAGCATAGAACAATGCATGTGGTTAAAAGGCCACATTTCTGAACCTCATCACAGTGTCTTCCTAAATGGACGGAGCTGCAGCTGTCAGGAGATGAATGGTGCCAGAGCATTCAGTTTAATTCTATTTAAATATCACAACTTCAAAGTAGCAGTCATCTGAAGGAGCTTCCTATGGTAAAAGATAAGGACCCAACTATGTCAGAGGTAGAACCTTAATGATCTAAAAATACCTCACAGTATGTGTAAGGATCAAACTTTTTTCCAGCATGGCACTAATATCTTGGGTTTGGGTATCTGCTGATACCATCACCAGTGTTAAAATAATCTGTATTCCTCACTGTGGCCTAAAGACTGTAAATCATCCCTTCATTCTTCAAATATTGTTTTCCTACTTCCTACTAAGTGTTACAGCAAACATAAGAAGAGTGCAAGTGGGAGAGCATGCCACCGAGAAGATCAGCACTAGTTATAGTCTGCAAGCTTGTTAGCATCACAAGCATGAAATGCTGCCAAATTGCTGGCCCCTTGCTGTTAGCTTCCTCCATGCTACGTTAGCACTCTACCTGGTACACTGTTGTTGACTTCTGTCCTAGCAAGCAGAGAACAGTGTTGAATTTAATTAAGTGGATTGGACCCGTATATATAACCAGTATCCAATCCAGATATCAAATTAATGAAGCCCCACCTATGAGCAAAGACTTGGTGATAACTCCCATCAAATAAGAATAGTCCAATAGAACAGGCTCAATGAGGGGCAGCCATCTGCAGTGACGGACTGAGGGGGCAGGAGAAAGACATGATAAAAGAGAAGGGCATAAAGTGATGAAAAACAGGGTGTAATGCAAATTATGGGAGAGAGAGAACAGATGAAAAATAAATAAATAAGGACATACAGTAGTGAAGTTTGGGGGAGTTGAGGAGAAATGCTCTTTGTTCCCCCAGCAGACTGAGGCTAGAGCACCATCACTAATAGTTGGTTCAGGATCACCTAGATCTAAAATGGGCATTCATTACAACATTAATAACTTATAAGGGAAACAGAGTTAAATGGGCTACTATTGGCAATAGTAACACGGTTCAAATATGTGTTAATATCAAGATGCAATAAATAAAAATGTTTTGAAGTGTACTGGTGTATATAGAGTATGTTGCTGTCATGGTCCTGGGTCGTTGACCCAGCGTTTTGTGTTTCATTTTTGATTCATCTTATTTTTTGTGTTAATTCTTATTTTGTATTAGTGCTTAGGATTTGGTTCTTGTGTTTAGTGCTTTAGTGTTCTCCCTCCTGTGCTCTGTTCGTGTCCCTGAGTTTGTCTTGGTGAATTTCCTGTTTTACTTTGAAAGTCTGTGTCTGTTATTACTGTGTCAGCTTGTGTCTTCCTGTCATCTTGTGAATTAGGATCAGCTGTGCTCCCCTCCTGTGTGCCATTACCTGATTACCTTGTGTGTGTATATTTAGTGGGTGTCAGTCTGTGCTCCTTGTCAGTTCGTCTGTGTTATTCTGCTCCTCGCTGCGGCTCTCTGCCCTGCCTTCTACGTGTCATGTCTGTGTATCTCCCACTGTCCTTATGTTTCAGGTTTGTTTGTTAGTTTTTCCCAGTTTAGGTTTATGTTCAGTTCTGCCCTCACCTTAGCTATTGTTCACTGTAAATGAAACTCACTCGCACCTCCGCCGCTGTCTGTTACTTGGGTCCTCATTCACTCCACCACACGACTGCTGCCCCAGCCGTGACAGTTACATAATTCTCCCCAGTTTGTTATAAATGGGATGGCCTTTCCTTAAACTGAACAAAAGTTAGATGTTAGGGTGACCCAATAGTTCCAGTGAATGAAATTCTCTCAGCTCTCAGATCAAGCTGTAATGGAGGAAAACACCCTGGTAGTCTCATGCAGGTTTGTTTACAGAAGAAAATGCTAGGTAGAAACCTCAGTTGATTGATGACGATAACCCATATTTATAAGTGGAGTCACTCTAGGACGCTATGATTTTAAGGCTATTTTGAAGAAGAGACACAAAGTTACTTTTGCTTTATTAACAGTCAAACAATATGAAAGCTCTGTGCTGTAGTTATTATGGACAAATCCTAGTAAACAAAACTATAACAGGAGTGAGAAAGCTTTACTGGTCCCTGGTGCTGGGCACTACTTATTGCCCAGACTAATAAGCACATAAGGGTGATCCAACAAATTCAGGCTGATGAGTCCTCTGTAAATAACAACTCCAATGCCACATTTGACTTTGGGGCTAACAACTGTGTCTGACAGAATCCAGACTGAGAGGAGAAAGTTGGAATGAAGGGACTTCACGAGGAGTAGCCAGGCAATAAAATCAGAGTGTATGTATTTGTTGGCTAACCTTGATTCAGTCTCATACCCATTACATACAACAGAAGGGCTCTCCAGGGGTCAAGTCAGCAAAAGCACAGTACACAATGTTTGGTTAAAAAATACAAAATGCATAAAATCAGTTGGAAGCTGAAACAATAATTTGGGTTAATTTGACTGAAAAACCTTCTAAATTAACATGCTGGATGCCACTCAAGTAATTGCCATCCAAGCATAAGATATTTTTGGCACTTGCAGGATTCTTTAATGTGTGTTATTTGTATTTCTGTTTATTGTGTTCATGCAACTGTCCCATTAGAGACTCTAATAAATGGAACTTTGAGCTAATTTTTCCCAGTTTACTCATTACTGTGGCAACAAATACTAAAGCCAATATTTTTTAAACTAAAGGTCCATATTTCATTTTTGTTCCCAGGGGCTGCTGTGAATGATTAACAGGGTCCTTACCAAGTAAGATGTACATCATTTGCAAAGTCTGACTGTGCCCTTCAGCAAAGTTGATGATGATCATGGCTGTTTAGCTGCAATATGGCAATAGTTTGGTAAACTACTGCGCTGAGAATGAAAATACAAAGGAATCAATCCATGCTTTTTGGAGTACAAACAAAAAGATGAAAAAAGATCAGAATAAAATATTAAATGGCCTAGATTTCTGCTCACACCACTGTGAGCAGAGCTTTCTGTATCCTCTCCAATGATCACTTTTTAAATGTTTTTCCACAACATTTTCCTCATCATTTCACAGATTTTCCACCTTTATCCCTCTTTGAGGAAATAATCCGTAGGAGACGAGGAATTCCCAGACAGTAAAAGTATCCCAAGAAACATGAGACACTTAAGCTCACATCTGCATCCCCATATAACCCAGCATCCTCGAGTCCATACAGTAGCTTGTATATCATGCAGGTTTTATGGACCTGACCCCATTGTGGGTGGGTCAACGGTATCCAGTTAGGGCAGTGATAAACTTCACAGCCAAAGGCACAAAGTTTGCTGCTCAGTTTGGTGGCCTGTGAGACATTACTTATCAGTGCTCTGGTGAATAACAAACCTTGTCTTTTAATGTGGTTTGTGTGATCATGCCAAGCTGCACAAAGCAGCCGTTCAACCCACAGCAAAGTGTGGTTTCAGAGGAATCCCTTTACCCCCTACCCTTAAGCCTACCCTCAAACCCCCTCCCCTCCTGGATGAGCTGCCTCACAATTTCTTGGGGTCCTGCAGATGTGGAGTTAGTAACTGGCACAAGCTACAGTATACAACTTTGCGGGCTGCGAAGCCTCTCTGTGGCAATCAGGGGTACATTGGACTGGACTGCAGACTCTAAGTGGGCTGCTGCCAGTGCTTTGAACTGTGAAAATAAATACTGAATAGAGCTACGTTGTGCTAGCCAGGCCTCGAGTCCTATACTCATCTGTCTTGGTGTACACATCAGTGGGAGTGTTTGCCTTGGACTAAGGCCACCGCATGTGGTAGCTGCAAGATTTTTTTTGCCCTGGATCACACTTTAATAAAACTGGCTGCTGAATATGAGGGGCAAGAATTCAGACTCATTTTGCACATGTGATAACTTTCCCTGCTCTGTGCCCTTGTTGAGGATGATATCTGCACAAAACAGTATCTCTCGTGTCTGGTAGAGCGGTTTGTTTCAGAGCTGAAAGAGAGATCACCGGGGTGAGAGGAAGTGGGCCACTCAGAGGAAGGAGGCGAACGAAGCACCTGGGATAGGTTGCTTTGGATGTTTGGACGTTGAAGGGGAACTTGTCTGGTGGCCAACTCTGCATTTCTTTACAGAAATGGACTGACAGTCCTGTGCTGTCCCCTGCACATTAGTTTTAAAGAGTGAGAACAGGAGACTGGATGTCAGAATAAAGCATTCGCAGTGTTTCAGAAGACTTATAGGTCCCCCGCTGCTATATATTTCTTTATCTGCTGCATTGTAAAGCAGAGCCAACAATCATGCCATACTGCAAAGCAGCATGAATGAAGGGATTTAAATCTAACAAGGAGTTGTGTAGGTTTTGGGTTTAACAAGTTACAAAGAGGATTACAGGGTATGCCATGCATACTTTGCAACAAATACCCTACTCTTAGTTTTGACTGGATTTTCACTCTGCAGTCAAACATTAGTTTATTCTATGTGGTAGCTCTCCACAGGCTGGGGAACTCTAACATTTCATATTAAGTGCATACCCTGAGCTTCTATTAAGATTTTGATTTATGATGGTGTATCTTTGGCCACATTTCATTCATCTAAGTGAATTTACTGAGCACGCATGCACTTTTTAATTCCACTTCAATATGCTGAAAGATATGTACTGTCTTCTTTAGCTAGAACAACCACACGCTTCTGCTGCCGGCTACTAAATATCTTTGATGGAGCAATTGGAGTAATCCTCAACTCAAGTCTTCACAACTGGCTGCATTTGGGTTTGGTGCAGCTGCATATGCTGGGAGTTCATTTGGTAAAATTTCGATACTTGTGTTTGGTGTCAAATAGTAGTACTTATCGTGTGATTTTCTTTCCAACTCAGCTATTTTTTTTTGCCTCATAAATCAGCTTTTTTTCCTTGTGGAAACATCGCAAAACCTTTTAACTCCTTAGCATAATGCTTTAATTGTAGAAGTAGCCATTGGGGAATTTTTATACATCTGAACTAAAAATACTAAAAATGAAAAATGCTCTATTATCCCATTTTAGGTAGTTATTGTGGTCTAACTATAAAATCAAACTGTCACAATAGTCATCCCTACATGCATGAATGCCCCTTTCAAAGTGAGGCACAAACCTGTACCCATTTTTTTGAAGGACATGGACATTTTTAAGTCTAGTTCGGAGAATTTTTATTTTGCGTGTTTCCATTTCACAACAGATGCCATTCAAACTGCTTCTGCAAAAGCATGCTCTCAAGGAGCTCAAATGTCACAGGTGGATTCTGCCTTCACCATCGAGTTCAATCTAACACTGATAGAAAACAGATTAGATTTTAATAAGAGTTACCAGTCGAGGCCGTTGTGACAATTTTTGGTGCACAGATGTTGCAGGGTGTTTTGATAAATTTCCCTCTTTTTGCATTGTTGCAGATATTACGATCCGGAATAAGATTATTGCAGTTGGCATTTGTTTTTCCACATCTGTCTGGAACCAACATTTTCCTGTCTAGAGCCATGTGCCATCTCCTGCAGCAGATGGAAACTGAAATATGTTGGATAGAAGTGGCAAAGTATGGGAAGCCACTCCATCGTTCTGAGAAACAGGTGTGGCAATAGTTTTACAAGAGTCTCTGTATATACATTTGGAGGAGGATCGTAAGTGCTTCTTGTGTCTGCTGTAAAAAGAATTCATGGCAGACCATCACAAAGAGACAAAATGCTCATATCTCTGACATGAAGGTATTATGATAGGGATAAAAGTACCAGATGTTAATAATAAATCTAGATAATGTCAACCGTGTATCAGGAGGGGGAATTCATAAGACTGGTTTTGCTGTATTCCTTAGAGGCATCCAATAAGAAAGTTACCATGTGCAAAAGACATTATTACAAATGCTAATGCTGAAGCAATCACAAAAATGGTTTATCAAGGTAACCAAACATTTTGTGCAGATGTCTGTCCAGTGTGAATATAAATACACCGTTGTCTTAGCATGAGTACCTCAAGTACCCATCCATCAATGACCTCCCCCAGCCACCATCTCCAACTTTTCCAAGGGGGACCCTGGGACATTTCCAAGTCAGCCAAGAGACATATCATCTTGTCCCGGGTCTACTCCAAGTTGGATATACTCTAAACACCTCACCTAGGAGGTGCTTTCTATAATACAGAGCATAGTGTCTCTACTATGAGCTTCTTGCTCTGTCTCCAAATTGAGGAGGAAGCCAGTTTTGAAGCTAGTACCTGAAACCTTAGTATTTCAGTCATTACCATTAGCTTAGCTTTGGAGATATAAATGTATAGATGCAGAGGTACAGCTATAATTTTAATGGATTCACAGTATGAATTTTATTGTTAGACTGACATGGAAGGTGGCTAAAGCTCAGGAGGTAGAGTAAGTCATCTACTAAGTGGAAGGTTGGTTTTTGATCCCTGGCTGCTCTAGTCTTCGTGATGCTAACTCCAAGTTCTTCTCTGATTCATCCATCAGAGTATGAATGTGTGTAAATGTTAGATAGAAAGGAACTTCAGCATGAAAAAGGTGCTTGTATGAGTCATGTTGTATAAAGCGATCCGAGTGCTCAGGTGGAGCAATAACCTCTATATACGAGTCCTTTTGTCATCTATCACAGGAAACTAGCACTTTTGAGTCATAATAACAAAGTCCTGGGTTTGATTCCAGGCTGCTGCCTTTCTGTGTGGAGTTTGCAGTCTCCCCCCATGTCAGTTGGATCCCTCTGAACACTCTGGCTTCCTTTCACAGTCTAGACTCATGCACGGGGTTAAGTTGATAGGCGACTAAATTGACTATAGGTATCATAATGAGTGAATGAATGTCCATCTCTCTGTTTTAAGCCCGCAGCAGTCTGACAACTTGTTCGGGGGGGTACCCTGTCTCTCACCATATGGCATTTTGGATAATCTATAGCTCTACCAACCCTGAAACTGATGAATCAAAGTATGCCAAGAAGATTATTAAAATGTCTTTCTTCTTTGTTGCTTTTTTCCCAACCCTCAGCAAATGCAATATGGCCAATCCATATCATGGAGACAAAAAATCAATGCACAAATCAGTTTAAAAAAACGCACACGGCACATTTTCTTTCTGTGAGTGTGTAGCTAACAATACAAGAATAGGAAGACACATTCTGGCAACAGATACTTTAGTTTGAACCCTTATCAAATTGGAAAAAAAATCTTCTATGTCAGTAAACAGTAGAATTCCACAATCATGTCAGTTTATAGTGCAATCTAGAGCAGGTTTACACTTGCATGTATTGGCTGGCTCAGTGAATTGCTTTACCCTTCTTGCCACATGACTCTAGATTGTTTTCCTGCCTCTGTGTTGGCAGACATTGGACTAGCTGAAGTGAATAATATTGTTGCCATTTACTCTGTTTTACATTGTTAAAAGCTCCCATTTGAGGTCTTAAGTTCTGGTCTTCTTTATGATAAAACTTCAACCCAACTATGTTAGGTATTTCTGACATAAGAGCTCCACATATTGGTGTTTCCCTAGATTTAAACCTCATATCAGAGGATAAAAGAAGCTGCTATACTGAAGAAGAGAAGGCCATTGTGGTTTTCATACTCAGTGACTACGTACCTTTATTGGGGACACACTATGTGGTTCAGTACAAACACTGATGACTGGAGGAGGCTAGGGGCCGAGAAACCCGATTCTGGAATAACAGTAGTTTACCAAACCCTCGTGTATGTTTAGAATTGAATCGGTGAGCAGCTGTTCCCGTGTTGAGTGATTTCTCTTAAGCAGACCGTGGTTGTTTGCATGCTCAGTACAAAGTGCCAGGCAGCGTTGGCTGAACTTACTGCAGCTAACCCTCTGCCACGCACGTGTCTTTGATTCCTATGCAAGGCTTGAAGAGCAACATCATCTTGACATTGCAGATGTTTGTCATTAATAGCACATGTTTGTCGTCTTATTTCTTTTCCATCTTGTATCCTAACAGCTCTTGAACTACCATTTTTTTAATCACTTACGTTTCCTCAGTTTCTTGGAGGAACATCTGAGAAAGATTGATGATTTACTGCCTTGTTTGAAAGAAGCTCACACGAAAAGTGGGGTATAATTTTGTCCTTGTGTGAAAGTTATGCTTCTCCCTATGATGCCTGAAGCCCATGTTACAAATTACTGTTTTTCAGCTTTTGCTTCAACAATTAATTACAATGACAAATAGTTTAGGATGTGAGGAGGCCTTTATGACACTGCCTAAACAGTTCTTGAGAGGCTCAGCTTGATTCTTTTTTTTTTTTTTTTGCCTAATTGCTTCATTTCCATGTTTGCCTTTGCTCAGCTGTAAACAGTATACCACACCAGGTAGGACTTTTCAGATGTTTATGCAAGCTTGACCTGCTGTTTTGTATTCATACAATTTGAAGTTCTCATCCTTTGGCTGAAAGATTTTTGCTATTCATAATAGAGATGGACTATATTTTTCCTATTATTATGATTCTACTGGTTGTGTTTACAGTTCGGTTTCTTTTTTTTTTTTTTTGCATGATTGGGATGAGGTATGGCCACTTGAGAGAACGGCAATCTTAGAAACTCGCACACTGTCTGCTTCAGTCATTGTCGGGGAGTTGATCCACACGACTGTATTTAGTGTAATGAAAACAGTGCAAAAGTACAGCACACACATTCATTCAGGCTGAAGTTAGACATTTTCCAGAGGAAGGAAATCATACAAAAGATTCAAAACACGTGCTTTCTTGAGCTGGTCTACAGAGAAAGGCTGAAACATGGGCAGTTGAAGTGGTTTTGATGAATTGTAACCAGTTGCCTAAAGGGTGTGAGTAACCGTAAATGACTGAATGGTCTGTGAAGTGGACAAAATTTAGGGTATTTAGGGTAACAAACCTGTGCTTGGATATAAGCAAGCACACCCTGGCACTAAAGATACCAACAAGTCCTTTAATCATCAATTTAAGAATGGAATTCATCAAAGGGTGAATCAACACCACGTTTTTTCAGTCCAGAACCAAGAAACGGTTATTACTGATCGCTTGTTGACTGCTTGCAGATAATGCTCTAAAGCAGAGCTTCCCAAAGTGTGGGGCCCGCCCCCTAGGGGGCGCGCAGAGCCATTGCAGGGGGGGCGCAGTATGAAAAGGGGAAAAAAAAGAAGAACGCTTGGACACTGCTAGCATAATGGACAGGTTTTTGACGGAGCTCCCACACAAACGCAAACCAACTTCATTCTGGTTTCACCTGCGCAAGTGCCAAGGTAGGTTTTCCCTGCATCGGGAGCACACGCTGGGCTGTTTAAATCACGGGCAAACAGTATCCCACATTCTTGATTTTTAGTTCACTAACACTTGTTGTAATAACTAACTACTCCTGACATTTTGGAGATGTACTTCTTTATACAGTAAAGTTACAACGGGATACAAATAACATCAGGCCGTTCCTGCCACGATTTGTTCCCTCGGTTCAAATCAAACAGTATCCCACCGCTGTTTATGTTTTTGAACCCATTTTGCACAGAGAGGCATTTTTTGCAAAATGTATTGATAGCAATGTTGAATATTAATATTCAGTTACACAGGAAAAAATAACTACAAGTAACATAATTACACCGTGACGCCTCTGTCACGGACGAGAATCCGGTGGACTCAAGAGCAGACTCAATTTGCTTAGAACTGTGTATAATTTATTGAAAAGAACAAAACGTGAATGGAACTGGGTTTAACAAAAACCATACGCAGAAAACTAAAGGAAATCCGTGGGCGGAGAAACCGGCATAGAGCACGGGGAGACTTCTAACGGGAACTTCTGTAAACACAGGGGAGAAATGTTACTGAATGGGAAACAAACGAGTAAGGGACAAAGGTACGGAGTGCCAGTGAATAGTCTTGGGCTTACTTGGCGACCCTAGTCATTTAACGGGGAAAAGGCTGCCAGGGGTGTATTCCAAAGAGGGTCAAGAGTGGAGAGTCCGGTCCAGATTTCGAAGAGATGGAGAATACAGACTGAAGGGCAGGCTGAGGAGAAGTGGAGTATATAATCCTCGGGTTCCGAGCAGATGGGAGGACAGGATGGAGACCAAAAACAGCACTACTGGTGAGTGCGATGGGTGGAGAATCTGAAGAATACAGGAAACAAAAACATATTAACCCAAGGTCCAGATATACAGAGTCAGAGCTCAGAGGAGGCCGAGTTTACCACAGATGGTAGCAGGACGAACTGGCGAGGAGTGGCAGGCCGTGCTGGCTTAAAAACCCTCTAGGTGGAGCCCCGGAGATTGACAACAGGTGATGAGCTGGCCAACTCCACTCCCAGGGACAAATGACAGGAACCTGGACCACACCCAACCAGACACTCCCACAGCATATGACAGCCTCTGCCTTTCTAAATGGAGGGACAGTAACTGCGTGTGTGTATGTAAGCGTGTAAAACCTGAAGATTGTCAGATTAATAGTATTTTGTCTCTATCTGCCATTCTGCAATTCATCTCATGTAAACAATAACGTGGCGCACAGCGTGACGTAAAAAAGGCACATACCTTTGATGTTGCGTGACGAACTCTGTATTTCTCGTCCACACGTAAACGCAAAAAAGGAGTTAAAAAAAAAAATCTCTGTTTTTGGTGATTCGAAACGCCGTTTACGTGTGGATGAAAGGCCCAAACGTATAGAAACAGCTGCGTTTTCAAAAATACCCGTGTAGGTGTGGACATAGCGTAAAAGAGTTAGTAGTGTATTTTATTACTACCTGTAATTTATTGAAGATTACTTGTATTTGCTTAATTGTTTCGCAAATGTTTGAGGTGTGAAATAAACCGCAATGGAGTTTGAAAACAAAATATGGGGCAAATATTTTTCTTGTAAAACAAAGGCGGGCCCAGCAAAAAACAGTTTGGGAACCACTGCTCTAAAGCAAGCCTACATTCTTACTAAAGACATGAAGGTCAACAAAAAAGTGCACTAACTCTGGACTGTACATAGTATAACTTGGCTGATGTATAAACTGCTTTGCCAATAGTGATGTTATGAATCCCTGGGGAATAAAATCAACATCAATCCACTGAGCAGAACAGCTGATGAGAGACATTGGGCTGACAGTGATGATCAGTGGATGCAAACATCCTGCCACAGGCTGTTACTGTGCTTATTCAAGAAGTTATGCACCTTTGATAAGACAGCTTGTGGTGAATGCATTTGAATCTCACACTTCTGCACTTCAGCAAGCTCCGAAGATAATCAACTGACGTGTTCTCACTTCTCCAGTGTTTCCTATGTTGGGAGACATCACACTTATTTTAATCTGTTGTTTCAGGTCTTTACTAATTGTTTGGTAACGCTCATTATATTAAACGAGCCTCTGTCAGTTACCTTATGCTCATTTCTATTCTGGGACCTAAAGTAGCTTTGCATGAGTCACACCTCTTGTGCAAAGCTGCCTATCATGCAGACCTTCAGTTCAGCGTCTGCCTGAAACAGGAACTATTTAGTCAGAGGCACCTCAGCTGATGAACCACCATGTCCTGTCATGCCTGTTAAGGATTTTAAACAAGGTGTAACAAGTTTCTCATTCTTAATTGGAAAAGACGACTTCTTATATAAATCTGTTCATGTTGGAGCTGAAACGTGATCTGGAATATGAAGCAAAGATAAGAAGGACATCTCAGTAAATACTACGCTGTTAACGTGCTTAACCCTTTAGAGCCGATCGGAGCGGGAACGCTCTGTTATGCGTAACTATTTTTAAATCCCAGTAGCACTGCAACCACATAAGCTAGCGCAAAAATTTTTTTTGCATATGAAACCGGAGGAGTTGTACTTACATCTTATGCCATCAGCTTGTCCTAGGTCACGGTTTCCTTCCACATATAGCTTTGCAAAAACTGCATAAAAAGCGCTTGCAGGAACAAAAACATAATATTCCAGAAACACGCTTTACCGATCCGATCAGCTGTCCATAACACTTCCTACGTTGGAATAGACGTCAGCGCGAACTTTTGCATTTCCGCCATTACCTGCCCGAAACCGGAAGTGACGTCATTTTCGCGGAAACTTAGTCTTTTTTGCGATCAGGGCCTCAGGGCCTATACTGCTCTTTTTAAAAGGTATCTTTGACTTTATGACTTTCTGTGTCGTTTCTGGGATTCTTAGGACTCATATTGCACTGCTGGAAATAGTTTATTTTGATGCATATGCTGCTTTTTTGCAAATTTGCAGTATAATATTTATTTTCGTTTTTCCTGCAGTGTATAAAAATTGGTGTATTTCAAAAATAAAACTATGAAGACACTCAAAATAAATTTCCTGTGGTGGGAAACTATTTTGTGCAACTTTTTTGTATTTACAGTTTTGAGGGATAAGCCTCTTAAATTTCTCTAACTACAAATATATGTTAAAAAATCAAAAACGATTTTCAATTTTTTTGTAGTTTATTGCACTTTTTTGCAATTTATGTAATTACTATGCACTTAATGAATACATATTATTAAAATCTGGGCTATAATGGTTGTATTGATGTATAGCAACTTGAAATGCTCCCAAAAATGGCTCCACAGCATGTAAAAATATAATATAAGCTCTGGCGGACTTGGTTCTATGGTAGGTCTTAAAGGGTTAACTGACTTAATCTCTAAATCACTGGATATGTAAAAACTGTCTCTCTCTGTTAGTATGTGTGAGGATTTCCTAAAAGAGGAAAATGTCAGCAGTCATCAAATACCAATGAAAACAAAGTTGTTGCTCTGTTATTCTGCTGGTGTGACCCAGTAGCTTAGTGGTTAGGGCTCATGTCTCATGGGTGCAGATGCCAGGAGTAGTGATTCCCCTATTCTGATTCCTAGCTGGCTTGAGTATTTGCTGCCACTGCCTTATTTTACTATATTTCCCATCTCGCCTCATTTAATCTCAGCCCCATTTCATATGTAATGGGGCAAAATAGGAAATATTAGACCTTCTCCTCCACCAGCTCAACAAACGTGAAGCTAACGAGAAGCTAACTTAATGCTAAAACAAAGTGGCATCAGCTGCACTGTAGCTTAGAAGCGCCACGGTTACAAACACATACATATATTCTTTATATTTATATTCATTTCTTTTTTTGTTCATGTGGTCTTGAAGAAGAAGAAGAAGGAAACTTCTATTATTTCTGCGTTTTATCTTGCCATCACATTGTTTTTCACAGTGAAAACATTAAAATCCAAGCAGCTCCTTTTCTGGGACATAACACAGCACACAACTTCACGCTTTAAAGATCTACCTCCAACAGGGGCACTACAAAGATAGCCACTGTTTGAAAGAGCCTTTCTCCTCGTTGCCAAACAAAGCAACACAGTCAATTTTCCAGCTTTGGAAAAAGGATTAAGTCTTGTTCCTTCACAAGATTCCATCTCTTGCCTTGAACTGGTAACGGTAAGAAGGGGAAAAACAGAAGAAAACTTGGCCAAACGCTGCCCCACTGTAAGGTCACATTCAGCAGCGGAACCAGAGGAGGCTGTAAATCAGTGGGTTCGTAGTAATGCTACGGCGTTTGTGACACTCCCTTTTAAAACTATATGAAGACAGTTGAGGTGTGCAGAGACTTCTCCCAGGTGCTTCAGATTTCATGACTAGACACAACATTGCACTCCTGACACTGAACTGCACCAACACAGGCAGGATATAATTGCTGTTTACATTATTGTTGCCAGCTCTCTCTACTAGAAACCAGGTCAGTGGAATTTAGGTCAATTTTGTCCTATGTGTAAGACACTTAAAGAGTAAAGTACTCAATTTCCTGTTTATACAAACTTATGCGGAGAACTTCAATCTCCCCACAAAACCTCTGTTTTCTTGGAAACCACTTTTTTTTCACTTCCTGTCACTCTAAGCAGTTCGGTCCTCGGCTGCCGCCTGAGTAGCGGCAGCAGTCACCGGATTATTATCTTGTATCTCTTTCAAATTAAATTCTCTGAAAGGAACCATCTGACAAATTAAGCTGGAAGCAGCTGGCATTGTGATGAGAACACTGGCTTCCTGCCCCTGTTGGTTTGAATGGGTTTCCTCTACCAGCAGTGGGTGGGCGGTCCTGCTGCTAATAACGCAAAGAGGGGCTAGGGGTGAGAGAAGGTCAACCAGACTCTGAGGAAATGAGGCTCTCGAGAAATAACTGGAAAATACGTTTTCCAAAAGGAGGGGGAATTGAAGCCAAACTATTGTTTCATACACTGTTTGTCTCTCTTTTCTGTCCCCCCCCTTCTGTTTTTGGATAAGGGAACCATCTCGCACTGCTCCTTTGTACCTCAGAGCTTGAATCCGCAATGCTTTTCCAAAAGCTCAGCACACTGCTGCACCTCACACTCTCAGGGATGTTAGAACAACATTTGGGGAGCCATATCTGCCGCCATGCGTGAGCCCTGTGCTGTAGGTCGCCAAAGCCTGCTGTGAATCAGAGGCTTGATCAGGTAGTTATGTTGGCTTAACTAAATTAAAAGCAAAATATACTCTTGGAGAGAGTAAATGGCTTTATCTGAAGCCAAACCAGCCGTGATCCCATGAACTCATTATTCACAAAACGCACGGCTGCCTGCATGCAATGCCACAAGGACACGCGCGCTGTGCTCTGCTCTGCATGTGTGTGGCACCCTCTTTGTACAAAAATAAAGCTTCTAGCTGCTCTGTTGAATAGGAGTTGTGTGCTCATGCACACTAGAGATTTCCTGTGGTCTAGTCTAGCGATATTGTGGGTCCCGGATAAAACACGATCAGGAGGCCCTTACAATGAAACATGTGAGATCTTGGCACGCCAGCTTAGGCCCAGAGAATTGTGTCAAAAACAAAACACGGCTTCGGCAAAGGAGGCCAATAAAGACGGAGCATTACGCTAGTCAGTGGACAGTAGAGATGCATCATGTGCGATGGAAAACACCTGATGCATGCAGGCTCCCTCGAGCGGGGCTAAAGCAGAGGACGGGGCCAGGGTCAACAGGTGGATGCAAAAGCACTCTAGAACCTGCCATCGAGGCAAATGCTTTTTCTCCTCTGACTGCTTCCCATCTTGAAAGAGTCACTTCTGGTTCTCATTCCACCTGAGTAGTTTAACTCTTCCACGCGTGCCTTGTGCAAAGAGGGCCCCACACAGATTTAGTTAATGGCTCTTTTTCTAGTCCCTGTGAAATTAGTGCTTATTTGGTTTCAAAGACGCAGAATTAGTCTGCGGTTCCATGAATGAAGAAAAGAAAAGATGGAGCTTAACCCTTTCCTGTGCAGGTGTGTTACATGAAACAGAATGTCTCTGGTCGTCTCACGCTGAAGGGGCAGGTTTCTGCATTATACATTTATATACAGCTGCCTATTTTTAGAGGTTTGACTGAAATGCATTTACCCTTTCTGTTGACAAACTGGTATGGTTATTCAGTGAAAGATAGCATTGGCACACAGTTTATTGACACTTAAAATAGACGGCTCTGCACCACGTCTGAGGAAATACATCACTAAAGTAACTGGCTTGCCCTGCTGCCAATATATGGACCAATTTAGAGCCTGAGTTTGTTGTAGAATATCAATCAAAACTACAAAAAACTCTGATTTATCATCATAAACGTTAGTTTAAAGTTCAAATTTATTCTTACTCAGATTTTATAAAATCTTAACAGTAAAAACTATTTGGACGACTTTCTGTGAGACTCGTATTTATTTTTGTACCACTGACTTTCTTACAAAGTTCAATGAAAACATCAATACCCTTCTCATATCTGTTTATTGAAGACTGTAAATTGAGTGTAACGGCATCTCAGAATCAGGCCAAAAGCTAACATGTCTGCCAGCACCTTGAAAGCGTACTATTACATTACTGTGTATCTTGACTGTTTAATCTCTGCAATCAGTAGAGTCTGCGGGAAGCCACTGCTTGCCTGCACAAAATAGCCGGCACATAACGCCACCTTCAAACTACAGCCAATTGCTTCTTTTAGCCTAAAAACTGGAAAAAAGTGCAAAGTTTTTAGAACAGCATTACAACTATGATGCCATGTGATCAATTTTCTATTTAGCTAGATATTTAAATAAAAAAATAAACATCAAAGCTTCTCAAACACCAAGTTAAATGACGATTAATCTAATTTGTTGTCTGTTGAAAAAAACAATGCTCATATTAATGCATTACTGCAGCCAGTATCTGACAATGACTTGCACATGCACATACAAAGAAACATGCAAAATAATGTTCCAATCCAAGTAACCAGACCCTTCAAGAAACCATACCATTTGTTTTATAATTGCGGGTTTCCCTCAGCAGTCCCATGAATACTTATCTCAGACTCTAACAGTAATGGAGAATCATGTAAGATGTGATTGATGAACAGCACAGGAGGCATCTCATACCATAGACTTCACTGACTCACCATCTTTGGATGTGGCACTGTCTCAGTGGAACCGCAAGCAAACACAACGTGTGATTTAATGTAAAAAGAGTGGAGGTCAGAGGACATGCCGCATGCATATGGGATTTTTCCTCCTCTAAGTTCAATCCCCAAAGCAATATAAAACAAACCTGCTGAAATGTTAACTGCACATGACTTCTGTACACAGAGTTGGTTGAGCAGCCACAGTATGCTACTGTTCTGCATGGCAGCATGGCCCTGTGGGAACACTGCACCGCTGGGAGTTTTTCAGATCGTCCAAACTACATTTCCTCTGTGCTGGGTCAGTCAAGCATGAGCTGATGGAGTTTTGTGGTGGGTTTTGTTATTACTACTGTTATTAATCTGGGCTTTGAAATGAAAAATGATGTTGAGGATGAAAAGGCACACGTTTACTTTGTTATGCTGCGCGTCCAACGTATCAACATTCACTGTAGATTGGGCATTTTATGGGCAACAAAGAGTTTGTTGAGTTTGCCGTTTTTGGTTCCATTTAGGCTTTTATATGAAGAGTTTGAATCAGTGCTCGATGATTCAACTGTAAAAATACAAAATGTAAAATACACTGCCCTGACCAAAAAATCCATCCAGAGTTGCATTAATTTTCCACCAGGATCTTTACTACAGTAATATTGGGAGAATGACACCACTGCATAAATTCATCCCCAGTACATTCCAGAGATTCTACGCTGGGGTTTAGTCCGTGTGTGAACCACTCTTTCGCAGTTTGAGCCAAATGACTCCTGACATTTTCATTTTGGAATATATTCCTGCCATCTTCGTCTGTGAAGGTTCTCAGTCATCCAGGTCATCGTAGTCTAAGGAGCTTGAAAAGAAAAGTGACTGGACTTCTTTAAGTTGCTTGAAGACGTTTTACCTCTCCTCACCTCCCCTATACATGCAATCATTGCAATAAACAAAAATAACTGATCGTAACTAGGTAGGTAGTTGACCTTTGGCCTCGTATGATGTTGCTGAACCTAGACCTGAGCACCACCAGATCACAACACTGCCCCCACTAGGCATGGTGAGTCTGTCGCTTCATCCTCTTGACTTCTTCACCTGATGCACCCACCATTTTGGAACAGGGTAAATCTGGGCTTGTTAGATCACATGACCTTCCTTCCCACTTTCGCCAAAGTGCTTGCTCATAGGGGGTATTATGATTGTTGAGTTTTTCTCAGTGTGTATCATTGTAGGTTCTACTTTAAATTATAAAGTGCTTTGAGGTGCCTGTTGTTGTGATTTGGCGCTGTATAAATAAAACTGAATTGAACTGAACTTCAGTCATTTTCTGGGTTTGACATAGGGTGATAATTTAACCCTTCTGAATGACCACAGGATGCACCTTCTGGCATGGTTTCGTCAGAAATGAGAAGTTACTCGCTGTATCAGGTTTAAATAACATGCTGAAACATTAATCGCTGCATTAATCAGCCGAGAGAAAACTGTTACCTATTTGCTTACTGACTTTTTTGGCAGGGCAGTGTCTAAACATGTGAGTCTGTTGATGACGTTTGTTTTATTTTCACTGGATATGTTAGGACTTCAATTATCTAAAAGCACACTGTTTGTTTCTAGAATATGATTTTTATTATAATTAAGGTGAATTAAATTACTTTCCTTTGCATTCATATTCTTTTTGTTATCTTGGTATTAGGAAAAAAAACCTCAAACTCATTTTACTGATTAATAATATTACTTATTTCATTGATACTGAACACAGCAAACAGTCAGTCATTGTTATCTGCTTTTAAATTCCATCTCTCTAATCTCTATAAATTGCTGCCTTGGCCAGGATTGTGACTAAAGCCTATATGCTGTTTTGTAAATATTTTTCCAGGCTTAGAAGCAGTTCAGCTCTGCCAAATGAGTTTCACAAATCTAGGATAGAATGAGAACTTTTCCAAGCTCCAAACAACACTACTGAGCCACAATAATGCAAAGTCAATGAATTACCTCGTATTACCCCAGATGACACCAACAGAACCCAAATGGAGGAGTTGCATGTCAGGAGCAGCTGCCGGTTTGGAGAAAGACACCTGTGTGGATTAAGCTCTGGTGTCCGGTTGAGTTTCATTCTCCCAATGGCCTCGAGCCTAGACTGATAAATGATGCCCGGCTCTCTCAGCGCATAACTTACTGACACACATCTCACAGACATGCTGCTCTGATTTCACAGTGGAAGCGGCCCGGATAAACCTGGATCCAAAATAGAACAGTTAGGTCATGTTCCACAACTACTGGAAATAAAGCAGGACTGTCGTAGTTAAGAATGGACTTGCCAAAAGTTTGGACCTTAAAAAAAAATAAAACCAATAAAGCAAATAAGGCACTATTAATCATAAAGTGTTGGCAACTGTTCTGAATGAGTTAACAAAAAGTGTGTGAAAATCTCTTGCATTTTTCAAGCCAAGCGGTCATTTTTTCCAGTTCCGCAAATGTGATCACTTACAGCTTTATTTCCGATATTAAAAACCATGTGATTCTGAATGTTCGTCTACACAAGCAGAGGAACAAAGAGTGGGCTAAAGCTCAACTAGCATGGGGCTTTTGTCCCCCCCCCCCCCTAACTCTTTCCAGGCCGTATCTATCATTAAAATACAACCTGATGCCATATTCAAAATGTTGCAGAACATTCAGTGGAGAGGCCACCTACAGCTCTAGTATGAAACAATGATTTCAATGATTTGTTCTGTTTTATCTCAGTTCCAATAAATGTGGTTCTATGAAAGTTGATATTTTTAAGAATAGGTTTAATAACTTCAGCTATAATTTTGTGTCTAGTTAAGTAAGAATGCTACGTTTTGCTGGAACTCCCTTGGACCTCCAAGGATAAGGAGATTTGATATTTAAAAATCAATTTTTATTTATTTATTCATTTATTTTTAATCATTTTGGCCTCATTAAATTTCACATAATACTCTAGGGCTTAAGACATTTACATGTAACAGATTAAACCATTTACAACAAAATAGATCAGGAACCTTTCAAAAAGCATCCCTAAAATTAAACAACCGTTCCAGGAATTGAACAAATCTGTCTAATGATGCTTTTTAAGTGTTATTTGTGTGTTGGGTTATTCTAATTTATTTACATTATGTGTTGTAAAAATTCTAAACTCTCTTCTAAACTCGTTTACTTGGCATTAAACTGCTGTGACTAACTCAAAAATAATGGTTAAGTTAGAGGCTAGAGCTAGTTAATTTTAGGTATTAAGAACAGAATATTATTAGATTCAAAAGAACCAAAAAGAAAAAAAAAACATCTTTTAGCAGCTCAGCATTTTTAAACCATTTTCCTTTTTAATTAAATACATGACAATGGAGAGCAACAGGAAATATGGAAACAAAGAATGGGGTTTACGTGACACTAGAGCCACTGACTAGGCTTCAAGCTAGATTGTTATGGTTCCCTGCCATGTGTTTGAAACCACTGGGCCACCAGGACTCCGCTTTTGATGGTTTTGTTTGTGGAATGAAACAATGTTTGTCTTTGATGAGTTTGTGCCGTGGCACCAATAATAAGTAATAAACCATGAGGGTGGCATCTTTACGTGATCCACCCAAGAAAAGCTGGAAAAAAAGAATAAAAACACAATACTCACACATAGTTTTGGGAGAAGTCTAAAAATAAGGTTTATGTGGCTGCTTAAACAAATCATCACATCTTATTGATTTTTTTTTAGCCTTACATGAGTGTATTAAATGTTCCAATTCAAGCCACTAATTACAACATGCCTAACTAGCTCTTTGATAAGGAAGTTCCTTACATCAACTTTACCAGTGAAATAGTCAACATTCAGTACATTTTTTACACAGAACGTTAAACACTGTCTGAGGAAAAAAAAACTGTATATGCATTTAAGACCTATTGAAAAAAATCAATCCTCAATCGTATTCTCTAACTAAATTGTATTTTAAATGTATTTAATGTATTTTAAATTGTATTTCAAACTGCTGTGGTGAAGAGAGAGCTGAGCCAATAGGTGAAGCTTTCAATTTCCAAGTCCCTCAGTTTTAGAAAAGAGATTTTAGATATTATTAGAGTCACAATTTTAAAAGGCTAAAATGAGCTTCCTCTTTAGGATGGCTCAGACATCCAGGAGGTTCAGGCTTCTGGTTATGATGCCTTCTAGATGCCTCCCTTTGGGGATTTTCCAGGTAGACCAAACTGGGAGGATGTGGGGTAAGACTCAGAACTGGCTCGAGAAATTAAACATCTAATCTGTGTTTGGAAAGCCCGGATCCTTAAGGAGGAACTGGAAAGTGTTGCTGGGGAGAAGGATTTCTGAAATACTCCGCTTAGCCTGCTGCAACTGCAGCTTGACTTCAGATAAGCAGAAGATAATGCATGGATGGACACCAGTGCCATTTTGCACGATTCATACCATTGCAACACTGAGTAACACATTGCTGAGTATCACTGATGTTAGCAGTGCTAGCACCAGCAGCCATTTTTCCTTGCAGTTAAACATGCCTGGTACAATTACTCATTGCTTGCTCAAAACATATAGGCACGGAGAAGAAACTAAACCTCCTGAATCTGCATATAGGACACAAGCAGTGAAAGAGAATTTTTTTTAAATCACTATTTTCTGTTGCCTACATTGTAGAGGGTGACTTTGCCTCCACACCTAAACAGTAAAACGAGTACAGCCAAGGGTTACAGAGGGATACAGCAGGTCGGAAAACCATAAGATCTGTGCAGTGGCTCAGAGTGGGGAAAAGAGTCACAATTCACAATAACTTCTGTTGTGAGCTTCAGTAAGTTTTCTCAGTGTATAGGCTGTGATCAGCTGTGATATCAGCAGTTTCACGAGCCATCATGGCTGATGTCTATGCCCTACAGTGACACCATACTGTTTATATTGTCTTTACATCAGATAGGATAACGTTGGAACTTGAATTAACCTAAGCATCATCAGCTTAAATGCAGATATATGTCCACTACTGCTAATGCAAACTAATGCAAAACTACCCAGTATTTTCAGGCAGCATTTGAATAACACAAAGTTAGTAAAGCTTTATTTGTTTTGCAGGACATTTCACAAAATGAAAACGCATAATTTATCAAAAATAAAATCCCATGTAACCTTTAAATCTGCAGTTTATCAAGTGTCACTCTTTGCCTTTAAATCTAACCTCTCGTCTTCCTCTCTCTGTTCTCGCGCTCTTTTCTCTCCCTGTGAAATACAGCAGCTGGACCTTTACCGACAAACTGCTCAAAAACAGTTTGTGTGTTTGCTGATGTTTGTTCAGCTGATAGAAACGTTGAATTTGAAATTACCTGCCACTTAAAAAAACATCCCTTCATGCTTCCTCCCCTTCTGTAGCACTAGCTAGATTCTGAAGTAGCGCAAACATAAATTATGGACACCTGCGCTCCTTCCAGCTTAAACCCTATAAATGATACTTTAAAACCACAAGAAGTAAAAAGTAGAGATATTTTTTTAAGGAGTAAAAGTGAAAAGTTAAAAATAAATACACAAGTAAAGTACAGATGCCTAAAAAATTTAGGTACTTCCCACCTCTGTATATGGTAGGGCTAGTGGTTGTGCAACATTAATACACTGATAATAAAACATGCATAAAATTTCAAGCTTAGCTGAAAAAAATACATGCACACCTTATTAGTTTTTAAACCATCAGCGTGTGACTATTTCTTAAATTAAAGAGTTGTAAGTGGTAAAACTGACACATCCCATCATCCCATCGCCACCAGCATGCCATGGCAGATTTAAAAACCTGCGACACTAATTAAGCTTGCAAAGGCTATTGGTTAAAATGATTTTTGATCCAAAATGGAGAGAGGGCTGGAGAGAGCATCAGGCACAATTTAAGGCCAAGTTTTACCACAAGGACATCCCAGTAAAGGCAGGAATGCAGCTATGAAAGAGCCAGTAATCTAGCAATATGAAGATATGCTGTTCAAACCTTTAAATAATTTTGCTGCCAACCAATAATTTACTGACCTGTCACCAAGTTATCAAGGAGATTTCACAGTGCTGACTTGCACGAACCCCCCCAAGTATTGTTGGATTTCCTCTCAAAACACACTATGCATAAGGTTTACTTTAAAGTTAACCACATTTGTCTCACTTGAGTTTGTCCCACTATTACTTTCATGTTATAAAAATGTGCTGCTGTCACAATCTGTAATCCACAAACTGTGGAAGAAAACAGTCATTGCTTTACATTTATTTTTCCACTATGCAACAACTTTCCTCCACTCTGGCCTTAAAAACGGTAAGCATGGACTTCTTTGTAGTGCTAACTGGCATTGAGGGCTCCTGCCGCAAACACAATCCAGCCAGCGACAAAGTAGTAAAGCATGAAAAAGTCAGGCGGGGTAAAAGTCTGTCACTAAGATTACCTGACTGACTGAATTAAAGTGAAGAGGGTTAAGTAAACAGTTAAAGATGACACATGGGTGCTATGTGAACAGTTCTCTCTCCTGGCTCCGTCCAGGGCTGATATACTGTAAAAGGAGAAACGTGAGACGGTGTGTGTCTGCAGCGGTAGCAAACAACACAACATAAATCAAGTCTGTGATGATGTCATTAGATTCCTGTGAGAGTAGCAACATTAAAACTTGCACAGCATGAACGCAGCCCTGAGAGTATATTCCCTGTGCAATGTCTTAATTTTATGTTTGTAATGTGAAAAGACAGAAAACCATCCTCGAGGCTTCTGGTCCGGCAGGATCCACCATTCCAGGATCCAGTGAGAGCACATCTGTTTCACATGCAGAGCTAAGACTGTGGCAAATCCTGGCTTATTTCGATTTGAAATTAAATTTATAAGCCATGTTTATATTCAAAATGTTTATGCTATGGGCTTGAATAAAACTTGAGTTCTGCAAAATCTTCAAATAAATGACTACAAAAAACAGCTGTGATGTGCCTGCCTACCTACTGTACACTGGGCTTCATTTACACATTGGGAAGCTATTTTTGTAAAAAACCAACTGAATCCCTGGACTATATTTGTCCCGCAGTTTTATCTGCATTACATCAGCTACAGTAATTTCTAAAGTATGGCAGGCTATCCAAGTTTTAAAATTGGGGCATCCATTTTAAATTCAATAGAGTTTGTTATCTTGAGGCACAAACATTTCGTTGGATGTAGTCATCTTGGTTTTCAGCGAGACACACAGCTTTTATCTGCAACAAAATACAATGCATAATGATATATGTATAGTGCTCTGCACTGAACCGTGAACCATGTGGCTTGTGTGGTATGTCAGGATTATTGTCAACAAATTCCACAAAAAGCCAAAACCACCAGTGTATTCATCCAGCTGTGCATTAACATTCCCACCCTGTATGTGGAATTCAGTCCCAAAAGTAAAATGAAAAAGTTTGATGCAGTCAGACTGAACCCCTAACTCCTTCCAGCTCCATAGTGCAAAGCCGGCGTGATGTCCGATTGCAACAGTTTGCAACAATGTGAGAAATGCACAGGTATAGTCTTGTGAATTCACAGCTCCATACTGTTTTTACGCTGCCTTCTTACCTAAACCAGGTCATTTCCAACAGTGAGAAAGCACATGATGTAAAATATGTCCTGCTGGATGCTGTATACCACTGAAAAAGTCACTGGGTTGAGTTTAAACAAGTTAAAAAATGAAATGAGTAAAATGAACTTGATAATCAACAGGATGTTAGCGTCTGTTTTTTCTGCATTTTCAGATTGAAATGAGTAAAAAAAAGTCTGTCTTTAACTTTACAACATTTAACTTTTTTCTAGAGGACAGTCTCCTTCCAAGAGCACTGAAAAGAATTCAAAACTGTCCACATTTGACAGACAGGCAGAGCTTCACATGTACACTCACTGACCACATCATCAGCCAGACCTCACTAGTACCGGGTTCAGAACTGGTGCAGAGATTTTTAATAAGGTCCTCACAGATTTTGGTTCATATTGACATGATAGTATCGTCAGTGTTGGGAAGGTTGCTTTTAAAATGTATTCCATTACAGAATACAGATTACATGCCCTAAAATGTATTCTGTAACGTATTCCGTTACGTTACTCAATGAGAGTAACGTATTCTGAATACTTTGGATTACTTAACATATTATCATGCATTTTACAACTACATGAATGTACTATTGCTGTGTGATTTATTACTATTACTGAAGGTCCACGGCTCCGAACCGTAGTAAAGGGACCTCTGACTAATACGGGTTCCGTGTCGGGCTCGTAGCCGAAAAATAGCTTTACTTTGTTGTGTGGGTCAACTCTGCTTGCGAGAGACAGAGACAGGTGTTGAAAGGCTGCTCCAAGGGAATTTTAGAACTTAAGTAAGTTTAGGAGGAAAGCGCGAACAAAGCGTACAGTCGAGTTTTAATAGCTTACTTACAACTTGGCTCGTCATGTACTCTTGTTGGCTGCAGTGGTTATTATTATATTTACATGCTTCCAGCTCCCATTTCTGCTCGATGATAACTCTGATACTTTTCGACTCTCCTTTTTCTCCCACCTCGTGCTCACAAACACATAACGAGTATGGCAGTCCATTCTCCCTGCAGCACGGACTACACTGCCCATGATGCTACATTCTTTAGAGCTATACCTGTAGCATTCTGCCTATTAGCTTAGCACAACAACAACAACAAAAAGGCACTCTCTCACCCAGGAAACACACAGAGCGAGAGCGTTCACCCTGTAACCATGGCAACCGCAACGCTGCCGCCTGGAACTACAGAACGTAGCTGTCAAACAAAACCCAAACAGTCCTGACCCAACAAAGAAACTGTATTCTAAATACCACCTTTTTAAACGGTACCTGTAACGGAATACAGTTACTCATATTTTGTATTTTAAATACGTAACGGCGGTACATGTATTCCGTTACTCCCCAACACTGAGTATCATAGTCGTTGCAGATTTCCTGGCTGCACATCCTTGATGTGAATTTGAGAAGGTATAAAGTTGTACTTATTAAAGTGTAGCACATTAAAAATGTGTATTAATGAGTGTATGAAGAATGTATGAAGCTGTCCGTATTTCTGGTAACAAAGAAGCAACCCAGTGCCACTCTGGAGTTCATCCATGCTCACTTTTCAGAAAAGTCAAGTTTGAATAAGCAGGCATTTATTGCTTGTTTTTGTGTGACTTGTTGATAATAAAAAACATGCAGACGGTCATCATATTTATTTTCAAGCTGATGTTAAAACTCAGATTTAATAGACAGGTGTTGTGGTAACCCACCAATCTAAGCAGCTTCCTCTTCCGTGCTGCAGGCTGTCTAGTGTCACAGCACAGTAACCAAGCCGCTGCATGTGAATAATTCAGATATGAGTCATCCTCTCCTTTTCTCACAATTACCAATTAGGAGAAGAAAGGGTCCTAAAACGCATCGTTTATAAGTTCCAGTAGTGCAGACATTAATTTTTGCCCAAGTAAAGCTGTCTGCTTGAGTTAGACATCAGGGTACAGTTCAGAGGATGACAGCAGCAGGAGGGCTCGTGCCACCGCAGAGCGTTGCCTTTTGAAAGGATTTGAAACAGTTCAGATGACACGGAGGGGGCAGGAAGTACAATAGTGATGGCAATGCTCTTCAACACTGTAATCCTATTGTCAAGTTCAAGGATTAAAGTCCTTTCATTGTGTTCATTATTTTTTATGTGTGTATGAGTGCATGTGGAGGGTGGTCAGAGGTGTGTGTGTATGTTGGGGGGGGTCGTCTTAACGGTTGATCCGAGAAAAAGGCCCTCAGTAAATTATAGGTCAGTCCCTTTGAACCTTTGATGGCACCTGCTGCTGTATTGCAGGTTTTTATGTTGCACCAACAAAACTCTGAAAACAGAAACAGGAAAGAGCAGAGATACCCAAAATAGTTGACAAGGACCAGAATTGACCCTGCAGGAAATTCTTCATTTCCTTCCAATAGGGGGGTCCAGAGAAGGATGAGGCATTTCAAATATTTTGTTTTGTTTTCCTTTGACATAAACTCACACTTTAAAACACTTTGCAGTGCATAATTCACCCATCTACATGCACAGGTGTCTGCACAGCTTCTATGTAAGGTGCCATTAACAACTTCAGATGGATGTCTTGCTCCCAAGCCCTTGAGCCTGCGATCATGTAAAGGAAAAACAACAAGCAAGCAACCTTGGGTCTTATCAGAAGAATAATATGCACAGGCCTTTCTCAAGAGGTCAGTGAGGAGTTACCAATGACACCAATCAGCCCAAAGTAAGAAAGCAGTCGGTGAGCGTGAGCGTCAGAAAAACAGAATATCATCAGGATGACATTTTAGTTCAGGTCAAGATGTGAGAGAAAAATATATTAGTTTCTATTTTCTAAAAATAGTATATTCACCAGGTAATTGCAGAGATTTGACGAAGTGTTAGCAAAAACAGACAGACTGCCTGGACAGTCGGATAAATTCAAGTTATCTGAGACCTGAAAGTAGCCAAGAAACGTTTTACACTGATCGCATTGTTTAAACCACCGCAGGATGTTCTAAGCTCATTTTCAAACAGAGATTGAGAAGGTGTTAATGCATCCATCCCTCTTATTTACATACTTAGGAACTCAGTAATCTCTCAGTGGAAGTGGCTTCTCTAGAGTCTGTGGCAGGCGTTCACTCTGCTGTCTTATTAAAGTGACAAAATGTCTGGAGCTGCTTTTTTTCTTTTTCAGATTTATATTGTCACTTTGCCTTTATTGATGGTACAGTGCAGAGAGTGGACAGGAAACCAGAGGAAAGAGTGTCGGGGGAAATGACACTCAGGAAATTGTCTGGGGCAAAACTGAACCCAGGCCCCTGCACAAGCCTACAGCGTAAGGGTTCCCAGCACATCTTGGTGAGCTATAGGTGCGCTCTGAGTTGGTTTAGCATCAAAAGTAGTTAAAAATGGCCAATTATACCCTGGACCCCAGGGGGTTAGACTTTTTTTTTTTTTTTTTTTTTAAGTAAACCAATAGTTACTTTTCAAGTAATTAATTTGTTTTAGAATCTTGTAACTCAGTTACGTTTTTGAAGTAGTAACTAATAACTATAATTAATTACTTTTTCAAGGTAACTTGCCCAACACTGATTATACCACATTTAGTTTTTCTCCAGATGTGACACGCTTGAAATGAATAGAGTTTAAGCAGATGCCTGTTGTAAAGTAATTTTTAGCAACTTGGATATAAAGAGTAAAACACTCAAGTAACATGGCTGCTCTGGATAACATTCCGAATTAGAGCTCCATTAGCTAAGCTATTAAAGATACAATAACCAACTATAGACGGCCATGGTTGTTATGTCCTCTTATTTGCTAAAACTCTGTTATACATTTCTGAACATGCAAGTCATCTACAGTTTTGCCAAACCAATACATTATGAGCCTCAGTGATCCAGTGGTGAATCCAGCCTGGAGCCAGTAAGATTGGAAGGCACTGCCAAAAAAGGGAAAAGAGCAGTCATTGTAAGCTGTGAGTTTAAGCAGGTGGAATAAAAACTCCTATTAATTTCAATAACTCTCTGGAACACATTAGAGTAAAGAATTTTTCTATTTCACAGAACATATTGATACTGTAATAAAAGCCATTGTTTCGGGGGCCAAGTAGCCAAAATAGCTTATTATTAAGTGATTCCACGGGACTAGGAAATGATTGCCCTCTCTGTGCTGCAGTCAACTCAGCATGATGAACATCACACAGATGAAAGAGGGGGGGAGTGTTTTGGTCCTCACATGAACAGGTGGGAACATTAACTGCAGTTGGCAGGTTGTGCTAACAAGCTGGAGGGTGTTTGGAGGCTTTTTGAGATGTGTGTGCCTGCACTGTGGCTAATTAATCACAGAGCACTGACACAGTTAAAATGAGGCAAATGGCTGTGCTTCTCCAGGAACAGAGGAATAAATGGGTGTGTGCTCTGTAATTGATTCCTCATTTTCACAGACTTCAAACGCAAACGAGAGTTTTAATCAGATTACAGTTCTGGATGATTCCAAAAGAATCGGCCAAATTAAGAAATATTAAACTTACTCCTGGAGGAGCGCGGATTCTCTTCCTGACAATGTTGGGAATATAATGACCTTATGCTAATAATGCCGGTAAAAAAAGGAGAGAGATAAAAGATCCCCCTCAGGGTTTTGAGAAGTGCTGTTTTGGGTTAGATCTTCTTTTATGTCTTTGGGTTTGTTTTACATTTATTCAAAAAGCAAGCAAACTTTTGGAAACTGGAATGCTCTGGCTGAGCTGTATAAAACTGCAAGAAGGAACGCAAAGAGAGGACGACCTCATAGCACTTATTGAATTCCCACTTTATTACTTGGTTTACATAGTTTTAAATGTCCGCCATGGCAAGCATCTGCCATCCATTCAAACTATTTAGTTAACAGTGATTTAAGGCTAAACAAAAGCAAAGGAGATTGGATGTCACAGTTAGTCTTGGATGTATGTAGTATGTCATGAGTAAGTACTTTTATTTAGATAGAAAGGATTTTGCAAAAGTGACCAGATAGTTTATGATGATATAAGATGAAGCTTGTTTGTCACAGTTACACTGTTTACATGACTTTTTAATATCCCACCAGTTTGTTTATAGTGATTGGGTTTCAATTACCCAGCTGAGTTTTTATAGAGGAACCCCTCTGCTCATGCTGGACTCCAGCGTCCACTTGTACAGTCTTTATTTTTTGGAAATCCCAGTGGGGGCTTGGCCTAGATGAATCCACATTATCATCCTTATTAAAAATAATCTTTTTGTATTTCAGTTCAAAAACTTTCCCGCTTCAAGGGTATGATTAATGATTAAGAGGAAAAACCTCTCATCTTTGAAGCTCTTAGAGACATCAAAGCTCTTCAGCTTATTGTTAGACTAGGTTTATGTCCTAAAGCACAGCTAACACTTAACTGCATTAAAGAGAGTTTCATTGAACATGAGGCAAAGAAGAAATCTGGCAAGTGACCTGTAAGCTGTCAAGAACGTATTTCATCCACGTGTATTTATGCTATGTATGTATATTCAGTTGGGTTTAAATGGAGTGTAATATGGATGTTAGCATATAAATGTTTATAGTCAGATATACAGTTCAGTATTTCATAAGATTTTCCCTTGTGGCTGGTTAATGTTAAGACTGTTCTTAACCTAAAATACAGGCCAGGACCTGTGCATACATCATACTGTCTGTCAGATATACATTTTTTTTTTTTTAAAGTTGCAATGTTACATTTGCTAAATGTTGTACTCAATGACCTCAAAGCCAATAAACTTAAATTCGTCTGGTGCTGTATTATTTTATAAACTTGATCAAGTGTAGCGGATTAATCAATAAACAAGGATAAATATGTATCAGAAAATTAACACTACACATACACTTTTCCTGTATAAATAAAGTACTGACAGGATTCAACTACCAGAAAACCTCTCAACTTGTCAAACAGCTGGGAGGTTTTGGAAAAACACTGAGAACAGGGAACTCTGTCACACTAGTTTTGTTTTTCTGAGATATATAAATATATATATGAATATATGAATGAATATATTTTTATAAATTGACATTGATCAAACGGTCATTGGTGTGCTTCTTTTCAGTTTTCTACAATGTGGCAGGTTACTTGTATGTCACCCAAATATAATAACGCTCGTCTAAGTGTCCTTTTGTCACAGATTTTAAATCTGGCATATTATTTTTTCTTCATCTGTTTTCTTCATCCATTTTACTTATTCTACAAATAAATTACTACTAATCTCAGTTTGAAAGTTCAGTTGCTCACCCTTTCTTGTTATGTTGACCAGGATGTTGTTGTTGGGCTCAGACACCTCTTCAGAGAGGCTCTTCTCCTGCAGTCAGACAGATTGTAGCTAATGACAGAACAAGGACAGCTAAGCAGAGCATAAAGCAGGTAGAGAATACACAAACGCAATGTTTCACAACACTAACAACTTTGAGGTAAATATGCAAGAATATATGTAATACAACACTCATCTCTAGCACTGCAGCATTTTCCCCTCATGTTACAAGTGATGTGTTGTTTATGAACGAGCGGGCTTTAAATCAGATTTTTTGCTCTCATGAGCACCTCTGCTGAATATCCCCTGCTAGCAGGGGCCGGATTTTATTTTGATGGGCAAACCATGTACCCAGTTAAGTGCCAAGACAGATTAGGATCATACAATTATGCTAAACAAGGAGGGAGGGGCAGACGCTCAGAAACACTCACTGTTAACGTTCGGTTAGGACGCAACCTTGTCCGGAAAAAGTGAAGAAATGAGAGAAAACTGAAGCAGTATGAGCAACTAGCTGCATGATATCAATGACATTAGAGCCTGCAAAGCTGAGTGCAGAATGGAAAATGAAAATATCTGCCAGACCAGGGTCAACAACAGATCTTCAAAGACATCCTTGTAGATGCCAACCACTTACCCGCTTAATCTGGAACAGAGTCCAGTTTTGGGTCAAGTGCTGCAGCATCACCTGTCCTGCTGATAACTGCAGGTCAACCACGACCTTCTGATACTCAAAGGAAAAATGATGCCAGCCAAACAGTAAGAAGGATGAAAAGCTAGCTAAAATGGTAGCCATAGTGGAGGAAAAAAATGTCAAACCAGGGGTTTTACTCCATTCATGTTCACCCTACTAGTGGTAAATGCATAAAAATAAGGTTTTTATAAAACCACAAAATAAGAAAAGAAAAAACTCACCAACACAAAACTGTCATATTTGCTAAATTAGGCTAAAAGTTGGCGGCCTTATGAGAGCTGGCTCTTATGAATCCCAAAGTGCCGAATCTTTGAAAAGAAGCGGGTCTCCTGTCACTACATGTTAAAACGGTGCTCTTGAACTTGTTTTAGTTTGACGGGAGAACCTAAACGCTACAACATAGCCATGAGTGACAGTCATAAAGGTTGTTAAAACAGACATAGAGGAGAAGAGCACTTTGTGGTCATCAACCAAATAGTGCCACAGCTCAAAAGTACTTTTGTTGCTACATACTGGTATATTTACACATGCTTATTCTGAATTATTTCAACTGAATATTGCAGGCATTATTCCTTTGCTTTCACAGCCACCCAGGCTCTTGGCTACAGTTTAATATGGTTAACCTGAACTCAGTTTCACTGCTGACCTTTAGCAACTGAGGCACAGCAAACCTCCTGAAAATTTAGACCACTGCATTTATTTAATCTCATACACAGCTGTTTTTATCCAAACCCACGATAAGTTAACAGCAGACTCCGTTAAGCGTTTCTCTCGTTTCCACTTGGTGCCCAGAAGCATTCACACCGACACTGGAATGTGTTTTTATTCCAAAATAAAGAATCAAACATAGGTCTCTTCCTGATAAAACTGACACTGGTAGGGAATACTTGCTGGCAGACAAACATATGGAGAACTAAGGTTCTTTAATAAAATCCCTCATCAACAAGTAGCTGTCTTTGAATAACTTAGCAAAACACTTTACTCCACAACCACAATTTAATCTCCACAATCTCTACATTCATCTCATCACCCGTATCTGTGATAAATTTTAAAAACATACCAAACTACCAAGCCCACAGCAATTTACATATTTACATACAGAATTCTTGATTTTATCAATAGTGCACATTTCTAAACAATTCTCTTGATGGAAATTGCTAAACTCAGTACTAGCACAAATTAGTACAACGTTTGTGTGTGTTTTTTAAAGGTTGCCATGGCAAAAAAAAAAGGCAGAGGTTTAAAAGGAGAACTGAGAAAACCAAATTTATTCACCACTGCAGATGACCCATTACCAAAATAAAACACAGTCTGTATCACAGAAGCCATTTGTCCTCATCTGGACTTGGGGTATCAACAGTCCTCAGTCCAAGTAAACTAAGTTAGGACAATATTTAACCAGGAAGCATATTGTCATAAATCTTCTGACAATACCAACTGGGGACTTGCACCCAAAGAATCTACCAGTTACACTGCCCACTCTTACGAACTGCAAAGATATTTCCACCAAACAGACAATACATCAAAGAAAATGGTTTGGTTTTCAGCTTAACATACAATTTACATTATATGAGCAAAAACACTGGGCCATGCCATGAAGCTCCTAGAACACAGATTTTGTCCTGACGCTAATACCAAAGAAGGTTTTACGACTGAGTCAGAGTCACGGTGTTGGTGACTTTTATCCACTATCTGCCTCAGCAGTAAAGGACCAGACTTTAATGTTATGCAATCTGTGATGCTCTTGGAGGTGAAGAAATTTCACAACCAAATTGCTGCAGCACTGGAGTCCTGTTACAGTAGAATGTTCAAATTCACAAATGTTAATAAAGGCAGACTGGCGCTTGACTTACACCTATTGCAATGGGACTGAAAACAGAGGTGGAGTGGAATACTTACCATAACATAGTTCACTCAACCCTCTAAATACAATGATTAAACACTGCCAACAATAACAACAAATGGAAAGGTTAATCACCTTCTGAAATGGAATAACACAGCTTGAAAGGCATCTTTCTATCACTACACAAACAAATCACACACTGAACACTTTAAGTAATAACTGAGGCCTGTTACTGGCCTTAACTGGCTCCTTAAATAGGCTAAACCCCTCCTATAACAAATGATTAATGTTCAACATATAAACGAATTAAAACAGAATGAAGATGAACTCTATAAAAACCTGACAGGAGCACCCTGGCACCCCAACACTGCCGGTTACACTAACAAATCAAGCTGAAGATGTTTGTGGAAACAAACGTTTGAGAAAAGCTGTAAAAGATCACAAAATCTGACCATTTTTTGCATTGTGTAAAAGTCATAAAATGACATAACTAGGTTGTGCACATATGAATAGGTATGTTCTTACTTGTCCTTTTCTTAGCATTTGAATGGGAAAGGTTAAAAAATAAGTTGTGTATTTCTTAGACTCTAAGACAAAACAATGTTTTATTGGAAAAAGGAAACATTAAACAGGATTCAGAAAGGCAATTCAAAGGTTAAAACCATTACAATAAAGCCCTGTTTCCCCCTTAATAGTGTGTGTGCATGATACTGTCTGAGAGCTGACATCAGGGATGCTTTCATCATGATTAATAAACATACAACTACACTCTACACATTTTTCCACACACAAACACATAGACTGTATATCAAGCAAAGTGATACCACCTTTGGGTCAAAGGGGTTTGATCCAATTATAGCCTAGCTTGAGATCACTTCCACATCTAACATAAAATGTGGCTGCAGCCTGGTTACGATCATATCTTACTTGTTTTCCAGCATCATGAACCAATCTAAACCAAGCTGGGGAATGTTCCCCAGGAATGACAATTAAATGAACAAAGAGCAACCTGTGCAATGAACCAAAACAAATGGGAAGAGTGAGCAGTTGCCAAAATCTATAACTGTGGAGCAGCATTTTATGTATGCATCCATGCAAAAAAAGAGAAATAAATAAAAAGAGAGATTGTGCGTTGACCTTGTATTGTGCAGTCTGAAGTGATGCGGGGGTGATTTCAAACAGATGCCGGACAGACACCTGTATCCTTCCCCAGGTCACCAAGCGATGTGACAACCCTCGTCTCGTTTTGCACCCAATATTGTTGAGTCCTTAATGAAATAATCCAAATGGGATTAGTATGGAGGTCTTTGAAGTCTCATTTTCTTTGCCTCCGGTGGAATATCGGGACACGGTGCTTCTTTTGATCAGTGCAATCAGAATCAACTTCGGAGTGGTCCCCGCTGTGTCGGATCCAGTCCAGGAACAGAAGCTTCCGCATGGCTTCATCTCTGCTGGGAGAGCCAAGGGATTCCCTTATTTGCCACAAATAACGTTATGAGCTCATAATTATAAACTGTTCAGCTGTTGTTGCAGCGTATGAGGTAATATGTCTTTTTATGAACAGATTACTTTAATTAATTTAACTGAGGTAAAACTTGTTCATGCAGCATGAGCAGTGGATGTAAAACAACAACTTGTTTCCTCATCTCCCGGGGTGCAACGGGGTGTGTATTTGCCCGGACATCTGAGCTAATTAGCGCTTTCTTCCGGGGTGGGGGGAGGCTCACATTCGCAATCTATAGCTTGATTCACAAACTTCACCTCTGGGGCTGTCGTTCGTGAGAACCGGCATTTCAAACTTGTTTTGAGGCAAGTTCAAAGTTATTGTGGGAGGATGGTCCTTTGTGTCGCCTTTAATCACTTTGCAGCGACTGAAAGGAGTGAAAAGCATCACCATGACAAACTCAGTCATCTGTGAAAATAAACGCTGGTGTGCATTCTCTATAATAAACAAGTAGCCACATGTTATGATGCAGTAAGGTGTTTGCATAGCGTGTGAGATGATTCATTTGTTACTGAACAGTGTCATTTAGAAATGAAAGAAAAGCCTTAAAAAACAGTATCACAGTATATATTTACTATTCATTTACACTTTACTTCAAATTCTAAATCTAAATAATGAAAAATATTACATGCATCATCCCAGGTTAGAAGAAAATGTCCTTAAAGATCAAACCAGTCATTTTTTCAACTTTGCAAAATGTCATCATAAATCAGATAAATATGTTTTTTGTAAAAAAAAAAAATTCCATTTCAAAACAACAGATTAGAACAATCATAATAAAACTACTACAGTGATGCCGAATATTGAATCCCCCTAAATTTAAAATTCAGAAAGTTTCAGTTTCAGTGTTTGGTCTTTTGAATGCTTGTTTTTAAGTTTCCTGATGTCTTTCCTGAGATGTTTCAACCCAGAGGTCAGCATATACTCCTCAGAGACTGTGCAGAGTGTTTTATAGTCTAATATATTATACTCCCATCCAAGAGAACAATGCGGTTTTTGTCCTGGTCGCTGAACTGGACCAGCTCTTTATCCTCTTGAGGATAATGGAGGGTGTGTGGGAGTTTGCCCAATAGTCTACATGTGTTTTGTGGACTGAGAGAGCATCTGATGTGTCGCTGATGTGGGGGGTGGGATTTCTGGAGTACAGGGTATGATCTGTTGTTATGGGTTATTCTGACACTGTACAGCCACAGTGAGAGCTTGGTTTGCATTGCCAGTAATAACTCAGACCCAGGATTGGACTCCATCATTGTCAGGGATTTCTGGGTTCTGTAATTTTTTCAGACATCATTTCTGGGCAGAGGAAAGGTGTGGAGGGCATAGCGTTAAGCGATTAAAAGATTCTTCTCTGCTTTTTGGATGATGTGGTTCTTTTGGCTTCGTTGATCACCTCCAGCTTGTGCTGGGAGTACATGTACAAGTCTATACTTCTCAGTTGAAAAAGACTGGCATGCCCACTTTAGATTGGAAAGAGTTGCTTCCCCAAGTGGAGGAGATGCAAATACAGTGGGGCAAAAAAGTATTTAGTCAGCCACCGATTGTGCAAGTTCCCCCACCTAAAATGATGACAGAGGTCAGTAATTTGCACCAGAGGTACACTTCAACTGTGAGAGACAGAATGTGAAAAAAAATCCATGAATTCACATGGTAGGATTTGTAAAGAATTTATTCGTAAATTAGGGTGGAAAATAAGTATTTGGTCACCTCAAACAAGGAAAATCTCTGGCTCTCACAGACCTGTAACGTCTTCTGTAAGAAGCTTTTCTGTCCCCCACTCGTTACCTGTATGAATGGCACCTGTTTGAACTCATCATCTGTATAAAAGACACCTGTCCACAGCCTCAAACAGTCAGACTCCAAACTCCGCCATGGCCAAGACCAAAGAGCTTTCGAAGGACACCAGGAAAAGTATTGTAGACCTGCACCAGACTGGGAAGAGTGAATCTACAATAGGCAAGCAGCTTGGTGTGAAAAATCAACTGTGGGAGCAATCATCAGAAAATGGAAGACATACAAGACCACTGATAATCTCCCTCGATCTGGGGCTCCACGCAAGATCTCATCCCGTGGGGTCAAAATGATCATGAGAACGGTGAGCAAAGATCCCAGAACCACACGGGGGGACCTGGTGAATGACCTGCAGAGAGCTGGGACCAAAGTAACAAAGCTCACCATCAGTAACACACGACAACGGCAGGGAATCAAATCCCGCAGTGCCAGACGTGTTCCGCTGCTGAAGCCAGTGCATGTCCAGGCCCGTCTGAAGTTTGCCAGAGAGCACATGGATGATACAGCAGAGGATTGGGAGAATGTCATGTGGTCAGATGAAACCAAAGTAGAACTTTTTGGTATAAACTCAACTCGTCGTGTTTGGAGGAAGAAGAATACTGAGTTGCATCCCAAGAACACCATACCTACTGTGAAGCATGGGGGTGGAAACATCATGCTATGGGGCTGTTTTTCTGCCAAGGGGACAGGACGACTGATCCGTGTTAAGGACAGAATGAATGGGGCCATGTATCGTGAGATTTTGGCCAAAACCTCCTTCCATCAGTGAGAACTTTGAAGATGAAACGAGGCTGGGTCTTCCAACATGACAATGATCCAAAACACACCGCCCGGGCAACAAAGGAGTGGCTCCGTAAGAAGCATTTGAAAGTCCTGGAGTGGCCTAGCCAGTCTCCAGACCTCAACCCCATAGAAAATCTGTGGCGGGAGTTGAAAGTCCGTGTTGCTCGGCGACAACCCCAAAACATCACTGCTCTCGAGAAGATCTGCATGGAGGAATGGGCCAAAATACCAGCTACTGTGTGTGCAAACCTGGTAAAGACCTATAGTAAACGTTTGACCTCTGTTATTGCCAACAAAGGTTATGTTACAAAGTATTGAGTTGTATTTTTGTTATTGACCAAATACTTATTTTCCACCCTGATTTACAAATAAATTCTTTACAAATCCTACCATGTGGATTCATGGATTTTTTTTTCACATTCTGTCTCTCACAGTTGAAGTGTACCTCTGGTGCAAATTACTGACCTCTGTCATCATTTTAGGTGGGGGAACTTGCACAATCGGTGGCTGACTAAATACTTTTTTGCCCCACTGTATCTCAACGACTTGTTCAAGAGTGATTGAGGGAAGAAGCGGGAGATTGCTGATGTGAATGCTGTACTGGTCTGTTGTAAAATAGGAATGAGATTGTAGATTTCCTTGTCAAACTACAGTCCCACCCCACTTAATAATAATGGATTGCATTTATATAGCACTTTCCGAGACCCTCAAAGCACTTTAGAATTCCACTATTCATTCACTCTCACATTCATACACTGGTGGAGGCAAGCTACAGTTGTAGCCACAGCTGCCCTGGGGCAGACTGACAGAAGTGAGGCTGCCATATCGCGCCATCGGCCCCTCTGGCCAACACCAGTAGGAAGTCGGTGAAGTGCCTTGCCCAAGGACACAACGACGAGACTGTCCGAACCGGGATTTGAACCGGCAACCTTCTGATTACAAGGCAAACTGCCAAGTTTTGAGCCACGATCGCCCCACTTATTCCCACAAACTCTGGATAATGACTGAAAGAATGAGACTGTGGAGACAGGCAGCAAAAATGAACTTGTTTCAAAGGCTTTTTGGGCTCTCCATTAGAGATGGGGTGAGCAGCTTGGTCATTTGGGAAATCTGCTCCTCCTTCATGTCATAAAGAGCCAGCTGAGGTGTTTTGTGTTGGACACCTCCTAGGTGAGGAGTTTCAGGCATGTAGTACTGAGAGGAGAACCCAGGAAAGACCTATATGGCACAATGGTGAGATTATACGTGTCAGTTGGCTTGGTAACACCTTAGCGTCTCATCAGAAGTGATGAAGGAGGTGGCTTGGGAGGAAAAGGCCCCAGATAAGCGATGGATGGATGGATGGATGGTCTAAACAGTGAACCTTATGAAAAAAAAGACCTGATTGTTGTGGTGGTACTTAAAGTAACATTTGCATAGACATTTGTTTTCTTTATTTTTAACTTTTTAAGAGCAAAAAGTAGCCTCTAAAAAGTTGTATTGGTCTGTTTAGGACACTGCCTTTTTTGGGAATGCATTGTGTAAGCATGAATATGTTAGAGTAACCATATCCACCTTAGAGGGGTTGTGATATTTGTTTGAACCCATTTGAAACAAATGGTAATGTTGGTTAATTTCAGCTGCTTTTTTAGGTGCTAATATGCCGTCTTATTGGCAATTCAATGACAGGAAATTCAGATTAATGCCTGTACTGTATCTGAGGCTCTGTCTAAAATTATTTTTCAATGATTTAAATTGCATCTTTGTGAAAACAGTATTTAGAACTGGATCTGGACTAAAATTAAGGACAAGATTTATGATAGAAATGTTTGGCACAAAATCAAACAAAGAGTTACAGTCGTCATTTATACGAGCACAAGGCCAGTAATGTATGGTGTGGAGTCGGGTGTTCACACATGGTAGAATAACTGCAGTAGCTTTTGATGTCCTGAGCACCTTACAAGCTGATTAAACACAAGATTTACAAGGCCTGGCTGTGAAACACTAGAGATGTATCTGAGCAGCATGTGGTGTTGCAGTAATTAAGTTATTAAGTCCTTACTTGAATGTCCATCCTTCGTGCAAGCTGTTGTGCAAATTTATGGCTCGTGTTAGATCCACAGCCTCTCGCAGCCTCAGTGGTATGGAGATAATTTAGCACGGAGAGTAAAAAAATAATCCACCAAACTCTTCCCATCAAGAATATTTGTCCATATGGACATGTTTAAGACTGAAATGTGTTCCTTACATAAAGCGGCGCTCAAAGAGTTATGAATTAGCTTGTGACATGCAAACAGGTGCACATGGCCAGAAATATCTACCAGCTAAGCTAATGTTTATCCTGAGTGAGTCACAGCAGGCATAATGATTATCATTCCACAACCTGTCCAAGATTCCTCGCAGTGCATTAGCAACATTACCAATCACGGTGTCATGCTTTGTGTAGATATCCAATCAGCTTGTTTGAATAGTGGCAAGATGTGTGGATCCCAGATGCGAGCGAATCTCAGGAAAGTGAACTCGGAGACTACACCTGCGATTTTATCGCATCTGCAGATTCAGTCCAGTCTTTGCTGTACGTAATGTTAAGCGTCGTTTCTCATTTAACTAATTTGACCTGTTAAATTAGTACCATCCTTATGGCTTTGGAACATTAAGTTTTTATAATCAAAAACAGTTGGTTTAAGGCTAATTTAAACAGGACTTACACCAAAGCTTCATTTGTTTATGTAAAGCCCATTCTGTTATGTCTCACTATGTGTAATTTCATTTGTCAGGGTCTTTGTGCAGAATAGGAAATTTAAATGTTCACAGGCCTGTATATACATGACCGTAACCAGCTATGAGCTCACATAGGTCTTGTTTTTTTCCCTCCTCCAAAATAAGACTGTATAAATCAGCATACATAAATGTGGGATTCTCTAGATGGCTTTTACTTTGAAAAGACTCTTTGGGAATTCTATGAAGTTATGGCTTGCCCCACGGTGCCTCTGATTGGGTTGTGATTAAGGGGTTACGCTGACACATAGTTCACGAGGAATGATTATGAGGTTTATGATGGTTGGTTTAGGCACAAGAAGTGAATCAGAAGAACTCTTTCCCACAGTCCCATTTTACTGGAAGCAAAGGAATAGCTCTGTATTTATTTTGCTGCTTTATACACACAACACTCTGCTCTTTCATAATTCTGAATACACAGTTGCTCCTTATAAAAAGGGAGATATAGAAAATAAACTTAACTGTATCAAAACTATAGCACCTATAGTTTTTTTTTCTTGTCACTGGAGCACAGGTAGTGCACTTGAAATATGATACATAAAAACAAAAAAACAACCTAGTCTTCTAAACCCCGGTTATGGCTCTGTCTCTCCACATTTTCATGGGAAAATACATGTGGAGATTATTCTCAAGTTTAAAACCAGTACTTACTTGTTTAAGGCTGCACATGTCAAAACGTTTCTATAAAATATTTCTCAGTTTATTCTCGGTAGTAAAAAAAATAAATAAATAAAAGAGAGAAAAAAATTAATTTCCCCATTCTGACATCTCCCTGAGCTTTCAGCATCTTTAGCAGAAGGCAGATGTCTCAGTGGTTTACACTGTTGCCTCTCAGCAAGAGGGTTTAAGTTCAAACCTGGGAGTATGCATGGTTTCTCTGGGAGCTCCGGTATGTCCCACCATTAAAAAAACATGTTAGGGAAATTTTGCCTTGGATACTCTGCAAAAGAAATTTTTAATCTCAACAGTTTCTTGTCCTGTCTGAATTCAGTTATAAATGAATCTTCCTGCTCTATTTTTATTGCCACCTCTAACTTCACCATTATTTTTCACTATCACCGGTATTGTCATGTTTAAAGCAACAGCAGCCACAAACTACTTGATAGAAAGCTCCAGCAAGGCTGACTTCTGCATTAGATTTACACCACAAGTCGTACCTTGGGTTTTCAGTCAAAGCCTTCTGAAACGTTATACTGTAACCTGACTTGGAACAGCCTGCCACAACTGATTGGCTGTTTCCTCCTATGCATTTCTGGATTCTACTACTGCTGAAACCTTTTAAATGGACTCAAAGGAAACAGACAAACTTGTTTTTTGGTGGTGAAACTGTGGGGCAATGGAAAAACACCACAGACTAGTATATATCTCGGCAAAGGTATTACTCTAGGCTTTGTTGTAGATATCAAGCAGGTTTGTCACAGAAGGATAAATTAGGATAAAATGAGCAGGTGGTTTGTGAATAAAATGGTACATTTAGCCTGTTACAAAGACAGTGGACAGACAAGAGGACAGTGAATGCTGGACTTTTGGTTGTTGTTCTATGAATTGTCTATGTTAGTTTGGGAATGCGGCCTCAAATAAATACATAACAATGTTACTGGTGTAAAAAAGTGCCAGAGATTAATAGAAACTCTGATTCCGAAGATGATCTTTCGTGGCATTTCCTTCTGTCCTGCTCCGCTGACGTGTCCTGATCGATTTCATGGTGCATGAATTTTTACAAAAAGCTACTGACATTTTAATGTTATCAGAATTTCTGCTGTGTTAGGTCCTTGGTTACTATTACCATTCAGATGTGCTGACATTATCTCAGAGCGGGCTGACATGCCAGCTGAGCCGCTGCTTGGCAGGCTGACCCACAAACCCACACCCACCCTTGGCTCAGCTCAGCTACTGGTGAGATTTACCACAGACAGAAACTGTCGAGAGGTTTCAGCTTAGACAGCAGATTGCTGCTCTTTGGTAAATGCATGCTTTGAGTTTCTGCCAAAAGATAACCATCTGAAAAAGTCTGTATTTCTTGAAATCTTCTGACATGATTTGAATACACTTTTTATATCCAAAGAGCAAAGTTAAAAACTTTAGCCAGTGAAAGAAGAAGTTCACATTCCAGCAACATACAGCGGCTTGAAATATTCATCTGATAATAATAATAACGATGGATTGCATTTATATAGCGCTTTTCGGGCGCTATAAAGTGCTTTACAATACCACTATTCATTCACTCTCACATTCATACACTGGTGAAGGCAAGCTACAGTTGTAACCACAGCTGCCCTGGGGCAGACTGACAGAAGCAAGGCTGCCATATCGCGCCATCTGCCCCTCTGGCCATCACCAGTAGGCGGTAGGTGAAGTGTCTTGCCCAAGGACACAACGACCGAGACTGTCCGAGCCGGGGCTCGAACCGGCAACCTTCTGATTACAAGACGAACACCCAACTCTTGAGCCACGATCGCCCCTGAATATAAAGAATGCCAGAAAAAGAAGTACGCAGCCTTCTCCTTGCTTCTTAACCTTATCTGTCATGCCCACATCTTAATTCTCATCAACTGGCAGAACTGTTAGCATACAGATTCTCTCAAGAGTTAGTGTCTTCCTGTAACGTGAGAAGAACTGACTTTAGCATGTAGCCCTAATGCACAATTGCATGGTTGTCATACAACAGTTCGACAAAATATGCTCCTAAAGCAGTGGAATGGAAAAGCAGCTTTTGTACAGTGCATGTGTGAAACTCTTATGGAAAGCTAGGATAATTTGTTATCACAAATGCACAATTGAACATTATGGAAATGTGAAATTGTATGAAATGTATGAAATTGAGGAAATAAAAATGATTTATCATTGACATAAAGACTGAAGGGGAGCATTGGAGAGGAATGTGAAGGAAATACTGTGTTCGGTGTCAAAAACAAGGTCCAAGTTTGAAGCCAGAGAGTGCGCTGTAAATGATCCATTATCCCTGCTGTCGGCTTCACGGAGGGTAGGAGTTTAATCCACATGATTTACTTCTAAAGATTGCTGTCCAAAGAAGGATCTCTGCCCACACACTTTTTGACTTACAGAAAATCTGCAGCTAAAAATAAATGTTAAATGGACAAGGTGTTCCATATATTCTGCACAGAGCATATCTGACTCACATGTAATGTTATATCACATAAGGTTCTTATATTTCATAGCACATCAATAAGGGAAGTCTCTGTTTCCTCAAACTGATGACTACACATTTTTGCTGAGATACTTGGGATAGAAAATGTTCAGCTATGCGCTCCCTAGCTGACTGCCCTCTTGCCTCCTGCCTGCTCTTCTCACTAAGCTTACCCTTGACATTTAGGGGAGGTTGTGAAGTTTTTCATGGACTCCTGGGAAAGAGCCACGCAGCACAAGACAGGGAGGGATGTAATGTCTTTTCCAGAAGTGATGGATTTTAAACTTTCTTTATCAGCATGCCTAAGAAGAAGTAAACTGAATGTCTACAAACATTACAGTGAGGCCAGGCAGCCAGTGGCTTCTTGTTTTTGTCATTTTGTCATCCGGTCTGTGCCATCTTTTAAATTTAACTTCACCTTGTGACTAGTTTTCTTACTTATAGTATCTTCTTTGCAACTGCAGTGACCCACTTTTCCCTCAGAGACCTTTTATGTTTTGTTGGGACTGAGTTAATCTGCAGATCTCTATAAAATAGTGCTGCATACTTAATCCTTTTAGTGTCTAAGCCCACATTCTTGTATCCAACATTTTAGGTCCACTGAGTTCTCTGCTGTAGAGTAACTGGTCCTAGGGCCCAAGCAGATTCCTCATAGTTCAGCATTAGGCTAATTTATATTTCAGGAGTATTTGCTATGAGTTATAAAAACTGGGTAAAACAGCAACCCGTCTGCCAATATCCTCTGGAAATAGTAGTGACCACAGTTTTTGGACATTCTGTAAAATCCCCACCTCATGTCTATATATTCAATAAAGTGTCCCGAGAATACAGTAACCTTATCTCAACAGAAAGACTGAAAGAAAGGAGAAAATTATAGCCTATATCTGTCCAAAGGTAACAAAATATATTTTCTAGCGCCTTATCTTCTGGAGACCACTAAGATAATTACCCTAAACCTTACCCTAAGCTTTAAAGTCAAGTAGGCTAAAAGATCTCAGAAACCAACACATCATGATATGATCTAAAGAAACAGTTGAGAAATAAAGTCAGTGACATATATCAGCCTGGAAGGGGTTACAAAGCCATTTCTCAGGCTTTGGGACGCCAGCAAACCACGGTGAGAACAATTATCCAGAAATGAAAAAAACTTGGAACAATAGTGAACTTTCCCAGGAGAGGCATTGACGACTCATCCAGGATGTCACGAAAGAACCCAGAAGAGCATCTAAAGAAATGTACAACTAAAGTCACAGTTATGATTCAACAATAGGAAGGAGACTGTGGAAAAATGGCTCTGAATGGCTTAAAAAACAAAAAACAAAAAAATGAATGTAGTTATTTTTTGGGGGGGTTTGTGGCCTACTCAAAGCCCCGACCGAAATCGAATGAAATGCTTTGGCATGACCTTAAACAGGTCGTTCACGCTAGAAAACCCACCAATGTGGATGAATTAAAACAATTCTACAAAGAAGAGTGAGCCAAAATTCCTCCACAGTGATGTAAAACAGTCGTTGCCAGGTTTTGCAAACACTTGATTGCAGTTCTTGCTGCCAAGAGTGCCACAACCAGTTATTAGTTTTAGGGGGCAATTACTTTTTCACTCAGGATCAGGTAGGTAGTTTGAATACATTTTTCCCCATTAATACAGAAATTCATTTAAAAATGGTCTTTTGTATTTACTTGGGTTATCTTTGTCTAATATTAAAACAGTTTTGATAATCATGTAAGTGTGATAAATATGCAAAAACAGTTTCTCATCTCACTGTATTTATCCATTTGAATCCTATCATGGGCCAAAATGGTACTAAACCAGGGCTCAAGGAACTATGCTACATTTCTTAAAATACAGTTTAGTTGTGTGCCTAAACTTAGTGAGAATTGTTTTAAACCACTTCGGGGGCGATCGTGGCTCAAGAGTTGGCAGTTCGTCTTGTAATCGGAAGGTTGCCGGTTCGAGCCCCAGCTCCGACAGTCTCGGTCGTTGTGTCCTTGGGCAAAATACTTCACCCGTTGCCTACTGGTGGTGGTCAGAGGGCTCGGTGGCGCCAGTGTCCGGCAGCCTCGCCTCTGTCAGTGCGCCCCAGGGTGGCTGTGGCTACAATGTAGCTTGCCATCACCAGTGTGTGAATGTGTGGATGACTGAATGTGTAAAGCGCTTTGGGGTCCTTAGGGACTAGTAAAGCGCTATACAAATACAGGCCATTTACCATTGTAGTCTCAGCTGACACTGGATGAGAGGCAGTTAACACCCTGAACTGGTCACCAGCCTAATTTTGACCACCCCTTTAAATATTTCCATGCTGTAACACGACAGGAACCTTTAGTGATTGCTAGTATCTGCTCAAAACTAATTTCTTCAAGGAGGTGCACTGTGCTGAGCTGCCAAAGAGAGATGAGCTTATAAATCTTTTCAGATTTAGTAATTTAAAAGGAACTTGGCGGGGGATGTGATCTTTTTAATAACCTCAACTGTGATTTGTGCCAAATTACTCAGAATTACACTGCAGCTAGAGATAAGATTTAAGTTTATTGGATTTTTTTTTTAATTTTTTGCCAGCTTTGTAAAGCTACAAATGAAGCCAGGAAGTTGTTAATCTGCCTTAAAAAATAAATAATTTGACTTAAAAAATAAATAAATAAAACAAAACCAAAAAAAACTTTTCCATCATCCAGAAAACACATTTCAGGAGGAAACAATGAATCTCCAGAACGTCTTTAGAAAGTTTATGGGAGTAAGTGGTCAGGCTTATTCTGAAATTTGGCTCCAATTAAGCATTAGCAGGTCCAATTCAAAACCATATCCACCAGTGTCAACTTTCAAAAGTTATTTGTTGAATAACAACTCACTCTGGCCTGAGTCTACAACTTTCCTGGTTCTCCTTTCTATTCCATTATCACAGCGTGGAAGTTGGGGGAAAAAAAAAAAAGTAGTATGAGCCCATAAATCCTATTGGCTGGTGGCAGAAAGGCCTTGCTGACTGAGTTTTGCCACTATTTTAACTTCCATTTATAGCGTGGCAGCACTTCCTGCTATTGTGTGCCAGGAAAACCCAGGCCCTCTTGGCTGCTCTCTAATGTCCTGCCTCTCTTATCCAGCCCAAAACTCAAAGAAAAATCACACACGTACAGACCAACACTAACCACTCTCCGTCTCTCTCTCACACACACAAACGCACAGAGCTCTGTTGGTGCACTGCCTCCTACCACTGCTCAGATAAGTGTACAGGGCTCCTGCTTAGACACAGCAAACAAAGTGCTTTCTCAGGTCGATAAAAACTGATGTTGAACTACTCAAAAAATAAAATAAAATCAAGCCAGTGGCCAGAGGTCCTCGACCAGAAAAGGTTCTGGGCTCTTTAAAGTCACTTGAGACTATAATTGGTATTGGAAAGTTTTTCATTTGGGAAAAACTCCTGGCTCTGGATATCACAAACAGCCTATGCTGTCAGAGACACTACAGAGGAAGCATTTCATTGCTGCACCTCATCAATGAGCTGCACACAGCGCGGATTACAGATTTAGACTCCAGGCTTTCACTCCTTTTCAGCTTCATTCACGTCTCATCCATCTGAACGACTGGCAGCACAGACTCCTTTTGTCTGTGACGCCAAGGCCCTGGAGTTGGGAAAACCATCAGAACGCTGTAAATCATCTCAGGGACTGAGTGTCAGCCAAAGTATCCTCAATTACTGGACCGCATCTCTGTGGATCACAGTTGTGGTCGACCTCTAACTGCACACGTCTTTTAACATCTCTCTCGTCTCTGAGTGGAAGGCTGAGCCTCTCTGCTTGATACCGTGTTTTTGGAGATGATCTAATTACTTTCGCAGACAGCTGATAGTGCCTGCGGAGTGATGAGTAAGAGCGGCTGAGATAACAGAGCAGATAGTTTGTTGTGGGTGGCAGTTGACAATTAAAGTCTAATCTAAACGGTGGGAAAGTGGAGCAAAATAAATAGTTAGCACTTAATTATCTTACGATATGAGTTATTTTAAAGGAAAGAGTTTGAAAGCATGCTTTATTCTGAAGATGATGGTGCCAAAATCCCACATATGTACTGTGATAGGTGAAGAACATCTCAGTAAAATAGCTGTCTACACAAGGCAAAAAAGCTATACAACATAGTAATATATATATATATTTTTAAAAGGCTTCAAATGCCTATGAACCTACAGTGTTACATTCCTTCTGGTCTGCACAGATACAATCTGAGGAATGGATAAGTCAGGAAAACATCTTTACTATCATGAAGCCACAAAATGCAGGAATGTGAAGTATGACAAATATGGCTTTTTTGTTTTTCTCTGCACATATTTTACTCTTTTGAATCCAGCCAGAATCCACCTCAAATGCAAACGTATGCAGAGACCCAAATGCCAAAAAGCATGTTTAAAGTCCGTTACTGCTCCTCAACTACATTTGCTGTAAATATGTATGCAAGCATTTATCAAACTCAGCAGAGAAGAGACTGTCTTGGTAATAATTAAAGTTTAAACACCAAACCATGGTAAAATATAGAGCTAGACAGCTGCAGTTACTATGTGGTTATTTCCAAAAACAAAACCCCTTCAGCCATCATAAAGTAAACTGCTATCTAAAAGTAAAAAGTAATGACTTTTTTGATTATATCAGCCATTTATAGCAAAAAACCCATGCAATTGTTTACTTATGTACAGTATGCTGAATGATGGTGATGATGGGCAGCAGATTGAACGTAAAAGTTTTAACTACCACACAGCAGTCATGCAAAGTGACACAAAACTACAGCCAATATTTCTGCCACAGAGCTGAATGGACCTGCTGTTTGTGTTAGCTTGTGTTAAAAGGCCGGCATCACTGGGAAAGGTTTTATGATGCAAGACATCCGTGTTAAAGTTTAAATCTACAGCAAAGCATCCATCACATTTGGACCAGACTCATGAAGAGCAATCAGCAATATCACCAAAGTGCAATTGCAATATCATATAACTCTAAAAGACAACACTTAAATGTGGGCTTACGCATTTTACTAAATGTGTATCGTGTAAGCATCCCAATACAGGCTGCAAGCAGCAAGGGAAATAAAATCAGCTCCATTAAATCAGTATGAAGTAACACATAATCAGGACTGCCAGACTGGATTTCTGCCCACCTGGGAAATGTTTTCCTATAAATGGGTTGGTGAAAATTAATTTGGGTGGATTGTTATCTTTGAGTTTGGGTACTTTTTGTACCATTTGGTTTCCAGCCACACACTGAGAGGCAGCCAAAGCCAGAACTCTCACCCGAAAAAACACGCATGAAGCACATCAGTTTAAATTTATTGTGACTTACACCTTCCAATTACATTTACTGTCTAAGAAATCATATGGAACTGCAGATCCCGTGGTAGATTTGCCATATTTTTAAAGTTTTATTCAGCAGAAAAATAATACACTGACAGTTGTCAGTGTATTACTTGTGGTACATAGCAAACAGGCACTGCCAGTATCTGCTTTTACCAGTTAAATCTGGCAGCTCCGCAAACAAGCAATGGCAACAGCAGGGGGCATCCATCTGACCTTAATTAAGTTTTAGTAGCATCAGTCTACAGCCTGTCACCGAACAGCAACTTCAACAACAGCACAGACCAGGCAGCTTACCTTAATGAAGTGTACCAGTAGCCTCTCAGCAGATTAGGGAAGCATATGCAGCTCAAACCTACAAACAAGTCCACCAGAAAGGCTGTTTTTTTCCCCCTAAGGGGTAGCAGGTGAGTCCACCATCAGTATAAACAGATTATTCCTCCTCAAAATGTCCAGAAGTAAACACCAAACTATGGGTTAGCTGATTACATAGCTGAGGCCGCAGGTTAGCATACTGGTGTAAGGCCAAACCAGAAGTCAGGTCACTGACAGTTTAAGTAGTCTGCATTGGAAGGGATGGAAAACTAAGGGCTGACTAAATAAAAAAAGAATGACTGTATTCATTATAGCTGAAGCAGTTCCAGCGTGGCTGACAACCCATTGTTTACTAGGACCTCTGAGGGAGGTGAACCATCTTTAAGACAATATGTGTCACCTGTGCTTCTGACATGGGCACAAGCATGGCTAATGAGAGCGGGGGGGGGGATCCAAGTTTGAAATGAATAGAGTCTGACTTCTGGCTGTATAAAGCACATTCATCAAAACCTTTAACTTAATATGAAAGATAGACAGATCTGAAACCTGTATTTATTAATGCTGACCAGCAGGGGGCAACTTCCCTGGTTCCACAAAGAAGTTCCAACTTCTTACTTAATTCATTGCCTCAGTCAGCTTTTTCCTCTTGACTTTATTTCGACAATCTCTGGATATATAAGTCTTCTACATGCAGTGATGCTGATATTGTATCTTAGTGTTTAGAGTAAAATAGATATAATGCAGTCACTACCCAAACAGTCGTGCAATTCCTCATAGCTCTATAACCAAACATGGCGGTGTCACAGTGTTAGAAATGGTTATCAAAAACACAGTGTGTGACATCACAGTGTCATACATTGGATCAATGCAAATTATGGCTACAAAACAGCTCAGTCAGTTTCTTGTTCTGCACAACTTAAACCAGTAATGCTGACACCGGCATCTGCTGTCTCCAGCTTTGATTACTTGACTATCTACATGTCTCTGATGAATTATTTTGTTTTTGCCAGCAGAAGTAGCTTTCCATACTTGTAGCCAGGAAGGACTTTGGAGTACCAGTAAACCCTTCATGATCCATTATACGTGCCCTTACTCAAGATAATGGCATGAAGCGCAGGAATTTACTGCTATCTGTTAACCTTGGAGCCTCCTCCGTTCACTAAGTAATAAAAACTTAAATGTAGAGCATCCTTACTGCTGCACAGATGTGAACTGAGGCCTGTGTAGGCTTCTACATTTACAGCATCCATCTGATCAGATGATGTGTTTGCTGACACTGTTCAGCAGCAACAGGAAGCATGTGAAGAAAATTTGGTGCCATAAGTACTTTGAACTGTCTCGTAAAAATGCCTGGACACAATCCCAGATTTACTTGTTCAAATGGTGGGTACAAAAAAAAGAAGCATTAATAGATCCTATAATTATTGCTCTATAGACTGTATAGCTTTCTGTCTCAGTCTGCAGCATGCTGCCAAATCTCAATAAATGTTTTTTTCTCAAAAGGCCTGTCTCTTCACCTCACCTCCTCATCCCCAAAGACAGTTTTTAAGTATCAGCATGTATTTTATATCTCAAAGAGCTGAAATCAAATAAGAGGAAGATGCAGGGTCCAAAGAAAGCAGACTGTAAGAATGGAATACGAACCAGGTGCAGAGTTTGGAGGGTCTTCACAAGACGCTCACCACCAAATTTAATCGCCTGGAAATATTCAGGCAAAGCCTCCTCTTAGCTGACCTATTGAACTCTCACATTTTGCCTTTTATGCTTTGCTCACAGTGGGCTCAAGAGCCTATTTGACATATATTTTATATAGTGGGAGATAATTTCTCCGTTACTACAGCTGCGTATTTGTGTGCGTAATTTAAAATCAGTCACTGAACATATACGTTCAGCTGCTGTAAAAGAAAGAAGGTGCTGTTTGTTGCTTTTTAGATGTAACTATTGTTGGAATTGAAAATGGAAATTACCTCTGGCTCTGCACACATGCACAGTGCATTAAGTATTCATGCCAGTGTGCAACCAACTCCAAAAGTCATTGTGTTTTTTGATTTGTTGCCATTTTGCAGCATGCCTGCCTCTGCTGGGATCATCAGAAATCCAAACTAGTAGCTAACTTAAACCTTTTCCTTTTGCTGCAGCTCAGAAGCTTTTTTTTAGCAGCTAAAAGTTCAGGATATGGAAAATTACCTCTTGCTTGAGATAGTTACTCATATTATGTATTTATCTTATTGTTAAAAAAAAAAAGAAAGTAAATATAACAAACTGGAGTATGTACACTGTAAGTCTGTTAAATTACAGTAAATTAACTAGATTTTCCAGGATTAAATTTCATTTCATTTGTGCCCACTGCAATCAGTGACATCAGTTTGTTGCTGACACAATGTCAAACAACATTTTAACATGAACGCTAGACAAACATTCCAATTCTTTACTGTAAACAGTCAACTTTAGCACAGTTTTCAGCCACGGGTGAGCCTAAACACACTTTTACTGAAATTACACTAGTCTTTCAGCAAAAGAACAAAATACTACATTTCACTACAAATATGTACAATTCTTTACACTTTTATTTATTTTAATTCAAAGACATCAGTGTTTACAGTATTCACAAAGAACACTGAATTACTGCTGAAAATTCCCTGTAGTTTGTCACACGGTAGTTACTGCCATTTCAGTGTTGCAGTACTGTTACAGTACTCAAACTCATGGGGTTGTATTTATTTGGAGGCATCAATAATTTTCTATGCAGAAGTCAATCAATAACAATATCTGCAAACAAAAGAATCAGAACCACAAGGAGCAAAGCCAGTTTAACACTAAAAATCCTTTTGGCAGTTTTAGACCAAAGCACTGCACGTTTAGGACGTTATGTAGGATAAGAAATGCACATGCAACGAGAAGACAACAGTACAATATTGCTCTACTATTATTTTTTTGTTTGACAGCCAACTAAATAAACAAATGGTGTTCGATAGGAACATGTACTGTATATACTAATATCCACTGACTTATCAGAGTTAAAATCCACTCAGTTTCAGTCAAAATCATGTAGCGTTTACTCTTTGAATCACTTTACAGATCACAAAGATGAATATGGATTCTGGGTTTTGGAGCCGTACTGCAGATTCTATAATAAAACAGAAACCACAAAAACATAAGGATCTAAAGTCACAGGTAATTAAATGAGATAATATCACCTGAATATTGCGCTATGCCTCTTATTTCAAGAGATCCTACCATATATAAGATGTATAGAATAGAGGGCATTTTGTCATATCAAAATGAGGCGGTAAAGCCTCAAACCATACACGTGTCCTTTAACTTTAATGTCACTCTGAAGTCAAACTTTAGATTTTTCTGAACTTTTTTGCCTGCAAAGTATCTACCTGCAGGACTTAACGGAGGCTGATGGCTTCTTTCAAATTCTAAAACCCTGTATTATGGAGCCATGTACGTAGGCAGAGGGAGGGTTTTATTCTGGATGTCATTTTATAGATATTTCCAAAAGCTCTCAGAGTTTAGACGAGTGAGCTTTCCCAGCTGGGGAAAGACTGGGGTAGACTCAATACTTGAAATGTGCAATTCACTTGTATTTTTATTTTTTATTCCTATTTATTCTATTTATCCCCTTTGTATATTTTATTTATATTTGTCTCTGTATTTATATGTGTGTGTGTGTGTGTGTGTGTGTGTGTGTGTGTGTGTGTGTGTGTGTGTGTGTGTGTGTGTGTATATATATATATATATAACAGTTCTGTAACTGTAACTTTGGTCGTTGCTGTGCTTTTTTTGGAAGTCGAATTTCCCAGAGGAACCCACCCGAGGGATTAATAAAGTTCTATCTTATCTTATCTTATCTTATCTTATATAAAGGGCTCAATCCAGCAGGACCAGCAGTAATTGAGCTAAAGCTGCTGTGGCAAACTGTGTGGGCTCGAAGACGATGCTCAGCAGAGGTGAGCATATCAGCAGAAAACCTGGGTGGTACGTCGAGAGGGAAGAGGAGTGCTGGTCAAGCACGAATTCCATTAGTTATTGACTCTTCCCTCTCTTGAAGTATCACATGTAGGGTAGCATTATCATCCCATGCATAAATAAGAGACCGAGCTCAAACTCCGAAGAGGCATCTGCTTACATTGGCAGTGACTATGAGACAGAGCCGTGAGGTTCAGTGGCGGGTCAGCCACGATAGGAGCTTTGAAAAGCAGGCGGAACCTCAGCATCTGTTGGAGCAGAGAAGCTTCTCCTCTTCATGCCTGATTTCACGGCGTCTGATGCGAAGGGAGAGCAGTGTTTGGTTTTCTTTGATTGATCAACACGGAGAGGTGGTCTGGTGCTTAGGCACACACACACATTTGACCTACACACAAACTCCCACTCACAATGAAAAGGGAGGCAGACAAGTACAACTTTTTTGCCATCTTTTTTCTTTTTTTTTTTAAAAAAAACAACTTTTTATTTTGTACTTTTTCCAAATTTATAGTACATACAAACAAAAATAAGCGAAAGGAACACAAAAGAAACAAACTAAACAGGATGAAACACACCTAATCTGTGGGGTGAAGAAAAAACTAATTATACACATATGTAAAGAGAGGGGGGACTCTATCAGCCGGGGTATGCCCAAAGTACCGTCCTATCGATCCCGTCCCAAAAACACCATCCACACCGCCCCTTACATCCACACAAAGAGAGCCAGACAGGGCCCGATGTCTGGTCCTCTCCCCGATAGGTCCAGTTCCATCCACAGTCTTAACATATTTGAACCCAGAGTGGGAAATAGCAGGGCCCCATTCTCTCAGGGCCCAGCCATTCGCCTCAAAGGGTCAAAAACCAGAAGCAGTTTGAATGAAAAAACAAACAAACATCCCAACGAAGAGGGGTCCATGCCCTATGGGGTTGAATGGGTCTTATAGGCTATCCATTTTGTCCAATGTTTTCGGTATTTGTCAGATTTCAGTCTCAATCAATCTTGCCAAAAAATTTAATCGTGCCATTTATTATGTCAGTTTTCAAAGGTGGCACAACACAAAGAAAAAGTCCATGTATTTCTTGCCTGATACTGATAATAAAGGTGGCTTGTATTAGAAAGTGCTTTGAGTGCTCAAATTGAATAGAAAGGCATTTATCAAAATGTAAAGCTTTTATTGCTGAGCAGGTGTAGTTTGGTGAGTTTATTGGGTCTTTTTTGCGGAAACCAGTCACCTGTTAAACCAAAATAATAAACTCAAAGACACTAAAATGCTCCACAGAGTTAATGGGAAGCTCAGGGATCTGTGCTTATGTGTTTTCTGAGTATAAAAATAAAACAAAATACTTTAATGTATAATACTGGTTGATTTTTTTTTTTCATTTTATCCCAGCTGCAAAACAGATGGAAGAAATGGTTTATAGACCTATGTATAGTATATGAGTTTCAGTTAAAGTCAGACAAACTGAAGAAAAAAAAGAACTTCCCTATTTTGTGTCCACTTGGGCCTGAAATGACCTCAAGACACCACTTCTTAACAAAGCCAAACTGGATAACAAAAAAAGACCCTTACTTTTATTTTCTGACCACACAACCTGCACCACCCCAAAAACAACCACATGCATTAATCTATAGGGACACTTATTGGAAATCAGTGCGCTTTCCTTCCACGACTTGGATGGAAATTACAATTAAGTCACTTTTTGGCATTTTAATGGCTCAATGACATCAACGGTGACCAAGGAAAACATTCGAACTTGATGGAAGCTGAGGCTTATTATTGTAACCTTCTACGCCTGAGAATGGAAATTATAAATTGGAATTAGATGAATTGGAGTATGTAATAAAAACTGAACTAGAAACCACAAGAGAACAAAAGATGTCTTGAAGTCAAATGGCAGGCCGAGCCGCTGGCCAGACGTGTTGAAACTGTGTGGGAGAAGACAGTGGAGTATCACTGGGTGTTGAGGTTTTTAACCCCGAGGCTGCAAAGGAGAGCTAGTTTTTACATTGCATGGGAACGCCATCTTTAAACCTCATTATAATCATTTTGTACTGGTCAAAAAGACCTATTTGTGACCAGTAAAAGGCAGGTTTAATTCCCAGCAGGCCGTGCCTTAAATTCACAGAGAGATTGATTCCAACTAAGTGTCCCTTAAGGGTTAAAAGGGGAGAGGAATGGTGAGATACTGTTTCCATTTCTGGAGATCCTGGCCTATTTGACCAAAAACAATGTTTGAGGAGACGCTGGGAAAGAACTTTTATCCAACCTGATCCTCACCATCTTGTTTCTGTATTGAAAAGTGACTTCATAACCCAAACCAGACAGAGCAGACAGGCCGCCCTTTATGAGCACCATCACGCTGGGAAACAAAAACCTTTCAGGGCAACGTGTGAATCTAATTCTGGCTGCTGTGTTTCAGTACTTTCCCTCGCTCTGCTCCTAATTTTAGAAAACTCAAAATCAACTGAGCCTGAACTTATCTGACAACTACACGCAACCCACCCGCCACCTTTGATGGCTACATAACTGCTGACGTTGATGATCGTGACATCAGATGCAAACTGAAGTCATCGGTTCAATGCGTCGCAGATGCTGCATTGACAGTTTTGCGATACGGATCAAATGTTGCTGCGGTGACAGTCGGGGTCAGCTCGCTTTTTTGTGCTTCCAAATAAAAACACATGTGGGTGCTGTGCAGCGAGCAAATATTTATCCACCAGTTTTAATTAGCGCAGCAATTTCACTATGAAATTAAGCATCTCCATCATAACTCAAGCACTAACGCAGAAGCCTGCGCACACAATACACAAGCCTGAAATTTGGAAGAAGAAATGATGTAAAAATAGCAACAATGTGGAAGCAATTTATGCTAATTAGGCTTTTATTTATGGTCCAATAATTGGGTGCATTTGAATTGTTGATGATGTTTTTTCTCCTTATTTTTCTCCCCGTGTTCCCCCATTGCTCTCCTTCTGAGAGAGAAGATCAAAGCGGGCGCACTTCAATAGATGTTAATGGTGCATGGCTGTCGTCTTAGTCCTGAGTGGCCGAGATCTCTCCATTGAAAGAAAAACAGCCAATTTAGGTCTACGTGGACACAATTAGCACAATTTATGTGTGCCTTTCACGACAGTACTCCCGTTTAACCCAAGAGAGGGGATCAGCATTCATGTTGTAACTATGATTTTCGTAACCTTTACCTCTCTGTGCCTTTCCGCTGCATCCGAGGACTATAGATCAAATTGCTGGCAGATGCGTTACAAGCACTTGAATTGAAAGTGAAGCTAATTCAAAAATAACCTGCATGCTTCGGTAGCACCGCCGCAGGAACATGATGAACTGTGTGATAAATGTTGGAACGGAGAACTTGTAGTTGAGAAATTACGTTTTGTCTAACACAACAGCAATCACATGCAACTCATCCTTCAAAATGTCCTGCCGGTTAGCCCACCCACAGAAGTTTCCCTCTAAAAACAGGGAAGCAAATCAATTTTTTGTGTGTGAGTGTGTGTGTGTGTATTTTCTTTGCGTTGCTCCGCCGTAGCCTGAGGCAGTGCTTTTACAGTCCCTCTCCCTCCTGAATTTGAATGAGCAAAAATGGTGCAGCCCGGACCGAGTGGAGGAAACAAGGTGCATTATGTAGGTGGGAGGTAACCGTGCCATTGAGAGACAATTAGCATGAAGCCCAGACCTTTGGAAATGGCGCGGAGGCTGCCGAGAGTGGGCCTGACAGAATGAAAAGATTAAGACTTGAGAAAAGATAGCAGGGCATGGGAAAATCCAAAGGGAAGCAGGCCACTAAAGTAGCCAATGAGCAAAGGAGGGACAATGAGGCAATGAGCATTTTTTTCTTTTCTGTGGAAATTTATGGGCTCCTATCAGCTGCCAAGTGTGAGCACATTCCTCCATACCTAAAAAGTGGCATTTGTTTGTACGTGACTTTTGTTTCGCTCTGCATATAGATGCCAGTCTGTCAGGAGCGTGAAAGACAGGCAAAGTGGGGGCTATTGCAAACTATTCAACTCCAAAATTCCATCAGGTGTTGGCAGAAATGGGGATCTGTTTTAGATTGCACTAACTGATGTGCCGTTAAAAGGCCCATATTGTGCTAATTGCTTTAATGAGCCGCTTGTTCACATGTTGTTCCATTTTCTGCGAGGAATTCCAAATTAGCAGGTCAGATAAATTCAATCTGTAGTTCTATCCTAATAACGTCATTCTGTCAACTCCCGATCCTCCCAACATAGTCAGTTTCAAATTTATGAAATAGATTATCTCTACTGGTGCTGTGGATTGGGACATTTAGGATTTTTTGTTTCACTTCCAGACCTCATAACTAATAATCATCCTGTGCTACAGGCTGGAAATGAGTGCAGATGAAGTAAGAGGAAGGTCAAAAAGAGCAGTTACAGCCGTCTCTGTGTAAACAGCATGAGAGCTGTTTACTGCATGTGTATTCATGCACCTGTGTGTGCGAGAGAGAGTTTACGTACGTGCTTCACACACATTCACACTCTCGCAGCAGCGTGCACGCAGAAACACTCGGCTTTCATAAACATCACAACAGCAGGCTGCAGAGAAAATGTGGTAATTGCATACAGTGCAGAGCAGCTGTTTCTGTGGTTCATAATGTGCTGTCGCTGAGAGAAGACTTCAGCTTCACATTAGTGTGGGTCGCTGAGCCCAGCCTGAGAAATAACCACGATGCGAAACTGTGTCTGGTTTAGGGGGAGAGACAATCTCAGTTTAAACAATTAAAATCAATGGGTGGCATATTTGAGAAATTTTTACTTTGGGTTCAAGCTGACTTTGTACTCATTTGATGAAGTTTTATTCTAACTTACTGTTATTATTAAATCAAAGTCAAGATTGATCCTTAATGCTTTTATGATAGTAAAAAACTAGAAAGATAAGGCTTTAGCCTAAAGCTAACACCAGCTTGACTCATTTTTATGATGTCTGCAATGTTATTGCTGGCTAATTAACATTTACCAGGGACCTGAGTGATGCACTGCATCAAAAGCAAGGGATTCACTAGAAAATAGTGGACTTATTATAGGATAATCACAGTTATGCCCTGGCTAAATTACATGACAATTTTTCAATGGATTTGATGCTTTTAGGCACGTAGACATAGTCAAGTTGAAGTTCAGCATCAGAATGGGGAAGAAAGGTGATTTAAGTAACTCTGAATGGGGATTGATTGTTGTTCTCGAGGTTCAAGGTTCTTTTATTTGTCATTGAACAATATACGATGACTTAAAAAAAAAAAACACTGCTTAAAAAAACATGGCTGGTTTCAGAGGTCGAGTGAGCAGCAGTTCTTTGGGTGAAAATGTCTTGTTGATGCTGGAGGTCAGAGGAGAATGAGCAGACTGGTTTGAGCTAATAGGAAGTCAGCAATTCGACTAAACACTTGCCACAGCAAAGAAGTTTAACATGCTGAAGGCTGGAGCAGAGGGGCAACAGCAACAGAAACATCAGGAAACAGATGAAATCTGCACGGACAGGAATTAGGAATTAAAGCAGCTCTGAAGGTAAAGAGAGCCCCAAACTGGTGCAAGCAAGGTGTATCTAATAAAGTGTCTGGTGTGTGTATAAGGTTGCCATTAGAGAGAGACCTAAACATTATCTGACTTCTTATGGGCAGGACTTGGCCACAACAAAGAGAAAAAACTATGTTTAAAAGGAGGAGATATTTTTTGAAAGGACAATTTTCAGTGCTGCATCGATTCTGACTTCCCACGGGCCCCATGCAGCTCCATTTGGGAAAAAGAAAAATCATGGAATGCCTGAGGAGAAACATATCGACAGTACATAATAAGTGTTTTAGAACTGTCCAATTTTTCTCTGTGGTCACTTGGTCTCCAAACCCAATCAAAAAACCAGGAACCAAACCCACAAGCAATTGAATGAGAACATAGTTACAAGGAGAAAATGCTAAATTCCAGCTCCACAAACTCATAAAAGGCTTCATTTCAATAACAACAAAACCATAGAAAGTCGCACAGAATTCACAAGCTCTTAGAGAAATAAAACAACTGAAGCACTTACCAAACTTGTTCAGTTTAATAACATAATCCACTCAATAAAAAAGTTACAAAGGTTACAGAAAATACTGGAACTCTTCAATTCAAGTTTAATTCTGTCCTAAGAAATGTATTTACACACTACTCCCAAAACCACAACCTCAAGCTTTTTGACTTTTAGCATGAAGGCCATTTAATCTGCTCTTGGAATCGGCTCTTATTATGGCAATAAATTTACTTTCCACAGGTTTTACCTGCATATAGATATATTGCCAACCACATTGCCAGAAATGAGACAATAGTATAAAGCGTAAATATAAAGTAGACTAGATGAACTCTTATGAGCAAGCACTTGGCGACAGTGGGAAGGAAAAACTCTCTTTTAACAGGAAATAAATCTCCGGCAGAATCAGGCTCAGGGAGAGGCGAACATCCGCCTGGAACGGTTGAAGATGAGAGCAGAAGAAGACGGGACAAAAGGCAAACTATGGGAGAAGAGCCAGAGTTTAATAACTTCTTAAATAAATGCAGTAGTGGCATAAAATACACAGAGAGTAAAAAGAGATGTGTGAAGGACAAACACTCAACATTGCACGGCCACAGCAGCTCAAGCTTATTGAAGCATTACTAAGGGAGATTTGGGGTCATCTGACTGAGCAGTAACTATAAGCTGTACCAGAAAGTAAAGTTGTAAGACTAGTTTTTAAGGTAGAGAGTGTAGCTTCGCAGTTGAGCAGAAAAAGAAAACACAGTTGCTGCAAATCAGCTTAGAATTTTCAGGATTTAATAACATAAAACCTCCTTTTTAAAGGTTTCGTCAGTGCATTCAGCACGTTTGTTCTTCGTGAAGGATGGGCGCAACGTGTTTTGGTGTGAAACCCTGAACGTTGTTTGTTTACCGTGAAAACTCCGCTGGGTACCCTCAGCAAGAAACTGAAAGCTCAAAGCTGCTGCTCCTTTCTGCGCTCTGATCCTCTCGATTTCAATTCATCTTTATTGTCCCTGTGGGGAAATTTTTCCTTGTAGCCAGAAGCATAAAAGCATATAACACAAACATACAAAGCATAGCGCGAGACTCAGTAGTCATAAATCCCTGTGTTCATCATCCAGAAAGCAGCATTCACATATAAATATATTAACAATGTCCTTCTCAATTTCTCCAAGGCAGAAAAGTCTGCATGACAACTACACAGTCTTATTTACGACGTGTGCGACATGGCAGTAGAATGGTTTTTGTGTAATGTAAATCTGAGGAGAGGTATCCCTGTACTACCCTGCTACAGAAAATAAACATTTTTTTCCTCCACTCTTCTGCTGATGGTTTGTGATTGTGGTTTGGACCAAGCAGCAACAACCTCCCTCAGTTCATCACGGATGTTTGTTTTGCTGAATTAAGATCCTGGCAGCAGAAGTAGCATTGTTTTCTGTTCTCAGCAAGCTTCTCCTTTACTCAGCACAATAAAAGAAATACTACTGTCCTGACCGAATCTGCAGCGCGCACACACACACACACACACACACACACACACACACACACACACACACACACACACACACACACACACGTACACACACACACAGCTCTGAGGTAAGCTGCAGAACAAAGAGAAGCACACTCAATAACGGAGGATCTTATGGCACTAATTTTATTTGGTGTCAATAAACTTGAAACTGAAGCACTCAGTTTCATTTCCTAGTAGTTGCTGAAGTGTAATTAAATAATCCACTTCCTCAATCTAAGGCTAATCATGATTGAGATAACTGCACTGTAACCATTAAAGCTTTAGATATAATTGCTGGCCCTGAAGCTTTGAAATGAACTCTTCGACATTATATAAAAATAAAGCCTTTTTCCCTTTTATTCTCCCATTAAAGTGCAGCTGAGGTATTCAAAGTGGCTGTTATCAGTGGCTAAAAGAGAAGTAAACATTTAGATAGCCGGTCCACCCACACCAGGCATACTTGGCCACATGGAGACCTCTGTGCGTGTCGTGTTATATACCGATCCTTGAGTTTTGGCCGTGCTTGTAAGATTTGCTTGTTGACCATCATGTATGCAGTGTTTTTGTGTGTAAGCATGATTAATTCGTGGCAGACCCCTCCCATGGAGCCGGAGCTGTGGTCCAAACAAATTGAGTGTGATTAAAGCGCTGCAGCCGCAGAGTTTAAAAACTCTGAAGAAGACTATATGAGAAAATCCACCCTCGCGGACCTGGTCATACGTACTGCCATGTGTCATCGCTGCTCGCCTTTGCTGTATGAGTCAAGAAACGAAAACCTGACTGTTTCATGAGTATGATAGCAACCTTTGTTTTTCAAAACAAAAATCCCACACTGCTTTGCAGAAGAACAGAGAAAAGCCGCACAACAAAATAAATAACCCCAAATGATGATAAATTCTAAAAACCAGAGCCTGACTGTAATGCATTTATGAAATTTGTTTTAGAATATGTGGGCATTCTCAAGCTTCACTCTGTAAACAGTAGATAAACAGAAATGGTAAAGATGACAGTATGAAAACTATAAAGATGATGCAAACTGTTACTTTGCTTCAAAGCCTTCATCAATGACAAAGTAAAGCTTTATCTTTTAGTGTGCTGCTTTAAAGTTTTTCAGATCAAGTATGCCAGGGTTAATGGAGGTAACATTTATACAGAATAAGATAGAAGAAATATCAACTTTGTGCTGTAGTATAAGTCAAATGAGAAAAGGAGAGTGCCTGAGATCATTGAGATGAGAATAAACAACATACAGTGGCTTGCAAAAGTATTTGGCCCCCTTGAACACATTTTGTCACATTACAGCCACAAACATGAATCAATGTTATTGGAATTCCACGTGAAAGACCAACACAAAGTGGTGTACACGTGAGAAGTGGAACGAAAATCAGACATGATTCCAAACATTTTTTTACAAATAAATAACTGCAAAGTGGGGTGTGCGTAATTATTCAGCCCCCTTTGGTCTAAGTGCAGTCAGTTGTCCATAGACATTGCCTGATGAGTGCACCTGTGTGTAATCTAATGTCAGTACAAATACAGCTGCTCTGTGACGGCCTCAGAGGTTGTCTAAGAGAATATTGGGAGCAACAACACCATGAAGTCCAAAGAACACACCAGACAGGTCAGGGATAAAGTTATTGAGACATTTAAAGCAGGCTTAGGCTACAAAAAGATTTTCCAAGCCTTGAACATCCCACGGAGCACTGCTCAAGCGATCATTCAGAAATGGAAGGAGTATGGCACAACTGTAAACCTACCAAGACAAGGCCGTCCACCTAAACTCACAGGCCGAACAAGGAGAGCGCTGATCTGAAATGCAGCCAAGAGGCCCATGGTGACTCTGGACGAGCTGCAGAGATCTACAGCTCAGGTGGGGGAATCTGTCCATAGGACAACTATTAGTTGTGCACTGCACAAAGTTGGCCTTTATGGAAGAGTGGCAAGAAGAAAGCCATTGTTAACAGAAAGCCATAAGAAGTCCCGTTTACAGTTTGCCATAAGCCAGCAAACAGCAAACATGTGAAGAAGGTGCTCTGGTCAGATGAGACCAAAATGGAACTTTTTGGCCAAAATGCAAAACACTATGTGTGGTGGAAAACTAACACTGCACATCACTCTGAACACACCATCCCCACTGTCAAATATGGTGGTGGCAGCATCAGGCTCTGGGGGTGCTTCTCTTCAGCAGGGACAGGGAAGCTGGTCAGAGTAGATGGGAAGATGGATGGAGCCAAATACAGGGCAATCTTGGAAGAAAACCTCTTGGAGTCTGCAAAAGACTTGAGACTGGGGCAGAGGTTCACCTTCCAGCAGGACAACGACCCTAAACATAAAGCCAGGGCAACAATGGAACGGTTTAAAACAAAACATATCCATGTGTTAGAATGGCCCAGTCAAAGTCCAGATCTAAATCCAATCGAGAATCTGTGGCAAGATCTGAAAACTGCTGTTCACAAACGCTGTCCATCTAATCTGACTGAGCTGGAGCTGTTTTGCAAAGAAGAATGGGAAAGGATTTCAGTCTCTAGATATGCAAAGCTGGTAGAGACAGACCCTAAAAGACTGGCAGCTGTAATTGCAGCAAAAGGTGGTTCTACAAAGTATTGACTCAGGGGGCTGAATAATTACGCACACCCCACTTTGCAGTTATTTATTTGTAAAAAATGTTTGGAATCATGTCTGATTTTCGTTCCACTTCTCACGTGTCCACCACTTTGTGTTGGTCTTTCACGTGGAATTCCAATAAAATTGATTCATGTTTGTGGCTGTAATGTGACAAAATGTGGAAAAGTTCAAGGGGGCGGAATACTTTTGCAAGCCACTGTATTTGTGGAAATGGAACAAACAGTGAGGCAGAGGTGGAGGTTGGAGTTTAATGACTACATTCTGGCAGTGTGTGCAGTCCATTTAATTAATTTCATATTTACATAAATTTAAAATGACATAATTATAGTAAATTGTATTTATATAGTGCCAAACAATAGACACCTCAAGTCACTTTATATTGTAAGATAAAGACCCAACAAGAAAACAGAGAAAACTGCAGCAATCAGACGACCCCCTGTGGGCAAGCACATGGTGACAGTGGGAAAGAAAAACTCCCTTTTCACAACCGTTGGGGCAACCAACTGTTGTGACCAGTTGGGGGTGAGGGGAGGAAACAATGGCTTATGGGAAGCAGAAGTGAGTTGTGGGTAATATTTATAGGGCACATGGGGACCACAGGTGACCAGGTGAGCATTATTCTCTTGTGCCCTTGAGTGAAAGTTCTGCACTGTAACAGGAAGTATAACAAATAAATGAGAAAAAGATCAATCTGATGGGTCCCAAGATGCTGTTGATGCATTAATCAGATTATGAACATTTGTAAATGTTACATAGAAAAGCATAGGAAAAAATGTTGTGAATGAAGCTTGTAGTGTAGATCAGAGTAAAAGGGTGAATAAGACCATTACATTTAAACTCAGGTAAGAGTTGCTATAGTTTAGTTGCAGTTAGTTTGACATTATTTAACTAAATATCAGAGTCCTAACTAAATCTAAGGGTTTTAACGCACATTTGCTTCATGTGTTAAGAAAATAACTGATTTCCGCCATTGCTGAATTTTAGTTCAAGCATCAAATGTTGCTTTTAAGCCAAAATTAGTGAGGACCAAGTTGCAACCTTGTGACTCATTTCAGTGCTGGACCTCCAATTACTGCCATGATTAATTACAGATTCAGATTTTTATTTGATTCGTGTGTTTTCGGAACTGTAGCACATCTCAAGCAGCTCATCTAAACTCAAAGTCCGCTGATTGCTTATTCTGGAGCTTACAACCCCATCACATGATCCTCGTTATCAGAGTTTTCTCAGTTGCGATGAAAGTACTTTCCATTATTTGAAGGTTTTCATTTTTCCGCACTTTTTCCTACCATCATTTTCAACATTTGTATAGCAAATGAGCAAACAAATCATAATAGAGGGGAAAAATTAACTGTTACTGTTTAACAAAATAAATCAGTTTTATGATGTTTGAAAACATTTGTACTCATACTTAAGGCTGATTCGGTCTTGTGCAATAATGTTCTAAATAGTTGTGTTTTATTCCAACCAAAGTTGGTGTAAAATATACCAACATATGCTTTTTAAGAGCACAGAAACTGGTGGGAGTATAGTGTGTACTCAAACAGTGTATACAGAGTTATATGTATGACTCTGATGATTGCCAAACATGCAGTGAGTTAACCGGCACTTAACTCAGCAGCATCTTCCTGAAACACAAAACAAAACAAAAGTCAAAAATTGCTGAAGCAGCAGAATATCACACTTGGGATCACAAACAGATGTGCTGCTTCTGCAGAGCCTGACAGAGTGGCTCCCTGACAGTGCAGTGACACTCGAGCCAGGGGTCTCCTGGTGACAATATCGTCTGTTTAGCATCCATCACACACTTCTATAAATGTTCTCAAGCTGGTGGCAACCAGAGCCGAGTTTAATCCAGGGCCCTCGGTGCTGGAGTAAAACCGCAGGGTTTTACCGAGGAAGAAAGGAGCTTTTCCAAAGATGGGACAGTCATCATCTTCCTCACACAACCACACACAAACATCTATCTTTCCCTTTCATTTCCCAACAACTCAGACTCCTCGCAGAAGCTTTCATGTGTGTTGAAAGGCATCAGCTGGCTGCAGTACACACAGCATTAAAGAACACTTATCGAAGGCGAGCCTCGCAGCTTTGATGCAGATGTGAAATGAGAAACGAGAGAGCCCCAAAGATTGGGGCATAACTTGAGGAGCATCAGTGTTGTTTCACGTGTAAGCCTTCAGAAGACTGACTGGTGATTTGTCCATCCTGCTGCAGAACAAAGACCTGACTAACAAGGGGAGATGTAGTGAGTTGTCCGATGGGTACTGAGGATACTGAACAGAGGAGGATGTGAATAATCTAACCACTAATTGTCATTCATTTCTTATATATATATTCATGCCCAGCAAAACCGCTCAATAGAACCATCAATGCACATAATAACAACCACCTTTTAGATTATTTTAAATGGCGATATTGTCAATATTAATGTAACAGATCCATTTAATTATCAGTCAGAGCTTTACTCAGCCTGCAACACTACCTTTACAATGTGCTTTGTGACTCAGGGGGGTGATTTTGACAACAGTGAGGCTATTTAGGTGTTTCTTTAAGTAAAAATGCTTGCAAAAGTTCAGCAGTAGAAATTTCCCTTAATTAAAAACTTTGAACCTTTCAGGAAAGCGATACAGTGTCTTTAGTGAGATTTTGTCCTTTTGTGTCTGAAAAATCTGTGTAAATCACTGCAAGTCCTCTGATTAATATGTTTTTGTCCTAATTGGAGAGGTTTCATTTCACAATTTGGCTCAGGAAGGCTCAGAGAAGTGATTGATGAGTATGAAATCATGTGACAGGCTCTGCAGTCATCACATCTCAACATGAACTGAACATTTAAAGGAGATGGATTTGTTGGACGGCAGTCATCACCACCATCATGAAAGCACCAAATGTGATGCAGCATGAGAAAAGCCATCGAAAGACACGGCCTGAGAATCCCAGCTGTGCAATGACAAAATCGAGAACATCCGGCTTTTCCAAACATTTCTGATGTTTGCTATCTTAACTTCCCTGTCTCTGCATATATTTCAAAAGTACGTCAAAATCAAATGTATTGAACCATGTCTGATACTTAAACTGTAAATAAACAATGCACAAATCATCGTCCTGCTCAGCACAGCCACACACGCCTGTGGTGCAACGTGACCAGTCAGTCAGAAAAATCTGTCCCATCAGTGGTGTTTGTAACATTTCTGTATGAATGTGCTACTATTGAGTATTTGCATTTTTTCTAAAAACTAATAAATAAAAGAACTGACACAGTTACGTTAAACATAGATAAATGAAATTTGTTTTTGCATTTTAACCTAGAAGTTTTTAAATTTTAGGAAACATAGAAAAGTAAGGAGTGAAAATGTTGCATTTTGACCAGATTTGTGACCACTAAACACATTAACTTGTGCAATATTTTGGAAGTTTGACAGGGTCCAAGGACCTTGGACCAAGTCACACTGGCCTAGAGACTGGTCTGCAACCATCTGGCAACAACCAGTCATGAGGGAGGCTTTCTAAACTAGTTGTGAAGGGTTGCTGGAGGTTGATAGCAGTCACTGGGAAAATAATTGCCAACAGTCCAAGTCATGCAGATCTACAGACCGGTCAGTGACTCCCTTGCAACAAACATATATTCCTCAACCAGGCGGCAAAAACTTCCCTGTGATTACTTTGGTCGCTGGCATATTGCTGCGCTGCTGGTTGGAAGGGAAGACAGACTGACAGACTTGTCTGCAAAACAAAGTTCAGCAACTCTCCAAGCTGCAGTGAAACTCTTAACACTGTGATGCAAACTGGAAATGGAGACGGTGCCTCAGTAATGCAGTCAATGTGTTTTAAAAGCTGCAACTAGAAGTTTTGCAACTTTTTACTTTGAAGTTGACCCTTCTCCATTTCTCATTCGGATTATATGTTTTCAAATGTTACTAATACAGTTGTACTTAGCAAGCATTTGCAGACAAACATGAAAACTACATGCAATCATGGCAATCTGTGAGCAACCAAAGATTCATAGGGAGGTTTTTGATGCAGTGCCTTCTTTGCAACCAGTTTCACTCAGCAAAAGCCAGCCATGTCCAGCAACTACTGCCAGCTAATCAGGGAATACACACTTTTTCAAATACATGATATAACTGCGGTTGCATTTTGTCCAATATGGCAGCCGACTCTTTGAGCAATGTGTGCATGATGTCACATGAGAAACCTCAATAAAGACCAAAAACATTTTGAAATCAGCCTCAAGTGGGCCAACACCTTCCAAAGACATTTTCCCCCTTTATTTCTTTAGTCTATCTTCTTTAATTTTCCTGGTAAACATGCTTGATTTGGAGATTTCTCACATTTTAGGAGATATTCTGCATCAATTTTGTCTTAGTTTAAATAGCATAGAGGGGGAATTAAAGCAAGGAGAAAGCCAGGATATGCCAACCGAACATAATAATTCACTTACATCTATTGAAGGACACATTCCCTCTGTATGGAAGCCCGTTTCCGCCACTAAAAAAAAAAAAAAAAGGATCCATAACTCAAAATTTCGAGTTATTTTCTCGAAATTTCGAGTTATTATCTCGAAATTTTGAGTTTTTTTCTCGAAATTTCGAGTTATTATCTCGAAATTTCGACATATTAACTCAAAATTTTGAGAAAAGCAACTCGAAATTTCGAGTTAGTAATCTACGTGAATGACGTCATTTCCATGTTACCCGGAAGCTGAAGCCCTCAGCTACAAATGCTACAGCTAAGCTACCGGTATTACATCCAGTCGTGAATGCACAGATTGCTGAGTGTTTTCAGCCTGGCTTCACAAATGATGAAATCCCTGTGTTATTAGCTGAATCACATGGTGTTACTATCAGCAAACATACTTTAATTTGTTGGGATCCGTTTTTGAGTGCGCGGTCCTGCACCATATGCTTCCGGGTAACAAGAAAGCGACCTCATTCGCGTATATTTTTGATTGGCAGAGCTAACTCAAAATTTTGAGAAAAGTAACTCGAAATTTCGAGAAAATAACTCGAAATTTCGAGAAAATAACTCGAAATTTCGAGTTATGGATACTAGCTTTTTTTTTTTTTTAGTGGCGGAAACGGGCTTCCATACCTCTGAGATATAGCTTCATTGGGTTTTTTTTAAAGTTGTTTTGATGTTGGGTTGTTCACCCTCAGCGTCTGTCCAGCACACATCCACACTCATGGTCCATTAGCATCGACTAATGAGAAAAGGAGTGACATGTGTTTTTTGATCCCGCAGTGAATGTGCTTTTAATTATCATGAGCCCTTTAATTCAAACCTTTGGAGGCACTGTTGCTGCATCAGGAGACTGAAGCTCAAACTAATCAATCTTTATAAACAAGCTTCGGGAGGATTTTGTTGTGGGGGTGAGACGCTGCTCTAAGAAAGTTACTCAGAGCTCAGTGCCATGTCCTTTTATAAACATAAGTGAAACTCTTGAGTCAACATGGAAATCATTTTAATGGGAATCATGTTTTGATGACATGTGTGAGAAAAAAAAAAAGGAGGGGAGCTCCCTGGGAAATCCAACAACGCCTCCTTCACACCTTCGTTCGAGTTCATGTGAAGCTCTGCAAAATGCATTATGGCTGACTTGCACACACGTGATTTCTTTGCTGCATGTCTTTCCAAAATGAGAGTTGCAATCATGGTAGCGTATTCTATAATTGTGTCATTACTAACACAAATAGCTTAATGCTTACTGAAATAACAGGCAGGTGAGCTGACAGGAGTAACAGATGCTGTATTTTCTTAAGGGCCACGTCCTATAATGTAACATGCAGTTTTTGCACTTAAGACATATGCCACAATTAATCCTTAAACACATCATAAGCCTCTGCTGTTCACCAAAGTCAAGGAGCCATCTGGAAAACATCCAAAAACAGCAGGACACCCCTCCCAAAAAGACACGCGCACACATCACGTCACAAAACCAACCCCCAAGAAAATCAGGAAGACAGATCCATGTCAGTTTTCATGAGTGTTTTACGTCCTTGTGCACTGTAGAACAATGTTCCCTTTAGGTATACAAGCTTCTTCTGCTTACCTATAGAGAGGATGGTGGGGGGACTTTGCTCCTGAAGTTGCCTCTGCCCGATGTCTCAGAGCCCCCACCGTCACACCAGAGAAGACACTGTGAGGTTTATTTGAATTCATCTCCCACTCACTCGTCCCACTACCTAACCAACTCCTCATTATCATTGTTTTATTATCTCAGCATTGTAGTGGTAGAGCCTTTTCAAAGAGGCTTTGGTCAACAGATTTCTCTGCAAGACCGAGCCCCTCGCGGTATATTACCCAGATTCAGGCTGTCACTCTTCACGGGGTTCATGGCTCCCTGCCTTTTCTCTCGTGGCCTCTCTCCCCTCGATGATGGAGCAGATAAGCATGTTGCATGCCGAATCACTGAGCTATGACAAAAAAAAAAAAAGCCTTTCTGCTCAATAAGACAGATGTAAATAATTGTTGAAAGCAATATAGGGCCCTGCGTCGTGGAGTCCGCTTGATGTTTTGTTTGGCTGCGAGTGAGGTGGCTCAGTTTCGTTCAGGTCCTGAATTGCCTTTTCAAATGTTTAGTTGAGACTCTGCACAAATGAAAAACTGCACAGACTGAGGCAAAAATACATAACTTACCACCCGAATGATTTGGGAAGGGGTGTAATCTGAGCATGAAGGTGGCTATTTTTAAAAACTGCCAACGCATACATGCATCTAAATGAAAGGAGGGGAAAAAGAGAAACAAAGCACATTTAAATAAATACTTTTTTTATTCTGTTATTGGCTTTTTACAGGTACAAAGCATACAGCATGTTATAGTTTTATCAAAAGTGGAAAATACTGATGTTACATTTGTAACAAATGTAAAAAATAAGTCTTCAATCTTACTTTCCCCGAAAGTAAGAACATACATTTCAGCATATGAAAATATTCATAAAAACACAGCTTAAGTAATTTAAGTTAATAAACAGTACAAAAATGTAGAAACCATACATGTCAAAATAATGAACAGGGACGCCAACATCAAGACAAATGACTCCATGATTGCTCATGAATTTAAAAAAAAATGTACACAAGTTCATAGTGTTTTAGTTGGGGTCATGTTTACAGGATTCATACATCATCATCATCATCATCGTTGCCTGAAAACACTTGGCTTGTCTGACAATGTGGTTTTGTGACTAACGACACCCTCACCATCATCCCTCCTGAAAAATCTCCTCTCTTCCTGAACTTGGGCCCAAAAACCAGAATAGTTCTGTCCCGTACTGAAATCCTCAAATGTCTGTAAGGCAGGGGGCTTGATTAAATCTCACTTTTGGAGCGTTTAGCCAGTCCTCTCTAAGAAAACACACCAGGGCAGGCAGACGGACAGACAGAGGGATCATAACATCGGTGGGGTCTGCAATACCGTGCGAGCAAAGCAATGTTCATACTTTTACACTGAGGGCTGTGTCCCGTCACCTACAGGTGCAGTTAGATCAAACACACATGCTTCCTTTTAAGTAAATTAGAAAAATGATCCTAAAAAGACAGAAACTGGGAGATTTCTCTTGCTCTATGGAATTCTCTTCCTGTGAGTTTTTAAATTATCTACGCTCTTATCTCTCCGCTGCGAATGTGACAGAAGGTTCTGGAAAGGAGAAGCAGTATTGGTAATAAAGAACAGAAGTGTTTAATCAAGATAATGTGAATGGAGTTTTGCAGTCACCAAATTGAATTCAGACATGGACTTCTTTCTTCAGTGTCAGTGGATATGTTGTAATGAGGCCTCAGAGAGATGAATGCACGAATGTACAGTCTGAACCTAGAAAAGACTGGTAAACCATTCCAAGGTGGCTCATGATGAAATCTGTTCTTTTACAGGTGCCATTTTTCTGCCTTACTGCATTAAAAGTCGTCTTATTATTTTGAGTTATGCAAAAAACATGAAGTCCAATGTTCTCTGGAAATGTACAGTCTTCTTCTTCTTTTTTTTTTTTTAAATTGGAGAACGACACCATATTGTACAACATTGTAATAAATAGTCTCATACATATTGCTCAGCTTCTCCTTCATTAAGAATGGTCACTGAGCCATCTCCACTGTTCATTTCAATGTCTTTTGCTGCCGCATTCTCGGGAAGCAAGGCTAAGTCCTTGAACACATCTACATAATGCCCAAAGCCAGGGCCCCAGTTCAACAGATTGTCCCAGTTGAAGCCACCGGCTTGCTGACCCAGTTTGTGGGGTAGGGTGTAGTGCTGGTCAGTAGAGGGCATCTGGGCAACGCCAGGCCCTCCTTCTGCCCTCCGACTCGAGTAACGCCTCTGTTTAAGCCTCCCGCCGTAGTCCTCGTCGTCAGCGTCTGACTCGTTGACTTGCGAGAGCTTGGGGACCCGGGAGCTGTAGGACACAGGCTTCTCCCGGTCATACTCCATCTCTGAGCAGGTGAAGGAGTCATGTGAGTCACTTTCTGAAGAGGACTCTGGGGCAGGAATGCCATCAGCGGGGTTACGAACCCTTGACAGCGGCCTGCGGCAGTCCTCCTCTGAACTGGAGCGCCCGTGGTCAGCGCTACAGATGCTGGGGTTGCGTGGACGTGGAGTGTTAAGCCGCTCCACTTCCTCGATGGACAGCCCCACAGGAGGCCCCGTCTCCAACGGGATCTGCTCGATCGGCTGCTTCAGCCGACTGCCGGGCCTCGAGGTGTGGCCGTGGCCGGCCATGGTTTGTGGACTCTTGCTGCGCCTCCCCAACCGGGTGGCGTAGTTGAACATGGGTGGCGGTTGGCACATATCATTGTGCAGATCCAGCGGGCTGCCCTCACGACGAGCCAGGTTGAGTTCTCTGGTGGGAGTGTTTCGGTAGAAGGAGGAGGGCTTTGTGAACGGGGCTGGAGAGTGTCTGGAGAGAGGGTTTGGAGTAGGACAGGCTGAGTGGGAATGGCTGAGGGGGGTGGATCTCAGTGCTTGGGTGTACTGGGGCTGGTAGGTGTAGCTTGTTGCTCCGAGAGGTAAGGGAGATTGCCTGGCGAAGCCCAGCGGGCTGTGTCTCTGGATGGAAAACTTGGGCGTGTGACTGCGAAACTGCTTGTAGTGTTGGATGATGTCAGCATCCGAAGGAGCAATACTGCTGGCATTGTCTATATCATAATGTTCAATATCTGCCTCTGGGGCATTGCAGGGGGCACAGGGAGCACTGGGGACCGTCTCGTTGTTGTGAGGAATGTCTGTTTCATCATAGATCAGGTAAGGGTTTTCCCTCTCAATGATGTCTGGTTTGGGGTTCCCTTCCGGTTGCTTCCGTACAGTCATGTCATCTCCATATGGTGGGATGTTATCTGGGTCGTCGAATGCTACATTCTCGCTACCCTTCTTCTTTTTCTTCTTCTTCTTCTCCTTGGGTTTCTTTTCCTTGGGTTCCTTTGGCACTTTGGTCTTGTTGCGGTCCTTGCAATGGTTGCACAGGATCAGGCTGAGCACCACCAAGGCAAGGACAGTGGCACAGCTGCCAACAATAGCTGGCACCGCCCAGATGGGAAGGACCATTGTCTCTGATGTGGGACTGGGGCTGCAGACAAATCCACCATTATTCGCCGTGTTGCACACGGTACCCTGAGGGCACTCGACTCCCAGACAGGCCACCAGGGTCTCACAAGTCTTGCCTGTGTAGAGCTCGGAGCATACACAAGTGAAACCAGAGTGGGGGTCCGGCACGCAGCTGCCTTGGTTCTGGCAGGGATTAGAGGCACAGTCGCCAGGCGGGACACACTGGTATGTGTACCACTGGTTGACGCACATGAGGCCATCCCAGCATGGATTGCTCTCACACAGGTCGGGACCTCTGCAGCCTATTTTGACGGATGAACTGGTCTTGGTTAAAGTGACGAGGCTGTGCTCTCCCATAAATGGCAGGTTCTCTCTGTTGTACTTCACGTAGGCCAAGCAGCCGTCAAAACCTGTGGACAAAAAGAAGAAAAGAAAGGGCTCAGATAACAAGAAACAGCCAACAGCAGCTAACAGGGACATTACAGTGGCCTGAAGGGGAATTGCTTCTGACTGCCACCAGACCGAATGTTTTTTTTCAAAACGTCTGCTGAAGCTGGATTGCTTCCTCATAAATACCAGGAACTGGCAACTATAATAAGAGCTGAAGGAATTTTGTTTAGATGGGTAATTGGTTCAAGCTTAGGATAAAAAGATTTTCATCATGGAAAGCACCTCCTCCAATGAAAAAATAGAAAAATCATATTCTAAAAACTGGCAGAATAAATCACTGGTCAATTTAAGAGAAGAAATATGAAATATTTTCTAACAGAGAATCCATCGTCAGAGGCATTATAGCTTCAAGACATCCATCTGGGTTGGATGAACGTCTCTGTGTCTAATTTAATCTCTTGCTTTGTGTGTTGCCTAACAGTGCTACCTCACCGGTGCAATTACATTTTTATTGAATTTATCCCAGTGCAGATTAAATCCATTTGTGTCTTTTCATTAGCCCTCAGAAAGCGAGTACACAGCGCTACACAAATGCTCAGATACACACTGAGTTAGGGGGTGGGTTCACAAACAGTCTGCCACAGATCTGCGTGCTGAGGATATGTTTGTTTTGAAATATGCCCCAGTCTTTGTGTAAAAGAGGTTGACAAATCATCCAAATTGCTCATTTTTACCATATTAGTCCATAGTATTAGGTTAGTTTTTCCCTCCCCTGAAACCCTGAAATTTACTGTGCTGCATTACCTCCTCCTGGAAACCCTCTCTTTCACCTTTTCCAAACTGTTCTTAACTCATGCTCGAGGACATCTGATCTGTGATTTAAATCTAAACTAAGAAAAGAGTCGATGAGGCTTCACAGACAGACGCTCCAAGGCGAAGTCAGATTAAATTATAATTAGTTATTTTGTCCATAAATGATACTCTGATAAAGAAACATTTATTTAACTACCGTAAATTCATAACTTTAAATCTTCGCAGTGTCAAATAGAAATAGATTTCAGGCCAGTTACTCAGAGTCTTGTTGGATCGCCACCAAATATGGTCAGCAATTGAAAGAGCAGACTATTAATTCATATGCAGGAGAAAAAAAAATGAGTACTGAATTCATAAAGATTCATGAGCTCACGTGTGCTGTCGCATACTTGTGCTATATGTCCATGCACACGCCTTTAGTCTGCAGAAAAGCTTTCCATAACATGTAAAAACACTGCTAGATGTGTAACTTACGCTGGGTAAAGAGTGAATGAGTTTTTCAAAATCATTAACATGTGTGTGAAACTATTGTTAATTGTATTCCACTTGGACCGTCATGTATCTAAAATTTGATTTTCTTGACTAAATGTGATGAGTTTTTTTAAAAAAAGCCTTTTTAATGAGAAGGAGGAGGAGGAGGAAGAGGAGGAAGAGGAGGCACAGGAGCTGTTCTGACTAAATGCGATTTCTTTAGACACACCAACAGTCTTGTGTCAGGATCTGTAGTGGAATTAAGGAAGGGCAAACTCCCCTCTCTAACTTTTCCCATTCAAATTTGTCCTGTAATTTGGGGGTTCAACTCTGCAACACTACAGTCACAGTACATTAAAGTGAGCTCTTAGCAGCCAGTTACAAGAAAATCTGGCAAACGGATGGTGTGTTTCACCGTCCCACTCTGCCACCAGTTCTGCAGCGTCAAGTCATAGCAACAGTGTGTAGTGTAGTTTTCTGACAGTGGCAGCAGTATGTGTTGTTTAACTAGTGATTATAGGCAGCAAACCCTGTATATTGATAAATAAAACTTATATGGAAGAAAACTTATTGTATGTCTTCCATTTTTAACCTTTAACTATTTATTCTATATAGATAATATATATGTTACATATAGCCTCTCTACTTCTTAGTCCACTAACTTTGGCTAGTTAAGCTATATTGATTGTTCCAACATGTAGAGAGCAAAAAATACTATGTGTGAGTGACTACTGTTAACCAAAACCTTCTGTTACAAGGAACAACATGCTTTCTCTCGATCAACTTCTGGCAATCATCTTGGTCCTTTTCAAACCCTGGAATTCTGAAGTTATTTTAGGTGTCTGGTCGCAGACAGGGTATGTCATTGTGAAGAAAAGGTTTTATTTTGCATGGAGCTTTTTTCCAAAAGTTTCAGTTTTCCTGCCAATTCCAACTAAATTATGGAATTAAATAGTGGAAAATCACAGCAACAGTTGTTTTGAGGCAGTTTATATTGTAAGGTAAAGACCCTACAAGAATAGAGAGAAAGCCCCTTGGCGACAGTGGGAAGGAAAAACTCCCTTTTATGAGGAAAAAACCTCAGACAAAAGCAAGCTCAGGGGTGGGTGGCCATCTGCTGAGACTTGGTTGTGGGTGAGGGGAGGGAGACAGGACAAAAAGCATACTGTGGAAAAGGGACAGAGATGAATAATAACTAATGATTAAATGCAAAGTGGTGTAAGTAAGTGAAGAAGAAATACTCAGTGCATCATGGGAAGCCCCCAGCATCCTAAGTCTATTGCAGCATAACTAAGGAACTAAGGAAGGCCTGTTCCAGCCTTAACTATAAGCTTTACCAAAAGGAAAATGTTTTAAGATTAATCTTAATCTTAGAGAGTGTCTGTCTCCCAAATCCAAACTGAAAGCTGGTAAAGATTATATGCAGGAAAATGTACACCCCAAATGCCCATATGTCCACATGTCCATCATTTTTACTCTTCCCCCCAATAAATGACAGGTAACAGCTACACTGTCCAGGCTTACCTGCTCCAGTTTTCTGCTGAGCTGGCCCCGGCCCAATCCCACCAAGCGAAAAGGTTAAAACGCTGAGACCTCCAAAATCCTGTGTGGGATGTTGGATGACCCTGGGTTGGCCGTTGTCCACCTGGAGCACAGTGGCTGAGCCGTTCTTGACCAGCTGTAGCGTGTGCCACTGGCCGTCTGAAACCACTGCGTCTACCACGGTGCGCTCCACCTTCCCCGCAACGCCAGCGTCTGAGATGTAGTGGATGTTGCCGTTCCTCAGCTAAGAGAAGCAAATTTTAGATTTTAGTTATTCGCTCACAGCTCAGAGTGATCAGAGTAAACCGGATCTAGCTGGCTTTGGTAAAAACATGCATATAAACAGTATATAAAAGACATTAACAATCATGTGAATCTGCAAACTGCCATTATTTCTGATGTCAAGCATAAAATAAAAATAGTCTTTGAAGAAAGTCGAGATAAACAGTGGTTAAAACTGCAGTTTTTTAGATTAATGCAATAAGTTATCGTGTCAGTATCAATCATGACCGATGAGAGGAAGTCTTGTCTCAGTCCCCACAAAACTACCACAGCAGTGCTTTCAGACTATGGTCGGAGATCGAAAACAAAAATGCAGCTGGATGCTCATACTATAAATCTTTCTCCCACTGGGACACACTGCAGTCAATCATGTTCTCACAACTTGTGTGTGTAGCTACAGTCACTCAGCCAGAAGATGATCAGAAGCTCAAGCACGACAAATTTAGGGAAAGCGCATATATTCCAACGGCCACAAGAGAAGGCTCTTTACTGAAGAGGGACGACGATTGTGCTTTAAAAAGAAATTAATCAAGCTCGCTTTGGCACGCACAGCAAATTTGTGGCTTACACTGTGTATGGTAATCGCATGTGTTCTCCCGACTTCGATGGAAAAGTAATCCTACCCACCTCCCCCAAAATCAGCAGTGATAAGTCGCTTCCGGAAGAATTGATGTAAAAAGGGAAAAGTGGAAGTCTCCCCAGCCAAAGAATACTAAGAGCTCTCAAGCTGGAAAACCAATCAAGGAGTTTATCTATTAAACATCTTGTTTTTCATTTCTCAGTTTATATAGTTCTCTCTCAACATATGTACACCCACAGTATGTATTCCCCTACTGCTCTTTTGTTTTTAGGTTTCAAAGCACTTATAATACTTTTCTGGACTATTTAGGAAGCCGCAGTGGTGATTTGATGAGCACCAGAAGCTGTTCAGTGGCGGAAAACAAAATCATAAGAGACAAAGCCCGATGCTGAAGTGGGAACGGGTTGATGCTGCTGAGACTGCAGGGTGTCTACATGGAAACTGAAGAGGATGAATGAACGCTCAGGCCTCCTTGGGCAGCTGCCCACGGTCAGGCAAAGGGAGGAGGGTGTACTGAACAGGACGAGAAGAGAGAAAAGACAGACTGGAGTAAAAGAAAGTGGGTGAGAAAGACGGGGTAGATTTCCTAGAATGAAAGTGGAACGTAGCACACACAGAAATATATATTACCTAGACATGTTTAGGATACAAATGTTCAAGGTGTCTTAACAGTGTATCAGGAGCTGTGGCGTAAATACTGTTAGTGATGCAAGATACTGCCTGGTCTACAGCTCTGTCATACCAAAAGAAGCTGGTATGTAGATGCTTAAAATATCATCTACATAGTAACTTCATAGATAATCTATGAAACATCAAAGACAGAAGCTTCATTTTACTAGACCAGGGCTTTAAATTTTAGTGAATAGCCTCCCTTTCTAAGCATAGCTACTTATTTACTGTTCACAAGCATGATTTGGAAAGCTTTTATTGTGAAATTTACTCTTCATTGCCAACTCATTAAACTCACACACAAGGCAACCTTCCTCACCTTAACAGTAGTGTAGTTACTGCTCTCTTGCACATGCAGCAGAGTGCCGGTCTTGCTGCGTGTCCTGAACTTGACCTTCAAGTTGCTGGGACCCATGGGGTCAGAGGTCGTTCCCTGCAGAGACCGTCTCAGCAAGATGTCACGTTTTGGGCCCTGCTTCAGGGTGTAGTCCAGGCGGCCAGTACCATCCAGAGACAGAGCGGTGTCGGCTGTCATGTCTGTGTGAGAAAGACAGAAAATATCTTGTGACTTCACACGAGTTTCGCAGGCGGCTTTTAAACTTCCATTTCCACTCTGCTCCTGGCGGACGGTCAGGTGCAAATGATTTTCCTAATCCGACTGCCATAACCACGAATCGGTCCTTCCATTCTTACCAGCGATTACTGATATCTTCCCATAACATCATCGAGTCAGTTTTCAGAACAGCCCGTGTATCGCTGAGCAAGATAATGATTTCTAATAGAGATTAAGTAGGAAAATAACTGAAATGAAAACTGCAAGCCATCTCATTATTACTTAGTGGGATGGCACGTGAATTTTGTGTGCATGTTAACTATAAACCTGAGGCATTGCTAATTGCATCATTTCATTTCAAGAAGCAACAAGCCTTTTGGCATATTTCATTATTACTATAATGAATATGAGCCCTCTTGCTAATACACTATTAAAAGATTAGCATGTTATCCAGGATAAATAGCCATATGAATGTTAATAAAATACTGATGTGATTATTTCATGAAAGCAGTGTATTTATGAGGATATTTGTATATTTTGGAAAAAGGTAAAAAAGCTCAAAAGTCACTTTTAAGTTTTCTATTTAAAATGTGCTTAGAAATAAGAGCACAGATGAAAATGAAACAGAATTTTAACAAATTATAAGATTTATCAACAGTCACTGAGACTCAGAAAAATTGGTGTTGGTGAGTTTTCTTACTGTCAGAGACTGACTGCAAGTAGTTGCAGTGACCAGTTCCTGCCGAGAGATTGAGCCTGCAACACATTCAACCTCTGCACGAGCACGGCTGGACAGGTGTGGGAGGCAACCTGTGTCTAGACAACTGTAGTCTGACTTGAACTACATTCCATCTGAGACAACTGCCGTCTAATTTACTGATCCAGACAGATTCCCAACATGTTGCAATCAGTCTCAGTCAGTCTGTGCTAATGGGTGCAACTTCTCTGCGATGGGTCTCTTTGCAACAGGGGACTCAACTCGGCTGGTTGTATTCTGGTTCTATTCCCAAATAAGAGCAATGTTGCTGAGCACCTATGTCATTTTGTAGCAAAGTCACCGTTCTGCAGTGACTATCGCTATTTGTAAGATTTTGACCCTGAATGTAAGCAGTTATTGTGAAAGTAGATGGGATTTTTCTTGCTAATTTATCACAGTTAATTGGCATATTATCTCCAAAAAATTTCCACAAAGTTGCAAAATTGCATGTTCAATGCACCAAATCACAATAATTTTGGTTGTGCCGCAAACTCCAACCACTGTTTTCTCTAATAGGACTGTAGCACAAGTCTGTCGTGCCACTTATTATCTGAGGATGAATGTTTCTGTCCCACATTCACAGGGTTCAAAAATGTAAATCTTTACACAATCTGTTCTTTAAATTAAATTAACCAGGGCCCTAGAGTCTACATGACATATTTTATTCACGGCATTTCTTGTTGTTGTTTATTTTTTTTCTTTTCTCTTTCCAGCAAACAATACATATGGCACTAAGAAAGCCTGCTCTGCTCCATGTGTGCTAGAAGAAAATGTCTCTCATCCTTTTTTTCGTGCCAGTAAGCAAACCAGCAGATTTCCCACAAAATCAAACCTGATGGCAAACAGGGAAAAGCTCGCAGTAATGATCTTGTTTGTTTCCAGTAACAATATCAAAGTCTTTGAAAAAAATCTGGTAATAATTACCGGTAACTCCGCAAAACACAATGTTGCACCTTACACAGTAGCTATAAGTTTCTGTCAGTTCTCATGTGTCTCAAAGGGTTTTCTGCATTTTTTTAGGTCTCTGATGCAAGTCGAATTTATCTCCTATAAAGTACACAAATGCTTTGAAATGAAGCTCAGAACCCACCGATGTGGTCTATATTAAGCTACATGGTGCAGTATGATGACTCAGGAGGGATAATTCATAAATAATCATGGCAGAATATTCCTAAGTAAGTGCAAACTCAGCAAAAAGAGAGACTTCAAAGACATATACTTACATTTCTCACAGAATTTGCCAGTGAAGCCATCCACACACTGGCATTGTTGCCAAGACCAGTGGTCCACACAGGTGCCCCCATGTCTGCAGGAGCTGGTGGTGCAGGCTCCTTCCAGTCTCGGACATCTACGGACACAATAACACACAAACTGACAATCAGACAGTGAATTTGACAAGTCAGCCACACAGACGGGGGGTCCGCGGAAAAAGGAAACTCCAAAAACAGGAGCAGATGAGCTGTGATTTCTCTTCCCGTGCGGCAATACAAAAAACCCCATAAAGAACCTCAGAGAATTAGCATATTAAAAGATCTGTCCTCGCTTCGCTATTCACGAGGAAGACAGTGAGGAAAAAAATTCTCTGGAATTCTGCAATTGGTTTCCCCCATCAAAAATCTTCCATTTGTACTTCAAAAAAAAAAGAAGACATCTTTTTAAAAACTCCCGAGAGGGTTTGAAAGTGTGAACAGATGTCCCACAGCGAGAGTCAAGGAGGTTAGAGAAGACGGACAGATGGGAAGAAGAAAAAGGAGATGGAGAGAGGCTGGGAGCGGGAGTAAAGGGGGAGAGGTTGGGATGCGGACCTGTCAAGGATGCCATGCGATGCCAGCGCCTGACTGGGCTCCAGCGGGCGGCCGTTGACAGCAAACTCCATGATGCAGCCGACAAAGTCGTGGGTGGCGACCTGACCGCGCCGATGAAGGATGGGTTCTATTGACCTGACGCCTCCCACAGAGAGCCTGTTGGGCTGCACATCGAGGATCCTACAAACACGCACACAGATAGATGAACAGGAGTGCACAAAGACTTAAAATGGATCACGACAGAAAGGAACATATGAGCAGAAACCCAAACGCTAAAAAATGCATTCAAGTATTCAAAGCACACACACAGACACGCACATTTTCACAAGCTTACACAGAAAAACAACGTGGGTCAGCGAGTTTCACAACAATATGGTCCCAAGACCCTTGCAAAATAAACCTTTGCTGATCTCTGTGGCCTTTCCTCATCTGCCAAATCTGTCTCTCACGCATACACACATATAAAATACGCACACACACACACAGCGAAAAACACACAGGAAAACATGCACAGTCTCAAGTTTTCGCCCCACAGGGCCTGGCTCTGTGCAGCAGCACTGGTCATCCAGTAATTTAATGACGGTTTACATCATATATCACATATTTGCAACAGATGACTTCATTCTGACTTTGAGTTATTTGTGTAGAAATATGTAAGAGAAAGGCATTTTAAGCAATTTGCATACAACGGAAGACTTAGACAGTAACACAGGAGTAAAGGTCACAATGCTTTGTCTACAGCATTAAGGAATTTTCACTATAATAAAAAGAATTAAAGGTCAACACTTTAACCAGAATAGCCATAAAAATTTAGAAAAAAATATAGAAATATTTGTTTGAACAAAAGTAAAGTTTCATTCTTTGCTCTCTACTTTAGAGATTAGCACTTAATAGAACTGGAAGCATCACTGTGAAACTAAAGGTTGAACCTCTGCAATTCATCTCTAAAGTACTGCTTAAAGAAAAACAGTTAAGGCAAGACAAAAATATAAATTGCTGCTTACTGTTATGAAGCTTCCTAACAAAGTTCACTTTGTTCTTATGAATCATCTTGTGGGTCCTTTAACTCACAAAATGTCTAAATTAAGCAAAGGGAAATAAACCATGCTAAGTTTATCCTGAGAAATGGCAGCTGAAACGTAAGCTGTTTTCTCATTTTCAGATGTAAACTTTGACAAGTGTATTGAGAATGTCAGAGGAATACAGTCGAGACCTTGGATGTTGCGTTAGATGTCTTCTCAGTCCTCGAAATACACAGTTTGGTTTACACGAGTGCCTGAGTAGAGCCTCAAGGACACACTTGGAAATTAAATGGAATTTGTACTAAGGAGGTGGCAGAGTAATGAGTCTTCTAAGGTAACCTCTAGAAAAGTTGAAAAGTTCAAGGATACAGAACATCTGTGCAAGCTGCTGCACATACAGCAACATTTTAAAGCCATAAAATGTTGGAAAACACGGATCGTCATCCATTGACGAGAAGGACAATATGTGGTTAATTAAACCTCTTGATTATGAAGTGTTGATTCACTGCAGAGCGCAACGCAACAGCTGTAAAATATTAGACAAGTATGCTCACACCAGGTATACAAAACCTTTTGGTTATGTATGACTTTCCATTATTTTTACAGTTGTGAAAAATTATTCATCAAGTTTTCCAGTCCTCAGAAGTGAAACTGTCAACAGCGCTTTCCCATTCACAGTTTCTACGGATCATAGAAACAGCTGTTCAGCGTACTGGGCAATACATGCATATATGTGTTTTTGTGTGTGTGTGCTGCTTTCTTACCAGTCAGTGTGCACTGCCACGTTGCTCACAGCACAGTAGCCTGGTTCCTGGTCATCACCACACAGGTCCACGGTCAGGGATGCAGCCTGCATGATGACAAGAACACACATACTGCTGTCACGTGTGATTCTCTTTAAGAGAAACAGCTGTGAAGCTACACTGACTCACACAATTATTGTTCAGGGAGGAAATTACATTTAAGTAAAAAAATGTTTCTGGAAGAGTGTGGTTGACATAAACACCAACAACATGTGTCACTCACTGTTATTTGTGGTGGGGGTGGGCCATAAAACACTCAGTCAATATCAGTCTATCAGTCACTTTTTCTTTGTTAAGAGTGTTTTTCCAGAATGTGGAAACCCCCCCCCCCCCCCGCGCTTTTCATTTGGGGCTTAAACACAGGATGCATTTCAAATTGTTTTTTAGCAAATGTATCTATACTCCTTTTGTTAGTGGTCAGTTTAAAGACAGTCCCATGTAAAAAAGGGACACATGCTAAAAATATGCTCAAAATAGGGCACCAGTGCTAAACCATTTTCTTTGCAGGTTAAATAAAATATTTGAGTAACTAAACTAATTTTATGTTATTAATGGAGCAATTCAATATATTTTGGACTATATCTTCATTAAAATAAAACAAAACAAAAGTCTACAACCTGTGGAAAATTGAGCTAAATTCTTGCCTTCAGCATCCAACAACCACCGACAAGTGGTCAAGGAATACTCATATTCACCTCATAACCAGTGGTTGCCAGGTGGTTGCAGACCAGTCTTTAGGCTTCTGTCACTTGATCCTAAATTGTCGCCATGACTGGCTTCACGTGTCAGCACGACCTCTATAGCCGTAAGCTGTTTAGCTTAGCACAAAACCTGGTACAGACTTATTCTGTCAGAGGGTTATAATATCCAGCTAGCATCATCTTTGAAGTTCAGTACTCAAAAGATTTTCCATTTTGTGCTAAGCTAAGCTGTGTGCTGGTAAAATCATATCCAACTTATATATGAAAGCGGTATTAATTTTCTCTCTGTTATACCAGATGGTGAATAAGTATTTCCAAAAATGTTAAGCTTTTTCTTTCTTCTAAAGATGGCAACAGCTGTTTAATTAAACCCCATATTGTGACAGTGAACGACAGAGGGACAGAGCAACCTGATGGGTGCTATATGCTTATTGTTCAAAGTTTATTGTCACAAGAGAACAAAATCCTCAAACCAATTGTATTTCCTTCCCGATTCCCTGCCTGAAGTATTTAAAGGCAAATTTCTAAACCCTAAAACCCATCAGAATGTGTGAATATAAATAAATATTTTCTCAAGCACCGTTGGCATATCTTTTACTCATGAGTTCTGGCACCATAAGCTGAGGGTTACTTCATTCAGATGAGTTACAGTATATGTTCCTGAACATTTGTGTTCCTAAGTCTTGTTCAGTGGTTAATGTGAGCTTTGTTCACCACAAGCCATGCAGTCACATTATTTTTCTTTATTTCATGAGTGTTCAATGGGAGAGGGGCACAGAAATGCCATACATTACAGCAAGCGTTTCCCGTTTCCCGTTAATGGGACAAAAGCTTTTGGCCAGATGTGGATTATTCTCTTTTCTCCCTCTGTGCTCAGAGAAGAAACGACCCTGCTAGAAAAAAATAATAAAAATGGGCTGGTGAGGAAACTGCCCGGAAAAGTGTGTGAACGTGTTGAAAAACCAGGGCAATCACGCTCCACCTCTCGTGGAGCTTAAGTAAATACGGACCACACTGGCTTGCATCTCTGACACAAATCATCCACAACCCACCGGGCACACACACACACAGAGTTCATTTAGTACACTCGTGTCACACCCGAGTCAGACACACGAACACACATAATCAAATGAGAAAAAAACTACAGAGACAAGAACGAGTCGAAGAACAACAGAACGCATTTGTGACTCCGAGGCGCCATAAAGAACATCAGAACCACATAAACATTTTATTAATGTTTTTCCTGTGATCAAAGGCACTGCAGTCATGCTTCTGCATTCACTGTCAACTGTCACGAGCTGTGCAGGAGGAATAATTTCTCAAAAGAAACCTTAGAAATGAAGAGCAAATGCATCCCCCAAAAAATGAGGAGTGTATTTTTCAGCTTGGCTAGCACTGGAGGAAATTTGAAGAAAGCACCACAGGAGATCATTGTTTTCCCCATGACTAATACAATGGGGTGGGGGGTGGGGGGGTGGGACCACAACCTTACTCTCTGTTGTGGTACATGAGCTGAGTAACATTTGTTTTGTGCTTGTTTCTAGGACAAATAACTCACCTAATCCAAAACTTAATGATTTGCTGCTGGTGTTAATCAGCGGCAGTCCTAAACTGTCAAACTGAATTTGAAACATCATTGTCAGAAGATTTGAGTTTGTTCTCACACGATATCACTGTAATTGGTATTAATGTATAATTTAATCCAAATAATGCTTATTATTCTTCTACTCACCACCAAAATGTGATCTAAGAGTACAGAAACACTGCATCTTTGACAAGAATGACTCATCCAAGGTTTTTCCTTTTTTGTATTCTCAAATCTCCATGGAGATTTCTGTTTATAGTTTCAACCACTACTCCTCTTTTTTTCATGCCCTCAAAGATTACTACAAACTCTGCAAAATGAAATTGATCAGCTTTTCAGACTGCAGAGCAGATGGTCCGGCACGGCAACACGAGGACAAGTATGTTGTAGTTGGAGCTGCCAGGCAGGAGGAAGGCAGAAAGACCACAGAGACGTTTAATGGATGTAGAGAAGGAGGACGTGCACAAGGCTGTTGTGACACAAAGATATGCCAGGGATAGGGTGAGATGGAGGCAAATCACCCACTGTGGCAACGCCTAAAGGGAGCAGCCGAAAGAAGTAGTTGTTCTCAAAAACAGCTCTAATCCAGTTGGCCTTCATTAGGTTAAAAAAATAAGCTAAATCTGACACAGATATGGTTCTGTTTGGGAGCTAATGAGTAACAGTTGAGAAATTTCACATTTTACATTAGAAATGACTTTTTCTTTTTCTTTGTTTATGGCACTTGGACCTGCAGTGTTAACCACGAATACAGAAGCAAAGAGAAACATGTCAAACTTTATGAAATGCACTTTGATGTTGCATTCAAATGCTTTTGCTAAATACAGTTAATGGTACTGTAGATTATATATTAAAGGACGCGACATTAAGATAAACTCACTTGGAACAAGGCAATATGGCTGTTTGAATTTTGACACTGATGCTTTGGATGCTTTAAAGCTGGAAACAGTTACATCCTTCCTTAAACTCTCCACTGAACCTTTAACTATTAACATTTTCCATTACTGTGGTTTAAAACTGACGTCTTCGTACACTGTAACTCGTTGGACTGAGACAATTTGCCTAACATTTATGGTATTTGACAATTAAAACTAATTCCTGCAGAGATGACAGTAACTGAGATGGTTGCAGTATCTGTGAACTCTCTGCTCCCTCTGATTACTTGGAGCCTTCACGGTGAAGCAGTGCATGACCGTGTCCGTGGTTTGCGTCTGCTTTCGGGATTGGCTCAGAATTTAGGTGCAGGAACGCAGAACAGACCTCAAGCCTGGCCACCGAAATGACCCGTAGCACCTTTTGCAAACACGGTGATCAGGTTCACTTTACACCGCTCAAGGGAGCTGGCACTTCAGGCGTGACACACTCACATTTCTCTCTCATTCTTCAACAGCCCCAACACGACCACCTTCGCATAATATTCACCGGGTACCATTTGCAGACAGAATCACAGCTTTCAACGTGTGCTGTATTCCTTTACACCCGTCACTCTGCACCATCTCAAAACTGACAATTTAACGATTTTACCAGCTTCCTATGAAACTCCCAGTGCACGGTGGGAAATGACAGATTTGAAGTCCAGCAGGAGAGCTACATTATAGAAGGCTTGACAGGGCCTAGCTGGATTTTTTTTCCTCCTCCTGCCTTGCCACTGCATTGCTGGCAGGGAGAAGCCTCTCATTCAGAGCACAGGAGACAGGATTTCAACCTTCATGGCCATTTTGGATCCTGGTATTGTAAATCACAACTAGCAATAAAATATAATTACAAACCATGAAAACCATAAGCTGAGCTACCCGTGGTTTGGGGAAGTTTAATTATCATCTGATGGTGCAAAAAAGAATATAAGGCCAAATTTGGAGTCAGCTTCAGCTATAAAAGCTCAGGACATAAATGCTATTGAATGTGCAGTCCCTTTGCAACTATGCAGCATTTTCTGATTTTCCTAAATGTTTTTGCTGCTAGACCCATAAAAACGAATATGCCACTTAAAGCAAGAGCGAATGATGAGAAACATTTAGAGTATGAGATATTTTCTATCGTAAAAAAACAGGAATTCTTACCATCCCAGCTCTCCTGGCAATGACTGTGTGGAACTGCCCATCCGAAACTTTTATCATGGTCATCAATTTATAAGTTCCACTTCCCAAGTTAAAAGAGAAGCGCATCTGTCCCTCGAAGATCTCCAAAGCCAGGAACTCCGCCTTGTCTCCGGTCTGGTTATCGTGGTTGTATAAAAGCAGCGCGTTGCTCTTCAGGGTAGCAAACTTGATATATATGTAGTTATTGTTGGGATCCAGAGACGGAAACTCCATGTAGGAGAGCTCCTCAAAGCCATAGCTGTTCAACTCGCAGTGCTTGCCGAAAACCCCTGAGGAAAAAAACAGACCGAAAGTGGAATCATGGAGGAAGCCAATGAATGATTCACAGTGCTGCTGTGATAAAAATATCTACAGATAAAACAGAATCTTTATCAAGCAGCATTATCTGCTTTGTATATAGAAGTAACAAAGCAGATATCGTAGCTGTGCGATCACAGTCTTGCAAAAGACTCTTCAAAAAGTTGAAAACTTTTTTTTTCTTGCATCAACTGGAGACTACTACTGAGGACAGCAATACAACACATGAAAAATGGAGACAAAAAATGACATGACAGTTTCCACATTTGTTTAAGAAATCAAAGGTTAAGAATGAAATAGCTGCTGGGAGAGTGCACATCTGAATTTGTCCATCTTGCTTTTCAATTTAGCGGGACTCTGTAATACCCTGAAAGTTTCCTACTATTACTTACCAAATGGACAATGACAGTAATATCCATCCACTCGATTCTGACAGGACCCGCCATTAAAACACGGGTTACACTCACAGTGATTGATGATGGAATCACACGTTTTGCCTGGGTTCACAGAACAACACAAATTAAAATGGATGGGGTGGCAGACAACACAGGAAAACCCCAAAGGGAACACAGTTCACTTTCCCCACAGGCCAAGTCATGCACGCCTTTCATCGCCTCACAGCTGAGAAATGCACTGCAAAAAAAAAGATCCATTTAACTACGTACTACACCTTTAAATCTCATTCAAGCTCAAACAACAATACGATAAAAGTGAAAACTGTAAGTTCACCTGTTTCAGTGCAGTTTCACAAAGCTATTTTGGAAATAGCATTGCTTGCCCAAGATGATATCATTTGACCAAAAACAACATCTTGAAACTTTTATAGGAAAAAAACGAAATGATCTCATTCAACTGGCAGATTCCTCTCACTAGGAATAATCAGATTTTCAAACTCACTGCAAATTATGTTTGGACGAGGCTGTTTTTTTTTTGGTTTTGGTTTTGTTTTGTTTGTGTGGGATTTTTTTTTGCAGGGCAGAAAGGCAAATAGTTGGAATGTACACAAATGGCCACCATACATACAAACAAACATATAAATGAAGTTTAAACATCACGATAAGGAATGCGACGTTGATAATACAAATAATACACTGGCTCCGAGAGAACAAACGGTTCATGAGTGGTTAAATAGAAAAAGATTGACAATGAACTTTTGAAAATGCATTTATGCTGTAAATCTTGAGACAAGTTGCTTAATGGAGACAGATTCTGCTGCCAAACACCAGTTGTGGAAACAGGAAGTTGAGAGTTCACCAGGAGGGCATGCAAACTACTGTAAGTCAATAGGTGCCTTTCTGCAGGAGGGTCATTTATCTTGATGAAACCTAAAGAATTGTGTTCATTTTTTATCATCATAATAAAAAAAGGACAGTAATGACTTGACTTGAGGCAAATTGCCTGCTACAGCCCGCTTTGAAAATGCCTTTCAGATGCTACAGTCAGAGGCTGAACAACATACAGGTCCAAATGACCTTGAATGTAATTCCACTTAAAAGCATATTCATTACATTTCCAAATTAAAAGGCCTGATTGGATCTGTTATAAAGCTGCTCATTTGTCATGCAGCTCAAAACCCTGCCAAATGAGAAATCCTTGATTAAGAAATCCCTGTGTATACAGTTGGATCAGAAATGTATCTGTGTGTGGCCAGAGTTGCATGCACATGAACACACACAATGAAATGCGATAGTGGTGAACTGCGTGTGGAGCCTAGACTCAAGTCCTGACTACGGTCAGCTTCGCATCATCCTCTTTATTAAAGCAAACATGGCGGGCTGATATGCATCACAGCTGATACCCCCCGCCCCCCAAACAGCAATCCAAAAATCAAACTGTTTTTGGCAGTGATGCTTGTATGCTATGGCTACAACACCTCCTGGAAACATTCAGAAGCAAATATTTTCATTGGACCTAAAGTCATCTGTGTGACTCCAGTATTGTGGGAGTTTTAATGCGCGCATGTGTGCGTGTCCCCGCGTGCTTTTTTCCAAGCCTAACACGAGTGGCTTTAAGGTCAAACATAAAATGTGACTCCTGCGTGTGTAGTACCTGCAAAGCCGGATTTACAGAGACAGTTGAAACCGCCTGGGAAATTCTGGCACAGCGCCCCGTTCTTGCAGGGATTGGAAAGGCATTCATTGACATCCCTCTCACAGGCCTTGCCGGTGAAACCTTCTGGACAGGTGCAGGAGAAATCCCCCACCAGATTATGGCAGGTGCCGCCATTGTGGCAGGGCGATGGCTGGCACTCATCGATGTCCGTCTCACACAGAGCTCCTGTGTATCCTGGCCTGCAGCTGCAGGCGTAGGGCTGCAGGGGGTGGTTGGAAACAAGGATCACTGGGATGCTTTCTTCTGTCTTAATATCAGGCCCGACACTGAGACGCCTCTTGCAGCTGCCTCCATTCTGGCACGGGTTGCGTGTGCAAGGATCATGGTCCACCGCATCTATTTGCACCCCGCTCTGTCTATATAAAATGTCTTTGATACTCTGGAAGAATGTGGCCACGCCGCTCGGGTTGACATATTGTCCGTGGCCACGTTTCACAGCTGCCATCACGAAAGTCTGATTGTTGAGCTCAAATGCTCCATAAATCAGCACCCCTGTGCCTAGTCCTGCTAGCTGAGAGTTGGCAATGCGTAGGAAGCTGAGGTAGTGGTTGGTGAGGAAGCTTTTGACTCCGTCAGAGTGGAGTCGGATGAGTATGCTGTTATCCACCGTAGCATTGTTGAAGCCCACGAAGAGGACTTTGGCTGTGTTACTAACTGAACCGTGGACACCGTCGCTGCTGCGGATGGTTAGGTCAAACGTTCCATCTGTTGAGCGAGCTTTAGAGTTGAGGTTGCACGTTCCAGTTGGGATACTAAACAGACCTGAAGATGGAGGTATAAGGGAACAGTGGAACCTGTCCTGAATATCCGGGTCTTGGGGTCTAACGTCTCCCAAAGAACCACCAGGAAACATGTTTCCAAAGTAGTGGACCAAGATTTCCATGGACCTGGGCTCTGAAGGGTTGTCATTCTGATCATTTATTTTCACGTGAACTGTTCCCGTGGAGGACATTTGCGGCACGCCAGAATCCTTGATCACAACAGAGAGGTAGAAATCACTAATCTGCTCTCTGTCAATCTCCCGACTTGTGGTTAAGACTCCAGCTGGACTAAGACTGAAGTAGCTTTTGGCAGAGCCAGAATTGAGGAGGCTATATAGAAAGGGGCCTTGGTTGGGTGGTAGATCTGGGTCAGAGGCTGTCAATGTTGTGACTGCAGTGCCAGCTCTCTGGTTCTCCATGACCTCAGCGTAGGTTTTAGTTAAAGTCGGGCCGTTATCATTGATATCTTCAAGATTCACAATCACCGTGGTGCTTCCGGTTGCGGGAGGTGTGCCAGTATCCACAGCGAGAATCGTCAGATTATACACAGGAATTGTCTCTCTGTCTAGCTCTGCAGCCACAGACACTTGGCCAGTTTTTGCGTTGATTGTAAAAATATTTTTATCAGACTCAGGAGCTATGGAGTAGGAAAATCTGCTCCAGCTTGGGACAGAGTCCGAGTCTCCAGCACTCACAAAAGTCACCAGACCACCGGGTGAGAGACCTTCACTGACCTGGACATCATAAAGTTCATTAGTAAAAACAGGCGGATCGTTTGCATCAAGAATAGTGATATTCACAAACACCTCATCAATATCTGCCCCACGGATGCTTCCTGCGTTCTTGGCTAACACCTTCAGTGAAACCTTCTCCTCTTTCTCACGATCCAGAGTACCTGTGACATAAATCTGGCCCGTCCTCTTGTTGATGCCAAAGCCCTTCTTTCTGCTCCTACCAAAAATGAGGTAGTAAACTACTCCATCTTCTCCTTGGTCTCGATCACTGGCAAATACTTCCCCTACCACTGTTCCTTTTGGAGCAGCTTCTGAGATTTCAAAGTAGTACTGTTTGGAGACAAAGCGCGGCACGTATTCGTTGGCTCCCTTTAGCTGAATGTTGACGTTGGCGAAGCTGCAGCGCTCTTCGTCTGGGACATTGAAGGCCTTGACTGTTAAATGGTAGACCTGCTTAGCCTCATAATCCAAGAAGCCCTGGGTGGTGATGATGCCCGTGTTCGGGTCAATAACAAAGAGGTCACTGTCTGACGATTGAATCACATAAGCCATGACCGCGTTAGCTCCCGAATCAAGGTCTGTACCATTCAGTTTGATCACGGTGGTGCCACTGGGAACATTCTCCTGCACAATGGGGAAGTACTCATCAGGATCAAACACAGGAGGGTTGTCGTTCACATCAGTCACGTGTACTGTGACTGAGACGTAGCTTGTTTTTGCAATCCAACCACCGTCAGTGGCTGAAACCCTAAGCTCGTGCTGTTGCTTTTCTTCAAAGTCCAGAGGGTGAGCTAAGGATAACACTCCAGTTCTACTGTTAAGTGCAAACAGACCCTTGTCGTTGCCTGAAGTAATATTGTACGTGATAAGGCCATTCATCTCTTTGTCTTTGTCTCTTGCAGACAGGGTCCTTATTGCTGTTCCCACAGCAAGGCTTTCAGGTACAGTAGCTGAGATTTGGCTTTGCGAGAACTCGGGTGTGTGGTGGTTTTCCTCCGTAACTGCTATACTCACTGTCGTCTGTGCAGACAACGGAGGATTTCCTTTGTCGCTTGCAGTGATTTTAATCTGGAAAATTTTATTCATATCTGATGTAAGCGAAGAGGCAACAGTAATCCATCCACTTGTTTTATCTAGTTTGAATTTACTAGAGCTATTTCCACCTGTCATTAGGTACTCTACCTCGGAATTAAGGCCAAAATCTTTCTTGTCCTGAGCTACAACCCTGAGCAGTCGGGTGCCAACTTTTACACTTTTAGTGACAGGTGTAAAGTAGCTGGGGGAATTAAACTCAGGGGGATTATCATTGCTGTCTACAATGTTCACAATAACTGTTGTCTCACTCATCAAAGGCTTGAGTGCTCGGTCCGAGGCTGTCACAATGAAGCTGTGGCGGTTTATATTTATACTGCTAGCACCTGTTGAGTTCTGATATTTTAACTGCTGCTTTACAAATATCTCTCCAGTGCTGGCATTAATTCTAAAATACTCTGACTGGGATCGGATGAAATAGAAAATTTTGCCATTGAAATCCTCGTCGGGATCAGTGGCGGACACCCGTGTGACCAGAGAGCCCACCTCTGTGAGCTCAGGATAGTCCAGATAGTAAGACGGTCGACTAAATCTGGGGGCATTATCATTAATATCAGTTATGAATACGGTGACATCTGTGCTTACTGTCCAGCCGCTGTCATGGGCAGACACTTTGACAATGTAGTGATTAGTGTCTTCTCTATTGAGTGGCCTGCTAATTGTTATGTCTCCTGTGTTTGGATTAATATTGAATGGAAGGCTGGTATCTGTAATTGAATATCGGCTAATGGCATTTGAACCGGCATCCTCGTCAGTGGTGGTGACTCTGGTGACAGTGTAACCCACAGGGGCATTTTCAGCCACTGTAGCACTGAAGATCTTGGAAAACCTGGGGGCATTGTCATTCACATCCAGTACGTTGATTAGTACTTTGACTATTGTGTTTTTGGGTGGCAAACCGCGGTCAGTGGCTTTGACTTTCAAAGTGTACAGAGCCACCTTCTCCCGGTCCAGTGGCCTGGTGGTTCGTATTTCACCGGTGGCTCGATTGATGCTGAAACTGTTCTCTTTGTTGCCCTCAATGATGGCATATTCCAGCTGTCCATTTGGCCCACTGTCCAGATCAACGGCAGAGACCATAAGCACCCCCTTGGGTGGAAGATTCTCCAGTATCTCAGCATGGAAGGGATCCTTATCAAATACTGGGTGATTGTCATTCACATCCAGCACAGCTATTTCCAATTTCTCATAAGAGGAGTAAGGTGGGAAGCCCTGATCTCTGGCCTCAATCCAGAGGACATACTTCTGTATGTTTTCATAATCCAGTGGATGTCTGATAGACAACTTGCCTGACAGCTGGTCGATATGAAAAGCATTATCCAGGTTCCCACTGGCAATGTAATATGACAGCGGCCCGCCTCTCATAGAAGACCCGGTCACAGTTGTAACAATGTGGTTGCTTGGCTGGCTTTCAGGGAATGTGAATGCATGCTCCCTCAACTTAATGACAGGGAAGTTTCCTCCAGTAACAAAGCGAACAGTCACGGTAGTCGTATCTGTTTTGGGATTAGCTCCGCCGTCTTTTACTCGAACTGTAAGTGTAACTTCTGAATTTCCAGTTAGCCTCTCATTGGCAGTGATGGCACCTCTGACTGGGTCGATCTTGAATTTCTCAGCATTGCGGCCCATCAGGGAGTAGTGTAGCTGGGCGTTTGAACCAGAGTCCTCATCAGTGACAGTAACGGCAAAGACCAAGGACCCTGAAGACATAAATGTGAATGAATGAGTCTTTGGCACAGTGATTTAGCAGACTAATTACTTATGTAGACATTAAAAAATAGAGTTTATTTTAGCATTTTAGTTAATTTTAGCATTTTCTGACATAGTTAAAATATTAAGCTATGCCTAATAACACAGTACAATGACAGAGCGAAAAGGTGCACACCACAACTTTTATTTAGCACCTTTTAATGCATGTGCTCACCTGCTGCAGTAGATGCGGGGATGTGGGTGACATAGGGGTGGTGGTGAAAACGTGGGGGGTTGTCATTAATGTCGGCCACTGTCACGGACACAGTAGCAGAGCTGGACAAGCCCTCGGGCTGGCCTCCATCTGTTGCCACTACCAGCAGCTGGTAATTGGCCCTGTCTTCTCGGTCCAGCAGGGAGCTGGTGATAATCTGTCCTGTAGCTGGGTTGATGGAGAACTGACCGCGTCCTCCGGTCAGGCTGTAGCTGTAGGATAAACACAGAAGGACATGTTTTAGTGAAAAACAAAAACAAAGACTGCATAGCAATTTGATGATGATAATGATGCTGTATCAGGAATTTTTGCAGTCATCTTTAATACAAATCAATATTATTCATTTGGTGTTATTGGATATCTTTTATTATTCTTTATTGAAACAGCAATTTTGAATTCATCCACACATAATTTCCTGGGCATTATTAAAGTATTCTGATTCTGACATCAAATACTTGCATATATATAGACTGTAGTTATGTAGTCTGCTACTCTGCACTGACTGAAGCACCTTGTTCAGTGCGACAAAGTTGCCTATAGAGGGCACTGTTTCAAGGTTCACATTAGCACAGTGAGGGGGGAATATGGTCAGAGATGGTCCCCACACTACACTGCGGTCACATCAAATCAGTGACATATTTAACTAAAGTGTCCATTTGCTTTCATGCTCTGTGGGGTCTAGGCTGCATTCTCCAGAATCATGCATTTGATTTATCTTCCTCATTGTTATATTTGTTATTGTGTAATCCAAAAATGACAAGAATTTTAATACTTATAAAAATACATGGTATAGAAAGCAAACAAAACATACATAATATCAAGTCAACACTCAGGGGGCTAAAATCTTTTGCTTTCAAACAAATATCAGGTTTCACCCTGTATCTCCCGAGTCTCCAGCAGGACCCAGACATAAATGTAAGCTGACACATACATGTACACACCAGTGCATATTTTGAAAAGGTTTCTTGAAAAAGCATCCCCCTCCAGAGATGGGATGACAAATTGCAGAACAATGTGTGAATGCAGTGCTGGTGCAAAGCTTATTTGGACATTGAAAACAATGTAAACTGTCCACAGATGCTTGTGGTCAGAACATAGTCCAGAGACAAGTCCAAGCTCGGGACTTACATTTAACGGGCTGTGAAAATCAAAACTAATAACTATTTGTAACCAGTTCTGGGCCCCGAACCCCTGATGGGTACATCTCGTTCTGTCATAGACAATTAACATCCTCATTACTATGTTTTGGGAAACTGGAGCACGCTGCGGTACCCCCAAATGTGTACCCAGTGGGGCTGCCGAAGAAAGAGAGGGGGCTGGACTTGAGTCAGTGTCCGGCCTGAGAGAGACTGGCCAGAAACTCTTACAAGCTTCCCCCTGGAGGGGCTTGTGAGTGTGAAAAAGCTTGAAAATCGCACCCCAAAACAATGACTTTGGGTTTTGACTATGACGCTACACTCCGTGACTAAATTTCTATCATCCATTGCAACATTGGTCTGGAATTTTACAGAGCTGGAAGTGAGTTAAAGAGTTTTACTGTATGGCCCCAAAAGGGTATTTTCACACCAGGGTGTAAAATCAGAGCATGAAATCAAACTGAAGCTGGCCTGACTGTGGAACTCAGTAGTTCCTGGGACCATATAGAGTGACATCTTATAAGAAGTGGCTTCAGTGACGTGTGGACACTAATGTTTTTATTTTACTCTATTTGATATTTCATGTTCTTTAGAAAAAGATCTTTGGGAAAACTCGGATTTTCCAAGTCAGTTCAGGGAATTTCAAACTTCAACTATCTGAATATGTTTGAGTGGTTTCATTTTATGAATCCTGTTCAAAAGAGCCATTTCCCACTTTGAATGATCAGAATATCTACAGCATACCAGGGGTCCCACTGACTGCAATAAGTTGGAGTCTGGTTGGAATAAACAACTGAAAATGAAAAAGAATACCTTATAACACCATTAACTCCCACGTCTGCATCAGAGCTGTTGACCAAAAGCACATCTGTCCCAGTTGGGGCATCCTCCATGATGGTGGTGTGAAAGATAGAAGAAGTGAAAACGGGGACATTATCGTTAACGTCATCCACCATAACTGTTACCGTCCCTGTCCCACTCAGTGATGGAGTGCCTGGAGATGGAAGAAAGAAAAAAAGAAACATGACTGACAGTAGCAGTTTACTTCTCCTTGAGTGATCACCTTAAAGAGAAGTGAAGGAGAAACTGACTCACTTGTTGGGACAGAAACAACTCATTAACCTTTCAGCAAACCGAATATGGAGATTATTCCAAGTGACAGAATTACAAACTCTGTTTTTGTGGGGACACGTGAGTGCCATTAAGTCCCCTTCTGACTTTGGACACATGATTTATTGTACACGACTTGTCATTTGCAGCAAGATCCACACTGAAGCAATTCACATTCCTGCAAAGGCTCGACCACACTGTTCCTGCTGCATTTAATTCAAGAAAATGTCTTTAGTCGTGGGTATGCACTTTCCACGGGTTGTACTGTCACATCAACGCACATCAGCGAAAAACACATCAAAGGGGCTCAATGTCTCTGAAACCAAATCTTTCAGGCGTCCTTCCTGGGGTCTTGGACGCTCACCGATTTAATCTCCACAGAGAGGTATCTATTTTAAGGTGCGCGGCACTGTGCGAGATATTAGAGCGAGAAGAAGTGCTATTTTCAGCAAAAATCCGACCGTTTTTTTTTTCCCAGAGCAGGTGACGAAACACGGTTTGCTGCGACCCGGGGGGATGGATTTAAATCAATAGCAGATGAAAACGAGCCGCAATGCAGAAAAACCTGAACAGAAAAAAGACATTCAGGCATCTGCCTTGCTTGAGCTGCCCTTTATAATCCATCCCTAAAAGGCACAGCGAACTGGCTAATCTATATTCCAAACATAAGCGCGAGTTTTCAGGCTTGTTACTGAAAGTCACAATATGGGATCTGGAGACATCCTTAAAAGCTTGATGCTATTTTGAGTTCTTAATGATTACCATATGGTTTACAGTATGAATAATACAAGGACAGAGAGCACCTGAGGACTGAAAAAAGCTGAGATGTGAAAGCCGTAGGAGCTATTTTTCCCACCTCTTACATGTAGTTGTTCCCTCCTGTAGCTCTCTTCAGGAATCTGTGTGAATATGTCAACTATAATACAACCAAATAAAAACATACACGATCCCGATCTTGTGTCTCATGTCCCTGTGTACTCAGCTGCTCAAAACATCAGATGCTTGAACTTGTGTACCGTGGAGGCCTGGATTAATAAGAGATAATAAAAAACATTTGGATGGTGGCCACCAAGATTCTCTCTTAATGCTCTTAAATAAAGAATCAGAGAAAAGTGGGTGCCGAGGGGTGGAGGGTCAGAAAGAAAGCTAGAGGGATTCTATGGCTTTATTGCGCAGCCAGCATGGATTAGTTATAAATATGAGGAAATCAGGCCAACATGCTGTTATATTTTGCACCAGTTCTTCTCATTTGGAAGTCAGATGAAACATCTTTGCTGCTGCAGTCTCCCGAGAGTGCTGTTGACACAATGATGTTTTTCAGTCATATTTATACGCCACTAAAAGGTTGTGTCAGAGGTTTATTCCTGTTAAAAGGGAGTTTTTCCCTTCCCACTGTCACCAAAGCGATTGCTCACAGGGTGTCATCTGATTGTTGGGGTTTCTCTGTTTTCTCTGTATTATTGTGGGTTTTTTAGTTTACAATATGAAGAGCCTTGAGGCAATTGTTGTTGTGATTTCACGCTATATAAATAAAACTGAATATCAATTGCTACTACCTTATCAGTATTAAAAGCAATATAATTTAGAGACCTGTGTATTACATGCAATCGGCGCTCCCTGCAAACTATGCTCAAACTACTTAAGAGTGTGTGTGTTTGTGTGTTTGAGCACAAAGAAAATCCTCCACAGGCTCTACAGCTGGGAATTGCTGACACTGAGTTCTGGGTCCTTGCGGGCAGAGAGCACAAAAGAGATCTTTCCCTGTGAACATCAACAAATTTGAACATTACTGTGGGGCTTGGATACCGCAGCCACTTCTTTCAGGAGGGCTGGGGATTCCTCAAAAAATGAGATTTGTGATAGTTTACCGTAACATCACTTCACTGCCTGGCTTTATGATAATAAACAGACATTTGGCCTCAGGCTTGTAATGCACCCAGGTTTTCTGGTCAGAACAGAAGTGGCTAACATTGGCATTCAGAATAAACAGAGCTGAATTCCAGAAGCAAAATAAATGACACAAAAAGAGGTGACAGTAAACACATTTCATCCCAAAAGAGACCCAGAAACCATACAACACTAATCTTTAGTGACTCATTACCAAAGCGAATCACTGAAGAGCCCTCTGCTGCTCTAGCTATACTGACTCCCGTGTTTATACCCATACATAGGCAATGTTGAATTTTGTATTTCCACCTTTACAAATATTTGTGATTATGAAAAATCCGCTTATAAACAACATTCTCTGCAGCTAGTTACACGGGACATCTGACCACAAATTTGGTGCCAAATACAAAGAATTAACAGTGGCGGAAACATAATCTGAGCATAAAATGTAAACCAATCCCCTCTATATAGCTTCATCGCAGACTTATTATGTAATAACCACAACATGTGTCAGCAAGATTATTTAATTAACATCATGCTTTACTGTAGCTTTCTAATCCGCCTATACTTGGACCCGAGGTATCGTTTGTCTCAGCAAGTTTCATTTGACATGAATCATCATTCAGGAGGTTGTTATAGCAATAGATTAGAGCAGCTTTCGCTCCTCCTCAGGTGATCCTCTTAATTGAGGAGCGATCCAAGTCAGCAAGGCGTCTGTATCACTTTAAATTAACCAGCAAGGAGCCGCAGGTGGTAAGTAAAGTGTGTTTGACAGTCAGCAACTCGCTAAGACTGCTGTTGATCAAAGATGTTCTGTACAGGCTGGAGCTGCTGATGGCTGATAAGAGGCTCTGAGAGCTAAGTGGCTTTGTCTACCAATGCAGTCAATGCAGGAATGATTTGTTTTTGAATATCAAGCGCACCGCAGTATTTTTCTGAACTTAACTGATACCGACCGAGCGCAGCAGTCGCATTTCAATAGCATTGTTCCCCTCACTAAGAGAGGAAGCCAGCCAAGCTAAAACGCTAGCACCGACTGTGTGCATCTATGTGTATGTGGAGCACACCGCCCTCCTTTTAGGCATTTCATTTTTGCACAGGATGTGATGTCACAACCTGTTTACTGCCTGTGAACGGTCAGCCTTCTCTGTTGGGACCTTCAAAGACTCTGTCACCCAACACATCAGGGACTCTGGGGCCCAGGGCACTGTTACACCAGCTAATCCTTAGCAAGCACAGAACAGAGACACCCCACCCCCTCTAACGCTCTGTCCAAAGCTGAACCTGCGTTGACCCAGCAGATGATAGGCATGGGCTCAAATTGAGGATTTTTCACATCTTTCTTGGTGTATCACTTCTCACAGCATCATGCAACTCCGTGCAGTTTCTGAACGTGCCTTCTTGGCCTCATGGGGCTAACTGATATCACATAACCCCCTGGCAGCTGTTACCCCCTCCAAGCATCCTGTTCGATGTGTAAATAGTTCAGATCTATCTTGTTACATTGCGTGGGATGACAGATTTAGTAAAGGAACACTATATCTTGGCAGGTATGCAAATGTATGTAGATGACAGTTGTTTCAAATAGTTATGGCTGGTGTGAGACATTGTTGAGATTCATATGACGGCAGACTAAATAACAGGGTCAGCGCTGCAGTCGAGTAAGTCATCATCTGTTTCCGATTCTTAAATTTCCTCTGCATCCTGTACCTGTAATAGTAAGAAATCAATCCCAGAGCATTTTTTTTAAACGTACAAAATAATCTCCGTCCAGTTCTTCTTTCTGTGGAGGGAGTGACTCAACAGGAGAGGAATGCTCTCCAAGAGTGCTGAGAAATGCCAGCATCTCCTCCAAACAGTCTTCGCTGGAATCTGGCAAAGCACAGGGAAGAGTGTCAGGGTCAATGATTTAGATTACTGCAGACAAGGCGGGTGTCACCTCGTGCACGGCAGGGATATGGCGAGGAAATTTGCCTGGATCTGGCAGAGCACAATTTGGCCCACCGCTGGACGACAAATGACATCATTTTACCATGGAAAGAGAACTGGTGGAAACTTGCAGCGGGAAGTCAGCTGCCTACCAGTGGCAGCCATGCACTGCGGTTAGACAAATATTTTTTCCATTGGCAAGTCCTGTCCCCAGACCCTTTCTTTTATGTGAGCAGTAGTTCTTAAGGTAAATTTTAAACTTTTATAGGGCTGCATTAACCACAGACATTAAAGACATTGTAAAGGTAATCTAATGCTATTAGCCTCCATGAAACAAAAACTATCCAAGACAATATTCAACAACATATGTACCAGCATATTTAGCATATTCAAGTTGATATTAGGAAAGCGTGATCAGTTTTGTTTGCATTCATAGCACCAGTATGCCTTAAGAGCCATAAGACAGATAAGGTAATCAAGGCACTACCTTACCTCTTGCCGATGTTTGTGCCATGAGCGTAATCCTATTTCAGGGGTTAATCTCAAGTCATTTAGGAAAGCAAACCTGCCCCCCCCCGACACTACACTTCTGGTGAGTAAAACCTCGCATTATTACGCACTGTCTCATTAAAATCTCATTCAAATGTCAAAGAAAATTGCTTTCAAAGCTACTGCCACTAGTATTATTTATTGTTGCACAGAAGGAATCGAGGTTTGAGCCGAGAGGAGTGTGCTGCCTCAATCAGTAAAGAAAATAGTGAACTCTCTGGCACCATGTTTCCATGAGGTGTTTTTGTACCAGAGCCACTAAGTTCTGATGTGATAACTCTGCCTTCTGTTCAAGGGTTTTCTCCAATGCAAGACATCAGACCGATGGTGTTCAGATAAAAGGTTTTTATCCGTGAGCAGCCATTACACTATAGCAGCGGTCCCCAACCTTTTTTGCGCCACGGACCGGTTTATGCCCGACAATATTTTCACGGACCGGCCTTTAAGGTGTCGCGGATAAATACAACAAAATAAAACTAGTACCAGTACCGAAAAAAAGAAGATTTATTCATAACACACGTGAAAAGACCCAGGAGAACCGAGTAAACGATAAAAACGATAACAAAATAACGCTGAAAACCGATAAAAACCCTGAAAACCATACATTTCACACCTGAGCCTCAACTCTCGCGGCCCGGTACCAAACGACTCACGGACCGGTCCGAGGCCCGGGGGTTGGGGACCGCTGCACTACAGGATAAAGGAAAAAGACACAGGCGTCAGTGCACACAAAGGGGCGCTCAAAGTGCTCGAGCCGATTCCTCCTTGCTTTAATTGAATCTCGATGCACCATTACCATTTAATTAAACGCAGCGCATCCCCTTCAGATCTAGGAATGACACAGCTGGATCAGTGACAACTAAAACAGAGTCCTCTGTTTGATATTTCACAATAACACAAGTGTTTGTTAAACTGGCAATGGGACTGACACTTAAACCTACCCACTAATATTTCACTGCTGCATCTGAGATCACATCTAAGAGCTTTCTTTCAGTTCGAATCACAACTGGGGGAAACTGGAAAAGCCTAGAATAACCCCAAGGAAGGAGTGTGCAAAATAACAAGCTTTCTGACTAAAGTAGACCAACTGACCATCTGTTGTAGCCTCCTCCATCGAAGAGATCCACAGAGAGGTTTCCCCATAAGCCTCTCAAGTCAGAAAGCATTGTCTAGCAAAAACATATGGCAGGGTCTAAGCACCTTATTAGTGTACATTACCGCTGGACAAATCACATTAACCTTTAAGAAGGTGCTGTGGCCATACTTTCTGAACTAGAGGGGGTACAAATACACGTGTTAATGATGATTAAGCTACGTGTTTTCTGACCGCCGCAGCTGCTATGAGGGTGCACGGCGCTGTGAGAGCCTCACGGGGGGTTTTGAAGGAGACAGCAGCGCTCACCTCCTGGGAAAAGCTGCGAGTCACCCCGAGTTGCTCAGCTTAAGCCGTGCTAAGAAGAAGGTTTGAGTGTCTGTGCTGGCACAAGAGATAATCTCTTCCTTTAATATACGACTGCCTGATGTTTTATCGAAAAAAGAAATGAGGAAGGACAAAGCTGGGATGTCCAAACAGCCAGGTTCATTAAAGTGGGAAGTTGAGGACAGGTTGACTTTGGGAAGACGAATGAATGTGTAAATTTATGAGACAGCCCATCTGTAGCCTGAAGCTTAAGGCTAAACGGTTAATTACGGTTTATGGACTGCGGCTAGATTGTGCTCTTAAGGGACAGCGTAAATAAAACACATCATTACTCAGGGGGGGTGAGAATTGGCTGCCAACAAGCCAAAATTGACATTTTTCTGCCTCTGAGAACCTGTTGCTTTGCGACAAAGCTTCTTTTAATGCAACCCTGTCCGGCACCCATGAAAGACCTCGTGGAGCCGAGAGCAGGGTGCAAGCTGTCCCACTGCACAGTTTGCCAAACATAACAGAGTAAACAGAGGTTTTCTCACAGTTAACAAGCAACAGAGTGAAAGGGATATCTCAGCAGAACACTCAAAGCTGCTACCCAGCATAAAGGGAGCTAGAATATTCCTAATAATATGGCAATGTCAGTGGCATCCATCAAATTAAACCTAGAATCTTATACAGCTCCCTGGTTATTTATGGAGTGCTGCGTCTGAATGCTTTTGCATAATTTCTTCCACATATGTTACAGATACGGGTTGGCGGTTTGCAAGCATGCAAAAAAAAAAAAAAAAACCCTATCGACAGACACAGAGCGGAGCTTTTTTTCATAGTTTAGGGCCCGTGGTGAAATTTAATGAAGTGATTTGCCTTTTGTGTTTTTATTACTGTGGTGCTTTTATTTGCTGTGTTGAAGAATATTTGGAAATCCCAATCTAGCACTGGGTCTGTGCACCATTCAGTGACTGCTTTCCATTTTATGGTGACACAGCAATACCAGCAGATCATAACATAGTGTGAGAGGTGGAAAACTTATACTGCCAGAATAACTTGCTCATAACACAACTCTATAATGTTCATACATGGGCCACATAAAGCTGAAATATGACTTTGGAAAAGTGTTTAAGAGCGAAAGCATGCACTTATATTCACATACATATTACACAGATTTTCAGTAAGCAAAAAAAAAGTGCGTTAGCAATGGCCACATGTAGTTCTGATGGGTTTATTTTTGTGAGAAAGTGATGTGGTAGCCAGGCTCCTCGGTGAATAAACATCATTAAAAAGTGGATCTTGCCAGGCCGAAGCACCAATCATTCAGCCCACACCACCTTTTTAATACACGCCTTCTCCCTCCTCCACAACTTACCAAAGCTATTTACACAAACATTCAGATCCTGCAAATGTTAGTGTGTACCAGAGAGTGGAAAAGAGAAAACAGGCGATAGGAAAAAACTCTGCAAGACCACATTGTTACTGCAGAGTTTTTTAAGAGCTGATCCAGAATGTTACTGCTCTGTTAAAGTTCATTTGAGGAACCTGATATTTTATTTGGCCAAGTCCTTTGTTGCCACTAGACTGCAGACTGGGTGAAACCATCAGAAATGGACCCTATTAAAGATTTTTTATGGCAAGTGTTGGACAGTGATCTAGCGATGTCTCGGCCACGTTTTAACGCCACGTTATCAGCGTACGCGCAGGACTTTGTTTGCTCCGTCCATGTTTGCCTAATATGACAAAGACTGATGGATATATGCTGGCATTAAATTTTCTCTGTTGTTTTTTGCTCAAAACCTGACGACAGGCTGGAGATTGACAGATCATTATTCAACCAAACAAGTCCAGGGGAAAGAAAACTCAAGAATACGGAAGGGTTTACACGCCAGATTCATGGGAGCCATTTAAGAGCATAAAGGATTCTGCTTTTAAATAGGCATGGTCATTAAAATTCTTTATCTGCTAAGCGGTCGTTTAGCCCCCCAAAACTCTCCCCTCACCCACCAGCCAAAAGACCATATACAAACAGCGCGGCACTATGGAGAGATGTGCTGGAGGGATGTGAAAGACATGGGATTTCTATGCGCTCGTATCCGCCATAATAGGCATGGGCCAAGGGATTTACTGTGCCTTCTCTTTAATAAATGTGGTCAAACGCTCTGCATGTCAATGCGCCCCGAGGATGCTCTCACCACCACACGCAGACTTGCACAAACTCGAAGGCAACACACAAATGCACAAAAAAACATATGTATGAACAAATAATCATTGCGTGTCTACTAATCTGCAGACACAAGCATAAGCACGCAACAAATCAGTTAATCGCTAATGTAAATCAAATTAGGTCAGTTTTTATAACTTTTATTAGTTGAAAGGGTTTCCAAAAACATTGAAAAAGAGGAAGTTCAAGTGGGAATACCTACTTTTAAAAAGATCCAAGAGATTAACAAAGCAAGGCAGACAGCAAGAAACTCCTGTATGAAAAAAGAAGCTTTTGGCTATATTACTGTCTCAAAAATTCATGGATTCAGGAAAAACAATATAAGAAAATAGATTATATTAATCAAAAGCATTAGGGTTAACTTTAAAGCTGATCAGATCACCTCAAACCCGACAAACTGCCGTGTGCATGAAAATATGTTCTCCACAACCACAGATGCCTACTTAAAGCCATAACAGCAACATTGTTTTGCAAAAGCATTTGCGACTCTGTGGGAGATCTCACTGTTGTGCATTCTTCCGAGCAGGCAAAACTTGTACATTACTAAGCAGTGGCTTGAAAATCTGACTTGCCTGCAGCTGATCCCAGATGTTGGCTGAGTAAAAACAACAGTCCGGGTCTGCGTACTCCAAACCCCAAATATCTTCATGTATCTGCACAACTAGTAAACTCAAAAATGCAGAAACAAAACAAATTCCCATAAACAAGGAAGGGAGACTTAAAAAAAGGAGAAGAAATATTCTGTGTCAGATTTCCTCTCTACATGATGCCTTGTAAAACACCTTTACGCAGCTTGTATGGATGCCACAAGTTGTGGGGGCTGAGCACAGACTTTCAAATAATTGCAGAAGTTTACCAAATTGTGTTCTTCTCACGAGCCAGAACACATTATGAGAAGCACCCAGTGGGCGCCTTTGTTTCCAACCATTTCATGACAGATTTCGCCGTTAGCACAACAGAGGGAGAATACAGGAGTTCTCTTAATGAGTTCACATGACAAGGGACCACTAAATCAAAAATGCACAGGGACACAGCTCTAGATATCAGTGTAGAAAAAGACTAGGATCTATTTATAGAATGTATAAAGAAAAAAGCTGAGTTAGAAAGAAAGAAGAAGTTTGGGATGTAGCAGTTTCTCTTAGTCATAATCAAGTTTTTAGGGCACAATGGCTGCAGGGAGATTTTCCCTTGGATTTTACATAACAACCACGACACCAGTTTTTCAGCAAGCAGACAATCGAGACGTTTTCTGAAAGAATAGGACGCCTTTGCATAAGAAATCCTCTGGATTTATTTTTCTCTATGTTCTTTATGTTACGACAGACAAAAGCGGGCTTTAACATGTAAAGATGAATGCGTGCGGTTGCAAATGGGTCACGTTAGACGGCAGACTTGGAGACATGTCTGCCCCATCCACCTTCAAACATTTCCTGACAGATAGCGCCTGGGAGAAACATTTCCCTCCACTGACTGAGGCCTCAAAAATGTGAGAAAATGCTGCTGGGTAATTTGGACTGTACTATGATTATGGTGTTTTTGATATTTAGATATTCTACCCCAAATCCCTCTTTCTGCCTTGGCATTGTACTGAGATGTCCTGTCAAAATATTTTGGAATTGTTGTCAGGGTTTTAAATATGGACGCAGCGTGAAGGGTACAAATGAGATCAAATCTTAATTAGCATGTTCACTTTGTTAAGCAACTTTTTCCATGTGGCACAGATCTCACAACAGCTTACTTTGACAAAACAAAAAAAAACAAAAACAAAAAAAAAAGATGTTTGAGCAGGGACTTGATTTTACTTGATTTATAGACAATTTTATAATAAATATTCTAATATTCCAATGATTAAATGATGAGGTAATGAATATACTGCTTAAGTGTTTTTCAAAACAAGATACTCCAGGCAACACCGAGCCAATTCTCACCAAAGTCTCTGCATAAAGTCAAAAATACACAGCATTATGAACGGTCACATGGTCAATCCAGGAATGAAACGGAACCACCCTGAGACCATGACGGCCGCACCAGAGGAGCTCAGGGAAACATATATTTAACTGGGATACCATGTGATTTGGCTGCAACGGGGATATGCATGTACTGCTTTAACTGCACATTAACTGGCCTCTATGCAATAACAAGTTAACCTTTTATCTGGCTATAACAAGCTCTACCGCAGTATCCAAATAAACAGAGGATGCTATTCAATTGAACCCGCTGAAAAGACTTCTGTGGATTAGGTCAAAAAAAAAAAAAAAAAAACACCCACTAGTTTGCAAGCTAAAAACTCCAGATTGTTTGGGTTATTGTGCCACACAAAAAGACCTCGGAGCAGACTATGAAATCAAAATGCTGTTTGTTGACATTGCTGTTACTTCATGACAATATTCTTTTTCAGCTGTGTTTTGCAGGCTGATTACAAAATATTGCCTGTGCTTTGCTTAAATTCAACAATGTCCATATAGGGACATATGCAATACTTAGAGCTCACTAGATAAACCAGATCATGGATGATAACTTGAACACGTTACACGTGGAATGAGTTCAGATGTAAACAATTGATTCTGGAATACTGAAACATAAGGCGGCTGAGCCTGCATAAAATAATCTTTTGCTTAAAAAGCGCCAAACATTTCAAGATGCTATCGGCTGCCTTCGCGGCTCGAAACCTTTAATGCAGTCATACCTGAGTCGGTGGCTGTGATCAGAAGGATGTATTTCTCTTGCACTTCCCGGTCAAGCGTCTCGGTCAGGCTCAGCTGACCGCTGGAGGACAGGGTGAACGCGCCTTCATCGTTCCCGCCGCTGAGCATGTAGCTTAGCTGACCATTTGCACCTTGGTCATCGTCTCTAGCAATAACCTGGAAATCATGAAAAAATATATTTATTTACAACAAACAGAAAAAATGTAAAAAAAAATACAAAAAGCAAAAGGTGAAAAGTACAAAATGGATCATTCTAAAGTAATTTAAGTTTGTGTTCGTTTTTTATACAAATTCCAGCCATAATTCCAATTACGGTGAGAAATCGCATGATGCTTTTTACTACATTTGTTTTTTAGATTTGATTTGCTGTTACTACTATCATGAGAACATTAGATAAAATTGAACTAAGTAAGAACTGAGACAAAACAGACATGAAATTGATAGGGTGGGTTGTGAAGTAGCTTGCAGAGACAGTGGTCTGTGGGCAGGCTGAAACATCTTAAATGTAGGATTTATATAAGATATGTAAACGTGAGGTGCAGAAGGGGAAAAAGATGAGCCATATGCTAACAGATTAGTCAGTATATGGCAGTCAATGAATTTAAAATAAGTCTGTAATTGCATTTGGATCATTAAACTTACTCTATTAGTAATGATACAACACACAGAGAGCCTCATTAGTCAGTATTTTGAACTAAACTTTACTAATAATACTCTTTTACTTCAGTAAACACACTTTTTTATTTTGTAACATTTTTATTTTAATTTGATATTTCTTCTTTTATGTAAGAAAAGATTGTAATTATTGTTAATTTTTCATTATGTGTTTAGTATGTGTTTTATTATGTGTTAACTTTTCAATTTTGCAGCTTTATGAGACGAGTTCATTTTAACCACATAATTAAATCTATTAAATAACTTCTTATTCCAGGCTTTGGGCACATTATCAGAATGCAAATGAAAGAAAAATACAACTGTAAAATATAAATACTTAAAGTAAAACAGTGTCCCTTTTAAAAGAAGATACAACACCTTCTTCTTATGAACGAAAAGCAATAAAACATGTTGACTGAGATTTATATGCAGCTAAATTAACTGAATGAGGTTAGTGATGAATAATTCCTCTCAACCTATATGTCTTGTACAGGATAATGGTAAAAGTTATCTATTTCTGTAAGTTCTGTAAAATTAGGTTCAGGTACAGGTTTTGTGTGTACGCACAGATAAAAGTTTCTTGGTCTGTATAAATAATCTTGACATTTCAGTGTGTTGAGCAAATAGACCGTTTTACATGGTTTAAAAGATCTTATATTCTTAAAATCAAAAATAAGCTGTTAACAAACTTCAATTTTCCTTTTTTTCTAATCCCAGGGAGCTTGATTTACAAAGCTGCATCAATTTAACCCTGTCTGCAAGTAACCCAGCATAACCACGGACCTCACTGAATCTCACAGTTGAGGCTTAATTACCTTCACGGTGTTCAGCAGCACCATGAAGGTAATTGCTGAGGGAAGGAAGATCATTACTTATTCACTTTGTCGAATCAGACTTTCAAAGGGAATCCACCAAGAAGAAAACCAGAGTCACACACTGTGGGCTGCTGTGGGAATTGCAGACAGACATCTATTTAATGGTTTCTAAAGTATAAAACTATTTGCCAATCGTACTTTGCTGCAACTACTCACTGGTGTGCCCAGATGCATTGTGGGCTTTCCTGTGCATGTATCAGTTAGGTATAGCTACATTTTGTGGGTAAACCCACTGCGCCTGGGCCCATAACTGTATCCTCATTTCCTCACTGGGTACACGAGTGAAAGTGCAATTTACTCTGTCACCGGAAATCTGCGTTTCCAGTCCATTTTTTATGTATGGCTCATTTAGTCATCAGGGTGGTTAGAATGTTAATCGTCTCGTCATGCAATTTAGCTGAGTTTCATATTTCGCTGAAATCCTATAAAGCCCTAATTGAGCAGAACAAATGATAGTTGTATATCATTTCTTTATCATTTCACCCAAGTATTTGCTGCAGCATTTAGCAAAATAAGATCACCAAACTTAGTGGTTTAGTGCCCTAATAGCACTCACACACCTGCACTTATTAAGTTAGTTTAACTACTACGAATTTGGTTGAGGCATTAAGCTTGTTAGAACCTTTTTTCACCCTGGAAGACCTTTCTGTGAATTTCACTTAATGTCTTGGCATATGAAAATAAATAAAGCCCAAAAACTAACCTGCAGAATGTTTTTCGGTAGGTTCTCAAGGTTCTCTTGAACATTGACAGTGTAAGGAGAGAGCTCAAAAACAGGTGAGCAGTCATTAACATCCAGTAAAACAATGTTGACTGTTGCTCGGTCCACCCTGGGGCTGCTGCTACGGTCTGCAGCTTGGACCACCAATGAATAGGATGAACGCGCCTCTCGGTCCAGCTGTTTGGCCACTGAGATCACCCCCGTGACAGAATCGATCCGGAAATCAGAGTTGGTGTTTCCCCCAGAGATAGAGAAACGGATCTGCCCATTGGTGCCTTCGTCAGCATCGCTAGCAAACACCTGGATGACATCGGTCCCCGTCAAGATGTTCTCCTCGATCTCGATGTCATAGATATTCTGCGAGAAGCTCGGGGTATTGTCGTTGACGTCCAAAACCACCATAGTCACATCCATTGTCGAAGAGAGAGGCGGTTCGCCCTTATCTGTAGCTACGACTGTGAGCGTGTAGTTGGAAAGCTCCTCTCTATCAAGTTCCCCAATCAACCGGACATCTCCGTCTATTGTACCAATGCTGAACTTGTTACCGAACGGGCCTCTGAGGGAGTACTCCACGTAGCTGTTGGGCCCACTGTCAGCATCTGTGGCTTGGGTCGTGAACACGACTGTGTCCACTGGAGTGTTCTCCTGGATGTAAGTCATCTTCTGAGAAGTGAAGGTCGGTGGGCAGTCATTGACATCCAGAAGAATGATCGACACTTGGGCAGTGCTGGTGAAGCGGGTAATGGGAGGTGGGGCTAGGTCATTTACTGTGACTACCAGGTTATAGAAAGACTGGGTTTCCCTGTCCAAAGACTTCTTAGTTTGGAGGACCCCATCTTTGGTGATGACAAAGTGGCCCTGGGGATCCCCAGATGCGATTTTGTAGAGGAGCTGTGCATTCTGGCCTGAAAAACATGGCAAGATGCAGGTCTTTAGAAGATAAAAACAATATCAGGAAGGTGAAAGTTAGATTAATCTGTTAGATTTTCTGCACCAAACCAATATGATAACTGAAAATACCTAAATATCATCTTCCATGCAGTTACTTCTTTCAAATTAAAAGACCTCATTTTACACTCTGATTTTTTAAATTGAGTTTAAATGAAATTATTTGATGTGGCCTTGAACAGAAAGGACAGCATGGTGGAGGTCAAATACTGATAACTCTGACTGACATCCATTGTTCTAGATATAACTGTTAGATATTCTCCATGTTTTTGAATTAGGCACTTATATACATTATCAACTTCCATTTCCACAAATTGTGCATGTGCAACAGCTCTGTGCTACTCTTATCATCCGAGTAGACAATCTATTCATGTAAAATGACAGATTGCTATCAGAAAGAAATACCACTGTAACCACTTCCTCAACTGATAGTTTTGGAAAATCCCTCTGAACTGAAATATTTATTTTAAGCGACATAACTACAATGTCTGTGAATGAATGGATGGATGCACTAAACTATCCAACCTTGAAATCTGGCCTAATCTGTACAACCGCCCTGGAAGTGGGGGTTAAAACAAGCTTAAATTGAGCATCTGTAATTCAACTCAACAGGGTATTCATGCGGAAAACGCCGCCACCTTCCCACACTCTTGTGTGCATTTACAGTTTACAAGTAATCTCTTATCAAAAGCTTGAGTGCTACGTCTATCTGAGTTTTGGCTACGCTGTCTAGAGCCAAAGTCTGGGGGTCAGGGGTCAGGGCTTAGGAAGCGCTAACAATGGCGGTGTTTTGTTTTGACAGTGCAGAGCGGCAGCTATATATCTGAGAGGACGACGTGGTCAGATTATGTGGACAGTGGAGAAAGAAGCCAGACTTTGGTTGAGAACTAGGCAGCATATTTCCCAGGAATGTAGGTCACAATAACCACATTAGGCCCGGGTGAAGCGATAATTACAGCAGAGGAGAGTAGCGGTGGCCGTTCAAATACCACACGCTTCTTCACAGACATGAAACCCACCACCTGAAACGCAGAAATAACTCCAGCCGCTTAATCACATGGTGAAGATGTTGTATTTCATCAAATCAATTATGTGCGACTCAAAATAAAAACGAAAAATAAAATGTAGGCTTGAGAGCTTCTGTGTAACCAGCTGTCATAACAAAGTGACAGGCCTCTGTTAAATTAATCTACTAAGGCTAGCTCACACTTGATTTATACGATGAGAGTACATTACTGCTTTAAACATGCCCACTGAGCAGCGTTTATGAGTACACTGACATCACCGGAATACTTCCAGGACTTAACTTGACGACTGTGTTTTCAAGTACAGTTAAAAAAGGCTCATCTTCAGACATATTTATCTTCAACAAGTGCCAAATAGTTCCAAATGTAGCAAAACATTTAGTGGCATATCAGTTTTAAGTCATCTGAACTGTTGCATAGAGTGAAATCAGTGCCACAGCTGCACTAGTATTTCTCATTTTGTCTGATAAGTGATGTTTAATACGAAACTAAGCTTACAAGAAATGAAAAAAATATATATAATTATAAACACTATATATCAAAGCATGGGAAAATTCCACATTGCTTATTTTAGAAGGGGACCACCACTCTACCTACTGAGGTATCCCTGCCCTTTTGTCATATTTAATATGGTTACACACAATGACGTGAGCAGCGTATGTGTTTATATATACACTCCACTATATATACAAGTATATGTAAAATTAATACTTAAATCACACCTTGATTTGACAAACGAAAGAATCTTTACTGATGTAAATCTTATCATTTTTTTCCAAATATTGAACGACATACCAACAATCAGGGGAGAAAAAAATCATCAACCCTTTGAGACCTAGACTCAAAATCACAGCCAAAGTCAAGGTTAAATATTGAAATCGCAGGTTCATCCAAGTTCTGTCATAATGTTGCTCAGTAATGTGTCCTCAGGTGCTTGTTGGATTCAGGTCTGGGGAACGTGAGGGCCAGTCACTGGGATCAATGCCTTCATCATCCTTCACCATTGCCTAGATACTCTGGCCACCAGATATTATCCTGCACCAGGAGGAACCCACTGCACCAGTATAATGTCTGACACTGGGACTTTGTCCTACTACCTAACAAAAGTCAGGGTACTGTTGGCTAGCATGTGGAGGTCTGAAGGGCACCTTCACTGACCCACTACCAAACCAGTCACGCTGGCAACATACTGCAGTGCTCATCATAACATCTCCAGACTCATTCACATTTGTGCTCATGTGAACCTGCTCAGACTGATATGCTGGTCCTGTTGTTGGATGAGCTCAAAAGTACTAGTCAGGTGTTAGCACATTACCATATCCTATGTAAATTCTTATATATACATACCATCATCAGCATCAGTGGCTCCCACGGTGATGATACTGGATCCAGGCGGCAAAATCTCAGAGACAGACGTGCTGTACGCGGTAGTGTTAAAAACAGGCGCGTTGTCATTTACATCCAACACATTGAAGTACACTCTGACTGTGCTGGCCTGCCCACCACCATCCTGAGCCTTCGCTGTCAGAATATAGTACTGCTGAGTCTCGTAGTCTAGCAGACGTGTCACGTTGAAAAATCCCGTCACGGGGTTCAGGAGAAACGTCTCGTCCTCGTCGTCTTCCTCCAGCGAGTAGGTGACCTCTCCATTCACCCCTGAGTCAGAGTCGCTGGCCAGGATTGCTGCCACGATGGAGCCTGTGAGACACGAGTTGTAACACAGAGGCGAGAAGTTCTTTATGGCCCTTTCGAAAAAAACTAACTGCAGGGGGTTAGAGACAGGTTTATTAATACCAGTGACTCAGTTATTGCTGCGCCAGTTGCTAAAATAACTGATGATTTTTTAATGTCTTGGCCTGTTCTGCTTTGGACTAAAAGCAGTCTCTGATGTTTTCAGCTTACAGCTGAGGCTGAGCACACAGCTAATCATTAAGTGTTTTATTAGAGCTTTACATGAAACATTTCTAAATGACACCCTCATTAATCTTTGATTACCAAAGTTATGCGTCTTTTTCTTGAGAGTTAAGTGGAGAAAGGAGTGAGGACGCGAGGCCAGAGAACTGTCAGTACTGTAGTAAATCCTGCTTGTTGCTGATAGATTTCCATATAAATCAAATATCAGTTACTGTCACTTTGACCCATTAAACTCATGATTTCTCCCTGAAGGAAGATGCACAGGAAAAAAAAATACTACAAAGAACTTACCCCCAATAATTTGTAACTGATGAGCTTAACAGAGAAGTCTAGTCTGAAGGGCTTTTGAATGAGATCAAACATTGCTTGTCTGCCTTTGCAATCTTGAATCTTTAAAGACATCTTACCGGGCACCATGTCTTCAGGGATATCAAATGAGTACGTTGCACGGGAGAACTTTGGCGTGTGGTCGTTCACGTCCTTGACGGTGATGTTCAGCGTCATGTCAGATGACTGCTTTCCATCGTCTGCACGCACCAGGAGGGAATATTTTGAACGTCTCTCCCGGTCTAGTTTCTTGGTGGCGATGAGATCTCCGGATTCAGGGTCGATACGGAAGCTGTCATCTGCCCCACTGATGATCGTGTACGTCACAAGAGCATTGGGACCCTGAGGTTAAAAAGAATGCGATAAGACCAAACAACAAGTTGGGATAGAGTCATCTATTTCACTCCAATATGATTTTTCCTTGTTGGGTTCCTAGTAAACCCAAACTCATTACTTGCAAGTGAGGATTTATAAAAACAGTTTGATTTGTTGTGCTGAACCATGATTGAAATTTCAATTCAATCAGATACAGGAGGAAGACCATCAGGCATCAAAGCAAATCTATCTACTAGGAAATTAGATTGTTTATTACATGTTAGCATGCCATGTCTCTAGGACAAAATATCTGCTTGTCTAGCATGAATGAAACCCCTAACATGGCCTTTTTCCACAGAGACAGTCCATAAAGTGGAGTCTTGTGATTTCAAAAAGGCCATGAAGAAGATCACAGATCAAGATAGTGACACCAAATAAAGCACAAGTGGGAAAACACTGAATTGAAGGGATTACATCTCACTGACCTTCACAAACAAACAAGCTTTGAGCATGCTAATGAGAAATCCACCCATCTTATCAGGACCTTAATGTTGTTGCTTTACCACTAAGATTTTATGTTAAGAGAAAATGTCTAGCAGTGTAGACAGAAGGAACAGGTTTTCTTGGACGAAGGCAACATTGCTGAACAACACAGAGGACCCCTTTATAAGCATAAATGACACGGAATAATAGATTTTTGGAAAGCTGATAAACCTAAATGGCCTTTTTTACGATTAAAGGTCAAACGAGTCAGAAAAAAATACGAAGAAACACAAGAGCTGAGTGGTGATATTCACGAGAGACTTGCGCTTCCTCTTTGAACTTTTGGGGGGTATAGTGTTCGTCTATAAATGCAACTAATAGATCATCTATTACATCGGACAAGTACAAGCGCCATAACACATGCGATCACTATAGCGAGAGGCTTTGGAATCAGAGACGGGGACTGAATGCACTATGACATGTGAATGAGGCTGACGACAGAGCTTGACGTTTACATTTGTGCTGGGGACAATAGGAGATCAGACAACTGTCTCACTCTGTGTCTTCTGCCAAAAAAGCAAAAGCAACATCAAAAAGCTACTGCTGCCCAGCGAGATGAAGCGAGGGCTCCGGTTACAGTTGGTTAAGAGCTAAGCTAAAAGAGACTCTTTCAGCTATGCCTGATGTTTGTGTGATGCTTTTTGATCCCCTTGGAACAATGGAAAGGCTTATAGGGTAGAAGTGCTGCATTAAGCTGGTTTTTATATGCGTATTGACACATTTACTGCCTAAGTGAATAAGCTGTGTTGAAATAAACTGTATGTACGCAGCGGTGCTTCATGGTAAAATCAGCTGGAGAATGATGTGTTAGTTGGCCGTTGTGGTATAAAGCTCCTCCATGTTTTACAGATTCAACCTCTCTTTGGCAGTAAAGCAGTCTTCAGACAAATATTTTTGTAAAACTAAAGAATTTCAAGTCGATCAGATCACTGTTTTGGTTTTTAACGTTTCCAAATCTATTGAACAGATAGTGAACTTGCATTTGTTAATATGAACAATATTTATTTATAACTGTTTATTTCATTAACTGGTTTCAATTACAGTATTATAATGCATATAATTGCATGTGTAAGAAAATAGCTGCTCCCTTATTTCTCAAGGGGAAACCACAGGGAATGGATCTGCATGCTTAATTTGGCACAGATTTTATGCTGGATGCACTCCCTGAGGCAACCCTCCCATTTATCCAGGGCTTGGGACTGGCACTAGGAATACATGAGTCCATCTCTCCTCCTGGAATCAAACCGGATTTGATATGTGTGTTCCCCTCTACACCACAGAGCCACATCTTATTGATTGTATCCCTCAATTGATTTAAGAATTCTGGAACTTGTTATTTACTTTTTGATGTTGAAAGACATTTGAAAGGTAATCACAGTTTAAATGGCTCACTGTTAAAATGCATGTGGGATTGAACAAACTATTTATACATATAGTACATAGTCAAATGCAAATGTAATGTTTTACTGTAGGATTCTTTAAAGTGATCCTGTCATTAAATCAGTGAACTCTGAAAGGTTAAAAACTTTAAGTGAATGTAGAGGAGATTTTACTGTTTGGCCATGTCTGACAGAAGAAAAACACAAGAAACTATAAAATATTCTCTTCCCTTGTCTAACTTTTTATTTTTTAACTGTCTGCTTTTAGGCCTTGTGCCTAAAAGCAGACATTTAACACACAGAGTAAATATAATCACAGGGCTAACTTCTCTTACTTGCTCTTATCTCTTTCCCATGGCCTGTTTTTTATGATAGATAAAAACTCTTATTGACGTCTTATTGACCTCGTCTCTCATTGCATTACCAGACTTGGTCTGAGATCCAGGCCCAATAAAAAATGGGGGCGATGAGGAGGACGGAGTGAGGTTCTGCTCATCGAAGGACCCTGCTGTCATCAATCAGTGGCTCCAGATCTGGCAACCTCATTAGCCACCTGGGCCGCAGTCCGGAACCCAACACCATGGTTTGCCAATTAATTTTCTGATAGGGTTCAAAGGCAGAGCAAGGAAGGTGGGAGAGGCCGAGATGGGGGTCCATCTAGGCTTCAGTCCAACACACACACATACCAACAAAAACTATAAACACATGCATTTAAAAATAGGTTTATTCTCTTTTAAAACTGTTTGATTCTGCTGAACAATCCCATGTCTTTCTCTTTTCGTAAAATCTTTACACGCACTCAAACACACTCACATCGACACTGTTCGCCCTCTTGACCTCCACTCAAGAGTCTGACTACTTTACGGCTCTCCAAAGACACGGAGGGTTGTTCGGAGGAAAAGGAAAAAAAAAAAAAAACGAAGGCTGGCCAATTAAACAGCAGCATTCCAGGGAGCGAAGCGCACCAGGCAGGGGCAGAAGGAAACTCATTTAGTAGATGAGTGGCTTTTGGGAGCACGCAGTTCCTATGAGAAGCGAGAGGTGCGAAGCAGACAGCGCCGGTGGGGATAGCAAGCTTCCTGTATGCAACAGCACCAAGACAGCAAGCCAATCATAACATAGACTCTTGGAAAACAAGCAATGTGTTGTCACTAACAGCTACAGATACAGAGAGGTAAGGATGACCCAACAGTCTGTGCTGCTGGTGTGTAAATCCATTCTACAAGTGTGCAAAATAGCCAGAAATCTCCTTGTTGTGGGTTTTTAGGCCTCTGGAATGCATTACTGTTCACTTGGAGCCTGTGCTTCCTTGCAGGGATCTCTCCTAAAACCCCCATTGTTGCATTTTTCTTCATTAATAAAGTTTTTTTCTTTTTTTTTTTTACCTGTGACATATTTTCCACATAAGGTCAGAATTCTAATAAAATGCTCACAGTCTCTCCAAAAGCACAAATGGCTGCATATTTCTTTTAAATGAGGTGAGAAACATTCTCAGAGAGGCCTAACTTGCATTACACAAAAGAGCAGCGTTTTATATTGATTTCCTTTCAACCCCACTGCAATCCCCTCCTCCTTTTTTGGGGTGGAAATGGGCACAGTGAAAAGCGGATGGGTAGAAACAGCATTTTAATACCCTCACACATGAATCCCACATGTAGCGCTGTTAAATTGGATGGGATCATTATGATGTCTGAATTCAGCCCGTCAGCTGGCCAACAGCTTGCACTCTTGGCTACTCTGCGCTGGCTCACACATGTGGCTTTCTCAACAAGAGCTCCAATGCGTTCCGTACGCTTAGTGTCAGCGCAACTTAAGTTTCCTGCGTAAGGATGTGGGCAAAAGCTTGGCTGGCCTCATATCTGGCTCTGAGTGAGAGCTGGAATGAAGCACAGGCTTCTATTTAGCAGCCTATTCATGGCAGCGCTGAAGTTTGGAGTAAACATCACTAGAATCTGTAATTCCTAAAAAGGCTCCTCTACATTCTCTTTAAGTGCTTCTTTTTTTCATTTGAATCCCTGCTTGGAAGCGAAATGTGACTTCTCTTGAATTCAAGTTCTTTAGGTGGGTAATTCAAGCACGGCTCATATGCATATGGGTGCTTGTAAGAATGAACTCTTAATTTTCTACAAATTACCGAAAAGCCTTTGATTTCAGCCTAAGCACCACAGGTCAAGCTTCTCTTAACTTCAGATATGTGGAAAAAGTGAACAACTGCACAATTTGATTTCAATACCATATGCTAAGCCTTTCAAGATCAAAACTGTGAATAGTTTGGAACTGAAAAAAGAAAATAATCAAATAACGTCCTTAAATCCCCCTACTGAAAAGACTGACTTGCCTCCAGGTCCGAGATTTACAGTCAATATAGTATTCTGACAAAAGAGAAATGGCATAAAGTGGGACTTTGTATGACTTTTCTCACATTCAGAGCAAAGAGATGGGAGCGAGGTAACAGCTGTGCAATAAAAACGTGTGGCCTCATAAGTTAACATTAAATCTGAGTCCATATTCCTGCGTTCTAATCTCTCGCCCCTCTATGGCCCGAGTCTTTCCACTCACTTCAACTGTGTCCTTTGGCTTTGGCGAGGGACCGCAGACCTTTGAGATGCCGGCAGGGCCTGCTTTTTGCTCGCGGCAGGATTTAATGTCCGTATCCTGCCGAAAGCAGCCAAAGATGGAGCCTTTGACTAATTCAGAGTGATACTGCTGATGTAATGTGAACTACGGGGACCGCGGAGGGACTATCAGGATGACAGGACGAAGAATCAATCGATGTTTCTGCGACACCAGCGGACTCAAGACATCTCAGATAACATCAACATTTAAGGGTGAAAATGAGCAGACTCTAAATGTGCGTGTGTCTTAGGGGAAAGCACATTAATTGCTACAAAGCGGTGATTTATGCTTTTGTGGTAGTGCGTAAGAGTTGAGGCAGGCAAGGATGGTGCTTTCCCAAACTGTCTTGGCTGCTTTGTGTCACTGTGTGGAGTCGCGAGCACGTGCACATCTGACCTTGAACTCAACTAACGCTGTACTCTACAACAGGCAATTCCCTATTTTTAATGAAATTTAATCAAATAATTAGCAATATCTATAGATGATAGTAAAAAATACAATTTCCCACAGCTAAAGGCAACATCTTTAAATCACAGCAAAAACCCAGAAAATTGACAATAATGTTTTTTTAATCCTGAGGTAATATACTGCTGAGATTTTCCATATACCAGGTTATGACTTTTATTGCCAATGACAGCGACTGTAAAATTAAGAACTGCTGTAAAAATAAATACTACCCTTATCAGAATAATAATGAACTCACAATCATAATCAATCAGGGACATGCAGTCTAGACTGTTTCCATTTCTTTTTGCCTTGAATATTTGCAATTTTGGTATGAAAATGGTCAACTGACAACGATGTTAAAAAAACATTTGAATTTTTAGTGGTTTTGACACTGTAGGAACAAAAATTTAGAGCATGTTTTTAATTCAAATCGCTTCCAGGATATCTATTCCGAAAGCGGTGAAGTGGAAAACGGGCAAAGAAAAGCACAAAGACACCGAGCCATTACCTCGTCCGCATCCGTGGCTGTTAGCTGCATTATCTTGAAGCCATCTCCAACGTTTTCCTCGATGGTCACGTCAAGAATGTCATTAGGGAAAATGGGCGGGTTGTCGTTGACATCCTGCAGCGTGATCTCCACCTGTGGAGGAAGAATAAACAGCACACTTTCCATTAAAGTACTGCCAACCTGTTACAGTCTGTCTGCAACAGCTGTTGAGATCGCTGTAAAGAAAAAAACCCCGTCTGAGTCGTCTCGGGTTTCAGAAGATGAAGAAGCTGCACTAGCAGGGAAATTTATCATTTTCTGGCTCCACGGGGTATAGAGAGGAAAAAGTGTGAAATTATCAGCTGCGAGTCTTGCCGTGAAAGCTTGCAAACAAGAAAGCCTGAATTTTTCTCCCATCCAAAGTTCGTGTATTTTTCGATCTACTAACAGAACAAGTCACATCTTAAACTGACAGAACTATATAACTGCTCGAGAGTGAATGCTCTATAAAAATGTGATGATAAATATAGTTCAAAGAAAAAGTGAATTTCTGAAAGTTGGTGCTGCTTTAGGTGCGACACCAACCCACGATAAGCTTCTGTAAACCAACATATCTAGAGAAGTGCATTGTGGGTCTATGGTAGACCTCATATACCCCACTGTCACTGGAGCTCATGGAAACTGTATCATTTACAAATTGACTTGAGGCTCTTTTCCGCAGAGACGCGCAGCAAATGTAACAGTAGAGCAAACTAACTGCAGCGCAGGGATTTTCACTTTCAAGTCTTACAAACCAAAATAAACACACATTACAGTAGACCACGGACCCCCCATGTGGAAAAACTTTGCCCCCCCACACTGAAATACTTGTTCTAATAAATTAAATCTAATACAGATGCGACAGTGGGAAGAGTGAAACCTATGATTAGATCAGTTGTTTATAGAAATTATACGATTTCAAGTGAATCAAAGCGTCCGTTGGCTTTTGCTCATTCACTCAAGACCATGTGGAGCACAAACGTTCTGTGACCACACGTGGAGAACCCTCCGCCACCATCCCGGCTTGCAGCTAATACTCCATGTGTGGACGTCCCTTTCAAGAATGTTTGTTGTTGTGCTTTTGATTGGACAAGTTGTTTGTTCATAGTAAAGGAACTCTTGAATTGATGATCTTTTATGCTCAACTTAGCCAGCACGCGCACTGATAAAGCTTAACGCAGATGATAAAGAAGCAATCGGTACTCCATCGATAATTTAGAATGCTAACCGTGAGCCAGGTCTTCTTACAAAAAAAACTGAATGAAATCCAACAAGGTAGAAGCAACAGACATGCACATTATGGATTTTCAGTGGTTTGTGCATCTAAATAAGTTTACTGCTTTGCTTTCAACCATGGGTGGCTGTAGCTCAGGTGGCAGAGCAGGTCAGCCCCTAATCAGAAGGTCGGTGGTTTGATCCCAGGCTGCATCCTGGCTGCATGCCAAATATCCTTGGGCAAGATACTAACCCCGTGTTTGCCTACTGGTGGTGGTCAGAGGGCCCGGTGGCGCCTGTGTCCGGCAGCCTCGCCTCTGTCAGTGCGCCCCAGGGCAGCTGTGGCTACAATGTAGCTTGCTATCACCTGTGTGTGAATGGGTGAATGACTGAATGTAGTGTAAAGCGCTGCATTTGTATAGCGCTTTTCTATGGACTAGAAAAGCGCTATACAAATGCAGGCCATCTATGGTATAGGAGCACAGTATGAGCAGTCACATGACCCCGTTTGTCCGTCTGAGGGGGAAAGTGGAAACCCTGGAGACAGTGAGAGTGACACATTTATGGCTTCAGATGTTCTGCGTCTAGCGTGGTGATATTACATTTCCACTCGCATCCCACAACTTAAACTGCTATCCCTTCCACCTCATCTACTAACCCAAATATGCATTTCAAAGCCAGTAAACATGGCTCGCTTTTGAATCATAACAGACATTTTGCTGCGCATTCTCTGTTTATTGCTTCTATAAATATGGAAAAGCCGTGTTTAAATTCTCCAGTGATAGGATCTCCATTAATGTTGACAGTGATTATGGTAATTCTTGTGCCAGGCATCACTGTAACACACACGCGCACGCAGCGAGGCATTACTGAGATGATATAAAGAAATGGGAAAAGAACAGTTGTTAAAAGTCTACAGTGGGTGCCGCATTTTTTTTTTTTTTGAGGTAACAAGAGTTTCCCAGTGGGCATTTATAGAGCAGACAACAGGCCTCAAGGCCGTATGACCACAGAGGTGGGGGGCTTAAACACAGCGGTCTATTCATACTGGGCTATTTACAGGAAAAGCGGCCTTCACATGTCCCACAAATCTGCTTTGCAACCAACAGAAACAGGAAGCGCTTCATAACAGCTGCCACTGACGCCTTTTTGGAAAAGTTTAATTAAAGTTGACCCAGAACAAAAAGCCTGATGGGGGATATGGCTGAAATAGTGTCACAGCCTGACTGAATAAAATACTCTTCTGCTGTTCACTAATGTGACACCGCGAGGGCAAGTCTGAGCAAGGTCACAATTAGAATTAAAGCTGCAAGCAGCGTTATGAGGGCCCTCGCACCCCCGGCACGTCGAGCCACTGCCAACACCTCAAACCAGCACCTCCGATGTGATGTCACATTGATGGATTTCATGCTTTTAATCACCAGCTAACATTTCATCTTATTCAACCAGGATTATAGTCATGCCACTAGGTGGCGCTCTAACCATTATTGACAAATAGCATAACAAACATTTCCAAGCTCGAGTCTCATCACACCTGCGACCTTTGGGAGAGATTGGACATTGTGTTTTTTAGTGACAGCCGATTACTGCTTTTTGCGAGTGATTGAAACTCTACGTGCCGCCATGACCACCCCGTTTCCCTGAACGGAAAAAGCTTCGCAATTTAACATCACAAAGGTCTTTAGATTCTACACACTGAAGAATGCTTCAATATGATGAAATCCCTTGGAGGAGTTCGTCAAAGTATGAGGCCTGAAAAGGGGGGAAAATGTCATCAAAATTACACATTAATTTTAAAATGGCTGACTTCCTGTTGGATTTGGGATATTGCTCCAAGAGACTTTTTTGTACATCTTGATATCTCCTATAAGCCTACCAGGTTTCAGATTCATACATAAAACACAGAGCTGGGGCTGTGGTTTTGAAATTTTGTAGGGGGCGCTGTGGAGCCATTTTGGGATATTCAATGAAAATGATCACATGACAACAAAGCCTTCATCCATTTGGAGGTGTGTGCCAAATTTCAAGCCTCTATAAACTTGCCAAGACCCTCAAAAGCCACTTCATCTTTCATGGTGAACAGCGTTGCCACCAGGGTGCGCCGTTCAGTTTAAAGTCACAATCTTTGCACTGAAGCATCACGAGGGACTGATGGTGATATTCACCGCTTTTGAGGTGGCCACGATGAACCTGTGAAAATCAGTACAACAAAATTAAAGCCATGACATTTCCTGTTGCCACTAGGTGGCGCTGTCCGTATTTCCGACAATGGGCACATCAATCTGTTCAGGGCGGGTCTGACATCATGACTGTAAAGTCTGGTACTGATCAGACTGGATTTCATTGAGTTATACTAATTTGTTTCTTCATGGCGTGACATCAAAGTTCGCCATGCTGCTGGGGTCACACCCTTTTGCGAAAACTCACAGTTTTCATTGTAACCCAAGACCAACTCCTTAAGGGTTTTCTGGAGAAATTTGAGGCTGCAGATGTCACCCATCACTATACTGTACCCCAAAGTGTAAAACATGACATTTCCTGTTCCCACTAGGTGGCGCTGTCCTTGATGTCAAATATGGCAGTTGAAATATGTTCAGGGCTGGAGCCTTATCATATGTGTTCACTTTGGTCAAGGTCAGAAATTGTATGACAAAATGAGAGGCAATAAGATTTTCATGGCGAGTCATCGAAATTCGCCATGGCGCCACGGCCTCATAGTATTGTGAAAACTCAAAAGCTCCGCAATTTAACATGGCACAAGGGTGTAGTTGGCACTGACCAAATATGAAGCTTATACGACCAAATCCCAAGGAGGAGTTCGTTAAAGTTCGAGGCATGGAAATGGCAAAATTAGAGCCAAAATGTCAGCTTCACTTCCAAATGGCGGACTTCCTGTTGGGTTTGCGTCAATGGGCCCACTGACTTTTTTGTTCGTCTTGGCATGATACACATGTGTGCCAAATTTCATACATGTAGCTCAAACGATGTGGTCGTAGGGCTGCATTTAACAAGGCATAGGTGGCGCTGTAGAGCCATTTCCCAGTGCTCATATGTAAAACCATTAAAATACAAAATTTTTCACCAGACCTGGCATGTGTGCAAAATTTCATGAGTTTTTGAGCATGTTTAGGCCCTCAAAAAGGCCCTTGTTTGGGGTGAATAATAATAATAATAATAATTAAAGCTGCAAGCAGCGTTATGAGGGCCCTCGCACCCCTGGCGCGTCGAGCCACGCCCAACACCTAAAACCAGCACGTCCGATCTGATGTCACATTGATGGAATTCATGCATTTAACCACCAGCTAACATTTCAACTCATTCATTCATGATTAGTTAGTCGTTCCACTAGGTGGCGCTCTAACCATTATGCACAAATGGCATAACAAACATTTCCGAGCTCGAGTCTCATCACACCTGAGACGTTTGGGAGAGATTGGACATTGTGTTTTTGAGTGACAGCAGATTACTGCTTTTTGGCGAGTGATTCAAACTCTAAGTGCCGCCATAACCACCCCGTTTCCCTGGACGTAAAAAGCTTCGCAATTTAACATCACAAAGGTCTTTAGATTCCACACACTGGAGATTGGTTCAATATGATGAAATCCCTTGGAGGAGTTCGTCAAAGAACGGTGCCTGGAAAGAGGGGAAAATGTTGCCAAAATTACACATTAATATTAAAATGGCTGACTTCCTGTTGGATTTGGGATATTGCACCAAGAGACTTTTTTGTACATCTTGATATCTCCTATAAGCTTACCAGGTTTCAGAATCATACATAGAACACAGAGCAGGGGCTGTGGTTTTGAAATTTTGTAGGGGGCGCTGTGGAGCAATTTCGCGCTATTCAATGAAAATGATCACATGCCAACAAAGCGTTCATCCATTTGGAGGTGTGTGCCAAATTTCAAGCCTCTATAAACTTGCCAAGACCCTCAAAAGCCACTTCATCTTTCATGTTGAACAGCGTTGCCACCAGGGTGCGCCGTTCAGTTTAAACTCACAATTTTTGCACTGAAGCATCACGAGGGACTGATGGTGATATTCACCGCTTTTGAGGTGGCCAAGATGAACCTGTGAAAATCAGTACAACAAAATTAAAGCCATGACATTTCCTGTTGCCACTAGGTGGCGCTGTCCGTATTTCCGACAATGGGCACATCAATCTGTTCAGGGCGGGTCTGACATCATGCCTGTAAAGTCTGGTACTGATCAGACTGGATTTCATTGAGTTATACTAATTTGTTTCTTCATGGCGTGACATCAAAGTTCGCCATGCTGCTGGGGTCACACCCTTTCGCGAAAACTCACAGTTTTCACTGTAACCCAAGACCAACTCCTTAAGGCTTTCCTGGAGAAATTTGAGGCTGCAGATGTCACCCTTCACTATACTGTACCCCAAAGTGTAAAACATGACATTTCCTGTTCCCACTAGGTGGCGCTGTCCTTGATGTCAAATATGGCAGTTGAAATATGTTCAGGGGTGGAGCCTTATCATATGTGTGCTCTTTGGTCCAGATCGGAACATGTATGACAGAATGAGAGGCAATAAGATTTTCATGGCGAGTCACCAAAATTCGCCATGGCGCCACGGCCTCATACTATTGTGAAAACTCAAAAGCTCCGCAATTTAACATGGCACAAGGGTGTAGTTGACACTGTCCAAATTTGAAGCTTATAGGACCAAATCCCAAGGAGGAGTTCGTTAAAGTTCGAGGCATGGAAATGGCAAAATTAGAGCCAAAATGTCACCTTCTCTTCCAAATGGCGGACTTCCTGTTGGGTTTGCGTCAATGGGCCCACAGACTTTTTTGTTCGTCTTGGCATGATACACATGTGTGCCAAATTTCATACATGTAGCTCAAACGATGTGGTCGTAGGGCTGCATTTTACAAGGCATAGGTGGCGCTGTAGAGCCATTTCCCAGTGCTCATATGTAAAACCATTAAAATACAAAATTTTTCACCAGACCTGGCATGTGTGCAAAATTTCATGAGTTTTTGAGCATGTTTAGGCCCTCAAAAAGGCCCTTGTTTGGGGTGAATAATAATAATAATAATAATAAGAAACGGAGCAGATACAATAGGGCCTTCGCACTCTCGGTGCTCGGGCCCTAATAATAATAATAATAAGAAACGGAGCAGATACAATAGGGCCTTCGCACTCTCAGTGCTCGGGCCCTAATGAATCCAGTCGCTTAACACTGCCTGGATGCCAGGATGCTGTCCACTTATTAAACCCACTCTGAGTTGGTGTCTGTCTGTCTGCATGAGTGGAGATAATTACAGAAGAACAAGACAGATTATGTCCCGGGCACCGGCAATACAGAAGTCTCATAAACAACCACAATGACAGCGGCTCTCGACTCAACTTGCGCCCGAGCCGAGGGACCGGGGCAAAGTCAACAAACAATGAATATTTATCTCCAACCCTGTGTGTCCCCTTGATGTGTAAATAATGCAAGGCCCACTTCTGAGGAGTGAACTAATTAGGGTAGAAGTGCAGTTTTGAGAAATAATTACGCCTTATGCTTCCAGTTTGCATTACCCAGGCTCCCACGGGACAGCAACATATCAAAGCGCTCTGGTGAAAAATTCATCGGAGGAAGAGGAAGCGAGGTCAGGAGAGGGAGGCTGAGAGAGGCAGGAAGAGAGGTTTTGTTCCCTCTACCTGTCTGCTGCTCATGGCGAGCAGGCGGTTAACCCAGATGCCGTGGCCCAGGCAGGTGAAACACATTAGTTTACAAGGCAAAGATTGTGTTTCACGAACTACTGTTTCAAGTTGCAGGTGCTGCTAACTGGCCGCCAGAGTTTTATTATTTATGGAGAGGTATGAATGATTCAGGTGTCAAGCGGTTCCTGAGTGCTGTCGATTATAAGACCGTAAGTGATGGAAAGTATTTGTCCGAGAGCCTGAGACCAGAGCTCAGGAGTGATAAATTCATCTAAAATTCCCAGAGCTTGTATGATGCATGCAGAAATGACAGGTGGAAAAATTTAGATGTCTGAGCTCATGTTATGTAATCAAATCTCTTTTCTTGCGCATAAAGTTGAAATTTAAAGAGTAAGTTCACCTTAAACCACAAGAGACGTTTTTCTCACCGACCTCTGTTTTGATTGCGAGTCCAACACAGATCGAGTGAAGGAACTGTCAAATTTGCTTTTCTTAGAGCTTTAAAATGATATATTTCAGTATTTCAAAAGCAATGTGTATTTCTAGTACAAATGTCCCTGTTACAATATAACATTACTCTTTCTACCAATACAGAACACTGGGGACGATTAAAGATGATGAACTGAAACTTTAAAAATCATCACAAATAAAATCTGCACAGTATTGTGCAAAAATCTTGAGCCACACCTCATTTCTTTACATTTTGCTACGAAAATGGGAAAAAGGTGCAGAGATTTATTGAAGCATGTGGGTACATACATGGAAACAGAGTTTGTACAATTCTGATGAGCTTTAAAGTCAATATTTGGAGTGACCACCTTTATTCTTCAACACAGCCTAAACTTTCTTGTAATTTCTTTAAGTAGTCCTTAAGTAGGATATTCAAAGCCTTTTTTGGGTGTTTTTTGTCCTGTTCTCTGTCAACATGATAGCACACTGCTTCAATAATGTTGAGGTCCGCACTGTGGCGAGGCAAATCCATGACTGGTAGTTTTCCACTGCAAGTGTTTTCTTTCAGAAAGTCTAGAAAACTATTGCTCATGACCACTTTACACTAAAACTAAAAACTATTGCAAAGCAATATATCAAAAATGCATAAAATCAACAACTTGGATGGCTTGTAAGTGAATCTTACCATATAGCTGCCTAATAGGTGAAGCCTAACAAACACCCAGCAGCTAAAAAGGCCCTAACTTTGGGTCTTAATAAATTCTAATCAGTCATTTATAAGAAAAAACTTCAACCCCTATACAGTTATTATAAAGAGATAAAACAGCCATAGAAACCCAAACTGCTTTTGGCATAAGGTTGTAGACATGCTTATTTCTGCTGTACATTTGGGAATTTTAACATAGTGGGGGTCGATTGACTTTTGGAGCGTGACATAAAGTGGAAATACAAGGAACTGCAGCTTCTGGCTGCAGTTCCATATTGCTTCAGTTTCTCAACACGAGAGGCTGCCTCCAGGTACCAACACTCCACATTTATCCATCTTTAGAAATACTTGCTCGTAGATTAAAAGCAATATCAAAGTAAAGGAATTCAGTTCAAGCGTAACAGCATATACCAGAACACGTCTTCGATTCCACCACATTTTATTTTCCACAATGAGAAGGAACCAGTTGTGGTTACAGCTGGAAAAAAATATATATCTATCACCTGCGTCCTTGAATGCCATTTTCACCACATCTAAAAAGTGGAAGTTGCACAGGTTTTCATATGTTTCCCACTTAAAAAATCTCATACTTGCTCTCTTGCCAGGTCCACTGCAGACAGTCAGACACAGGCAGGGGGGAGATTTAATGTAGAAGCAAAAGATGTATTATTTGAGTCCGGTCCCATGTACACTGCACACACATTTTGTCAGTTAGCGACTCAGTTGTTTTTAATAACTAGTAGAGAGTCTGATAATTAAGTGAGCAATGGTGTGCATTAAAAATGAGCAATGCAGTGCATGCTTGCTCCACTGAACGCCACGAACCTCTGAGTGAAAAGGGTGAACTTCACATCATTAGCACAAACGTTTCTTCCAACCTCGCTGAAAAAAATGTGACCTCTGAGTGCAACTGATGCAACAGTTGGCCTGTAAATGTTGAGATCATCTGATCGTTAAAAAAAGTAGAAAAAATTGCTGGAGCTGGGTGCGCCTCCTGCTGGAAATAATCATTTCAAAATGATTAAATGTCTCATTAGATGCTGTTGACGACTCGAGGTAAAGGGTTGGGGGAAGCACCGACTTCCCGTGCTCATTATACTCGGCCTCTGAGATTGAACGATTCCACTTTGCATCATCCGCTTTTCACTGATGTGCACGAAGATCAACTTGGGCCTAATGTGTTAAAAACTGGGATCACAAAGCAATCCAAAATACTCCACTTCATCACAGAGTCTGAGCCAGAATCATACGCTGTTAAAGTTATTCAGGCTTTTTTGGCCGAGTCGAAACTGTTAAATTGGACAAAGAGATTTTTGCAAAGCCATAAAAGAGTTGACACTAAAAGCCTTTGATTATGATGACGTGTAAGAAATAAATAACCAAAATGAATTCCATCGATGTTTGTCTCTTTAGAGCGACGTGATGGACGTCTAAGGTTCTGTTTATCTAACACTTCAGCTGGTATAATGCAAGGACTATAAAGAGTTGAAGGTTGGTACAGCTCGTGGCGGTTAGCTGAGTATTTCAACAGAAGCTGAAAAATACTTCAAGTGCTGCGTTTCCAAAAAGGAGCAGAAGAGTCATCAGTGAGCCTTCTCATATTCTGAGAGGTTACATCCCTTCCAACCACTAACTGGGAAACCTTTGAGGAACCACACCCAGGCAGGTCAGTAAGGACATCTGAAACAATTCCCACAACTGATTCGACAAAGCATCAAACTTCCAGGAACTTCGAACTAACTCGCAACATACTGGAAAATCATGGAGTCTCCACACTTCCTGCACTATATAAGGGGCACTGTATTGTATGAAGGAATCTGTCATCTCTGAACTGAAATGGATTACCGACCGTCTAGAAAAAGCCCAGGCCCGTGTCTGTGTTTGCCTTACTTAATCTGAAAACCGTATGGCATGATCCATGTGCATCTGATGAATTCCCTGCTATGTATAAAGAGAAACTGTAAAGAGGACCTGAATGATAGAAGGCCACATTCAACATGATACATTTCCCGCAGCTCTAGAGACACACAGACAAAGACCAGCATTATTTCACTTCATCTTCACTTCCTCCTCTAGCTCTTCTTGTGGTTATTTCAGCTGTTTAGACCGAACATCGTAGATGCTTGGCTCCAGATTTATGGAGCTAAAGAAGTCACGAGTTCTGTGGGTCAAGGATATTGGTAAAAGTGGTTCAGTCTTCTAACAACAAAAGGAAACACAACTAAATAATTAAGACAAGGTCAAATGGAGCTCTTCTGTACGGCTTCTTTAACACGTGTACAATCGCAACTGGCTCCATCTGTCAAACAAAGGCCTGCAGAGTAATTCATCTTCCAACCGCAGTCATCAGGCTCGGCAAAGTGCATGCGCGCCCTGGAGACAGGAATTTGCTGGAGATGGGAACGTGCCCGGGAAAAAGCAGACAAAGCTGGATGTCAGCCAAACCTCAACGCACAGTGTAAGGGAAAAGTCAGGATACGATCATATCCCCCTCAAGTCCCCCCTAAAATTTTCTGCAGTCCCATGAAAAAAAGAAAAAAGAACAACACTAAGGAATAAAATGAGAGACAAAACAACACAAAAAAACCCAGGAGAGTCTGCAAATGATCAGAGAGCACCTCGGCCATAAGCAACCAACAAGGGGAGAGACGATGTTGGACAAGTGGTTTTAATAAAAGGGATCACTCTGCTCTCGGTGGACCACTTCACCAACTGTTAAAAGATTGTTTGTCTACAGCAGGCCTCTTCAAGCCCCCTGCGAACTCTTGCCAAATGAGGTTCCCTCCAAGTGTTTCGAGCGGAATATACTGTATAATCCAACAGAACAAATAACCTTCCAGGTCATGTGGGCCAGCGTATTGTTTCACCCAGGCTCTGGGCCATCTTTGCACACAGCAGAGTGAAAAAAAATTGTGATGGATTGCTATTTTTAATGGTCTTGTATCCGGCTGCGAGCAGCGCATACAGGGGTTCTTCTTCACTATAAACAGCCATAACTCTTTCTCCATTATTCCTACCTGGGAGAGTTAGATGGAAAGTTTAATTAGACCTTGCGCAAGATCAGAGTAGAGACAAGATTTCGCTCTCCTTGAAGCTGGAGTACAATTCAAAGCCATCGCTGAAATTACCATAGCCTATTAACTGCAGCGCGTTCTGTATCCATGGATTAAAAGGTTAGAAGAACATCAAAACAAGCATTTTCTCCTTCTGGTGAGATGAAAGTTAAAAAACAAAATAATTAGCCTATTTGTGAGAAGTATGCTTTGAAGATATAAGAGAAGAAATGTATTTTGTTTTTATCAGTTGTCTGTCTTTTTGAAGGAGTTCTTAAAAATGGAAGGAGACCATAATGGCCGCCTGTCTCGGTGTTGGTGCCACTGACTCTGCGTGAGTCTATGGCCTTATCACTCTCACTCGCTCTCGCTACAATTACTTCCAATCACGGCATTCAAGCCGTGCAGACCATGGAAAGCAGAGCAAATGAGAAACACAGCACTTTGTTACCCCTAAAATAGATCAAAAACACAACTATGTTCAGATTTTTAACCATTTCTGGGACTGATTTCTGTAAAAAAAAAAGCCATTAATTATTGTAGAAATGGCTCAACGTGCCTAAAGCTTAATAGAAAACGACTTGTGACCAGTGACTTTTTCATCAGCCTCAGTATCATTTCTGGATACTTTGCACTATGTTTCAGAGCAAAATAATGCATCTAGTCCTACTGTTTACTTCTTAAGGGTTAACATACTGCTTTGTTTAAAAATGCTCCTAATGACAGCACATTTTTGCAAAGGGTAAGAGATTTGAGAATATTTCCCAGCCTGTGGATGAGCTTGTAATCCATAAACTGATTTAAAATAATGGAAAAACAAAGCTTCATGTTTCATCCCGTACTGTAGCTGCAGTAAAGTCAGATGCTTTGCCACAGATTAAATTCTTTAACAGTAATGAAGACAGAGTGTGTGCCAAATGGATCACTTAGAACATCAAAAACAGGGCCTACAAACTACTACATAAACTACTTAACACACCTAATGGGAAGGTTCTTCAGTAAAGGCTCTTGTACATTTTTTACTTTAGATGAACAAACTATTATTTCAATGCGGTGCTCAAAAAAAGGACCAAGTAATATTTTTCTCTAATAACGCAAATTTGCTTCAATATGTCTGGAGCCGTTGGAAAATTGTTCCAAGTAATGCACGTAATCACAGACCTCGCAGTAGTGGGATTTTTACAGATAAATGCTCAATCTGAGTGACATACAGTAGATATCAGGCATCTTTCTCTAAAGCCAGCGTTGGTTTCCAAGACTTCTGGAAGGTCTGTGCGAGGCTTTAAAGACCATTATGGCATCAGTTTCATTGTTACTGTCACCCACTGATAAATGCATAAGATTTACAGGAGCTGAGGGAATGAAAAAACACATTAACGAAGGATCTCTGTTTGGATTTGACCTAATTATTAATAAATCAAATCTGCGATGACACTCTCCCCCTTCATCCCCAATGCAGTCTGCTACTTCTGAGGATAATTAAACAATTAGCCTATGCTAATGATGTTTAGGACTGATCAGATTATCTGTCCATTAGATCTGACTTCCATCATGGTGACGTGTTGGAAGAAGATGAAAGGAAATTTCCCTCCCAGACGTTTCATCTACCTGTTTGTTAGTAACAGAGCATGTATCCCTCCACTGACTTAGAGGGTCTATATTTAATAACTGCTTTGCAAGTAAAGTTACAAAAGATAAAAAGAAATCAACTGAACGAAACACAAAAAAGTGCATGAGTGGAAGGGTCAGGAATATAAGTACACATATGGTTTTGTGCGTGTCTATGTGAGCGGTGGTGTAGAAACCGGCTTTAATCCAAAACAGGACTTGGATTGTTGTGTGAAAAGCTGCAGGCACCCCCTGCAGCCCCTGTTTATGTGAAAAAGCCCTGAAAACATTAGTGCAGAGGAGCAGCAGAGTGGGGGTAGGTAGAGTGGATATATTTGTGTGTGTGTGTGAATGTGGGGGAGCTCTAGTAGTCAACTTGTGGCTGACCTGTGCTCCAGGAGGAAGCCTGACTGCCACCCAAGGTCCTGCTGATTAAATGAAAAATAACATGGTAGCTTAAGTGATAATTTGGAACAATGGGCGGACGTTTAGGTTTCACATTTTGATGGTCTTAGATGTTTCTATTCTTGTGTGATGCTTAAATGTAACGCCATTTAGTACGTTGAAGATAAATATGGGGAATTTTCAGTGTATAACGCTCCGGGAAATCTGATTTTCCTTCTTACCGAGCATTGGATAAGATACACACCGCTCTCACGTCTGTGTGTTACGCATGGAGCCTGAATCGGGCAGCGGTTAGCTGAGCTGACCATAAAATGGAAACACAAACTGAAATGTAAAAACGGCAATTTGTGGTTTTATGGGGAGTTACGTATTGTAACTACAAGCAAGTTTATCCATCCACCTAGGACTTCTGTTAGCTGCATAACATCTGCATTCTATCAAAAAACGGGAAACGACCTAAAAAAAACAAACACCTTTCTTAATGTATATACGTTGATTATATCAGTGTTTCCACCTGCTCTCGGTCTTAAAGCTAAAGTACGCAAATTCCTGGAAAAGTCATCTGTATACCAAATTAAGCTAAATGTTTCATGTCCTGTCGATTATTGTAAAAAAAGGCACAATTTCAACACAAAAATATCACACAGTAACTCATCCCACTTAAGCCTCAGCCTCACTGTAAAATCGACTGCTAAAAGCCATAACAGTGGCCCCTTTGCCCTCTATTCTGATTCTACTGACCAGATCATGTAATAACATTAAAAAAATAGTGACCACCAGTTGCCCAGTGACCACACTAATAAAGCTCTTAAAATCACAGCTCCACGTCACATATTTGACCGTGTTATTCCTGATCCTATAAATACCTTATTCCTATTCCTGCTTCACTGCCATGAAATGTAATTTTGGTGTATTATACATCTGCCTCGGTCATTTAGGCCTCAGCAGGAAACAGCTTGGCAAGAAAACCTGATCTGAAGACATTCTGAGGGGTAAAAGGAAAAAAATTGACGGAGAAATGTTGATGAATTTAACATGAGGTGGTGTAAAAAAAGTCTTCTGCCAAATAACTTGACAATGAGGGACAGTTTCCCCTGCTGAAGTCATTCATGGAAACGGGCTGGAGGGCCTGGAGACAGCTCTGCCTCTCTTTTCTTCTTCTCACTCACAGATACAATCACGGATGAAAATGCAGACTCTGCACCGATCACACAGGAGGCCGTGACATGCTCATTCATACATGCGTGATGGCCACCCTTCCCCCCTTTATTCCGGACACATACCTCCGCTTCCACATTATAGAGGTCTTACAAGGCCTCACATGTTTAACTCCCTATTATTATGATGAAGATGGGCCTTTTAGAAATACCATCCATCTTAATTAACAAGCCATTTGTATGCGCTTCAGCCCCCACGACAAAGCAGCATGGGAAGAAATCCTGTGGCCAAAGACGAATTCTAGAGCTCTAAGACATCATTAGTGGATTAAAAAACAAAAAAAAAGAAAGCCTTTAACGGCCTTCCCATGTTGCCTGCATATTTCATTATCTCCCACTGTTTGTGGCAATTCCCAGTTTCATCCTCTGAGTTTTTGGGGCTTTTTTAACCAATGAGCTCCAAAACTTTCTCCATGCAGCGAGAGCCTTGCTTCTCATTCCTTTAAAGTTCAACATAATTTGAGGCACTCTCCTCTTGATTTACAGCCCGGCCTTAACATCACTGCCTTTGCCGTCTGTAAAGTTAAAGCAACTGACGTATAGCATGTCGCTCTGCGGCTACCGAAACGAGTGAATATAATTTCTGCCTTTAGACGTCAGGCACGAACAAACAAACGTCAGCCTCGATATGATCTGTTTTCTCTCACCAGTTCTGAAGCTACGGCTCGCAATAAGAAGAGCCGCTGAAAGATCACTATGTTAAAGTGGCACCTTTTTAGCAGATGCCTGGCTTTCGAAATGGTCACTTTTCTGGGTGGTGTGTGCGTCTGAGTGCATGGGGTCTTCCCATAGGGCCTATGTCTGGAAAACAAAAAGGAAATGTCTCAAAAACAGCCTTATGGGTAATCTGCCTTCACAGCCATTGCTTTCTTCTTTTCTTTTTCTTTCTTTTTCTTTGTCTGGCGGCACGCTTGAACGCAGCTGAATAGCCAAGAGACAATTCGTCTCAATTCTGCTTTCAGGACGCCTACAGAGGCTATTAATTGTCAACTCATAAAGGCCCCATACACGCCCCATGTGAGAGGAAGCACCTCATACTCTGGGACTCTTTTTCTCAATCTCCTCGTCAGTTTTAGCTGTCTCTACTATTATCCATAACACCTTTAGGTTTTCTCTAGGGTTTAGAGGGTCAGAGCACGAGGTCAGGAGGTTATTATTAATTCCTCTGAGAAGTTGCATTGTGGGAGCTCTTGGTTACTCTGGGGTCAAAAGCTCAGTTTAGTACAAGGGTGTCATTTGTTAGTTGACCTTTCTTGCGGCTCTGACAAGCATTTTGTCGATCGGGGGAAAGACAAAAAGGATAGGGAGAGCGCATGACTTCTGTTGTTCATTTCTATCACTTGCTGCTTTAAATAAATCCTCCAGACTTTTACCTCAAAAAAGAGACAGACTGCCCAGACAACAGGACTTGTGGGTATTTGGGAATTTGACAGAAATAAATACTCAGACAACAAAAGAGAAATGCTGTTCTTCTCTTCTTTTTACTTGGGAAGTGAAACCAGCAATCAGCAAGCATTCAAACAAAGGACTTCATACAACGGTGAACAAGAAAAAAAACGTTGATGTTTACTAGTGGGGAAATTGTTTAGTCTAGCAAAGACAGCAACAACAAAATTCAAATGTCATTATCAATATCTGTGGCAAGCAATGTGGAGATGAAACATAACATATACAGCGTGTCCAGAACTCACTCCTCACCCAGGCAAGCACACAAACAGAGCCTGAGAAGTGGCATATTAATTCAACATTTATACAACATTTTAAACAAAGGGAAAGGCGGATTGCCCTCGGAACCATAATCTTTATGAGATATGTTTAGACTGAGTGGCTTTGGAAAACACAAATACACAGTGGGCAAGATTTGATCCTGGGCATGTACAATGTTATACATCAGATATGGGTTTTTTTTTGTTTGGGAAACTCGAACGGGATGTCACAGATGAGCCCATAACGAAGCCAGAGTTTACCCACAAACTGTCAGTACCCCTTTCATGACTTCATTGCGGATTTGGGCAAAGCGTGTGATTGGAAACTGCGCCAGTATCACTACCATGCAACAGGCGGTGCATGTCAAAAAGTCGAAATGCCGGACTGACAGTTGCACGTCATGAAACGCAGAAGGGAAAAGAGCTCCTAACGTCTAAGCCGGAGAACGTCTGGTTGTTGTCACTCAGTGCAGAGAAGAGGATTTAAGAAGGGCCGAGGCGGGGTAAAAAGGCTTACCGTGTCACATATGATCTAGTCACCGACAGTTGCAGTCACCACCTCCACCTCCACCCATCCAACCCCCTCCATAGCCGTGGCATGGCATGCATGGATGAAATCAGCCACTTGGCTTGACGGGACTGAGAGAAAAGGGGGGGCTTAGAAAGTGGAAAAAGAGAATGAGGGCAGCAATTGAGAAGGCAGAAAAAGACAAGTGAGGCCCTAAAGTCAATCGGGCCTCTTGTTTCCCCTCTCTGCGCCTTTTTTCCCTTTACGCTCCCCTCCTCTTAGCCTCTTCTTCACACACACACACACATATACACACTTTATTTCAGTCTGTCTCTCAGCTGTCCTGCAGGGTTTGTTCTACAGCGTAGTGTTATACCAATAAGCTGAGGCGATGCACTAAATATCCGGATATGGGGGATGTTCTTCCTCAAAAAAAGTTGCAGACATTATTAGAGTACAAACCGTTCTGCAATAACACTGCTATGACCTTTCGGCGCCTCGAATAAAAGTAACCACTTACTCTATAGCGGTGATCTCATCCTCCACTTCTAGACATACGCTAAAACATCATAACCTCCCATTTTAGACTGTTTTGGACTCAAGATTGATCCTTCATTGTGCTATATCCTGCCTGCGCATCCTGTTTGAACAGGAAAAAGACCAAATTGAGGAAGTAATACCTTCTCATGCGACCTTTAAATTGGCTAATCTTGATTATTTTGTCCATCTAATTAGGGTAGGCTCAATAACAGAAACATCCATTTGTATACAAGAGTGGGTGTATGCAAACAACAGCATTTATAAAGACATTAAGGGTAAATCAGCACCTCTAAACTATATATGCTTAATTTATTGGAGGAGTCTTTTCCTAAACAGCGTAGACTTTAAGCCAAGTTTCCCTAATAAAAGTTAATTTTTTAGTACATGTCCTGTTACAGATGTGCAAATAATTCTTAAGCTGATTATTTTGGCATTTGAAAAATAATTTAATTGTAAACTAAACCATAAATAGGATCTGACATCCAAAGTAAGGCAGAAAATCTCAGCTGTTGTAAGCTATTGTGAAAATGCCAGAAGATATATTAACCACGTCCACTATCAGTCAAACTAAGTCTTACTGTGTATCTCCAAACCATCCACTATGCTCACATGCACATCACTCTATTCTTGATTCCACTTTCTATTTTTTCACAGCACACAAGAGCTCCTCTTGCATTTGAGGTTCCTCTGACACGCAGCTAAGGTTTCAAGTAAATCCAGCTCTGAACCCCAACTGTTTATTCCTACCTGACAGAACAATAGCTCAAAAGTTGAGAACAATACTTCTAAGAATACTTCTAAGACAATAAACACTACTGTATGGCTTCACTGTGTGAAATTCAGCACACCAGACTGTCACACAGCAAGAGGTTTATTTTCTATTAGCGTGATATAATTTCCATCTGACACCAAGCTTGGTTCATCAGTGGACCATTGAATTCTCATCTTTCTACCCAGGGAGGCTTTGCTGTGCAGACGTTGAAGTACAGTCTGCTTCACGCTCATAAATCTACACACATTCAGCTGCTCAGTGCTAACACTACTACCATCTACTGTTGGTACCTAGGAAGTTTTATTGAAGTTGATGTAGCTTGAATGAGTTGATTTCTCAAGGACACTTAAAGGCTTGACATTGAGCAAGTGTTTCTTATTCAAGCCTTACCATAAATGTCCTAGCTGTGGGAGGAAGTTAGAAAACCTACACAACCACAGGAAGAACATGCAAACTCTACACAGTGTTCTGTAGGCTAACATGGTTTGGTTGAACCTAAAGCTTGCTAAAAAAAAAAGAAGTCTTTGTCCATAATGGTTCAACTCAAGCAATAATACTTCTAAGGTATGTTCTCATTAACTCCCTTTCTAACTAGTCCTTCTAACTCTTTAGCTACTGCTGCTCTGTATGTCTCCACGTTGTCTAGGAATGCCTTTACATAGCACTGCATCCCTTAGACTTGGTAGACCAAAAAAACCTCTCCAAGCCAGATGGTTTGGCCGGACAGTGGAGGTCTGGATTCCCACGGAGGAAACACTGAGCTTGGAGCTTTTTCAGTTACGCTTAAAGCTCCCTGCAGCACTGTGTAAAGCCATGATTCAAACTCATTGGGCTGCGTGATGTTTAATTGAACCACAAGCTGTTAATCCAAGGAAAGAAAATCAACTAATCCAGATTAAGGTCAGCCAGGCGGGGAATGGAATTGTCAAAGGCACTCCCCAGCCTGCTGAGTACCTTTAAAGATCGGGCTCATTACTTGAAAGCCAAACATGCTCACGTGAAACAAACACCAAATGGACTCAGGGTTTTGTCGCACCGTGAGAAGATTTTGACATAATCTCACACCAACAACTTACTGGTTTGTTTGTTTTCTGCTAAACTAAGGCTCCAAACCAGACAAAGATCACTGTGAGAAATGTCTGTTTGGACTGATCCAGGAATGGAAATTTAACGAGAGAATTGTTAGGTGTGAGCAGCGAGCAGACAAAGGGTTATTTGATAGCATTAGCAGATGCGAAGTGCACGCCTATCGGTTTCATAGCAAAACTGTGTCTAATTCACCCTCTACTTATCTGCTGACCGTAGACAAACAGACTTTCTCACTCAGTACGTTTCTTTTACAGACACACTTCTCCCAGTTTTATCTGCATTTCACATCCATCCCATCTTCACTCAACAGATAAATGTAAGAGCCACAACATCTCTTCGTGAGTGTACTGTTGACAGGCAAAATCCTAAATAGTTTTCTGTTACTCCAGCAACAGCACCACCTACAGAATATATTGAATGTTTTTGTCTTTTTTTCACATCAATGAAACAGCAGGAGATTCATCCACCCCTCACTGAATTCTGAATGTGTGAAAGTATAGAAGAGTGAAAGCTATAATATAGCTGGACTATTCTATACACTCAGTAGGATACCCACTCATGTGTAAAGCCAGCCTGTTCCTAACCCCAGGGCATTTGGGACTAAACAGATGCACACAAGATGTCCTTTGGTGTCAGTGACACGAAGCACTAAGTTTTTGGAGATAGTGAGATGGGTCTCGCTCCGAATATAAAGGACCCCTTTGCATTAGACTCAAAAGCACTTGCGAGCATCATTTTTCAACATGTTTATGGTGTAAGGTGTCATGATTTAACCCAGATCAGAATCTTTTTCCAAACACAACCAATGGATTGTATTGCCTTAATCTAATGAAGAACTTTTGGGTGCCTAAACCAAGCCAAGCAGCGAAAAAGTACAATGAAAAAGAAACAAAACAGCGAATGAAAACAACGTGGTGAGAAAGCTTACAAAGAAGCCACAAACCACTTTCTGCTGGTTGACAAACTTGCGACTTACTCTACCACCAGTGATGTAGCATGGTTGCTTTTAAAAGGTTGCTTCTTGCCATCCAGTATTGCAGAGGCTGGTTGTCGAGGCTGGGACCACAGTCATGGAATATCATTACATCTTCTTGCTCCACCCTTCTGGATTATTTTCTGCTTTGGTTCCTATTTTGCCCACTACACAATATTTCAGTGTGGAATGCCTGATGCCTGCCAGTGTTGATGAATAAGCATGGGTTCCAGCCTCACTGTATCACTCTGTAACTGTGGTCAGACATAACTGTGAGATTAGAGTATATCATGCACACTGCCAAGTTTATAAAGGTCTCGTGGCACTGTGAGGTGCTTGGGATTAACCTCTCAAACAATGACGAATGGCATCAAGTGCTGTGCTTTACACTCTGTGGCTATTACTGCATACCAGAGGGGACCAAGTATGTGGGAATTCAAGTACGAGGACAAAGAAACAAAGAGTCAAAGATCCCCAAATGTATGATTTTTCAACATACTTATACTTGCTATCCTGTATTTTCTCATCTTTTGTAAGTGTAGTGTTCAATAATTAAAAAAACAACAACAAAACAAGTCATTTTCTGACACATTTCTGCACATTTTCACATCTCTATTACAAAATAATTTTAGGGTTTCAGGGCATGTCAACTTCTTGATGAGTTATGGTTGAGAATGGTCAAACGGTCTTGCAGAGTCACACATGGATAATCCATCCCATACAGCGCTTGTGAGCAATTTCAGGTGTGCTGGACAGTAACATTTATAAAAACCTCTTCATTATTCTTGGGGCGTCAGCGCAAAAGGGGAAAAAACGGGCCCAAATTTGACTAGGCAGCTGTGTTTTTGAAAGGAAATGATTTATCAAAAATGGGGAGCGATATATGCTAACCCCGCATGCGTCGTCTCATTGCCGACCAATTTGATCTGCAACTGTTCTCAAAGATCCATCACAGCCTCTAAGATAGATACGCTGAGAGCTGAGGCCTCCGCAATTAGTGTATCAACAGCTGGAGAGACCATTAGACACTCCTGGGTGTTTGCTTCAATTCCTTTGTTTAGAGAAGGCTGAACAGCATGGACAAATATGGGCGACTAATGAATGGTGTCTGTCACTGAGAGTGGGAACGCCTGCTTCTTAAAGGAACTGTGAATTTCGAGGTAAAAACGGGATGAAAACGAGGTGAAGTGACGTCAAACAAACCATGGAGAACTGTTTGGAAAATCTTATTAAGATGTGTAATTTTTGCAGATGTTCATTATACTTTGGCTAGGGTTAAGAAAATAAGTGGTATACAGTTTTGCCATTTGTCTTTGGAGAATAGATCATTGGCTGGAGCCCTGACTAGGAGCCATTTGAGGCCAATGTAGCATATGCATGGGAATCAAACCCAAATGTGAACGTAATTCTTGCCTGGTGAGTGCTGCGTAATATGTGAGCTTTCTGGCTCAATCTGGAAAATTTAATTGATTGAACGGATCAAGTTGCTGTCCAAATGTTGCTGCTTTCTGAGCCCAATTATCTGCATAAATGGCAAATTCCCATTGCTCCCATTAATTTGCATTACAGGTAGGATCCAAGGCAGCGGGGACAGTGGAGCAGCGAGAGTGTGGGAGTCTGAGAACTGTCCACATTATCTTAAAGAATTAAGATAACCCAGAAGTGAATCATTCAACATGCTCTAAACTTAATCTAAGCCCCAGCTGATGTATGCCGCATTATCTCACCTACACTCACACACCAGCAGGCACGCACACACACGCATGAAAACAAACAGCGATTACAGACGTCATATATCCCCAATAAGTCAAACCAAGGCAAAAGTAAAGCGAATGCACAGAGGGTAAAACGTACCCCCAAACACTTTAAATGTGGTATCGCTGCTTTCAGGAGCAGATAAAAGCAGAGTGTTTGCAACATGCTGCCATAGCTTCCAAAAGACTGACAGTGGTTATATTTTTCCTTTCTTCTTTCTTACAACAGAGGTTGTAAATGTAATCTATCCCAAAAGGAGTGCACTCCTTTTTGCAACAGACTCCCCTCAATGTTGTTATTGGCAAATGCTCTGTAGCTGGCAATCCTATCGAGTGATGCTATTTTCTGTTAAACACTCTTTCGTTTTATTTTTATTGTGTGTGTGTGTGTGTGTGTGTGTGTTTGCTCTCTCTTCTCATCTATTCCTGAAATGCTATACAGTAAATATGTTGATTCTTTGGGCAAATGTGGGTTAGAAATCGAAGGCCTGTAATCAGTTTTCCAAACCTCCCCGCCTTCACTCGGCCAGGCTGTTTATTTCTATCTTGATGACATTGTCCAAAGTTGGTTCATGCTTAAGGATGAAACATCAAGACTCTCAAACCCATACTCTTACATTATGATTAAAAACTCTGGCAGGAAAGGCCTGTTTTTTGTTTAAATGAAATACAAAGCAGGATAAATACGGAGTAAATAATGATTAGCTTTTCTGAGGATGATCAGGCTCTATTTGGTGAGTAAGGGGGGGATGTCAAATTTATGGGTACTACATCAAGATCATTTTTCATGTGTTCCACAAGAGTGACACAAATGTATATATGCTGCCCATGACATAAGACATGAGAACAAATGGAATAATTAAACCACTACTGACAGTAATTAAAGGTTCTCCAGCATCCAGATTTAGAAGATAAACAGGGCTGAGCCAGATTTAATTCAAAATGTAACCAACTGTGGCTCCTATGTCTCTTAATCAGCTTGACTACAAGTATGTGGGATTTACAACCTAGCCCACTGTATTCGCCACTGGAAGCTATATGCTCATATACGACATACTATACGTGTGAAGATTAACAGCGAGGAATAACAGCTTAAATGCTGCACTTACTTTCTAAGAAAATATTATTTGAAAGTTTTGGGACAACAGCTGGCTCAGTTATCAATCACAGGGCTGTTTATAGTAGACAGAGTAACCACTAACTCATCCATTTACTGTGATCTCAGGAGTAATTTAATCAGAGGAAATGTGACAGTTTTCAAATGGCGTCTTTATCCATTTCAGAACATGAGCTTCAAAGGCAGAAAAGCTTTTAGTGGACTACTTTTACAAATTACTTGGAGGAACACTACATGGGGGGAAAAAAGTTGCCTCAAGTGAGCGAGATCTAAGATGGAAGTGAGCATATCCAAGTTAAACTCTACTTCTGCAGTTAGAATAAATACAGCATAGTAGAGGAAAATGATACCCTGACGAAGAGCAGCTGAGCCCGAAACACACAAAGCTTGCAACAAGCCAGAGTTCAGATAGTTTCTCTTTTTTGTTTTGCTTTGTTTTTTTTTAAGCGCCATTTCTATGAAGAACAATGTATGTACACGTAAACACACTCCGTCCACTTCTTTTCCATTTTTGGTCATTGCTTCTAAATTATACTGTGACTGGACAAACAAACAGCCTCTGAGTCACAATGTGACTGAAACAATACCCAGTGCCACTGCCTAGTGTCAAACCACTCTTGGCCAGATTTGACCGAGGTGACACGAGGCTGAAGGAGGTCATAAAGTTAAGTCAGCAGCAGAAGGGAAGGAACGAAACACAAGGGTGGGGATTGTTGGAATTCTCGGAGCACTGCCAGCGCCGCTTCCTGTTATTTGTTTTGTAGTAAACGCTGACTCTCTGGGGGGATATGAGTGACCGTAATGCTGGACACAAGTCGCCGTTTGTCTTCTGACCGCCACTGTTGTCTGCATAACTCCGTGTGAGTAGACATATGGTCGTATGTATGTGAATGCACGGGTAGAATTGAATGTGCCGTGACTCGCTGTTTCTGAGTCAGCTTATTGTTTTTGCTTCACATTTTTCAATGAATGTCAACTTGCATATGCATTATTAATGACTTTTATATGGTCATTTGCTTGTATGGAATTCAGAAAATTTTTGTGAAGAGCAGTGCTGCAAACGGATGCAGATCTACCAAAAACACATGCATACAATAGAAGTAATGATGGCACAGCAGCTAGGATGAACAATAAAATCTCTCATTAATCTCTCTTTTTTGCCTTTCAGAAATTCAAACACTAACAAAATCCGTCGTATAATAGACATTAAAATATCCAAAAAAATTCACATTTTCTGCGGTATTGAACCCATTCTGAAGAATTTGTGGATAAGTGCAGCGCTTTGAATTTGTTTCCACTCATCTGAAGCTCCCAACATCCTTGCTTTTCTTTCTTGTTTCCTTTACACTCAGAAGTAGCAATTTATCTGTATTTATTTCTCAGTGAAAGAAATTACTTGAAACTTTGTTTAAAAATATGCAGCCAGCACTGCACAATTGCTGGTAATATATACACAGGGGTACAGAGAAGTAAACACATGCCGAGTATTTGCGGTGCAGATATGTTCTGACGTGTCTACGGTTACATGAGTCAGCATATCAATATGTTTACTTCTGAGCGATTTGACTCAAGTGATTCGACTCCATAAAAACATGAGAGGCATACAAATCTGATGCTATCCTCCATCGGAAACTAATGGGCCGGGACCCTTCCTCGCCTCATTATCTGGTTCTGCTTCTTCTCAGAAAAATAGGAGAGAACAAAGAAAAAGAATTAAAAATAGCAAAATGTAGATGGAGAGAGGAAAGAGTAAAAAAGAAAGTAGCAGAAAAACAGAACCAATCAGAGATGATAAAGGGGGTGTGAACAGTTGAGAAAACTATGAGAAAGGGTAAAAAAATAAAATGACAAAGTACTTCACAGCAAGCCATTGAGGACTGAGCAGACTCTGTGGCGTAATTTTTATTGTCTAACTACTTAATTGTAAATAACAGGCCTCGGCGATGTGAACGGCCATTCATTCGCCCAGACAGAGTGATTAATCCATGCTGGGCTTTGGGAGAGTGGGCAGTGTGTGTGAGAAAAGAGAGAGGGAGCAAAAGAGAAGGTTCTTTCTTTCTCTTTTCTTGTCTCTATCTCACTACCCTGCAGGTCCTAATTGGTTAATTTCATAAACTTCTCAAAGGGGTGCACACAGAGGCCCTAATTGAAAAAACAGGAGCCAGTTCAGCATCGCTACCTGCAGATCCTCGCGTCTTTGTGGCGGTGGGGGATGAGAGTCAGACAGCGACTGCAGGGGGTTCCTTCACAGGGAACTACAGCACGGAGATAATGGGCACGTTGCGCGGACCAGACGGGGAGACCTTTGAGCCCAGAGCGAAGCTGGTCACTTCTCAGTGTTTTGTCTATGGTAAAAAGTCTATGACCTGCTCATTATTTCAACCTGGGGTGCTGTCGTGATATCATAGCTAACAAGCCGGTCAGGGAATTGAGCACATTTGGTGTCGTGCCTGGCAAGGTTTATTTGAACAGAACACTGCCTGCGTTTTGTTTTATAGGAATAGAATTTAGGAAGCCTGGTGCATTAGTGCTTCAAAACTACTTAATTAACTCAAATGTTACATTTAAATTGGTTGTAGAGAAAGTTTTTGAGATAAATTAGTCACACCCAGTACTTGTCACCTTACATAGTTAAAGAAGCTTAACTAACACGCTAATGTTAGCTTGACACATGACTGCTACAGCAAGAGAAACTTTCAAAAAGAGATGCTAATATATTTATGCTAATAAATATAGGCTAACTACTACTAGGCTCACTTAAATCTGATATTTTAGCACTACATATCTACCAAGTACAACTAAAAACTATTTCTTCTGTGTATAAAACAATCCACTGAATACACTGCCAGCTCTTTTTTTAAGTCTATTCTGAATTTTAATGGCTACATTTAAAAGCTACCTAAACTAGCCGGTAAAGCTAACTAGCACTAGTACTAAAGCTCCTTCATATCCTAAAACTTTGGACTTATAAATAAGTAGTGGAGTCCAGTCCAGGGAATTATATTCATGGCTATGTGTTCATGCACCAGTGTTGCCAGAACAAATTTCTCTTGTGCTTATTTCATTTAGTAAGTGAAGTGACTCAGATTCAAATTTTGGCCGAACTGCATTTTGTTCACACAAGAGTCATTTGGCTTTGTGCACAAGAGTGTTAATGTTTATTTGCCAACCATGGAAGTTGTTTCTTCTACATGAAGCTGAAAATAGACTGAATACGCTTGAAATAACATTCAATGAATTAACAATAATTGTGTATTACCAAAACAGCCAACTATAATCACTCAATAATAACAACACTAAATGGCCGCCTTCGAAATTGGTGCAGCCAGACATGTCTACATCAGTTACTCTGCCTGCAGCAGCTGCCGTCCCAAAGTGGTGCTCACTTGGAAGAAAGGTATTGTGGAAAACTCCCTATCAAAGCTCAGGATCACAGTTTTTAAAGTATTTTGCCCCTAAAAAAGGAAACAAACCAAGGCTCTGAGGCTGTGGACCCTCCGTAAATGTCTGGGCAGAGGAGGAGATATCATCGCACATCGAAGCCCCTTCATTATGTGAACAATAGGCATCCATCTACCTTTCCACCCACCTTGACGAATGAGCCCTTTCGTTTTTTTATTCACATGATTTGCGCTGCGGTACCAAGCATTTATGAGAGGAATTCCAGCCTTTGTATGGCAGAGCACTCTTAACAGCAGATAAAAACTCAAAGTATAAACATGCTCCCATTAGGGAACTGGCGGCCAACCAACCTTTACCTCAAAGTGATCTGTGTTATCTGCAAAGCAGCCTCGGCCTGAGTCCGAGTGATTCACTGGGGACTGCCGGAGAGAACTTTGAGACGAGCCAGGTCTCAGTGCAGCCGTGGCCTAAAGGCCAATCTATCTCCATAAAATTGACTCTCAAAATGAAAGAACAAGAGATGTCCGCGTGTTTGGATCCATGTGTGTCGCCTCTCAAAGCAATCCTACACTTGCTCTGTGTGAACCTTTACAGTTCAAGTGTGCATTAAATCAACAAGTATGAGCCTCACGGACCATTAAGAATAGCAGTCTCATCTAGAACAGCCTGACGCATATCTAAAAAGGTGGGATTTTTCTTTGGAGTTTTCTACTTAAGAGTTGATAAATATTGTTCTGAATCTGTAATTGTAGGGGATTTTGCCCCTGTGGTCATGCACAACACTAAAGGCACTGTAGTACTGCTATTCATCAGCATCACCAGAGCAGTTTACAGTTCTATAAAAGTGTTACTCTGTCTTTGCCTGTCTGTAAATCAGGTGTGTAGAAACTGACATCACAAGTAACACAAGGCTAATAAACCAGAAACTAAGTCTGAGAAACTTTCATAAATTACATATATTAAGAAGGCAGGCTGGCAATAAAAATAGAGACCGGTGCTCCATGGGAATGGTGTCCTGCTGCTGAGGCAATTTCTATTCTTTGCAGTCTTATGAAAGGATATTTAAAGAAGCGCAGTTGGTGTGAGAAGAGACAAAGTTTGAGACAAAGTTGGAACATGAACTGTAAAATGAGCTACAAGAAAAAATAGTTGCAGGATGCGTTTCAGTCAGGGAGTTAAAAAAAAAGAAGAAGCAGAAACACAAACATTCACATTTGCAACTTTCTTTCATCTCGACTTTCCGTGCCGTTAGCCATGACCACTGTTCACATTTGCATTTACATATACGACTCTGCAAAAGCCATTTTATTTTTTGCTTATTGAAGCTGCTTATCAGTTGCTGTTACCAACCCGGAATAAATCCCGAGGATTAAAGGACTTCAAAAAAAAACAAACTTTTTGAGGGTGTAGAAGGGTGGGGTGGGGGTGAGGGTTTTGGGGAGGAAAAAAGCCGACAGGATGAAAAGAAGTTGGGGGCCCATAGAAATGCTAAGGAAGTGGCCCTCTTTTTTCCCCCAAGTCGCTCAGGGGTAGGAAGTTCCCAGCTCTGCCACTTCATTAATTCATGCTATTTAACAAGTGGGATTGTGGTGGGGCTTCTCCGGCCCCCTTCACACTGGAACCAACAACAGTGCCATCAGTAACTGACAACCCCCCGGGTGGAGGGGCTATGGCCTCCAGGGTCCACGCTGCAAACAGAGCCACGGGAAGCAGAACCTTGCCATTCAAGAGTTCAGCCCTTTATTTGTCATCCCTGGTTTCTCCCCACCATACACATCCCCAATCATGGGCCTCCGAGGGTGGACAGCAGATTGGAGGATGAATCTCCCCTGTTTCCTATTAGGACAGAATAGAGGAAGGATGGGGGGGCTGGGGGGGTAGTGTTGCTCATCAGCAGAATCAGTATGCTTATCCATAACTTCTTAACGTTCGCTGACCACAGGGTTTCAGAAACGCTGTGCGGTAAGAGGAGGCAAATCGAGGTAGCAAATGCCAGAAAAAAGAATTAATAAAAACCAAAAAAGAATTGCTTACACAGAAACTTATTTAAACTTTGATGGCAAATTTAGCTTTTTTTGTCAGCAAATAATTCACAGCATCTATTCTCTTCCAGGCGCTATGATACAACCTGAGCTCTACACACAAGCTCTTTAGTTCTTCACACAGAAATGGTTGTGACTCACACGGATCCATCAGCTGAGAAATGTGCTTACTTATTATTGTTGGCCATTTTGCAATTAAAATTAAAGTCATAGTATTGATTTAGGAATATAAAACACACATATTTTATCTAGATGGACTGAAAGATAAAGGAAGGAAAGAAATTTAATACGATAAAATGCCGTAAATAATCAACTCAAAACTGTTTCCAAGCCTTAGGGTCTGGACCCGATCAGTAAATCTCAGAGCATGCAAAATGTAGAATAACTTCTCGTTAGATAAAATTATGTTTGTATTTTTTGAGTTTTTCCTTTGTTGTTTTACAAGATAACTCTTTTTCAAATACAGTACAACAATTCTGTATGAGGCAATGTATATACTGGTAAGTACTGCAGTTTATGGATTATTTATAGTTTGCCACAATTATGAAGTTGAGTCAGTAGTTTGGACAGAAAAATGCTTGAGCTTGTCTTGTAGTTTCCCTTAGATTAACAAAACCTGCAAGAAAAGACACTACCATCAAAATGAACCTAAATTTAAAAAAAAACTAAGTATGTAACAATATTTAAAGCCTCATTTCTGTGGTGGGTGGGTAACATAATGAAGTACCAAAATATTACCTACAGATGTACATTGACCCAAAAATAAACGGTAGTGACAAGCACAATTTTGGAAACTAAACCAAAGACTAAAAAATTAGCTAAATGACACAAACCAGTAAGGTAATAGTGGGGCATAAATCACTGGTCTCTCACATAAGACATATAATACAGATTTATTAGGAAACATTTGTAACATTTTAAGGCTTGCTCAAATTTTAAGTATGCACTGAATATGATAGCGCCCAGTTATGTATCTTACATGTGGGCTTCATCCAACAACAGCTCTATGCAAACATGCTATGAACCCTCAGGGGAGATTCATAAAGAGGTAAGCTGACAGATCACTGGGCTGTGAGGGGAGGTTTGCAAATCATCCCCGAGAAATGTGCACATGTGAGGTTTACTATGATTATGGAATGAAAGCTGGGTTATCCTCTTGGTGAATTAGGTAAAATTACATTACATTACATTAATGCCTGTCTAGAAGAATGCTACCCAGAATCCGTCATGAGATCCTGCCTGGGCCCCACATCACTCACCCTCCTTGAAGGTGTTGAAATCAGGGGAGAAATTCCCATATCTGTAACCTCAAACTCTAAATTTAAGTCACCCTCAGCTGCTCTACAATCTGCTCATTTATAATGTTGAGCAACCGTCGAGGGACGGCAACTGAAAATAAACACCGCATATAGTGTTATATCGTCAAGTGACATTATCTTAAGTCTGTTATCTATTATGGTGAGACCATAATGGATGAGGGTTAAAGAGTACATGGATGATGTCTTCTCACAGCCCATTAAGCCTTGCCACAGCTGACCGAGATGAGGGAAAACGGGACAATCTATAGGCTCCGAGTGCGGCTCAGCGTCCTCTCTTAATTGCTAATATAGTTATTAAGGGATGCCAGTGGGAAGACCACCGGGATAGGATTGTCCCTGAATTATCACAGTTGCCTTTCAGGCCTGTGGAAATCCTCAAAGGCCGGTGATTCAGTGCCCACAAGGCTTTTATCATTTTCCCATGGGGCCCGAGAGGATCCCCACTAAGACCCACAAAGCCCCTCGCCAATACACATTCACAAATACTTACACATTCATAGAAATTCAATTATTACCAATTAATCACCAATTTTACTGCAAAAATTCAGAATGTCTTTTACTTACAGCTTTGAAATTGTTACAGTTTATTGCTTTTCTTTATGTTAGGTGAAAATAAAGCAGATATCTTTGGATTTTTAATTTCTTCTTGTAGAGAAAATGCTTTGTAGTAGTGATGCATGACATGGCTATCTCCTTATAGACACAGAAATTATCAGATACTGTAAGAATTCATTAAATTACACACCATAATGCAACCCAGAAGAAAACGAGGATGTGATTTACTACTACAGGAAGATCTGGCCAGAACAAATCTTTGGAAATCAGGCTTTTTTGTCCTTCTTTGTCACTTTTGTTGTCCCGATAGCTCAATTAGTTTGCTTTGAAACTGCCACACACACATGTTGCATCATCAAAAATGAGTATGTATAGTGCATGCTGGAAAAAAAAGAATAGAGATATGAGATATGAGTATCATGGACATGAACCCAATGAGACATACTGAACTTTCCATTATGCCAAACTGTCAAAGCTTTATGTAAACCAAACTTCAAGACGGCTTCATTTAAGGAAGTTCACGTTTTAGCAGAATTAAAAGTACTGCTTCTTTTTCAGACATATGCAGAGTTAAATGGAAATCTTGGCAACTGACATCTAATATTTGAGTAAACTTTGTTCCATTACTGAAAGCTAAATGCATTGAGACAAATGTAGAAAATGTACCCTAACTTGACAAGCCACTTCTCTCCTTTTTTCTTAATGTCTCCATTTTTAAAACATTTCCCAAGATGTGACAAATCTTTTCTGAATGAAGTAATGAGCATTAAGGACACTCTTGCACACATCAACCTCAATTCTTCTCTATTTTTTTCCTCTCCCGATGGCTAATGACTTTTACATACATGGATGGGTAGTACGGGTGGATGCTCCTTTTTTTCCCTTAGCCAAACAAGGGGAAATGTCTGGGAATTACCTGTTGGACCCAAGCAATCCTGGCAAGTCCAATGCAAGGGTGAGAGGACTGCAGTGAAAACGTTCATTTTAACAAACAAAGACAATGGCAGCTCAGGTCTCCAGGGTAAAATTCGCTCATTAATTCCACTTAGCTCAATTTTGCACGGTCTTCACTGAGCACTGACTGACAGAGTTTGCTACAAAGACAGCATTGAGACATCTTCACTTCTGTGGGAGAGCTGTTAAAGTTCGATAAGGCTACTGTCACGCTGCTGAAGCAGAGAAACTGTGACTTTGACCACCGATTTGGCATAGAAAGTTTCCGATCCGCCCTCCCTTTAAGGCAACTTAGGCTCAAAGAAAAGATTCCTTAACACACTTTTTCCAAATTAAACGCAATATGCCGTTACATCTGATTGCTGGAGCGAGCTTTGCTCAGCTGGGTTAAGTTAACCATCAAAACGGGTCAGAGCATTTTAATTTAAATCCGTTGCCAGGAAGGACATCAGCCCTCAATTATTTGTCAAAGTGAAAAGCGGAAATCCTGCAATAAAAACTTCTAGGATAGTCAATAGACTGTATAATGGGATGGAAAAAGAAAGACTAGAAATGCTGGCTGATGAGATGTGTCACAGTTCACAACTTCTTTCCCCTGTTTTTGCCCTTTTTTGTTTTCATTTGAATCAGTGTGATAACTAACGAGGGGAAAGATTGACCAGGCGTCTCTTTGAAGGCAACAAATACCCCCTGGGTTTGTGACATCTCTGCCTGGTAACAGATAATCTCTGCGGTCCCAGGCTGTGCCACTATTAGCATGGCAGCAGTGGTGCGCGGAGAGCCGGCCGGCCTCTGTGCTTGCTCAAACCTCGGCTAAATCTGTCTGATTCTCATCAAACACAGAAAGGGGAGAGGCAGAGGGAGAAGAAAAAAAACTCAAGCCTAGACTCAATACAGACACTGCGCCACACAACTCGCCTGGCAGGCAAAGCTGTCACCATTCAGTTTACTCCGGTCCTCCAAAGAGACAAGCCAGCTACAAAAACAGTCTGGTGGTGCCTTGAATCGTGAAAAGGAGTGAGGCTACAGAGAGGGGAGAGACAAGAGTGAGGTAATGTCAAGTTAATGGAACATGATAAGGAAAATGTGTCCTTACCAAAACAAGTCACTGTGACAATAGAAAGGTTAGTTTTAATGGCATTATCTCAAATTCTTTAAGGGTGTAGGCACTGGGAGTAGCGAGTGAAAAGAATCCTTGACCTTAGTTCCTGCAAAGTTTCACTTCTTGAGTGGTATAGTTGGAACTGGGATAATTTTTCCATCTTTTACCACCTCTTTCCACCCACTATGCCCACTCCAACTCGTCTTTTGTATTCTCACCCCCAGCCCCCCTTCCACTCAAAGGGTTTAACCTCGGGTCACTGCTAACTTCTTAATCAGTTCAGCACATGACCATTCCTTTCAATCTCCACATACCAGGAGAGAAGCACTCCCTGATACAGTAAATTACGATAAAGAGCTCACGACCCAAAATCGAAGGACCATATCCCCATATGAAAGCTGGGGCCCTCATACTTCAATAGACAGATTTGGGTGTGGGGTGGCGGGGAGGGGCTTTGAAGCACTTCTCCAGAAAATCCTCACTTCAAAAGAAGCCAGTATTAGATTGAGGGGGAAAGGGAGCAGGAGGGTGTGTGGGATGTGTGGAAGATGGAGTCCCCCTACAAAGTCTACCATGCCGATCCACTGCGGTAACCAAAAGAAAGGAAAAATCTGAAGGGAGCCAAGATGTGTGTGTTCTCGAAATTCATTGAAGGATACAGGCCTAATGGTTACCAGTTGGCTTATCATCATTTTGATGTCTTAAACCAAAAATTCATGGGCTGTGATCTCCAACTGTCACCACAGCATGATTTTACTCTCCATTGTGTTCCCATTATACTCTTTTCAACAAACGTCGGAAAGATGGTACTTACTCGCTGTCAAAGGGAGTCGGGACAATTTCCTGGGTTAGCCCAAAGGTTAGAGGTCAGAAAGTGCTCTAAAGGTTGGATGCCAAGTCGGGAAGGGTTAAAGTGCAATCGTATTTCATTTCCCTGCTCATGAAACCCTGGTAAAAGCTAGCTTCTGACCCACATCTTTTTCTGTAATCGCATAACACCTTCTGTTGAGTGTGTTCTTTTAATTGGTGTGAGAGATTACAGATTTAGCTGTGAAAAAGCATGAGATAAGTAAGCATGAGTGACAATGACGAAACCTAGGATCATATCAGACTGAAGGAAAATAAAAACTGTTTTGATTAGCTTGAGTTCTGCATCTGTAGAAACAACTCAGAGGAGCTCAAATGTGTTTTCACCCAACAACTGCGTTCTTAAGCTCCAAGTCAGGTTTAAAATTATATCTGGCAAACCTTGGTAATATATTAGCTGGGGCTTTGGAACACTTCTAAGTAAGCACTACCAGCAAATATTCCATCCTTCACACATGCTGGACGCCTGCCCAGACAAAGCCCACATACAGTATTTATCAGAAGGGAAGCAGAGCCAGGGATTACTTCAAAGAGAGGGCTCGATAAGACTGACCCGATAACCTTAAACCTAGACCAATGTACTACACTCTGATGGCTGGCCAAGGCTCTCTGGTTGACACAAACTTGTTAATACAAGAGCAAGGGCTTGAGAGCAGGATTTGAAGTGAATACAAATGACAGCAGCTGGACAACTGCTGCCAACACCCACTGACTGCATACATTATTGAGAAAAGAAATAGGTTAATGAAAGGTAAGAAGCAAGAAGGAGTGACACAAAACCTCTGCATGTATTTGTGTTCTTTGCTATATCGACAATCATTCCTCTGGTGCACCACAAACTTGGTGCAGTACTGAGGATCTGAGAAAGTGCAGTACAACATTTGAAGTAATAAGGGTGAGATATGGTCTTGTTTTTTTGGGCCTACACCTGTGACCAGTTACAGCAAAAGCCCCACTTGAGAACCCTAGTAATGCTCCTAGCACGGTCGGCAACAAATAGATCTGAAGAGTACTCTTCGTCCAATGAAGATGACAAACAACCTCTGCACCCAGAGACGATACGACTCAGAGGGAGGGTGTCAAGGGTCAGAGGATAAAACGGCAACACCTCTGCAGCCACTTGACAGGATGAAAAAAGAGCGGGAGAAGTGGGTGGCGGGGTGTTTGAGAGAGGGTGGGAGTAGCACTTGAGGCCAGAATGGAAGACACAAGCCTCCCAGCAGCAGCAGTCAGAAGCAAGGGGACACAGGGGCTACTGTTCCCATTGAGGTCTTTGTCTCCCAGGCGTTCTCTTGTTTTTCCTCAGCAAACCGTGGGTACAATGAAGGCGGCATGCTCCCCTCCCCTCGCGCAAAGGGCTGTCAATACTGGACCTATCAGACCCTGAATGGCCGAATCAGCCTTCCCATGAAAATCAAGTCAATGACCTGCTTCCCCTTAGCTCTCCTCCTTGTGAAATGGGTGACAGCTATAATTTCAATAAGTAAAACAGAGAGAGAGAGAGAGCGTTTTCTCACATGTTGCTGAGGGGACTTCACCTCAGACTCGGCATCCTCATATAAAATGCATTAATTCCTTCGTTGTGAGCTCACCGTAAATGATTTGATTGTGGCCGATTCGACATAGTATTCCGAGCTTCCCCGAGCGCCATTAAAAAAGAGGAAAGAAAAAACATGACGCTGGGAATGCTAAGACAATTTTGAACCAAACATTTAACCTCAGCCTTCTGACCCAATCAAGTGGAAGAGAAGACAGGCTTTGTCTACCTTGGCCCATCCACGAAAAGTTAGAAAAGAGAGAGCGAGGGAGAGAGGGGGGAGAGAGGAGGAAAAGAAATGTAAAGATTTTGCCAAGCTTTTGTCATGCCTTAAGGACTGGCTTAGTCAATTGCTGTCAGATCAAGAAGACAGAAAGAAAAACAGCCGTGGTTGCCTTATATAAAAAGAACACTTTCTCTCACAGCCAAGTTGGGAGAGTCCCCATAGACAGAATTACACAGTTACTTTTAAAGGATTTGCATTTAAAAGATTGCGTACAGGCCTGAATGCAGGTCGTTTCCCTGTGACCATAGAAACACTAGAAAAGGTGGAAAATTCAGTCCGCTGAACTTTAAACGACTTTATTAAAGTGTCACTAATCAGACGTGAAAGACACAAGGTTTTAGTGTTTGGGCAAACTTACAGAAAAACTCAAAAAAAGCTTAATGACCTGTTAAGAGCATTACTTTGAAAAGCCTTGTTGATGTCCCATCCCATATTAAAGAAAGGACAATTCCCTAACGTCAGGAAAAAAATTAATACCCAAAATATTTCAAGAATTTGACTTCAGCATTGTGCAGAGAGGAACTTTAAAAACAACCTGACCGTTGTCCCGTTTTACAGTATTTCTGTAAGACAATATAAGGTTTCAGCTAAACTAAAAGAAAATGCTGAAATGCAAGATATCAGGATATCAGTGTAAACAAATATTTCCCCAATAAATCCAGCAGAGAACTCAGAGTTGTCTAAAATGTCACTCTTTGTGGAAATACAATTTAACAGGTTTTACAAATTGCACATGATAAATGCTTGATTTAAAAACATTCTGGCATGTATTTCCCCCTAGAAAAAGCCAAATTCCTAAGCAGAAAATTGCTACCATTACAGCATAATGGGATAACAACCCAAAGAATAATCCCTCGCTAACAATGGTGAGATTTGAAAAGACTCCTGTGAGTCCTGCTTGGTGTCTGCCAGCAGAGTGCTGCATTTTGCAGCCACCAACCAACGATGTAATCTCATCTCAATGGAGACCTGGAGAGACAGCTTGCACACTAGCTTCTCTACCCTCCACCCCCATCCATTGATCTACCCATCCCTAAAGAAATGGACAGACCTCATTTCCATCCAACACAAACAGCGCAGTGGAATTGGGACTCTTATGATCGGAAAGAATAAAACCTCAACACGACAGGAAAGGATTGCGAGAAGGAGGAGACTTGTGGGGGTTTTGGTAAATGAATTAGCATCAATGCCACAGAATAAAAAGAACCTCTGATCTTCGAGGTCGGTCCTAATCATATACACCCTAAATGAATCACCCCGGGACTGCTCCCATGTTCATTTCTGTGCAAGAATTAATTAAAACCGGAGCGAACTGATGTATGCAGAGCAGCGGAAAAATAACAATGTAAACAACACAACAATAGGGTAATCATTGTAGGGGGCTAATTTGTGTCATAATGATATGAATTTAATTTTGCGAGACGAGGAAGATTAATGAGGGAGACACAAATACTTTTTTGAAGAAGATTTTAAATGGCGCAGAAGGGATGCTGGTCCTTCTTTTGCCTTTTTTTTTTAGCATAAATTTAGGATACTGAACTCAAGATTGTGCAAATTTAACGGATTTCACCACTGTGAACTCTAAAATTTATTTCATTCCGAAGATTATCCCGAGCAATGTGCAGTGAGTTTAAGGTTTAAAAAAATTAAAATGATCATGTTATCACTCTCAAATGCACCCCATACATCATTAAGGTAAGCTGGATACAATCTTAACTCTCGTGAGAAACTGACGTCGTTGTTTTGTTAATGCCAAACAGCACCATGTCCATGCATCCTCTATATGAAGTTATATGCTGGGGGAAACGCAGAGAATTTGACAGTTAGAGATTCAAACTGGTTCCATATGACCACAGCTGGCATTTCTCCAGGCCCGGGGCAACCACGGTTTCCTCACAGCCTAAGTAGAGAGCTCGTGCAACTCAGCAGCGGGGGTTATGTATGCAGCCTGTGAATAAATCTTGAGTTTCAAAGACAATTTGAAATCCGATGCCCAGCCCCTTTTACTGATTGCATTCCACGGCGAGAGTATAATTCCCAAAAGAGAATACCCTGAATTCAAGCGAGACAAAGAAAACACTGTAAAAACTATAAAGCCATTAAATATAAAAAAATGTGTCATTACAATCTTCTTTGAACATTTCTTAAGGCATGAATATGTTGTCATAAGAATAACAAGATAATCCTAGCTTCAGTGAATAAGTTGCTCTAGTTGCACTCAGCTCTTGAAGCTGTCCTCCATAGTGTATCCCTTGATATAACCACATGTAAGTCAATTTAACAATACGCCTAATTTCCACCAGTGGTGGTGCCAGCTCTACCTTAGACAAGCCCACATTTTGTCCGATTTAAGCACCTAATGTTATGTAGTGTTATATGGGAGAAATTGGAGTAGTTTTTGTGGGAATAAAGTCACAGAAGATGGATATCTGGAGTCTACATCTATGAATTACTGTTTAAATTCTTGCAGTAGCCCCTCCCAGAGCCACTAATGTAAGTGGTTACAACTTTGGGCCCAGTAATTGCCGTGGTGGCATGCCGAGTGCTAGTTTTCTGGCACTGGCACCAGTCTTTTGTTTTTTGTCAAAACCTGTGGAAAAGTTTCAAGATTGGGCACTACGCAGGTGGAAAAAAGGTAACGGAAGCCCTGAAAATTAGACTTTTCCTGTGATACTTCTCTTTCTCATTATTGATTATGGATTTATAAAACTGAGGGACATAAGTGAGGAAAAATGCAAAATCAGTTGACAGTTCTTTGTCGGGTGTCTGTTCCCTATTATAAGCAACCATTTATATTATATATTTGTTAGCAAATAGCCTTTGAAGACTGCATTGCCATTTGACTTTAGACAACACATCAACAAAATATTCAAACTTTTCATATGTGAAATGTATCTTTTTTATTATTAATGTAGAATATCTCCCAGCTATCAAATTTTAAAATACTGTCTCAAAGACATGACAAAAGCAAATAAAATTATAATTGTATCTTTTACACAACATGATGATATCACATTGAAGAGCAGTTTGGTGAACGAGGTCCCATGAGTGTATCCCTAAGTGGAAAACGCTTCATAAAACAGCCACAAAGTGCTGGCCACAGTAGGCAGTCGGTGAGGGACACAGTGAATATACCGCACTGTTTTACGGCCCGGCCTGCAGTGAGGCATGATGGGAAGTAATAACCACATCATTACCAACAGCGCCTCAGCCTTGTCAGACGTCAGAGACATAAAGAAAGCATGCTGAGTTCACGCTCAGGCTGCCAGTCTACCACGCTGCAGGACTCTGTCACATGTTAACATGCTCTCACACACATACGCACAAGTGTTTTTTCGGCCTGATGAAACACAATCGCACTTTCTATAAGAGTATATCCACTCACACAGACACTGTGACAGACACATAGCTGGCTGTTTAGCTGCCAAGAGATGTTGCTGTGCTTCCGTTCCAGTTCTGCCAAGTGGGGTCAAAGGTCACAAGAGTGACTGGGAAGGATCCTGAGAGTGTCGCATTTCATCGGATCACTGAGTCTTTATCAAATAGCTGCATCGAATGGCACGAAACCTGTGCAGGATCATGTGTAAATCTGCAGGAGGACGGATTAGCACTGAGCTAGCTGGCGCGCCTGAAGAATGCAGACATCACTTGTATATTGCATTTCAATAAACTTTAATATCTGACAAGAGACATATTTCAATAAAATGCAAACTAATGTAAGTGTCTTTAATAGTAGATATCTCTAAAAAAAGCACTGCACCTTTGAACAGCTCAGTTATGTGAATTCAGAGTTCATTAAGTAAGCCGTCAGGCACACACTGGATATATTGATGCTCTCAGAAATGTCAGTTTCCTTGATTCAATTATACTTTTACATTAATTCCATCAATCTGTTTTCTTAACAGCTTATCCAACCAGGGCCCCGGAGCCAATGTCAGCTGACACTGGGTGTGAAGCAGGGTGCTGGGCAGGTCGTTGATGGTATTTCCAGGTGAGACGCTGGTACTCTAGTATGACTGATCATTAAACAAACACTCCAGGAGTCAAGTCCAAGCTTATTCATAGCCTTGATAATTTGATAATTCATCAGTTAGATGCATGAAAACGTGCGCCAAAATGCTAACGTGCAAAAAAGGTGCAGTTCTTTTTAAAGTCCTTCATCTAGTGAAACGAAACTGACAACGCAGAGAGCAAGCTGGCACTGTTTTCAGCTCACTTCAGTTGCTTCACATTTTCCTAGAATAAATATTTGTTTTGATTACCTCAGTATGGCATTTACAATGATTACAAAGAGACTCAAATATTTAAAAAAAAAAAAAAAAGACTCAATGAGAAGAATAATAGATCTTTTTGGCTATTTAAGAAGAACGTGAGCAGATTTCGATTTGCTTGAATTGTAAGTGTTGAGTTGTTGCTATTTTGCTCTCATACACCCACAGGCATCTGCGCTCAGTCTGCACGCCTCACTGTAAGTGAAGCCCTCAATAGCAGAAGACCCCCGGAGCAGATAGAAACATAATGTAATATCTGATCACCCTCTATGTAATACCGTTAAATCTTAGTGTCGTGGGAGGGAAACTTCATTATGATCTGTCTGTCAACAGCCGGCCAGCCAAGTTTAGACGATGTTTCGGATGATTCATTGTTCAGTGGGCTGTTTAGTTTTTTTTTCCCATCTCAGTGAACTACATGTCAGTGCCAGAAAAATTTGGTAAAAAGTATGCAAGAACAGTAGGTTAAAGTCATGCATACGGACGCGTGCATGTGAGCAATCAGGCACGTATCTGCACTTTAACACACATATAACTAAGAAATGTATACAAAGTCAACAACAGTGTTTGAAAGGAAAGACCATAAAGTCAACTTTGAGAGCAGCAGTTTGTTAAATTACACCTCGACACAAAAGAACCTGCTGAAATTAGGCCACTTCATCCATTTGCATAGGAAAATCACAGAGTGGGCAAAAAAAAAAAAAAAAAAAAAAAAAGCGAAAATAGCACAATGTCAACGAATGTAATCGAAACCAGAACCACAGCTCGTTTAGGAGCTGAAAACAGTCAGACTTTCCTTTAGTCTGCTGCATGAGATATCACAAACTTAAAACATAACTTTTGTCTGACAACAAAGCAAAAGGGGGGCAGCTCAGGTAAAAGCCTGAGTCACGCTGAGTCGACCCCTGCGCATCGCTACCCAGAACCCTCACCAGCTGGTTTCAATTAAACTGACCAACCAAGGAGGGGAGAGCAGGGCCGCGCTCACCAAAATGGTTAGCTATTTCAAGCCAGGAGTTCTTGCTGCTCTGTTTCTGACAGCAGATCAGTTGTTCGAAATTTGTGTAAACACTGTGTTTTGTTTGCTATCGAGGGCCAGCATTTGCTAGCTGCCATGCAGAGCCACACAGTATGCCGTGCAAGACGGAAACGTTTGAAGGCGAAGCGTGCACCCAGCATACTCTGTGAGATTTCACCATCAAAGATGCTTTAAGATTATTGCTTTGGAAATACAGCGCACCAGCGCCAGCACGGAGACAACTTGGATCCAAGAATCTCCTTCAATGAGATAATAATCCTACAAAGTGAAGCTCATACTCTCCAGTTATTGTCCTGGTGACCACGAGCAATTTTCCCGGGACGTTGCACTCGACTACGTGCTCAAACAACCACAGCGTTTGAGCAAAACAACCCAGTGGAGGAGGATGTATATGGGGAATTTAAGCAGCTTGAGTTTTCTGATTGTTTGTAAGGTGGTTCAGAAGCAATCAATCTGCCCAGAAACACCCGATAAGAGGCACCTGTCAGTTAAGTAGAACCTTAAACATAAATATCTTTTTAATCTCTCTCTAGGCTTATTTTAACTTGTTCATCAAATAACGATAACATTTCTGTTTTTTAGGTGAACCAACCCTTTAAACACTCAGCCATAGGCTGTTCTTTCGGTTCCTCAGCTGAAGCTATTAAAAAAAAATACATTGTACACATTTCTATCAAATTAAGGCTGATATATTGATTTATGATGTGGTTTTAAACAATGTCTGGCTGCACAGCGTGAGTCTGTAATGACCTCAGTAGCACTCCATAATATTCACAGTACACAATTCTAAGAGGAGAAAAAGAAAGGATTAGAAAACAAAAAGAAACAAAACATTAAAATCAGCTATAATATGGGGGGAAAACCCATTAGATCACATTAGATTGGTCAGCGGATTTTCAAAGTCCAAGAAACGTCCAAAAAGCTGTCAAATGAAGAGCACGAACAGAATTACGACTAACACTCCATTGCATGATTCTAAAAATCTAACAACTTGCACAGAAATTGAGTGCCGGAAAAGTCATGCAGGGACATTTTGAGAGCTGAAATATTTCAATTCTAAAATTGAAAACAGCTGCAAATCAACCGCAGCTTGGCTTATTTTTTGAGTTAAGACCTGCACAGCAGACTGAGCAAGACAAAGCTTGCAAAGATTTTGCAAGCTTGAAAAGTAATATTATCACAACAACACAGCTACAAAACATAAAAAAATAAGTTCTGCTTAGACTCTAAATCACGGTATGGTTAACCTCTTAATAAAGTTAAAAGTGTGGCGCACGCAGAGCATGAGCTACAGTGACTCTCTTGATGGAAAACTCGTAAAATAAGATGGGAGATAACAATAACACAAGCTCTTGCTCTCTGGTGCCAGTCTATCTTTTGCTTGTCTCCTTCTCCTGACACTAAAGTCCTACTCCACTCCTCCCTCCCTTTCTCCCAGCTCCAACCTTAACTCCCCTTACCCCTCCTCCTTTCACCTCCCTCCATCTCTAGATCCTAAATTATCTGCCCAGGCTGTGGGAGATACCCCTTCCTGCCTGCGGGTCACTCATCTTACCGCAAGCAGGGGAGATGAGGGCTATGCATTTCTGCTGTGCACGTGAGAACTCTGCATGCACAGCAGAAGTCTTCTCTGTGTCCTTTTTGTTTGATGTCCCTGAAGATGTGAGGATCTGTGAGTGAGCCAAAAGCACCAAATGTCACTCAAGGGGTGCCACTGATGGACGTGAGGGAGAGGGAAGTGAGATGAGCAAAAAGAGCAGCAAGTAGCTCTTTTTTGTTTTTTCTGGGACACAAAGCAGACGAACAGGTCAACCAGGCACCACAGTCAAGTCTGAGCTCTGAAAACAATGGAAATTTGCTGTGTGTATTTCTGCATGTGGAGTGTTTGTTGATGCTAGAGAGCTCGGTAAGTCACGTGGAAGAACAAATCATTCTGTAGCTGGGATCCATTATTACCACTGAGAATATGTGCCAAAATCAACCCACCACTCTGCCTCTCTCTCTCTCTCTCTCTCTCTCTCTCAAACTCCATTCGTTTTACAAGTGAAAGTAGTGGAACATTTTTTTTTCAGCTGGAGAGACTTGGGTATATTTTATGGTCCCTTCACAGTCAGAGCAGAGCAGAGAGGAGTGATGAAGAAATCACAGGGATGTAGTCATACTCTCAAAGATTTATATCCTTATGTAGCACTTGCTCAGGCAAAATGTACAAACCAAATCATAGCTCTACCTGATCATTCCCACTTCAGCTACTCCCAATCTAACTTTTTTGCGGTTGAGTGACTGGAAAGGTTGGAAACTTTAGATCACAGCTTCACATCGACCTTTCTGATTGCACTTGAAGAAATCCCACCTGCTACAGTACCAAACAATAAAGGTCTCCCTTTTGATCACGCCAGATCCTGCAGACCAAAGGAGAAAGGCATTCCCAGCGGAGATTAATACTATTTCAGTCGCACATTTGGTCCGAGCATGTGTGCTTAAGACAGAGGAATGACCCCCTCCCAAATGAGGCATGACAATCAAAGTCACACAACAAGAGAAATGAATCTCTGAAGTGAAAATAAACGCAATGATGCAAAACTCTGCAGAGCATGCACAGCTCTGGCCGCATTCATTTATTATTCTAACCGAAGGTCCTGCATTGACTTTTCATGAGGCAGAGCAGGGGGAAAAACTTATTTTGTTTTTTTTTTTTAAGTTGCGGACAGTCAACTGCAGAGTTAAAGATTTTTCTTTTAATACACACGTACATTCCTTTCACGAACATAATTTAGCGGTTAGCCATTTTTTCTTTTAAATAGAATATGTAAATAATTTTTGTTTTAACCTGTTTAGAGTAGAACAGGGCAGGGTTACCACACCAGCACAATTCAGTTTCCCGCAGAAGACAATACAATGAGTGTTAGAAAGTTCAGACAATGCCAGTGAAATCTTAACAGTGATGTCGTTTACTTGGATGTCAGTTTATTTTACTGGATTCGACATGTGTCCAAAGCACCATTGCAAATTCCCAAATACCAAAAGACTGAGTTGAACTGCAGGTCAGATACATAATATGACTCTGTTCCTGACTTCTTGATTGAACTTTATTTTAATTATCTGTTTTTGCACAATATTTAACATTTAAGAACTTTTATGAGCTAGGAAAAGCACTTTATATTCCAAGGAAAACCTTAAAATATTAGAGACAATCAAACATTCCCCTATGTGAAAGCACTTGGCATGGTAGGGACGAAAAACTCCCTTTTAACAGGAAGAGATCACAACCCTGTTCAGGGAGTGGCAGCCATCTCCTCTTAATGGTTGGAAGGTGAGGGGAAGGACAAAGTGAAAAAAATACAAGCGTAGAGAGACAAGGACAAAACACAACTATAAATTTTTTAAAAAAAGGTAATGACATGCAGTAGTGCAGCGGTTCCCAACCTTTTTTGCGCCACGGACCGGTTTATGCCCGACAATATTTTTACGGACCGGCCTTTAAGGTGTCGCGGAAAAATACAACAAAATAAAACTAGTGAAACTGAAAAAAAGAAGAGTTATTCATAACACACGTGAAGAGACCCAGGAAAACCGAGTTAGCGATAAAAACGATAACAAAATAACGCTGAAAACCGATAAAAACCCTGAAAACCACACATTTCACACCTGAGCCTCAACTCTCGCGGCCGGTACCAAACAACTCACAGACCGGTACCGGTCCGAGGCCCGGGGGTTGGGGACCGCTGCAGTAGTGGCATACATACACAACGTGAGTGAAAAGACAAAGTGGAGAATAAATGCTCAGTGCATCATGGGACGTCCCCCAGGAGCCTGAACCCACAGCCGCCTTTCTAATGGATGGTTCAGAGTTACCTGATCCAGCTCTAACTCTAACTATTCAACTATAACATAAAGGAAAGTTTCAAGCCTAACTGCTACACAACACATGGAGATTCATTTATGATTATACCATGATTAAAGAATCTGACTCCTTATTCATTTTAACAGGTGAAAAACTGAAAGTGAGTTGTGGGATTTACCAGTTTCTGTGCCAAAAAAAGGGTTACTTTAGCCGTTTCATTACTAATGCGATGGTTGGCTTAACTTTATAGAACATGGCACAGCAGAACAATATGATCCAGGTCTTGACCTTTCAGGCCCGAGTTTCATAAGTGTGTGTTATGAGAAAAAAGTCATATGTTGAGGAGGCCTGCTGTAGCAACTACTCTAGCGTACAAGAGCTCTTCAGAAAAAAACGTATAGCACAGTATTTTTGATCTTCATCACTAATACAAGCATCTGTAAGAACGTAAAACAAGCAAAATTTCAGCAAAGCACAAAATAAAAGGCAAACGCAAACAGACAGTTCAATACAATAAAAGGCCGACATAAGTTTGACTTTGAATCCGCAGAAGAGTTCTCAATGATCTTATTTGACAGTAACATAATCATACTAATTAAAATTAAACAATTATTTTGACTGTTGCTACCATTTCATATTTCTGCTCATGAGTCTGTGTGAGATTGTGTGTGTGTGTGTGTGTGTGTGTGTGTGTGTGTGTGTGTGTGTGTGTGTGTGTTTCTGGCAGCATTTGCTTGCAGGCGTCTACGCATGAGTGAATGTTTATTCAGCTTTTATAGCGATTGCGTCTCGTTAAAACGAATAGACGCTCTGAGACAACCGGCACTCCCCAACACCAGTTCACTCACAGGTTCACCCAAAACCCGAAGAGACCACCTACCAGGAGAGCTGAGCAGATGCGTCACCTCTTCGGTCACCATTTTAAATCGCTTGTCCAGCCAGATTACGGGGTGAATTACAACCCGGGTAATGGCTAGAATAGTGTATTACCACCCTCTCTCAAGCACATGTGCACAAGCAAAATATCGCAATTAAAGCATGAATTACAATACACAAGGATGCAGTTTGTTCTGCATCATTTTTCATCCAGTTCTTGTAAAATGTGCCTTCTGAGAAACATGAAATTTTCATACTAAACTTGCATATGACTCAAATCTAATGAAAGCATTTTTTCCTATTTTTTTGATGCAGGAAATTTAAATGCACAGCTGGAGTTATCGGTAATAATATTCCCTCTTTTCTGTGGAAACTGTAGTCATCAATATTTCAGCCTTTATTACACTCACAAAACGACACGAATGCACAAAGAAGAACCAGCATGCATATCACATCATCATGTACGTGACCTTGTTCTCCTGCCTCGCTGACCTGGATGGCTTTACAGGTTTTGTATTTCAGGGAGGCTTTTTTTGTCTTCTCTACAACCCCAACGATGCCTCTGATCACATTTCCCTCAGAATTCACATTAGAGGAGCTTCAGCATCATGAAATATGGAGAAAGCGAAAGGACTTTGACATTTTGCTACCATTGAGATTTATGAATCTGACAGTGAGACTACAAGCAGTTTCTCAGAGACACAAAACAGGCACGCAGATACAAATGAGATGTAAAGACATGAAGATATACAGCTTTAACGAGGAGGGGATGATGAATCTACAGTAATGGAGTTCAAACTATCCATAACAATAGACCAACACTAATTTGAGCCTAGTATCTGACTGCATTCCCCGACTATGATGTCCAAAACCTGCTAGCAGACTGATCCCTCTTTCTTGAACCTGCTTGGAACATGATCCTGGACCACAACTGTGCCTCTCACTTCCCATGTCCTTGCAAGGGTCCCTGTGTCTGGCACTTCGAACACCCTCCTAATAACGCTTCCCGTCACCCCACCTCTTCCTTTATTCCCACAACTCCCAATAATACCGTCTGACATGTCCACAACCCTCCCAAAACACTCTTTTCTTTCCTCAGTTTCATGAGCCCAAACAGATTGACTGTGCGTCGCTCAGTGGTGCAGACAGGGGAGGAAAGCTGGCTGACAGGGGCATCCATACACATGCCTAAATCTGCCAAAGAAAGACGCTGGCACAGACAAAAAAATAATAAAAGCCTCTCGAATCGCGGCCGGGGCAGCGCAACACTTTATCCGCGAAAGTAAAACAAAGGAAGGCCTGTTCAACACTGCGACTGTGTTTACTTTTAAGGGGGGAACAATGCCTTTAGGAGGAGGGGGCAAGGCCTGACGTGGCACTTGAGGGTCTGTCCAAAAAACAGCACTTCATTTTGATTCACAGTGAGTTAAGAAAACAGTTGTAGCACTACATTGTATAGGGGCTGATGCATCTGAATGTGAGGAGGAGGCTGATGAAGGGAGAGTGTGCAGAGAGGATAAGAAACAGAGACCAGTAAGACCTCTGGTTTCTACAACAGCATTCACTCCTTTATGCAAAGGAATGCTCCAACCAAATATGCAACTTGAAAAAGAAGAAAAAATAGATTTTGAAAGGTGGCAATGAAAAGTCTGCAAAAACTGCCAACACAAATGGAAGCTGTGTGACATGTCTAGGATGCTTAAGTTCATTTAAAGGGTACAAAGACGTATTTTACCCAGAAAGTGCAATACAGACAGTGGAGATAGACAGAGTTGCTTTTGCAACTACAGTTTCATTTCTCCTCTAAGAACCAGCAAACTGTTCAGTCACTTAGCGTTTACTGATCAAAGGCTATGACTCTGAGTAATGCCGAAATATGATTTTAATATACAAGACACGGTTTCTGGGTCATTTTGATGGATGCTTTTGCCATTCTAAAGAACAATAATAAACAATAGTCTGCTGCAGCCCCATTGTCACATGGCAGGTGACATTTGCATGTAATGGCCATTTTACTTTTGGCGGTTAACATATAAACCCTAATTGCAGGTGTTTCGTCTAGCTTATAAACACCTCCTGTCATGTTGCCGATGGCCCAAAGTGGAACCAACATATTTCTTCGCCTGTAAACACGTACATTCCAGGATGTGATGAATCAAAACTTTGACTCAAATGAAAAACATCCTTCTAAACACTCAATGAATTCATCAACAATAGATAAAGCTGCCGCCAAGACATGTTTTCCCCAGCATATTTACCCAAAGTAGGAAACAGGAGAAAGAAACTCAGATCTCTGGGTAATGAAGTCATAGGAAAAACATTTCCAAATGCAAAATGACAACAGCAAAAATACGATTAACAAACTTTAAGTAGAATCGCTGTTTGGTTAAATGAAGACCTCACTGGATATTACATATGACCCAGATGTTTGCCAGAAGGCACCAACCAACAATTACTGACAAACATCCCGAGCTGTTTGAGATTGCAGCCACTGATAAAGCATGTCCAACTAGATTCTCTGTGTTTAAGTGTTTCCAAAACATCACACGGTGCACAGTGCAGGAGAAAATGCCAGCTTTCTCTCATGCATCCAATCAATGGGGAAAATGGGAAATGGAGAATGTGAAAGGGTCATAACCTCTTGGATGGAAATACTCCCCAAGTTGCTACCGGGTATCTGGTGTATAAACACTGCACTGGAAAAACATTAGTCTAAGTCAGAAGGTTTACATTGTTGTACCACACTGTGCATTGAGGTCCCATTGACAGAGGAGACCCAAACAGTCTGAACAGAACCTGTTCATCTGTGCTGTTAAAAAAATGTGGTCATAAAACCGACTGCTTATTGCCTTGCAGCACAAAAACCAGCCCGTGTATCCAAATGTGGACGGTCATTTGAATTCCACTACGTTATTAGATCTCACGCTTCTCAAACGGGAGAGATTGACTACTCGGCCAGGTGGTATGGTAAAGTCATCTCTCCAAGGGGTGAGAAAGTTCAAACTTAGCATGAAACCAATCTAGAGTTTAACGTTTGGGAATGAAGCAGTGAAGCACTATATTCTCTCATTAGCCCGACAGCAGAGTCTGCAGGAAAGTAGTTTGCCATCTTTGCTGCAGGCAAAGTGGGAGAACATTTGATATTCCCATTTGGCCTGGGCAAACTTTTAAGTTAACTCTGCTAACACGATTTTGCCAAGTAATCCTTGATTTCAATAATATGTGAGTTTGTCTCCAAATAACAGATTGCTGTATTGGATTTCAGTTTCAATATGCGTCTTGGTTGAAAAGGCATCAATCTTGAACTGCTAATCCTAAACTCCTAAATCATTTTGCATCAGGCATCCTCAGAAATGCACTAACACGAAACACATTTTTTCTTTAAATATATGAGGTATGTGTGTCATCGAGTCTGTAACAACATGGTATTTTAAGCCCTGGCTAAAATTTCAAAAACATATATAGAATCACATTTGCTTTTAATTTGACTAGCAGCTAGGTATTAGTCACCCAAACTGGCCTTAGGGTTTCCACATGACACTTGAGAGAATTAACTCCATCTCCTTCAGAGAAAACCTAAAAACAGTGCATCGCATAATGCGAAGAAACTCAATGGACAGCTTAAATTTCATTCTCTCTGTCCTGATCCTTTTACAAAGTCTTAAGAGGTCAACTAATTTTAATGGTCACTTATTGCCTATGGAGCAGTTCCTGGTAGTATAAAGGCACCCAAAGACCACCCCAGTGCCAAAACAGCCTTAGGCCCTAAGGCTCAAAGTAATACCAGCGCTGATGATGCATACCTGTACTGGAACACCGTATGAATGGCTCTCCTTTTCATTTCTGCTTCACACACAAAAGAAACCATTGTGGGTCTTGAAATTGAGCAGCCTTGAATGAATTATGTCAACTGTAGGGAAATTAAAAAGTGGTCTTTCTTTGATTTGTGCAGTTCATAACCTGCTGATAAGAATATTTCAGTTCAGGAAAGCGCTAGAGGAGCTTCCGCAGAAGACATGCAATGCTCATTTCCTTTCCGAGACTCAAATATTAGAGGAGCCACACTCAAGATGAATTGTTATGGCTAGAATGCTTTGGAAACGAGAACAATAAAGTTATCACGCCAAAGAACAAGGTTTTCTTAGTCGTGTCCAACAAAATTATGATTTAATATAATGCAAAGTGTGTGTGTAAAAAAAAAGAAAATGAATGCACACCCAAATGCAATTGGTGGCTCTGTTTTATGTGTGACTTGGACAGTCACCCACCCTCCAACTTTGCTTATTACATTTATTTAATCCAAATGTCTCTAACAAGTGCCAGTGGGTGAGTTCATGCCCTTTTCCTGCCAAACAGATCAAGTAGACCAATAGTGCAAAATATAAGGTGGCTTTCCAGTACCTGCAGAGAATAGAAAAGTCAGCAGTGTCCTTACCTCAGCACGCTGTGTTCTCGGCTGGCTGGCGTCTGCCTCAATGGCGTACACATCCACCAGGTAGAGGTCAGACCCCTGTTCTCGATCCAGCTCTGCAGCTGTCTGTATCACTCCTGTGTGTCGGCCGATGGTGAAAAGGCGACCCACAGCTTTTCCGCCGCTGCGCACCGCCACAATGAAATACTCCACTTTGGTTGCAGAGCCTCTAGGACTCGAGGCATCCAGGGAGATGACGTTGGTGCCCGGTGGCTGGCCCTCTTTGAGGATGGTGATGTATTTGGGCTGGGAGAAAACAGGTCCATCCACTCCTTGAAGGATGATGGTCAGCTCAGTTCTGGAGGTCTTGCGGTCAGTGCCGTGGTCCGTGGCTGACACTGTGAGGGTGTACATGAGTCGGGATGGAACCAGCTGGGACGCCAGGCGAATATCCCCACTGTACCTGTCCATGATGAAAGTGTCCGAGTCACCTTCCACAAGCTCATACTCCACCTCCCCATTCGCACCATCGTCCGGGTCAAAGGCCACCACTGTGGTCAAGATGGAGCCGATGACTATGTTAGGCTCAGCCACAAGTGCATTCTGGGACACAAAAGTGGGAACATTATCATTAATGTCCGTGACCCATATTGTTACATTTTTCAGGGCATAGCGACGAAATTCAACTGGAACTGCTTGGTCAGTGGCTTTGATTGTCAACTCAAAGAGATTTGAGAACTCTCTGTCAATTTCCTTGCTGGTGTATATAAGCCCAGTGCTTGGGTCAATGCTGAAGTGGTTTCCCCGTGGAATCTGCTGAATAATCGAGTACTGCAGCTGGCCGTTTATGTCTGCATCTGTGTCCTGAGCTGTAATGGTCATAACTGAGGCAGAGATAGGAAGATTTTCAGGGATGGATTTGAAAATGTCTCCAGCGGTAAATATGGGAGGGTTGTCATTAAAGTCCCTGACACGAATAACCACAGGAATGGATGAGGAGCGGGGAGTTCTGCCATTGTCCTTTGCAGTGATGTTGAGTTTGTAAAATGACTGCGTTTCAAAATCCAGCTTTTTAACCAAAAAAATGCTGCCAGTGTTAGGGCTGATGCTGAAAGTGCCATGGTTGTTTGTGGCTGTGATGCTGTACGTTATGTCTGCATTCTGACCCGAATCTGCATCGGTGCCGGTCACAGAGGCCACCAGTTCCCCTAGCCTCATGTTCTCCAGGACGTCAACCGACAGTGAGGATTTAGGGAAGATGGGAGAGTTATCATTTTCATCCAAGATGCTAATGCTAAGCATACAAGAGGAGGATAAGGGCACAGCCCCAGCATCGACAGCTATGATTTTTAGTGAATATGAAGATGTGGATTCATAGTCAAGTTTTCCAACCAAAGTCACCTGTCCAGAGCTACTATCGATTGTGAACTGTTCTTCCTCGTTGCCTTCAGCGATGTGATAGCGGACCAGTCCATTTTTGTTCTCATCCACATCTGAGGCAGAGACCCGTAGCAGCTGTGTCATGTTTTGAGCTGATTCAGAGATGGAGGCCTGGAATATGTCTTTGGTGAACTTGGGCGGGTTGTCGTTGATGTCTTGTATGTAAACTTGCACTTTGGCCTGGTCTCTAAGGGGTTTGGGGAGACCCTGGTCTGACGAGACAACCACAAAACTGAACACAGCGGCGCCTCTTTGTCTCATGAGTGACTCCCGGTCCAACTGCAAAGTGCTCGTCAACTCCCCTGTGATGGCATTCAGCTCAAAGTTGGGCTGTGGAGTCTCAAATGTGTATCTGACCTCACTGTTTGGGCCAAAGTCCTTATCCTCAGCAAAAACCTGCCCAACAAGCGACCCTCTCTTCTGTTCTTCCTCAAAATGAAACACATAATTGGTGCTGTTAAAGAGAGGACGATTATCATTTACGTCATCTAGAATCACTGTTACATTTACAGTGGCACTCAGCGGCTCCACAGCCCTGTCTTTGGCTGTAACCACCAAGTTATATCTGTCCTGGATTTCTCTGTCCAGCTCCGCTTTGATGTACAACTGCCCGTCTGGAAAAATGCCAAACACATCACCTGTGTTCCCACCAGCGATGTCATACATAATCTCGCCATTGAGACCGGAGTCTTTGTCAGTGGCCTCCACTTTAAAAAAACGGCTGTTGACAGGCTCAGATTCCAGGATGATGACCTCGTATGAGAGCTGGTCAAATACAGGTGAGTTGTCGTTGACGTCGTATACGCTGACGATGAGGATGAGGCTGGAGGTGTGCTGAGGGACTCCCGTGTCTGATGCAATGACTTCAATCTCATAGGAACTTGTCGTGATCTCCAGCGGCCCGGTCAGCGTGATGAGGCCATGCTTCTCATGAATATGAAACAGTCCTTTGGGGTTTTGTTTGAGGCTGTAGACCACCATGCCATTTGCACCTTCATCAGGATCTGAAGCTTTGGCCTGGAATATTACATGACCTGTGCTCCAGTTTTCCACTGCGCTCACATGCTCCACAGCGTGAATAAAATGAGGAGCATTATCATTTAAGTCCTTTACAGTTATGTTAACAAAGGCCTCTCCTGTGATCTCCCCAGCTCTGGCTACAACTTTGAGTTGATAAAAGCCCTGCTCCTCTCTGTCTATCTGGCTTGATGCTGTGATCTGACCTGCACTGTTGACAGCAAAAAGCCCTCTCTGGTCTCCTGAGGTGATCAGATATGAAATGTTTGTATTTAAATCAACTGTGGTTGCTGACACTGTCCCTATAACTGTCCCAACACCTACATTTTCAAACATGACAAAGCTGTACACTTTCTGGCTGAACACTGGTGGATTATCCTGTGTGTCTATTACAGTTACAGTCACAATGGCCGGTGTGTGTGAGCGCAGGCCACTACCATCTGCTGCTGTCACCTGCAACTGGTAAGCAGTTTTCTCCTCTCTATCCAGGGGCACCAGTGTGGTAATTTTGCCTGTATTGCTATTAATGCGGAATTTGGAAGAGTCTCCAGCTGTAATTATATATTTGACTGTGCCGTTCCTACCCAAATCGGGGTCTGTGGCTGAAACCGTGGTTACATAAGAACCAGAGGGCTCGTTCTCTTTCACATTTGCAAAATACTGTACAGGATAGAAAACTGGCCTATTGTCATTGATATCCCAAAGGGTGATATTGACTTTTCCTACAGAGTGCAAAGGGGGGCTGCCTGCATCTGCTGCCTGGATGTGGAGTAAGTAGGAGGCCTGATCCTCCCTGTCAAGCTCCACGCCTGTGCTTAATCGCCCTGACACGACATCCAGGCGAAACAGCTCCTGGACGCTGGCTGGCGTCTCTGCATCAAATGAAAACCGGATAGTTCCATTGGCCCCAAGGTCGTCATCTGAGGCAGACAGCACCACCAGTTCTGTGCCGGCCGGAGCGTGCTCCACCAGTGAAACATGATAGGTGCTCTGTGTAAATGTAGGCACTTGGTCATTCACATCTGTGATGTTGACTATCAGTTTAGTGTAAGACATTTTGGGCTGCAGCCCCTGGTCTTTGGCACTAATATTGAGCACAATTTCAGATGCTATTTCTCTATCCAGCAAAGCAGCACTGGTTACCAGACCACTGTTTTCACTGATGGAGAACCAGCCCAAAGCATTTCCAGACACAAGGGAGTAGCGCAGGTTGGCATTCTGCCCAGAGTCACCATCTGTTGCAGAAACCCCTTTAATGTAGCTGCCTTTTGGTATATCTTCACTGATATCTACTCTGTACACCGTCTCCTGAAATATGGGTGGGTGATCATTGATATCATTCACAAAAATAACCAGACTAGCAAAAGAAGACCTAGCCATCGGTTTACCGTTGTCTGACACAGACACAGTCAAGTTGTATGAGGAAATTCTCTCTCTGTCTAACACACTGGCCACTTTGATCAGACTTAAATTGGGCACAGGAGATTTGTGCACTTCAAAGTGCCTCTGCTCGTTGCCTCCTAAGATTGAAACAGATATGTTACCATTAGCTGTAGAGGAGTCTGCATCTGAAACGGTAAGCAAAGCCACAACTGTGCCAATCTGTGCGTTTTCATCTACAGAGGCAAATTTAGAAGTAGTGGGAAAATAACGGAATTTCACGACAGGGTCATTATCATTCACATCTAAAAGTTTGATAGTGGCTTCTGTTCTGCCTGACAGAGAGGGCACCCCATTATCTACAGCATGAATAGTCAGAGAATATTCTTTTTTACTCTCATAATCCAAACCTTCTTTTATTATAATAGTACCTGCTTTGGGGTCAATTTGGAAAGGTGTCCCATCATCTAAAAAGTACCTGATCTCGGCATTTGCTCCCTCATCCTGATCTGATGCTGTAATCTGCAGGATGCTTGAACCTACAGCTGCATCCTCAAAAACACTGGTTTGATACTGGTCCTGCTCAAAAATCGGGGGGTTGTCATTTATGTCTTGAATAGTGACGTTTACTTGCATGTAGCCAAACTTTTTCGGCTCTCCTTTGTCCTCGACTTCAATCAGGAGCTGGTAGAAGGGAGTAACTTCCCTGTCCAAGCCTCCGGTTGAAACAAGGTGCAAGAATGCCCCCTCTCCACTAGGATTGACTGTAATATCCAAGCGGAATTTCCTCTGCTCGTTGCCTTTCACTATTCTGTACGTGGTGTGATCGACTCCGTTACTTCCTATGTCGGAATCTGTAGCAGTGTCCAGGATCACTTGCCTGCCGCTGCTGGCGTCCTCCTTAAAAGACACGACAATTGACGCGTCTGGAAACACCGGGGAGTTATCGTTAATATCCAAAACTACTATCCTGACCTCAGTAGGGTAGGTGGGATGGCTGGACAGCACCACAACGTTGATGACATCACTTTGCAAAACCTCTCTGTCAATCACAGATGAAGTGGAAATGACTCCCGTGGTGGCGTTAATTGCAAAAAGTTTGTGATTTTCGCTGAAGCGGTACGTGAAGCTGGGCTTGGTCCCTATCGTGCCCACATAGGTGCCAATGGGCTGTTCCTCTAGGACTTGAAACTCTTGACGGACTTGGCTGGATGCTGAGTACCGCGACAGAGTCCATAACATCAGTAGAATCAAATGAAGCCGGCCTGAGCCCATACCTGTGAGCGCCATGGTCAGTTAGCCAGTCCGCCTTTCTCAGACAGAGTTCATGCCTATGATGCATCAACTTTACTGAGTTTGGACGAGTCACTAAATCATTGTATTCCAGAAAATGTGCAGACAAAACTCAACGAGAAACTCTTTCCACGCTTAGTCAGTGTACCAAAGTGCTCCAGAAGTGTTATTTTATCCTGCGCACCGCGCCGTTTAATTGCAAAAAGATCCTCTAAACGGAGAGAATGATTCCTGCAGCTCAGGAAAGTCTCATTTCAACTCTTTAAATAGCATTTTCAAGAAGAAATCAGACAATCCGATGAAAGACAAAAGAAAATAAAAGTTCCCGACTCCTTGGAGATGCGTAAAAAAAAGTTTATCCAAAGTTGGAGCGCAAGTCAGCGGTGTTAAGTGTATGCAGGCGAGCGAGCCTACGCACCGTCCCGTAGAATAACGGTGCAGACGCTTCAGTCATATTGTGCTGGAGTCCCAGTAAGTTAGAACAAAGCCGGAGTTCGCCAAACTCCCTCCCATCCCCAGTCCCATTGGATAGCGGTGCTCCTGCCTGCCCGCCCACAGCCTTTCCTCCTCTATTGTGGAGTACAGCTCGCTATCCCCGCTTGTGGAAGAGGACGTCAGTCAAACACGACAGGTAAGGATGCCCCAAGAGATCTTAATTGTCAAATAATATGAGACATATTATCTTTTCTGCAGAAAAAAGGAGACAGTGATCACCACAGAAACTATTTATATAGAATATAAATGTATACAGTAAAGGCATAGTTTAACAAATTCTTTGCATAAAACGAGGTGAAATTCTTCAAAATAATCATTTTAAAACCATTCAGGGCGCTGTGAAGTCCTCTTTGACATGCCAGACCACATTTTCAGAATGTATAAACGATTTCAAATATAAAGATGGTGAACAAAACACAATAAAGTCTGCACGAACTTAAAGAAATGTCGAAATTTCACAAGCTGCTTTGGAAGTAGCTGCTTGAATTAAAATGACAATTCAGATGAATCATTATTAAATAACATATTGCGTTTGAACTGCAGAAGAACTATTAACATACAAAAAATAATTCTTATTTATATTATATATATTAAGGCCACGTTCTTTCGAAAGATGTTATAATTAAGAGTTTATTAGAGCTTTATTAGTAAGTTTTTTTCTTCACTGAATCATACGATCAAGTAAGATATTTGCATATAATGTAAGGTACAGCGAGCGTCCAAGTCATAGGTGAGTCGCTCCATCTAGTGGCCAGATTATGGTACTTCCGAACAAACTGTAACACTATAGTGAATACGGGACAAAGCCACTCCTGAAAAATATATAAAATAAGTACACAAATTGATTTTAATATTTCAGAAAGAGGGTTGCAACACTTGAATTAATTCACTGTGGAAACCAATACATCAAAAATGCTCCAAAAATAAGAATATTAAAGCAAAATTTTCCATCTTCAATGACTCTGTTTAGAGAAATATAATTCAGATATTATAGACTGGTAATAATTATAGAATGGTTAAACAGCATTTGGATAAATTAAGGGTTACAAATAAGTAAATTAATGACAACATGAACAGCATATTATTTTACATTCATGAACCAGAACATTAATACTTATTTTGTAATTACTGGCAGATACATGACTGGAAATGTGGTCATTCAGGAGGCAGGCTGTTGCCGTTTGTATAAAAACTGCACAAATAGAGTTTTTGCTGTGTAAGTTTATGTTACATTACATTCAGTCACGCCATAATTGCTCCATCAGTCTGGTGGGTGTCAAACATACGGCCCACGGGTCAGAACCAGCTCGCCAAAGGCGCCAGTGAGCCATCCTGTCTGGCTCAGTGGTTTGCTTTTCAAAGTGTGAAAACTGCAGAGAAGGAGAGCACAATTTTTGAAGTTTTTAAGAATGAATTGTGTCATGAGAGTGGTTTTCCAAACCATTAATGTCAGCACACAAAAGTAACATGGTTACACCAAGGAGACAAACCCTTGTGTTTTCCTGGTTAGAGGGAGCAGAGTTGACAGACTGAATGGAGAAACAGTGAGGCAAAATATTGAAATTGCATTTCTTATTTTTATTTCTTATTTTTATGGTCTATTTCCCTTCAGACCAAACTCGCATGTATGTCTCCCTGTACTGGGACTGGCTGTAGCTCAGGAGTCCAGAGCAGATCATCTATTAATTGGAAGGCTGGTGGTTTGATTCCTGGCTGCTCCAGTCTGCATTGTAAAGCATCCCTGGGGAAGATCCTGAACCCCTAGTTGTTCTCCGATGTTAGAAAGCACTTAGTGTTTGTATGACTGGATGAATGAGACATGTAATTTAAAGCCTTTTGAGTGCTCAGTTAAAGTAGAAAAGCACTATATAAAAATCAGTCAATTTATGTGGCCCGTATGCATAGTTTAAGAGAAGAAGATTGCCACCAATGTATATACACTGAGCAATCTCAACATTAAAAGCAACCATTACTGTGAACAGGTACACTAGTTGCTACCAAAATGGCTCACAAGCATGGAAACAGCACCTGTGTAAGTGGGGACTTTGCCGTGGGTTGTGGGGTGGGGCCTACGGATGGGAATCGGGAACTGATTAAGTTCTCTTGGAATAGTTAGTCTGCTTGCCTTTGCTCTGCAATCAGCTTGTCCAGTCCCTGTGCCAGAGGAGGAAATAGTGTAACAGTCTACAGCGGGGACATAGACGCTAGTGTTACTTTATTTTTATTGCACAAAAAGATGAGAGCCCGATTGTGAAGTGCAAACTGCATCCTGGATAGAAACAATTGCATTATGCTGCTAACGCAACTTCAATTCTTTGTAAGCATCTGCACCGACAGCTAGCCAAGAACCCAGAGTGATGTTGAAGCCGAGTGAATCCTTTAACATTAGTAGTAACAGTTAGCAGTTTAACAATTACTGTTATAGAAAAAGGGAGCACACACGTGTACAAAGACTATTGATTAAGACAATCAAAAAAAGTCTAACCTCCACTAATACTAATTGCAGTTATTTAGGGAACAATTAAGAAAAAAAAATATTCTGATGGAATAAAGCATGATTGATCTGTCTAAATAGTTTGTGTGTGTTTACCTGTCATCATAAGGAATTTCCCATATTCTTCCACAAAAAGATACTCTGCTCTATATTTAGTTTGTTGGGATTTGGTCGCTCCAGCTTTGGTGGGATTGCGCTGATAAACTGTAATTAAATGATTTCCTATACTTCAGTTAGCGGTTCTAATATTGTGGCTAACTTGCATACATCACATGTGCTGTGCTGTATATAAAAGTTTTATGGTCACTTCGGATATCTATCGGTGTTCACACTGTACATTCAGTAACTGCATGACATAGATGGTAGAAAATCTCAGTTGAAATTGAAAAAAAAATCCAGCTTATTCCAGATACTTTAAAAAAAATACAAAATAATTTTTGTAACCAATCCTACAAACAAACACTGTGTTTGCAGGGATTGATGTTGTTCTATTTCCTAAATGTTTATAGCTTCTGGGAAGAGTTCAGGGTCCATGAGTTCACTGAGAATTGGAACTGCAGCAGCTGTTCAAATTTCCATGCAGATGATCTGAGAAATGAAGTTTGCTGCTGAACTCTTGCACCACACTTCATATGTCCTCTGAAATAACGTTACAGAGCATAATTACAACCCTCCTGGTTTTGAGAGACATAAATGTTTATTCAGGTTTGGTATTTGACAATTTGTGGCTTCCGTAATCAGGCCGTTGACTGCCTGGACGCTAAGTAGGACATGAGTCAACATATGTAATTGAATTACAGAGTGGGCTGGACTGGCGGTTGCTGCTCAGACTGTATAGCCTGACAGAAATTTAATGTTTCGGTAGCAGACGGGCAGCATCAAAGTAGATTACTTCCTCACGGGAGATGTTTAGCTAACCTGATTACACCAGCTAAGCCAGGAGCTTGCAGGATGCTTTTGATAGAAATATCAAGTTGTTGTTATGTTTGAGCTAATTCCCTTATACTGACTGATGGGTTTCTTATGCGCCGTCACTGATCCGAGGCCTAATTTTGACATTAAAGTGAACCACATGCAAATACAGTAGCAAAACTTAACTTTGTATCCTGCCATCATATCATATTAAGATTAAAAAGAAGATATGACTGGGTTCTTTTGAAGATATTCTCCGAATTTTCTTTATGCCAGCACACTCATCTGCTTATGTTATTTATCTTAAGGTTTTTGCCTTGTGGCTGTCAGCTGCTTTGGTCAAATGAAAGATCCATTTGCATGAATTTGTCAGACATGGTTAAACTGCAGTATGTATTAATATTTTAACCAAAACAAGTGAGCTAGTCTTCTCAAGTGTCAGTCTCAAGTCATCATAAATGGGGACAGTTGTGTCAGGAAGAGCATTGGGCTCTAATATGCAGATTAATCTGATGTGGTGGCGCCGTAAGGGGGAAAAAAAGGGCAGCAGAAATTAATTACATACTTTTTTTATCCAAAACCAACACATACATGTGCCTAGTTTTAATAAATCTGACCATTTTTCATCTATCCATCCATTGATCCATCCGTCCAGTTTAAAGCAAGAAAGTCCTGGGTTTGAATCCAACATCTGGGGTACGCCACCTAGGGTTTTTCCAATGCTTACAATGGGCCAACTGGAATATTAAAGGCAATGAGTATATATTACCTTATATGAGATAAATCTATCCCTCTTCCAATATTGGAATTTTTAGTCAATGATATGTGAAATGTTAATTATGCTTGAGTAAAGTAAACCATAAATAACAAAACTGGTTAGGCATAATTGATTTGAAAGGTGATGATTATTCCATATGGCTTATCCAGATTTTTTTTTCCAATTTAATGAACTCTGTGGTAAGGTCTACATGGATTAAGTAGATTTTTTCTGAATGTACTGAATCCAAAGAGAAACAATCAAGACAAAGCTGAATCAAACAATTGATCAGACTTGGAAAAATATTGGCATTCCAAAAAATAAAAATCTTCAGGATCTCCTTTAGCTCCCTCAGTCAAACAGCAAATTGTGTCTTTGTGCTCAACATTTGTACTATGGTGACATTAAAGGAAAGAAATAGACAAGACACAACACATGAATACAGGTCGCTCTTCGTCATATCTTAATGAAATCCAGCTATACTGTTTAGTAAGCAGTTCTCTCCTGAATGTTTTCCAACATAAAGTAGAGCCTTATAAACTATTTGAGGGCCAATGCTCTGCTTGGGGAAATCACCACATGCGCGGGGCAAGTTAAGCCATGCAGGGATCTAACCACCAGTTCTACTAGTTCATTAATGCAAAAATCTGGCATCTGCACTTTTGTGATCATAATTAGACATAAAATGGTGAGCGCTTATGGAGTGTTTAATTTTTTTTTCTGATGCCTTGTAGATAGCTGCATGCAAAATAAGTCTGGGAGAAAGATAAAATAAAAGTGAAATGAAATTATACTTGGCGCTGTTGTTAGCCAAACATTTAGCTCAGGCAGGCAGATGTCAGAAAAGTGAAATCCCCTCAATAAGATTACTTCAGACGTTCAAAGGCTGTTTCCTTCACTCTTAAAAAAGCTCAGTGCAACTACAGTGCCTACTCTCATAAAATCTATCAACATATTGTAAAGTCAAAGCCCGGTCATAAAGATCAAACGCAGGCATCAGTGAGAAGATGAAGGGCTGCTGTAATCCAAAGCAGCCATTCACGCACTGCGTCGTGTCTCCCTTGAAGGGTACAGAAACGGGATGTGACCTGGATGAACTGACGCAAAAAGCGCAATCGAGTTTGAACATGAGTTAAATTAAAAATTAGGACAGATAATGGAATGTTAATCATCATCTTTTCATTCACCGACACTTGATTGCAGTCCTTAGGGTCAGTCGTGTCTCATCCTTGCTAAAATGTAGAGAAACCAGGTTGAAGAGGGAAGTAGAATAGTACTTTTTTTTTTAAACAAGCAAATCATTGCAACAGGGGCTGGAGTTGAATAGGCTTTTAAAAAGCGAGCTACAAAAAGGTTATTGTATGCCTCGGGGAAGCCAGAGCCAGCAAAACAACACTGCCTTCTTTTCTAATAACAAGTGTGTGAAACGGCCAAGCATTAATGCTGACAGCCGATCTATTGCATGTCTGTAGTTGTTTAACTTGCTTCTGGGTTTTAAATTGTCGTCCTGGTTTTCTGCTAGTTTTCCCAGTAACTCCTTGTTGCTGAGTCTAATGTGAGGGCCTGCTGTTTCCTCGCATGCTCACTTCATCCCATTTTCCATCTCCCTTATTTGCTCGTCAAGAAGAAATATCAGGAAGAGGAAATAAACGGGTAGTGAGAAATGAGATGTCATTTTCACCAGCATTTGCCAAATAAACCAAAATGTCTCGTTGTGGGGTGAAGGACTGTAAACTGCAGTGTACCTCACCGATGAAGTGTGCAGGAGGTTTTTTCAATATTTTCATACCAGATTTAGTCAGATGGGGAAAGCGTGGGTTAATGATATATGCTGGAGTTTAAGAAAATTTATATTTATATTGCATGTGTGGTTTTCATCGTGCTAAATAACTATAGGAAATTTACCTAAGATAGAGTGACCAGCTGTCCTCTTTTTTGCAATTGTTGACTTGTAAAAGCCTATATGACATTTTTTATTTTACCATTCATTATCCGCACATAGAAGGCATAATTCAAATATGTTAAAATTTTCTTTAAGCAAACAGTATTATTAAAGTTCTTCATGACTGGGCCAAGTGTTCTCTTTTTTTGAAATGAAAATATGGTCAGCCTACCTAAGAGCTAAACTTTATCACATAACATCAGTGGCAGACCTCAGTAATGCACCTTTTTGTTAGTCTTTTCATGAAACAAAAGAAGCTACCACCACTCCACTTACCTCTTGCTCTTCACTCATACTCTTAGGTTGCGCCTTATGCTGGAAACCAACTACATATCCTTATTTTGTCTTTTTAACCTATAAGAGAAAAAAAATTGCCACTTGGGGGTCATAAAAATCAAAACTGTGAACAAAACTTGGCAAACAGTAGCTTATTCATGCATCTAGTTGTTATGGAGCAATATATTGGCTCAGTTTTAGTTACGTTTCTGGCAAACTGGTGAATGCAAGTCTAACATCCACACTCTTTTAGCTCTGTTTTTGCCCTCTATCAACTAGATCTTTAGCTGCTAAGATAGAACCACTTTGTCGGTACTTGACTGATGCAGATCTGCTTTAGTGCTTCTTGAGGACCAATCTAATAACAGAAGTTTGGATAAGTTCTGTGGGAAGAAAACCATAGCAGACAGAATCTAATGACTGCATCTCAGGATGAAATCTGTGAATGTCATGCAGTAGCCATTGACGTCAAAGGCTGCAACCTAATTTCAAGCTGGTGCCAGGTTTTTGGGAAAGGCACCAATCTTTCTGGTGGAAATGCATGGGGGTGGTTGAAGCTCGGGTAATACTAGAAAAACAGTAGCTGGTGCCTGTGACACAATCAAAATTCATATTAATTGCTTACGTTCAGACTCCAACCAGAACCTAAATTATGTGAAACGGCAACTCTAAATGTTGTTGCTGTGGGAAAATGATTTAACTAGATTTAGGTGCTTGGCAACCTTGCTTTTGCTTTCTTTTGTATCCATCACAGTACGAGTGAATGCGAATGCTAGATGGAAAGCACCTATATATATGTATGAAGGGGTGTGAACAGATGAGTGAGGCAAGTTGTATAGAGTACTTTGAGTGGTCCGGTAGAGTAGAAAAGGGTTATATAAGAGCCAGTCCATTTACCCTTTACTTATATATAACTTGAAAATTGCCATCGCAAATACTTGCAATTGGTTGCAGAATGAAAAAAATGTCATACAATCACCAAACAACCATGATTTTTTCCTAGTTGCAAGGAGGTTGCCATCCTATTTTTACTCTAGTGGGACCCAGCCATTAGGCACGGATAAGTATATGTTTACAGCGATATGAGTTATGTAAAAATGAATAAAAATAATGAACCTATTCTAAATTCTACATCTGTATTTGAATTCTGCTATAGGAATAGTAACTTTGGGTTACTACTTGGACTTCCTCTTCATATCATTAGTGTTAGACAGATGAAACATTATTGGGGTTTACATAAGCTTTTTATATAGTGTTACCTCTAGTGGATTTTAGCTTTTTACAGTGGCTTGCAAAAGTATTCGGCCCCCTTGAACTTTTCCACATTTTGTCACATTACAGCCACAAACACGAATCAATTTTATTTGAATTCCACATGAAAGACCAACACAAAGTGGTGTACACGTGAGAAGTGGAATGAAAATCATACATGATTCCAGACATTTGGCACAACTGTAAACCTACCAAGACAAGACTGCCCACCTAAACTCACAGGCCGAACAAGGAGAGCGCTGATCAGAAATGTAGCCAAGAGGCCCGTGGTGACTCTCGACGAGCTGCAGAGATCTACAGCTCAGGTGGGGGAATCTGTTCATAGGACAACTATTAATCATGCACTGCACAAAGTTGGCCTTTATGGAAGAGTGGCAAGAAGAAAGCAATTGTTAACAGAAAACCATAAGAAGTCCTGTTTGTACTTTGCCACAAGCCACGTGGGGAACACAGCAAACATGTGGAAGAAGGTGCTCTGGTCAGATGAGACCAAAATGGAACTTTTTGGCCAAAATGCAAAACACTATGTGTGGCAGAAAACTAACACTGCACATCACTCTGAACACACCATCCCCACTGTCAAATATGGTGGTGGCAGCATCATGCTCTGGGGGTGCTTCTCTTCAGCAGGGACAGGGAAGCTGGTCAGAGTTGATGGGAAGATGGATGGAGCCAAATACAGGGAAATCTTGGAAGAAAACCTCTTGGAGTCTGCAAAAGACTTGAGACTGGGGCAGAGGTTCACCTTCCAGCAGGACAACGACCCTAAACATAAAGCCAGGGCAACAATGGAACGGTTTAAAACAAAACATATCCATGTGTTAGAATGGCCCAGTCAAAGTCCAGATCTGGCTGTAATGTGACAAAATGTGGAAAAGTTCAAGGGGGCCGAATACTTTTGCAAGCCACTGTATATGTAGATTTTAAATTTAGCATCTGTACACCATCACTCTTAAAGTTTTTGCATATTAGTGTAACTTTGGACCTCGTAATGAATTTTTCACTCAACAGCAGTTGGAATCCACTCCACATCTTTCATTTGTTAAATTTTTATTGAGTATGACCTCAACTGGCCAAGAAACTGCTTATTGGTCAATAGCCCAATTACATATGGGGCACTGAAAATGGGAGACTGTGTAAAAAATAGCTGCAATACCTAGACAGTTGATAGAGTACGTTTGTCTGACACCGTGAAATAAAGCTGAAAGTCTACACGCCAATCCTAACTGCCTGATTTAAAATGCACCATGGTAGCATACAGAGGCAAAAAATGTAACCAGTGTCCACAACCTCATGTCCCTAACTGTAAAATGAAAATGTCAACTGTCATTTTTTGGGCCTAATGTTTTTGTATTGGTTTGTATTTGACCACACCACAAACAAACAGGACAATGTCACTTCATTCCTTTCTCATTTAGAGATCCGCACTGCTTTAAACTATAATTACCATAATGCAAGATTGCTAGTATATGTACAATGATGCTTTTACACAATTATAGACAAATGTCCAGGATAGCACTATAAGAGTCTTTTTGCATTCTGTTTTTGATTCTTAGTAAAAACAGCAACATACAGACGTTCAGGTGACAATTAAAATCTGCCACAAATCTACACAGCCGATACCTCTCAGCCAAATAAAGCAAGACCACTTAAAGACAATAAATATTGCAGGGAATATCTGCCATTCTACATGCAATACCACAGCTGACCTACAGGGGTCAATGCTGCATCATTAAAAAGTCTTTGATCAGTACCCCCGAGCTCCAGTGAGACAGTGCAAGTTTTTAACCCCCACCCCCATCAAGAAATAAGCAGGGAAACTAAAAGCTGTTTATTCCTCAGGACACAGGCCTGTTTATAGCCGAGTTATGTTAATGGAAATATGGAAAAACCAGAATATTTTTATGGGAGTCCAGAGGGGAATTGGCCAGTTCTCTGCCTTTTCATCTCACAAACCGCAAATAGGAATGCCAAAATAACACAGCACTGGCACAGAAGCCATAAATTTCATTCATTAATTGCTTCGGTTATTTGTAAGACAACAAAGGGATTGCATGTGTGTGTATAATGCAAAAATGGCAAGATAATCAGACATTTATATGCTTAATGAACTATCACGTAATTTTTGCACTAGAGGGGTCACTGATATTTGACTGGTTTTGAGAAAATGCTGAAACCAACACAAAGCTATGAGAAGTACCAATTCAAATGCATTTTAGTTGACTTCTGTAGTCTGTAGCTAAAATCTGTGTGATTTATTTAAAACTTCAAATACCTTGCCACCTTGGCTGTGCCTGTTATTATGCAGTATTTCCAGGGAGCAGATGGAGGTTACACAAAGCAACCAATTTAAATTAACTGAAGTCATTTAAATAACAATCTGACCTTTGATAGGTTCAGATGGGGATCATGCAGTGAGGTGGCTTTCCTATACAAACACTGCAAATTGCTTTGCTATGCAGATGATCCTGAGTGGAGATAAGAAAAATGAAGACGACTGCTTCTGGATTCCTTTGAAACTGATATGAAACTGTACTCTGACTGAGGCTGCAGAGGAGTGAGGCGGACAGTGACAAATCACAGCGAGTGGAGTGTGCTGCTGTTCATTAGACCCCTTATTCCATTTCACACTAGCACTGGGCCCTGTTTTTTTGGACGTCCTTTAGAAGTGCTGGGTTAGAGATTTTGCATTTGCCCTGAACATGGTTGAAGGACAACTTTAAACATGACAAAGATTTAAATGTGCTGCTCCCTTTTTTTGGTTAAGAGTTTAAGATCTGTCCGTGTGCTTCACTTAATATTATTAAAGTGTGAAGGATTAACGATGATGCTGTATAGGATAGCTGGCACTTAAAGCACATCATTGGCAGAGTCTTACAGGTTGACTTATCCAACATACTTTACTAGGATATTAAAAAGAAGCTCCTGTCACTGGTTATGAAACACTGTTCAATGGAAAGCTACACCTCCTGGATGGGAAAACTAGCTAATGCTACTCTGCAAACAAGACCTAACCAAGATACTGACATAACTACTCAGGACTGTGGTAAATGTTGGGTGTGAAGACAGTTGATTTAATTTTTTCTGTGTGTTTTTTTTTATATCAATGTAGATGACCCCGAATCCTCCCTCAGTTATGCTGCAATAGGTCTAGGCTGCTGGGGGATTCCCATGATGCATTGAGTATTTCGTCTTCAGTCAGTTTTCTCACTCACTATGTGTTAATAGACCTCTCTGCACTGAATCATACTTGTTATTAATCTCTGGCTTTCTTCCACAGCATGTCTTTTATTCTGTCTTCCGTGTCTCACACCAACCGGTCGCAGCAGATGGCCGCCGCTCCCTGAGCCGGGTTCTGCCGGAGGCTTCTTCCTGTTAAAAGGGAGTTTTTCCTTCCAACTGTCGCCAAAGCTATATAGATAAAATTGAATTGAACTGAATGTTGCATAAGCTATAGCTTCAACCTACACCCTTTCAGTTTGTCATTTGTCTTCTTTTTTATCATTTAATTTCTTGTAATATAAATGAACTGAACAAAGATACAGATAAAGGATAAAATTGTCATGTATACATTTAGCAAACTATGTTTTTTCCTCTATCAAAACTCTCCACTGGTATCTGTAAAACCAAACCCTGCTTTGTTTTTACTTAAAAGAAAATCATTTAAGTAGACATTTCTAATTTCTGCAGAAACAGTTTTTTCCCAGTTTGAAAGTTCCAGGATTAAAATCCTCAAATCTACAATAATGTGAAGTAATAATTAGTATCTATTTGTGCTTCTTGCTAAGATTTGAGATTTTCAATCTATAACTGCTATAAAGCTTTTTTTTAAAAAACATCTTATAGATGTTTATATGTAGAGTGTAGCTTTTCTGGTTTTCTGATGCCAACACAGTCTCATCGTTATGAGAAGTAACATTTTAATTTTTGTGTAGAAGTTTGGTCATGTTAGTGAGCAAAAGTGCTTCTTCATAGACCTGTTAAAACAGCATAAAACCTGAACATATCTTCCACGTTGAAAAAAATTTAATGAAATGTAAAATATCATAAATGTTGGTTTCAAAATCTCATTGACTAACAAAAAATGAAGATTTATGTCTATGTACACATAATTTTAAGTCACTATTTCATGAAAAGTTCAGCATAGGGTAACACTGAGCCACACGGTAAACATAGTAATCTGTTTGCCACATCAGAACATCCCATGTCCACTATTCTCATTTATCACCTCACCGTGTGTTCATCCTGTCTGAATTACCAAATATAAATACTGCCACGTTTTCCACTTCTTGCTGTTTTTAATCTTTCTTCTAATTTTCTGAGGTTTTAAAGATATACCTCACATTACAAGAAATAGCTCCCTTGTCACAATTCAAAACCTGAAATGATGGTACTATGTATGTCCTCAGCAGAGTGCTGTTTTCTAAAGCCATGGAAATATGTTAGTTGCAGGAAACCATACTTAGAAAGGTTTATGGTGTGGGCTTAATGAATGGCACAGTTGTTCACAGACTGGTGGCATCTTGGGTTAAGCACTAGTTGATAATCCTTCCAAATGTTCAGGTAATTCACTTGAGTCTGGCCCGACTGCTTTGTCAGCTGAGCTCATATTTGAATTATCCCTGCTGCTCAGCAAGAATCAATGACTAGTATGTGAGCTAGATTTCAGATTACACTGTTGCACTGGGCTTACATACTAAAAGGAGTTTTATTATGAAAGTATCCAGACTGTAAGACACAAAAGCAATTTCGCTAATTAGATTTTAACACTAGACTTGATGACTCGATTGCATCATAGAAGCTTACATGAGGATTACAGCTAAACCTTTTCCTACTGTTACATCATCAAAGACTAATTGTTACACGAGAATGTGCTGTCAGTAGTGATACTGTGCATGAGTTTAAGTCGTGTTTGGATTTTACTTTCATAATTCTGATTTGTGTTTTTAACCTTTGAAGAATAGGATCAGTACACAGAACTTAATCGTCTTTGAATGGAAAAGAAAACTGCCCGACAGCATATAAAATAATGAACATTACCTCAGTCAATGTTACAATTTTGTCTACATGTGAATAAAAATCATAATAAAACATGTTGCTGCTGGAGTTGATTACGAAGATGTTGTGGTCCATTAAAAGAAAATAATGAGGGAAAAGGATTAAATCCATAAACCAGAGGGGAACATGTTAGTTAGTAACACAGACTGTATGGATGTGGCCACAATGCCATTACTCTTTGCTTTATAGACTCATTTTGAGGCCTCAAATTTGCAAATTACCTTCTTGTTGTTTTAGCCTTTTTTAAACCAAATGCAATGACCAAGTGGGAGATCTGACTGAGAAACTGAGGACAGTGAACGCTATGATATCCCAATAGCAACAAATTACTCTTATAAAATGAGCATCATGCTGTATTAAAGACTGAAATAGCAATTGTTTTCTGAAGTCACAGATCCAGACCTTTATATGCTGCGACTTTAGTTATTTCATTATTTTTTACAACTCCTGCTTGTCATGAAAGAAAGCAAAAATGCAGGTTTAAAAATGTATTCACTGGCTTTACTTCCTAGATAATCAGATTAAGATTATCCTCTGTAACTTGGATCCATGTGTTTCTTTTCACCTGAAGACTCTAATTTCAATATGCCGAGCATAATGTCTGGATGAGCAAAAAACTTCAAAAGGGGGACGTGTCGCTTGCCTCACTTTGTCTGTTTAATTAGAAAAAAAAGGTAACTGATGTGCACACTTACAATTGCATGCACACATTATGTCTACAAAACAGAGGGTATAAACTAAGATGCACAGCAGGAAACACAATGAAGTGAATTTACATTTAAAAGAGTGCTGCAAGAGAAAAGCTCATATATAATTAATACATTTTCACACTGGGTCACCAAAAAGAATACACAAAAAAAAAATCAAGGATAAAAAAACCTTCTTTAAACTATGTCAGGAACTGGCATGCATCATTACAACAATTGTTGTGGTTATGAAGAAATTAAAAAAGTTCAAACAATACATCTTAGCATGTCTTAGCACCGTATTCAAGGCAGGAGAGATACTTTTTCAAAGTGCACAAGCAGAATAATGAATTCACCACACATGGGGACAGATGAAGTTGCAACCCTGTGAGTCTGGAATTTCTCAACATGTCCATTTGTTTTGCAATTTTCCACTGAGATCATTCACAACCTGATAAACGACCTCTTTTTTAGCTCCAAATAAATGTGTGGGGTATTTCCCAAGCTCTGGCTCGCAACTGCTTAGGAATTAAAGCCATTTTTATATAGAGGCCCCATTTTCAGAGGCTCAAAGGTAAATAGACAACTGACTAACAAGTAGTTTCAAATGTGTGGAACTAATTGTCACTGGAAAACTCAATATGATGTCCAAAGAGATGTTGCAAGTGCAGGAGGCCACTGTTAGGCTGAAAAACCAAAACAAACTCATCAAGATGAAGAAAAACTTTACAGCTGATAAAATCAACAATCTGGTGCATTTTGATTGGTAATGTCATAAATATCATAAAGTGGATGATCACAGATTGTTTCCTTGGTTATGAAAAACTCTTCACAACATCTAGACAAGTCAAGAAAACTCTTGAGGAGGTTTACAAATGTCATCAATGGAAATACAGAGGATTTACAAACCACTGGTTATACTCAAAAACTGGAAAGTCAGGGTTTGCCATAAAATATTTAAAAGAGCCTTAAAACTGTTAATTTGTAACAAGGTAAAATTGTATCAAAATGATGGGAAGAGAAAAAGAGAAAACCATGATGATGAAGGAAAAAGCTCATGATCTGAAGCACATCGGTCATCTTTGGTCCAACAGTGTAGAAGCAGTGTTTATGGCACAGACGTGGAACCAGGCCAGTACTGCTGATGTGACTGCCAACAGAAGTAGCATGATTATTTCTGTGAAATACAGGATTATATAGAGACCCAGAAATAAACAGCAACTGAAGGTGGCTCCAAAAATTACCTAGCAGAACATTCCAGAGAAGAAACGGACCTTTTGGTGATACTCATGGCTTCTCAACAGTCATTGACCACAAACGACTTTCATCCAACTATTAAAAACAATCCTTTCATTTAAAATGTCAGGTTGTCCAATTACTTTGTCTGTCTGACAATTGGTGACTTTATATAGAAAAATGACAACACAGATAACAGAAAACTTTTGTTAAACCCTCTGAATAAAACCTGTAACCTTCTTTAAAATGCTAAATCGTGAGACTTCACTTGTAAAGGTACACCAGTATACAGTGTTGGGGAGTAACGGAATACATGTTACGTATTCAAAATACAAAATATGAGTAACTGTATTCCGTTACAGTTACCGTTTAAAAAGGTGGTATTCAGAATACAGTTACTTTGTTGAAATAAATGGATTACACTGCGGTACTTTCCTGTTTCATTTTGTCGCGGGTCAGGACTGTTTGGGTTTTGTTTGACAGCTACGTTCTGTTGTTCCAGGCGGCAGCGTTATGGTTGCCATGGTTACAGGGCGACGCTCTCTCTCTCTGCGACTGTGTGTTTCCTGGGTGAGAGAGCGCCTTTTCGTTGTTGTTGTTGTTGTGCTAAGCTAACAGGCAGAATGCTACAAGCATAGCTCTAAAGAATGTAGCATCATGGGCAGTGTAGTCCGTGTTGCAGGGAGAATGGACTGCCATACACGTTATGGGTCTGTGAGCGCGAGGAGGGAGAAAAAGGAGAGTGGAAAGGTACGAGTTGTCATCGAGGAAAAACGGGAGCTGGAAGCATGTAAATATAATAGTAACCACTGCAGCCAAGAAGAGTGCCTGATGAGCCCAGTTGTAAGTAAGCTATTAAGACTCGACTGTACGCTGTGTTGGTGTTTTCCTCCGAAACAATAAGTTCCGTTGGAGCCAGTGGCGTGTCTAGAAAATTTTTGTTGGGGGGGCCAGGTAGGGGCACAGATTTGGAGAAGGGTGGCAGATGTAATTGGCAGATAATGTTTAAAAAAAAAATTCTACCAACCATTAACCATAATTCAATAATCCTATAAACCTAATAACCGAATGAGCTTTTAACTCTTATTAGAATGAGATTTTAACCACTACGGTGCAAAGTTTTTAGATACTGCGTTGATAAAGTACAAGAGATACAATCAGTGCTTTGTCAGTGTTTACTCAGCATTCAAGGACAGCAATATTTGCATAGTATTTTTACTGACATGTAGTGCACATATGTTTTGGGCAAAAACATTTTTGAATATTAAAATACGAACATTTGTAACAAACAATTGACAAATTAGCCAATGCCAATGTAAAATTTTATCTGCCTATTTAAAAAAAGAAGATAATCTTCTCACAAACTGGTGTTTGATTTTGAAACAGGAAAAAAGTGGGGAAACAACTGAAAAGACTAACATTTGAATAAAACCTGAAAGCAAGTAAATACTTGCTATGCTGCCTTATGGTAAACTTTGGTAATATTGATAAAGAACAACACTGGCTGACGATGAAATACAGTCAGCTGGCATGGTGACACTGCCAGTATTAACCTGCAGGGCTGGACCGGGACAGAAAATCGGGCATTTTGACTAGAGACCGGCCCCCCAGGTATTAAAACCATAAAGCCTTTGAATGAAAACAAATGCTGTTGTGACAGTGATGTACACTGTCTTGTTGGTATATGTATGATTTCTATACATTTTACATCAGATAAAAACTTTGGTTGTAAGATTTAGATAATTATTTAATAAAAGCGAGATATTTTAAATGAGAATAAGAAAGAAAAGTATTTCTTTGTGCCCCACCTCTCCCTGTTAATTCCCTACCTGGCCCCCTGGCATAACTTTCTCCATCACCTGTTCAGCTCTGATGATCCAGTAAGGGCATCTCCTGGTTTCATCTTCATGTTTCCCTCTCACCACATATCCAAACCGACATCATGACCAGCAGCTTTACAGCTGTGGCTCCAGCAAACATCAGCTGATACTGGAAATTAATATTAAATAAATTCTAACAACAGCTGATCAAGCTTAAACGTGCTGCTGTTGTTTAGCGCGACATCTGCTGGTTTCCTCTTTCTGGCACAAAGTGGGCGATAAATAAACAAGAGAGAAAAGCTGATCATTGATCAGTTTCATGATTGAAGTAGCAACAGAAGAGGGAGGGGGAGATGAGAGAAGAGGCAGCTGTGCAGCGTAAACACACAGAATAAATCCAGCTTTGTCTTTTTCCATTCTAGCTAAAGTTCGGGACAAACTGCGTCTCTTCTCAGCTCAATATGAAACGCATAATATTTTCTCTGAATGAGGGACCATTCCATTTTTAAGGAGCCGTTGGCAACTCTACTAACTAACCTTATGAATAAAATAAAGTTCACTATCAGTAACATCATAGCAACTGAACAGCTGTACAGAAACTCCGTCATGCTAGCTCGGGCAGTATGAGTTATTGCAACTGACGGTAAAAAGTCAGCACAACAAAAATAAACTCCACCTAAACTTAGTTCATATCTGACCCAGATAGACTGCAGCTCATAACTTCTTACCTGAAGTTCAGTTCACCTGACACTCGGACCGGCGGCTGCCTCGGGTCTCTCCTCCTGCCTCCCCTTCCCTCATCCACCTGCTGGCCTCTGTGGAAGCCCCGCCATAGCCACCACCAAACAACTGAGTTATTTTTACACATCGACCTGCATCTGGCCAATCCACCACCTCTCATTGTTCATGCCCTTACAAAATAAAAATAAAAAATAAGTCACCGGGCATATGCCCGGTATGCCCGATGGCCAGTCCAGCTATGTTAACCTGCAACCAAATCTGCAGCTCCATACAGCAATGTTACGACTTAGATTATATCTTATAACTCATAACTCTTATGTTAGCTGCCCTCAGTAGCATACTGTCTGAAATATTCCACGGCTGCAATAATTCTTTAAGTGTTATTTTTTTCCTTGGTATTCTAATTTCACCGAAGTTTACTAAACTCAACAAACTTAATATTACTTACCGGGACATTTATTCTGTCCTCATTTTCTTTCACCGAAAAATTGTTTCCTGCGGTGCCATCTTTCGTGCTTGGCTCTCCTACCTTTGCCAACGTGATGCACGTAGCGCAGAAGCCGATGCTGCATTCACTTACACTCGGATATCTGAGCTTCACCGTGAAAACATAATCGGACATTTGATATTTGATTGAATTGTATTGTTCTGCCTTTGGGGTGGCACCTGGGGTGGCCAGTCTGGTTGGGGGGGTGGCCTGTGCCCCCCCAGGCCACCCCGCTGGACACGCCATTGGTTGGAGCAGCCTTTCAACGCCTCTCTCTGTCTCTCGCAAGAAAAGTTGACCCACACAACAAAGTAAAGCTATTTTTCGGCTACCAGCCGACAGGGACCCCGCCGTATTAGTCAGAGTTCCCTTTACTACAGTTCGGAGTCGCGGACCTTCAGTAATAGTAATAAATCACACAGCAATAGTACATTCACGTAGTTGTAAAAAGCATGATAATATATTAAGTAATCCAAAGTATTCAGAATACGTTACTGTCATTGAGTAACGTAACGGAATACGTTACAGAATACATTTTGAGGCATGCATTCTGTATTCTGTAATGGAATACATTTTAAAAGTAACCTTCCCAACACTGCCAGTATAGCATTGTGAGCTCTACATTCTGAATGGGGAAAGTGACCTTATTCAATTAATATCAACTACTAATGCCCATTCTGCGAATACCCATCACCTTGTATCTCTGTTTTGGTCACCACCACCAACCCCTAAGGAAACACTTGGTTCTTTAATAATTAAATGCTCCAATGTCTTCACAACTACACAGTGTACAATGAGATTTTAAGATGATATGATTTTCTGCTTTTTGCAGAAAACAGATGTTTCAGGAAAGCAGCTGAGAAACCCAAATTTAGTAGATCAGTGAAAATCTCAAAAATTAAATTAAAGAGGCTAAAACTGTGCAGATGGGTGTTAATGCAATAATGTTTGTTTACAGCTTTAAGGAGGCTGAAAACACTTCTTCACCATTACATACTTTACATGGTTAGAGAGTTGCTTTAGAAATTATGCACCCATTATCTATTTATTCAGATGTGAAGCATGGATCTCTGTATAGTAAGTGTGTTATCCTTTGTGGCCATGTGGGAGCTGTGTATCACACTCACATGAAAGCCCGAGGCTGTCCCAGGAGAAGTGTGTAAATCTCTTACTGTACATTCAGCCACCTTTTTATAATGACTTCTGCAGTTCTATTATTACCAAGGCATAGATTTCATGTTTGTCAAGGCAGAAAATAATAGCTCTGAAAGTGTTACATTCCTCTATGAAAAATGTGAAAAAGAAAAGCTCAGCTAAAATGTGCTGACTGTGGGCGAGTGCACACTGTACCTCCCACGAAGAAGAGGGGATACCGTGATTTGTATGCCTCCAACCACTGATCACATATCGTGAATGGTGTCGCGATGGGGTAAAAGGGAGCAGGGGTACAGATGGATCCCTGAGGCACCTCCATTAAGCAAAGTTTAACAAGGTAAGCATTTCTTGTGTTACACTGGTGTCAAATGCACTGCTGCCTGTAAAGTGCCTAGGGATACATTTTTCAAGTGTGAACACAAAAGGTACAATAAGACTTTGGCCTTCAGCCATATGGGAAAATAGTTGAATGAGAAGAAAATCTATTTATAACATCACATTTGCCATGCTCAGTAGAAACCAAAATAAACGTCTGTGTGTATGATAAGCTAAAAACAACTTTGGAAAGAAAGGTCTATTTAGCCAGCTTGAAAAGGAAATTGGGGACTCATTAGCCATCAGGAAGCTGGTCCTGAACATTGGCAAGCTCCCGCAGAGAGTTCCACTGAGGCTAGGAGATGTTCTGTAATTTCCAACCCGGAGCTAATCTGTACAGCATGCTGTGTGGTGAGATTGCGATTTCTACTTGGGGCGGATGGCGTGGTGGCGGTGGTGTTGGTGGTGCTGGGAGGGGGGGGATGATGGATTTGTTGCATTTGAACTCCCTCATGTCTTCCTTGTCACGTCTGTAATTAAATATGTGCTCCCTGGGAGACAGAGGGGTACCGAGTAATAAAAAGCAAGCTTTGTAAGAGTCCCTCTCCCTCTCTCTCTCTCTTTTGATGTTTTAGTTTGTGTTTGTTGGCATAGTGACAACCCCCAAGACATGCCTTACATGCAGTTTTAATGCTTGTAAAAGAAAATCTCAATATCAGCCAAGAACCATATCTGCTCATACCTCGCTATGAGCTTGCAGTCAGCAAAGAATGTGGTATAATGTTAATTAAATGGCTGTAATGCACATTTCCTTTCATATAGCCTAAGAGGAAAAAATAAATGGAGGTACTTTCTGTATTTACAGCAATTTTGAAAGACTACTGTATGTCCTAATTAAATTTTTTCAACTTTTTTTCTCTTGTGGTAAATATGAGGTTTGAAACTGCAGAGCAGAGAACGCTCAGGGGTCATTAAAGCATAGTACTGAAAAACAACAACAAAAACTGGCAGTCACACTCTGTCTGTTATATTTTATAGCCACTTTTTAAATTTTCTTTGTTAGTCTGTTTTGTGATTCACCATTGGATTTGTTTTTGTCCAACTGGAAGTTCAAAGGGTTCAAAATTTTGGACTTTCAACTGTCAACGGATCAATTTTTATAAAATTGGTATTTACTTAAATTTCCTGCTCTGAATAATCAAAAAAGGTATCAGTTTTAACTGGTGTTCTTGAAATCTTATTCTGGCAAGAACATTCGGATAGAAAGAAAATGTTCTATGTGAATCATATCCCCAGAACACAAGCTTGATTTATTGAAAGTTATTGATCTAACTCATGGATGTTTTTTTTAGGGAGGATAATTTGTTTTAAAGGGAAGGTGTAGAGCCAAAGATGTTGTGTGAGATGAGAGGTACATGGAAAAAAGAGAAGAAAAAAGCATAGGAAGTTAGTTGTTGTTTGGTCCACTTATCAGCACAATCAGCTGTTTCAACAGCAGCTGCAACCTGTAGTACATGGAGCAATCAAGGCAGGCTAACCCCCTTAGTGCATAATTGCTGCAATTTGTGTCAGAAGTCAGACTCATAATTTAGTATCAAAAATCTGAACACATGTATGTGATACTAGCCTAGTCTAACAGCTGTTTGTGAGGTCATTACAAAAATCAGTCTACTGTTTAGTGTGGACGCGTTATCACTGCCTTTTTCATGTCACTGAGCACGAGTTATTATTAAATGTAGTTCAATAGCAAGTATATATTTCATGTCAGGAACATGTGAAATATACCATGTGTATATCACCATGACAAAAGAAAAAAAAATCTTCATGCTTCAATCATTTTAGGACAAAAAGAGGTTGGATCAAAATTATCGCAACCATGTGCAATGAACTTACAATCTCATTGGACCAAATCTGCAACCACTCACGGTTGTTGTGGTCGTTCAAAATGGTGATAAAGACAGACTCTTTAATTTGGGAAGGAGTTGAGTTGCAGAGTCATTACAATGTGTTAGCAATCACAGCATGATCACAGAAAGGATTCCCTCTGCCACAAACCCTCTAACCTCTTTTTGGCCTTTTTAAAAGTGGAAAATATGAATTTTATGAAGAATAAAGAATAAAAAAATGAATGCCATTATTTGAAAATCTCATAAACTCATATTTTAGTCACAATGGAACATAGAAAATACATTACACGTTTAAATGGAGAAATCTGTTCTAAGTGTCATATCTCAGAAAAGCTGGAACTTTTCTTTGGAAAGTTGAAAAATGTTTGCCTTGTTTATCTCTGTGTAACATCCCCACTTCTTTTAATAACATTCCTGGCAACTGAGGAGAACAGCTGCTGGACTTTTGGGAGAGAAATGTTATCCCATTTTTGTCTGATGTAGGCTTCTAGCTGCTCAGCAGTCCTGGGTCTTTGTTGTGTTTTTCATTTTCATTTCACGATGTGTCAAATGTTTCCAGCTGGTGAAAGGTCTTGACTGCAGACCTCCAAAGCTATGCTGTTCTAATTGCTGCAGGATGCAATAGTATGCAGCTTAAAATATTCAAGACTTTTCCTCAAAAAGATGTCATCGGATAGGAGCATATGTTGGAAAAGGGTAATTAGACATAGTTTAAAACAAACAAACAAAAAACTTTGTTGGATACCCCAAATAAATAAATGTTCTTGGGAAGAAAAATGCAGTTTTTGCAGGACTCACTCAAGATCCAATTTTGGGGGTTTGCTCAGTATCACGGGCATTTGCTTTTAATTAGAAAAGTAATTCAATACAAAAGAGTTGTTTCTTTTTTATGTAAATAGGTTCATTTTATGGGTCATTTTGCATTAAAAGTCCCTCGGATTACCATTGTCAGTTGCACTGTAGCCGTGTAAGTAATGTGTAATTTATTATAGAGCAGCACGTTGGTCATCGCGTGTTAGTACCTCAGCAAGTTTAATAGTTTCATAACACCCCATAATAAATCCCTTCAGACCAATCTGATTCCGTTGTTTGCACTCCTTATTTGTTTTCCCAGCATACAGAACTGGCTGTTAGAGCCGGAAGAGCTGATTTATTTATTTAAATAAGGCACTGCATGAAAAGTGCACACAGCTGCCTAAGCCTGAGTACATGAACCTTACTAAAACTGTAAGTTTGAAGATTTAGATGCAATGTTGAAGCTATTTAAATAAAGTTTTTAGAGGGCAACTCCAGTACAGATTAAGTGTGTATTAGAAAATAAACATTAATCAGTGGTTGACATTACATAGGCTGCTAATGTGTGCTGGCTAGCTGGTTAAAACCGTAGTTGTTTGTACAATGCAGCATTTGCCATTTGTTCCGCGTCCAAATTTCCTCACCAATTCTTTTATTCAAAGTCTCAAGTCACAAGTTATGTTTTTAGGTCCATTTTTGCCTGTGTCTAGCTGAAAGACTATAATTTTTGTGACATGAGTCTAAAAGTCCAGGACTCAACTCTGCTTAATTACTGTATTCGTTCGCTACACTGAACACAGGAAGCTGCTCGCGATGGCTCCTGAACAGTTCAGATTACAAAAATAGCTTACTGTGATAAAATCTCAAAGTTACTTGAATGTTAACAGTTTGGTTGTTTGTCCGTAAATGCGTAACAATATGTGAAATAGTGTACCTGTGATGTGTTTCGACAACAAAAGCAAATTAAGTCCCAACAATGTGGGCCCTGCACTGCCCGCCAGCATATATTACTGGCCATAAATCCAGTTTTATCGCTCCTGCATTCTTGAGGATAAATGTCCTCTCTACAAAGTGATATTAGGTATCACTGTGCAAACACAAAAGCGATGATATTTCCTCTATCTCATGCATTGCTCATACAGAATCTTTGTGATCAGGGTTGAGGGGTCGTTTAGCGCTCAGCTTTTATCTCATATTTCAACAGAACAAGGAGCCAATTTGCCTCTGTGCTTCACTGATGCAGGTTTATTGTGATTGTCTCGTCAGCAGTTTCATATAATCATAATAATTATGTGACACTTTGCATCATGAAGTGCTTTCTAGAATATACATGTTCTACACTATTGAACACGTTGAAATAAATCTTCATTTTCACCAGACTAGAAAGTCAGAGCTGGATCTGATATTGCCATTTTGACAGCCTTTCCAAGATCATATTTCAGGTCTAACATGTTCATTCCATGCATATAAATGACTGTACAGTTTGTACAAGGGAGTGGAATACATTCCTCCCACAAACTGCCCATGCCTATACCCTATCTCAGCAGCCATCAGACTAGATAATGCACACCGGTTCCACTCTGCTGCTGTAGAGATTGCAGTTTCAACAAAATAAAAAATAGTCGGGAAAAAATGCAGTGTTTGTCATATCTGCCCCGATGCTCACTGTGTGAGAGCGTGGCTCCTGTGTTTCTCTGTACACAGGTTGTTGAGCAAACTTGTTATGATGGACTTGGGTTTGTGTTGTCAACTCTGCAAATGATCTGTGACTGAGGCTGTCTGCCAGCCCCGATCATGCAGATACTGCCATAAAGTCATGTTTATCAGTTTTGTTTTATATTTTGTTTGTCCTCAGACTGGGAATATTCATAATTGTATTCAGGAATATGCAGTAAATCAGAGAAATTATACTATTCCTTTCCAAGAAGAATCTTGTGTTTTTCTCAGACATAGACATAGTAGCTTTAAGTTAGCATGAGCAGCCTAGCCATGGCAGTTTTACCAATAAGTAGTAAAAAATGTTCTCTGTCAAAAGTTTTCTTCCTCTACAACAAAAAGTGGTGGATGATGTTTGAGGTTTCAGTGTCACAGACCTGCCCTGAGTTGTTTTAACGCTCTAGAAGCCCGGGATGGCTGAGCACGCATTCTCTGTCCTGAGTTTTCCTTCTCTATAGCGAGACCATCACGCTCATTAGCCACATATATAAAAAGGAGCAGCTCTTGCTCTTTGTCCTTATGTCAACTTCCTAAGTGTGGTAAAGAGGGTATAAATTTGTTGACTTTTAACTGTATTTTACAGCTTTTCCTGCTGATAAAGATGCCCCCACACAGCCATTTATACTACCATTCATCCATTCGCTTCCGCTTATCCTTTTCAGGGTCGTGGGGGGCGCTGGAGCCTATCCCAGCTGTCATAGGGCAAGAGGCGGGGTACACCCTGGAAAGGTCGCCAGTCTGTCGCAGGGCCAACACACAGGGGCAGACAACCATTCGCACTCACATTCACACCTAGTGGCAATTTGGATTATCCAATTAACCTATCCCCACAAGTTGCATGTCTTTGGACGGTGGGAGGAAGCCGGAGTACCCGGAGGGAACCCACGCAAACACGGGGAGAACATGCAAACTCCACACAGAAAGACCCCGGCCTGATGGTGGAATTGAACTCAGGACCTTCTTGCTGTGCGGCAACAGTGCTAACCACCGTGCCACCGTGCTGCCATTTATACTACACCAAGGTTAAATGATTTTTAATTGGAGATTATGTATCGGAATTTCAGGAGTGGGACCACGCCTCCAAACACGCTCCTTCTGGTTGTCATCTATATAGGTTCCCCCAGTTCTGCAAGCTGTTCATTCTCGTTTACGTGCCCCACCCTCCCTCCCTCTTTGTTCTCAATTCTTAAACTTCTTCACTCCTATTTAGTACACGAGGATCTGCCAGGCCCAGGAGCTGTCGCCACTCCCCTTCGAGGCCTTCCTGTGTGTGAACTGTCTACTATAGAAGTTTGGACTAAAAAAAAAACAACCTATCACTAAAGCTCTTATTGTGGAAATACAGGTGCTATGATATAGTCAACTACTAAAGCTTTTTCTGTAATTTCATATAGAAAACTGAGATTTACTATCAAATTGCACATCTGTATCTTGTATTAAAGCATTCAGGGATCAAATGTGCAGTTAAGCATCTTCCCACTGACAGAAAGTAGAATTTCACTCATCTGACCTAGTTAAGTGGGCTGTATATGCCCTGTGATGTAAAGTGAGTATGACATCCCAGGTCAAGATAATATCACAAAATAACCAGGATTTATTCAATTCTCTTGATTCATGGAATTAAATTATGCATGGTGTGGCCTCTGTTGGAGGTATGCAGTCTTAGACTGCTCTTGTATTATCTGCTTGGGATGTTTGCACTATTGGTGAGAACCATAATTTCTCAATAATTGAAAACTGAAAAAGTCTCAAATAATAAACACTTAAAAAAAAATCTTTATTAACCAGGAACTAAAACACTCGAGATTAAAGGGTTGAATCACTGAGTGTTGGTTGTGAGCTGGCATTCCAGGCTCTGGTTGCCCAGGTAATAGCCCTGTTACGTTTGCTGTGCTACCTGTGTAGTGGGCGCTGCATGACAAATTTAACATGACATCTTGTGTCTTGTGCCGCAAACTTTGTGGCACTTCTGCCGGCCATGAACTTCTCGATTTCTGTAACCTGACACGCTGAGTCTGCCACACCTGGGTTAAAAACACCTGTGTGCGATTGTGTTGGTTTTTACCAATGCCATGGACTGATATTCCAGTACAGAAGCTCAGGGACATACAAATATGTCTGTCCATGGCTCAAGGAAGCATTAGCCTAGCTTGATTTTCAGTAGCAACATTGTAGCTTCCAGAGAAAACCTGTGCAAGGATGAGAACAACATACACAATCCCGAGACAAATAAGGTGTCTAGGTATTTACTCAGCAAACAATTCTGTCACTTCATATGCAATTTACTTTAAATTAATCCTTTATGTGCGCCCAAAATGCTACATTTGACCTTAGTTCCTATAGAGGAAGAAAGAAATTGGAGGAGCAACTTTTAAGAAGTATGGAAATTATACTGTAATAATATTAATAATAATAATGACTTAGGTTTGTGTAGCACCTTTCAAGAAACCCATGGATGCTTTACACAAGAGTAGCTAGACGTTAAAGAGGCTAGAGGTTGAGGGTTTTGTTGAAGAGGTGAGTTTTGAGAAGTTTCTTGAAGGACTCCAGTGATGGGGCATTGCGAGTTCCAGAGGTGCCACAAAGGTATTCCCCAAAGGTATTGAGGTTGGTGCAAGGGACAGAAAGGAGACCGAGGGCTAAGGGCTGTAGCAGACTGTGTGTATGTTTGCAGCAGGTCAGAGAGATACCGAGGTGCCAGGGCATTGAGGGATTTGTAAGTAAGAAGAAGGATCTTGTAAGTAATGAAAGCCTTGACCGGGAGCCAGTGGACACTTATGAGGGCGGGGGTGATATGTTCCAAGAACCTAGTGCCTGTTATAAGCCTGGCAGCTGAGTTCTGGACATACTGGAGCCTATCCAGGGCTTTAATGGAAATCCCAAATAGGACCTCATTGCAGTAGTCCAGCTGGGTCGTGACAAAAGCATGGATGAGGGTCTCTGCTACAGAGTCAGTGAGTGGTGGCTGAAGTCGAGAGATGATCTTTAGGTGGAACAAAAGCTGTTTTGGTAACAAATTTGACATGAGTAAGGAATGAAAGAGTGAAGTCCAACATGACACCCAGATTGCAAACCTCAGAGGAAGGTAAGATGAGGCAGCCTGTGTCAATCTTCTGTAGTAGGGTTTGGGGCCACAACCAAGAGCTCTTTTTTATTACTGTTAAGCTTGAGCAGGTTGGTTGACATCCATATTTTGATTTCATTCAGGCAGTTGACAAGTGACTGTGGGGGGAGCAAGGTGGAGGGTTCGGTACTGAGATAAAGTTGTTTATTATTAGCAAAAGAATGGAAGCAAGGACCATGGCGACGGATGATCTGACTAAGGGGCAGTGGCGTGTCTAGAAAATTTTTGTTGGGGGGGCCAGGTAGGGGCACAGATTTGGAGAAGGGTGGCAGATTTAATTGGCAGATAATGCTTTTAAAAAAAAATTCTACCAACCCTTAACCATAATTCAATAATCCTATAAACCTAATAACCGAATGCACTTTTAACTCTTATTAGAATGAGATTTTAACCACTACGGTGCAAAGTTTTTAGATACTGCGTTGATAAAGTACAAGAGATACAATCAGTGCTTTGTCAGTGTTTACTCAGCATTCAAGGACAGCAATATTTGCATAGTATTTTTACTGACATATACTGCACATATGTTTTGGGCAAAAACATTTTTGAATATTAAAATACGAACATTTGTAGCAAACAATTGACAAATTAGCCATTCCAATGCAAAACTTTCTCTGCCTGTTAAAAAAAGAAGATAATCTTCTCACAAACTGGTGTTTGATTTTGAAACAGGAAAAAAGTGGAGAAACAACTGAAAAGACTAATATTTGAATAAAACCTGAAAGCAAGTAAATACTTTCTATGCTGCCTTATGGTAAACTTTGGTAATATTGATAAAGAACAACACTGGCTGATGATGAAATACATTCAGCTGGCATGGTGACACTGCCAGTATAACCTGCAGGGCTGGACTGGGACAGAAAATCGGGCATTTTGACTACAGACCGACCCACCAGGTATTAAAGCCATAAAGCCTTTGAATGAAAACAAACCCTGTTGTGACAGTGATGTACAGTCTTTTTGGTATATGTATGATTTCTATACATTTTACGTCAGATAAAAACTTTGGTTGTAAGATTTAGATAATTATTTAATAAAAGCTAGATATTTTAAATGAGAATAGGAAAGAAAAGTATTTCTTTGTGCCCCCTTTCCCTGTTAATGCCCTACCTGGCCCCCTGGCAAAACTTTGCTAGACCCGCCCCTGCACAGTTACCAGCTGTCAGCTACATAAAAAAGGATCCTGGTGGGTGGTCTTCACGTTTCCCTCTCACCAGATATCCAAACCGACATCATGACCAGCAGCTTTACAGCTGTGGCTCCAGCAAACATCAGCTGATACTAGAAATTAATATTAAATAAATTCTAACAACAGCCGATCAAGCTTAAACGTGCTGCTGTTGTTTAGCGTGACATCTGCTGGTTTCGTCTTTCTGGCGCAAAGTGGGCGATAAACAAACAAGAGAGAAAAGCCGATCAGCTGATCATCGATCAGTTTCATGATTGAAGTAGCAACAGGAGAGGGAGGGGGAGAGAAGAGGCAGCTGTGCAGCGTAAAGACAGAATAAATCCAGCTTTGTGTCTTTTTCCATTCTAGCTGAAGTTCGGGACAAACTGCGTCTCTTCTCAGCTCAATACGAAACGTGTAATATTTTCTCTGATTGAGGGACCATTCCATTTTTTTAAGGAGCCGTTGGCAACTCTACTAACTAACCTTATGAATAAAATAAAGTTCACTATCAGTAACATCATAGCAACCGAACAGCTGTATAAAAACTCCAAGCTGGCTAGAACGCAGTATGAGTTATTGCAACTGACAGTAAAAAGTCAGCACAACGAAAATAAACTCCACCTAAACTTAGTTCATATCTGACCCAGATAGACTGCAGGTCATAACTTCTTACCTGAAGTTCAGTTCACCTGACACTCGGACTGGTGGCTGCTTCGGGTCTCTCCTCCTGCCTCCCCTTCCCTCATCCACCTGCTGCCTCTGTGGAAGCCCCGCCATAGCCACCACCAAACAACGGAGTTATTTCTACACATCGACCTGCATCTGGCCAATCCACCACCTCTCATTGTTCATGCCCTTACAAAAATAAATAAAAAATAAGTCAAATAAGCCCGATGGCCAGTCCAGCTATGTTAACCTGCAACCAAATCTGCAGCTCCATACAGCAATGTTACGACTTAGATTACATCTTATAACTCATAACTCTTATGTTAGCTCCCCTCTGTAGCATACTGTCTGAAATATTCCACGGCTGCAATAATTCTTTAAGTGTTATTTTTTCCTTGGTATTCTAATTTCGCCGAAGTTTACTAAACTCAACAAACTTAATATTACTTACCGGGACATTTATTCTGTCCTCATTTTCTTTCACCGAAAAATTGTTTCCTGCAGTGACGTCTTTCGTGCTTGGCTCTCCTACCTTTGCTAACGTGATGCACATAGCGCAGAAGCCGATGCTGCATTCACTTACACTCGGATATCTGAGCGTCACCGTGAAAACATAATCGGACATTTGATATTTGATTGAATTTTATTGTTTTGCCTTTGGGGTGGCACCTGGGGTGGCCAGTCTGGTTGGGGGGGTGGCCTGTGCCCCCCCAGGCCACCCCGCTGGACACGCCATTGCTAAGGGGGAGCATTATGATGGTGACCGTGGGGAACACCATGGTTAACTGGAGCAGAGGTGGATTGGGAGTGTCCCATGGTGTCAAACTATGTTCTGTTGGAGTGGTATGACTGAAACCAGGAGAGTACTGTATCGGTGAGACCAAGATAGTTGGTTAGACTGCAGAGAAACATGGTGTGAGAAATGGTGACGAAGGCTGCAGAGAGGTCCGGGGCGATGAGGATGCAGATGTGGCCAAAGTCAGCTACTTGACCATATATATTTTAAGAAGGACAAACTATGCTCAGGCCAGGAAAAGCTATCCAATTCCAGAAACAGACCATTGACTCTTTCCAAGCATCTACAAAGGTGACAAGCTAACACAAAGCCACCAGCAAAGAACCCAGAATGATGTTAAACTAAATGTATACTAACCCCAGCCAAGCAGCCAGACCAAGCCTTCAACAGATAACAGAAGCAGTCAGACTTCTGGCATATGAACCTCCATTTCTATCCGTGACTGTTTCTACAGTAGAATTGCCACGTTGATCTCTGTGAAGTGCTCTTTGGACTGGTTTTCAGCTTTGCGCTTGGCGATGCTGTCATACTTAAACATTGAAAGAAAAATTTTGTGGGATCGTATCAGTGTGTGGGCAAGTAACCTAAGGTTTATATCTTTAACTGCTAATTATCTGACAGTGTATTTCAGCCCATGATGTAGAAGTGATATTTATGAATTATAGAGTAGTTCATTACTTTCTGCAGGATGCAATCAAGTGATGTAATACATGTCCTTTCTTTAAAAGTAGCAAGTAATGTATTTCTTTACTTTTTGTTTGCTCTTTTCTATGACACTGTCTGATGTTGAAGTGTGCTTTACTTTGTGTATGCTATCTCAAGGCCACAGAAATGAAATAAAAATACATTTGTTCTGTTGCTTTTATTCTTAAAAAGTGCCTGCGATTACATTATTCATAGAACTTCAGGTCTGTCTCTTAAAATGTTGTAATCATTAACACATTTCTAATCTAATAAAGCTTTAATATTCCCACTCAAACAAACAATTTTGAGTTTGACATATTCAGTAGATTCAGGTTTTCCTTTTCTTTACAGTGTAAGAGAATGCTGTTATTCTTTGAGACCAATATCACTGCCAGATTATTCCTCCATTAGTAAAACCAGTTCAGAGCGCCTTTTAATGAACATACTTGGGGCACAAGCCAAAGTAGTCATTTACAGCACTTCTGTTCTGAGAAATGACTCACAATTAGCTCCATTGAGGTAACTGTCAGCGCACTAATCTCTGGCTTTTTTCCATATAATTAAAGGAGCTGCTTTCAGGGTGTTTACACAAAAACACGATCGGATTCTTGGGAACAGTGGCCTTGTTGATGAGTGGGAGATTTTTATTGGATCTCCCTGAGGCTTCTGCATGTGGGAAGACAGGTCACCTGCATCATTCAACCAAATCCCCCCACTCCACCTCCACCTCATCTCTCCCTCAGGATAATGCGGGTGGTGGACAGATGAGTGTTGACTAAGTGATGCTGACTTGTGAGTCCTCGCCTCCCTCAGCTTGTGTGTGACTAAAAATCCTCGGGTTGTGTTCTCGTGTAAGTGCATAACTAACTCAGAATGCAGTGTTTTCACATCGTGACAGTGGTATGTTTACTGAAGTAGCCTAAAGGATTCGCCTCCACTAAGAACACCCCAAAGGACTCTGTGTATATTACACTTATTACTGGCTATTTTCTTCGGTGATGTTTCTTCTGCAACAACATCGTAAGCCACTTTATGGCATTTGTTATCTTGTCTTCACACATCAAACTAGCAGCAGCTGAAAAAGAAGCAATTTGATAATTGGTCATAATCAGGTGTGTGGCTAAACTGGGCCACATGTTCCTCCTTCAAACACACCAACCACCTGAGATTCATTACTTCAGCATGGCTAAAAATTAAATAAAAGTCATGTTTTGAAATGGGCTAGTCAAAGTCTGGACCTGTTCCTGCTCGAAAATGACCTGCCCAAAATGAGTATGTCTCTGCAATTACAAACTCTATATAAACAACCTTGGGTTTAAAATAACACTAAAACTTTTGAGACTTCGTCAATATAAATATTACTGCAATAAATGTTACGAAAGATGCTACTTTTTCAAAGTATCCGAGGATGGAACATGGAAATAAGATTTTTTTCCTTGGCTAACTTTTTTTTTGTATTTCATAGCATATAACCCAATGAAATTTCTTAGGTCTAGAGCAGCATAAAAGATTTAATTTTATTTACATGTCTAAAAATGCTTGTTTTTGAATAGTTGTTTTGAAAAACTACCCACATGGATGCATAATGGGTCTTGTTTTTGCACAGTGAAATCAATCTCTGTGACTTTAAATTCTAAAGGGGCATTAACTTCAGCTTCTATTGGCCGATTTGCATTAATCATTTGAGCCAATAGAATCACGGTAACATGACCACGTTAACATCAGTCCCACCGATCACAAATTTAAATACACATGGCCCAAAATGCACGCTTTCTTTCCAAGCTCCTTAGACTTACACATGCTCAGACAACCTCCAATGTGGCTGAATTAAAACAATTCTACACAGAAGAGTGGGCTAAAATGAATCCACAGCAATCTGAAACACTCATTGCCAGTTATCAAAAATGACTGATTGCAGATCCTGTGACCAAGGGTGGCACAACAAAAGTTACTGGGTTTATTTACTTTTTCACATTGTAGGCTTTCATTGTTTTTTTCATGATCATTTAAAATCTGTATTTTGTATTTTCTTAGCTTACCCATGACTAATGTTATTTCTTAATGATCTACAAAAAGTGTCCGTTACCTGCAAAAATGGCAAGCACCATCCTATTTCAACTTTTTGAATTGCAGTTATGCATCAGTCTGCTATATGCAGCGTCCTTCACTTGGAAAGCCTCACTATGAAGAGATTTCTGAAGAAATTACGTGCATGGTTTGTTGGCTTTACAGATGATGGAGCCGCCTCACTCTTGTGTGAACACATCAACCCTCAGATGACCGTCACGCATCATTCACAGTTAGAACTTACAGTCCATCATTCAGTCCACAGCATTTTCTGCTTTTCATTCTGACATTATTTCACATTAAATATTGAAGTTAAATGGCACAGCTGAGAAAGTGGTGCTAAGCAGAATGGGGATTTAATTTTAACATGCTAAACTGTTTGTATTACTATAAATGATTAATTGTCCGAAGAGGAAAATGAGAGACTGGGAATATTATGCATGTTCTTTTTATTTTTCTTAACAAAATATTATTGTAAACGCTGTGTTTGTAGTTTATAAATGGCAGCAGTACAGGCTTTCAGGTCATGGCTTTTACCCTATTTGAATTCAAGCCTCAGCAAAAAGTTATTTTGGTGAGTCAGTAGTAACATCTGCGCTTTTCCAGCTATGACAAATGATTTAGAAAATGCTATTAATACCTGCTGACCTCAAACTTTGAAAACTCAGTGAGTTTTTCTATGTTTGCAACGATAGGAAAAGAGTGAAAAACTCTTTCAAAGGGGGAGGAAGTCCAACGAAGAGATAATGAAGGTGAAGTAAGGAAGGAACAAAGATCGATGGGAGGAATGGGAGGCTGAATAGTTAAATGTCGGATAAACTTACTGCCTTCAGAATCTGTCTTTGTGAGTGCGGCTGGCTGCTGATAGCTGGTGGGTATTTGGGAAGGGTTGAGACTGGGCCTGTACCTGTGACTCACTGGCCACAGGTGTCAGTCAAACTCGACCTGGCTGCCAGAGGAATGTGGTAAACAAGCCAGTGTGGTCCCAGAGACCCGAAGCAAGGAGCATCTAACAGAGCAGCAACGTGACCGCTGAATCAGACTCTCAGCTGCTCCCTGAAGTGCAGTGAACACCTGGAGGTGAAGGAAGACAGAAAAAACACCCCTATCTCTGCCTCTACTATGACTTTTTTTAGGAGTTGTATGCCAGGTCTTTATGCCCAGAGGCGATGTGAGCCAAGGTTATTGTTCAGCCATCTAACAGTGCACTTTTCTTCCTTCTCGGGTTCCACTCGACTTCTTTCATTTGTCAAATGTGAGAGATTCCCCCCAAGTTCACAAACTAACAGATCTAAAACATACCTGCATTAAATACAAACTTCATCTTTCATTATTTTCATCAGTAGATTTCTAATAATTACTCAGGTACTTGGGTATTTGGACGGTGGTACGTTTTTTATTTTTTTATTTTATTTTTACTTTTAACGAAAGTATTGTATTTTCTGTTTAAGAATGCTGTTTTATATGTTGCTCCACTTTTTCAGATACCAAATAAATGAAAAATGTAACTGTAACCGTCCAAGTACTCAGGGACCCTCATTCATCTTTCTTGATCTAAAGTAATATTTCAGAAAGCGTGCTCAAAAACCTTTTCGCTGTGTCATTTCTCATTATTACACATAATTTATGGATGTCTATGGTTTAAGAATTTCATGTTAATAGCACCTTTATAAATATATTTACTTAGAAAACGGTGTTCAATACTTATTTTACCCGCTGTAAATATTTGCATGAATATAAAAGTACGTAATCAGTAGACATGCATTAATTATTATTGATTAATTATTAATTACCTTTTGGGTTGAATCATTACTGAAAAAAGCTAACAACTTAGATTAAAGTCAGCAAAATCTGTTGGCTGCATGTTGCTCTGCTCAAGATATCCTCTAATCTTATATTTTGATTACGTTTCTGTGTGCAACGTACCATATGTCCCCATAACACGTACATATACACAGTGTTATGTATGCAAATGCTTGTGCTAATCTATTTTTCGTTTATTATATTTCCAGGATAATGTGTCTTATCTTATAATGGGCAAAAAAAAAAAAAAAAAAAAAAATCCAGTAAATGTGTTTAAATCAGCACCTTAGCCTTAAATAATCTAAGACAGGAAGTGCTGACATCCACTGTGTGAAACTCTCATTAACTACTGCCACACCAGTTTCCCTTTTAGTTCTGCTTTTGGAATGACTGTTTTGAGCTGTAGCAACTATTCTAGTACAGGAAATAATGGGGAACTTTGTGTACATAGTTTAGTTTATTATATTGTTTTTACACACTTTCATGTAAATTTTTAGAATATTAGCTGCATTTTTCAGTCATGTTTGTGACACCTTAGCACAGGAATTCAATAAATCCAGGCTTAAAGGGAAAGACAAAACACGGAGACCGCACATAACAATAAATGAAGTTATCTAAGAGTCAAAAGCTAAATGTGTAACCAGTTTAAATGTCATGTGTGTAACATTTAGATGTGTGGACGTGTGCTCTTTAAGTAAATTAAAAAATTAAGTTCAGTCAAAGTGACCTGAAAAGAGAGAGGCTGACTGTTGATGCCTATATTTGTGGGTGAGCAGTCAACCCAAACTTTATTCCAAATAAAAAACTCTGATATAAAAAGGCACAAAATGTGGATCTAGAGGCCAATGGACGATCACACCTCTCCTTGAGAGCGGAGACCCACCTCATAACCCAGAACATAAAGATACAAAGCAAATCATTTTTCAATCTGAACACAGTCCAATTTTTGTAATCAACATTCTCAACCCAATATTATTTATAAATATCACATTTACATTTACAACAAATATCCTTTGTATCATAAAATACACATCCCAGTACTTCCCTACTTCCCAGTCTCAATGATCCGGCAACGTTGGATCCTGTGGATGCATTTTTTAAACCTTTATTATACTCTGTTTTGGGCATGAACAGCTGGAGACCCATTGGCTTATGTTATACTTTGAAGTGTGTTTAAAGTTTGCCAGTTAGACCAGTATTTGGTGAGAGTTCTTTGCTGACAAGTCCAGTTGGACACAAAACAACAGGCAGGTCTGCACGGACCTTCCAGTCAGCAAATGATAACAAACTTTACATCACTAAGACACCGTCGGACCCCAGTGGACTATTTGGAAAGCATAATATAGGCTTCAAAAATACAAAAAGCAGAAATATTGGAATATAATAGATGTGCAACTGTAGCTAGGCATAACTTATATACAAGGGCCACGTGTCAATGTATCTGCCACTATGTTTTTCTTTCTCTTTCTCTTAATGAGACAACCCCCAAGTTAAAGGATTGGAAGAACAAAGCCCATCTCATTAACTTCTGACTCAGATATTGAAGTAACTGAAAAACAGTTAGAGGTGTTTGACTGGAGGGTACAGTGACTGCTGTCGACAACAGTTCTTTCGCCTTTTACTGGTTATGCTTTAAAGCACAATGATTGGTCCCTACTACGTACTATGTAGTCCATCAGGGTTCAGGACAAAAGTTACCCGATTGAAACGTCGAATAAAAGGAAGTCGAAATTAAGCAAGTTCACATGAGAAAAATCAAACATGTAAACTTGATTAAACCAAATCATACATGTGACACTACAGATGAGGCTACCCAAGGTTGACAGAGTTTATCTGCACACAGCTGCATAACACAAGAAAATATTACATAAAACAGATAAAGATGTTTTTCACAGTATTGATCACATCTAAATTCTTAGTGATGTCTTGACTTCAAAAAAGGCACAATCTTACAGTATCCTTGGCTGATCATTCATAAAAATCTTTATGCAAAGCTTTTGCACGATGTTTTACATGAGCCTTTAAGAAAGATAAGATGAAAGAAATTTTTCTATCTCTAAAAAAAGAATTCCGTGTAGGGAAAAAAGGCTGGGAAGAATCATAGGCGTATTTCACATCCCTTTTCTGTTTTATTACTTTCATTTCATTTTTTACAGCTTTTCCTGGAGCCAAGCACAACCACAACTATTTTAAAAATCAATTAATCATTTAAGTTATACTTTTAAAAATATGTTTCTCTTTTCGTTGCTAAGGTTTAATCTAACTTTCCCAAATGCATATGTTCTATTTTTGCTTTGTGATTTACCTGCTAAATCATATAAAGCACATTTTTAAAAATGATGGATGATTAACAACTGCTACAATAGCCGCATATTCATCCCCATCAATCACGGCTGAGTGTTTGCTGTTAAACATTAATGCTACCGGTCAGTGTATATTAGAACCTCTCCTTGAGTATAAATTATAACATAAGAAAAGCTCTCCAAAAGTTGAATCTGTTCATCTGGACGTAGCGTTTCTTGTGGGAGAAACGTTTAGTCACTCATCCAAGTGACTTCTTCAATAAGAAAAGCTCTGCTTTTGATTTCTTTTTTGCAATGTTCTGCAATGATCTGACACGAGGCTATAGTTCATTGAGGCTGTTAAAATATTTCAATTTGTAGAGTAAATGATATGATTAAGAATTATGATCATGAATGATTGTAAAGCACACTCAATGGGGAACAGTTAATTTGTCAGTTTGCCAAGATCTATATGGTCTTGGCTGCCTACTCTTTCAGACTGCTGCACTGCTGCTGTTTGCAAGCATATAGGCCCCGAGCTTTTATGTGGCAGTGTTTTATGGGTGTTTTGGTACATGGTGGTGTTTTTGATTTGTTTGTAATCTAAATGCATCAACGATTTTGCTGTCTTAGCCAAAATTCTTTACAAGGAGTTTAAATATGAGTGTAGTTTGACCAGGTAAAAATTTATCGCTGAAGTAATGAATCTTTTTTTTCTTGAGTTGGTTCATAGTGCAGCATGGATTAAAGGCATGGATTTCTGATTTTGTGTTAGTTGATATATCTTGATATGTTGATGGTCCTCCAAACACCATAGAAATATCTAAACATTTATAAACAGTCATGATTTTGAACAAATTCAATTAATATTTTTGTTATTGACTACAGAATCTACAGACCGCAGTAGATGCAGAGCAGTACAACTGCCTTCATATAGCATCACTTCAAAGCAACAGTCATTACCTATGAAAATCATTTGATCACTCTCGTTGAGAGTGAAAACTTTTTCTTAACAGGAAGAAACTTCTGACAGAATCAGGCTCAGGGTAATTAATTGTTGAGTTCACAAAGGAAAGAGCCACCAAATCCAGCAGCCGGTTTTAATTGGATTTTGGAGATTGGAAATAATAGATTCTGGAAGATTAAACATAACTAATTTTGCCAACCTTCCTGTGCCTTCATTCATCTTTTAACTTCCCAGATTTGTCTTGGGATTGCATACGGGGTGGGAGCTGATGGCATATTGGGACATTTCCTCATGAGATCCATCTGGTTGTCAGATCAGTGTAGATTAATGCAAACTTGGGCAGCTTACCAAACAATTTAAAGAATGTAAATGGAATAAGAAAAATAGTTTAAAAAATAAATAAAAGCTTCTTTTATGGGATAAAACAGGAAAAAACTACATATAATCCATCTGATAATTATAAAAGAAGCATTTAAGTTATTATATGAATATTATGATTATAATATACATATAATTTTGTTATTGCAAGTGATGTATCCGCAATCTACTGAATGTACCTACAGTCCTGAAGATAACCTCAGCAAAGTATTAATTCAGCACTCAGTGCTTTTCTGCGAAGGCGTTCAATCAGTTCAGTCTGAGCCAGAGAAATACTCAGCACTCTGTTTCCTACAACAGTAAAGAGACGGAGCTAAGTGTTCCACATGGAGAGAGGGATCAATACATAAAAACAGCACAGCTGGCCTGACAGCCTGTCTTTTCCCGACAATGTCTAATGCAGCAGTGAGAAAAATCAAAACATCAGCTGCTGGGACTCCTGGCACATGTCAGCTTGACAGCCGTCTCTGTCATTTTAAAAATTTTGACAAATGGCACTTTTTATTTTTGTGGTCACGTTTCTCCAAATCTTTTTTTCTAGCAGTTTGTAACAGCTGCCACCGGAGCTGTATCTGGGCTGAAGCTGCACAAAATTTTGAGGAATGCAGATCGCCTGCAAATGGCTTGTTTTTAATGAAGCATTGACATTGTTCTCAGATTAAACTTGGGACTTGTTCAGTAAGAACTTGTGCATCAGGGTCTTTGGATGAGAAATGTGCTGTGATAATGAAAGAAATTCAAAACTCTAGGAGGTCAAAAAGCATGCAAATTAAGTCTAATTTCAAAGTATTGCTTGTGAATTTTATAAGAACACAAAGTCAAAAAAGTCACAAAGAAAAAGTTTTGTTCCTGTTTAATTACCAGTATGCATTTTAATACAAATATCTTTTTTTGCTAAAGTGCTCAAGTTGGTGTAGGAGGAAGTCACTCACTTTAGATCGATTGTAGTTAAATTTTGTGCTGGCATTTATGATCCTACATCAAAAAAAGGCTCCAGTACCACACAGTGACTATAAATAAACAATGGATGTTGTCATTGTCCTCGCTATGTGAACCTGCAATTTCTCTGTACTCTCTGCCTCGTCTCTCTCCTATCCTGCGTGTGTATATACAGTATGCTTTACGTGTGGATGATCATGCATGCGTCAGTCTTTTCTGCATTGCATTTCTCCACTTACCTTTGAAGAAACCTTATCTTTTTCTCTTTGTGCTCAGATCTTTTGGAGAAAGATTGTGTAAGTTATCAGACATACAAACATTAAGTTCAAGTTTATTGTAGTCATTTTGACACCACTGAATTTGGGATAGCAGGAAGCAGCAGAATTGGACACCATAAATCCCTCACTACCTGAGAGACCTGAGCCAGAGGAGTTCCATCTCCTTTGTTGCCAGTCTTCAGAGAGGGTCCTGCCTCCACTACAGTTGTCATCCCCCCGTCAAGCCACCAGAAGTGTCCAGTCACCTGCCCCGATGCCAGCCTTTAGCCAAACCAGAGGTGTCCTGTGGCTTTAGCCAACGTTAGCCCACTAAGAGTCAGCTTCCTTTGGAACCTCCAGAGGGTCTCATTCACTTCCATCACTCTCCTTCAAGCTTCCTAAGGTGCCCAGTCAGTCATCACTGGCTGCCTCCTTGGCCTCATGAGTGAATCCATCACTGGCCTTCAAGCTAGTCCCTTGTGAGGCTGAGCCGCTGGCTGTTCATTTTGCATCCGAGGGAGTCTCATTTCCTCAGCCATCAATTTCTTATCGGAGCTGCTGTGTCTCGATCACTGGCCACCCGGTCAGGACCCAGAGTTGCTCCATCTCTGCCATTGACCATCTGACCAGATCCAACTCTGTGTCTACTGTTGAGTTGTTTCCCCTTTGCTGCCCCCCTGAACTGCCATGTTCCCTTTCTGACCTGATGGCTGGACTCAAGAGAGGCAGGGTACACCCTCAACAGGTCACCAGTCTGACACAAGACTAAAAACAGAGAGACAGACAACCATTCAGATTCAAATCTATGGGCAATTTATAATCACTAGTTCTAACCACAACAATTGCATGTGTCTTGATTGCAGAAGGAAGCCAGAGTACACAGAGAACACGTGCAAAAACAGGGAGAACATACAAACTCCACAGCGAAGAGCCCTGGTCCCAAACTCAGGACCTTCTACAATGGCTAATTGCCGTGCCCTCTTTCTCCCACTGTTAAATGTTTCAATTTTTATATAAGTCTTAGTAAATATATCAACTGGACTTCTATTTGTGCAACTCTAACAGCTGTTTGTCAGTGGATTACTGGACAGGTGTCAAAGGCAAAATGCCTGGACTGGCCTCACTGACAGTCTTACAGTGGTCAATGGGACGCAGTCACCATTTGAATTGAAAAAGTTTAAATTTTGTATTTGTTTGTATTTTGTACAAATACAAAGAAAAAGGTTCTCATGTCATCACCGCTGCTATAACTTTACAGATTTCCTAAATATAATAGAGTGTAATTTACAGAACTTGTCTTTACTGTTCCATATGATTTTTTATTTTTTCAATTCTTTATTAACATAAAATTAACCATGATTCATCCTAAATTAAAACTGCTTGAAGGTGGAAAATAAGGACACAAAGGATCAGTCTTATATTTTGATGATAGAGACCCTGTGTAAAACTAAACTGCCTAAATCTATTTAATATTGATCCAAAAATTCAGCAACAGGAAATCTTGTTGAACCAGATCTAGAAGTGATTGAATACACTTTCAAATTCAGAGCTTACACAACTGCATCCACAGAGACTTTCACTGCATGTCACGGTTCTGGGTCCGTTGGACCCAGTATTTTGAGTTTATTATGTTTTGGTTTATTTCTGCTTCATGGATTGTTTTCTTCTCGTAGTGATGATGATGATTATTATTGTTTCTGTTTATCCGTGCTTAAGGATTTGTTCTCAGTTATATCTCACGTTTAGTTTAGTTCAGATTCCATGTGTCATTCTGTCTGTCTCTCAGTGTAAAGTCTGCATGCTTGTTTTGTAATTCATGTTTCCTGTTTTATTGTGAAAGTCTTTGTCTTATGTTAGTGTGTGCAGCTTAGCTCCCCCGTCTCATTAGCCCTGATCTCTCCCAGCTGTGTCTCCCTCCTGTTGCCGATTCCCCCGTTACTACCCTGTGTATATAAGCCCTGTGTTTTCCCATGCTCAGTGTCGCGTCGTACCCTCAGAATTATGTCTGTGTGTCCTTGGTCTCAGTGTTCCATCCTCACTCCATGTTTGTTTTTCTGCCAGCAATAAAGCTGAGGTTTTTTGAGTTTCAATTCTGTGTTTGAGTCCTGCATTTGGATCCTCATCTCTGCCTGCCCGCACACAGAGCCCTGACACTGCATTAAAATTCATGTCCTGTTTGATGCATTTAAAAACATGCAGAGGTGGTGATGGGGGTGGATGATAGCAGAACTCGTACTGTTTCTACTATTGCAAATAAAGCTTAAATGAAAAAAGACAAACCAAAAGTTACAAAACCAATCAGAGGTCAGAAGGTTTTCTTAAAGAGGAGAAGATGGTTTCTTTCTTACCTTGTTGATCAGGCACTGGTACAGCCTGGACAGCCCAATGAATTCCAAAACCAATATGTTTCATCTGATGTGGAATCATGGAATGATCTGTCTTCACCTGCCAATTCTCACCAATGTTGCCAAAAATGTGACAGATTTAGAATGAAATTCACATTTTTCAACCTTCGCGAACAGTTAATTCCCCCAAATTCTTAACAGTATCTGCCGTGCATTTATGGAGTGCTCCTTGAGGTCCTTAGAGAAGAATAAAAAATAGAGAATGAGACAGGCAGGGAAAGCTCTTAAGACATTGTTTATGACACCTTTAAACAGCGTTTGCTATGAATGGCATAACCAGATATTAGTAGTGGCTGAGTGGTGTATTGAAGGCTGTTTTTCATTCATCTGCTTTTCTGATTCTGACAAGCTGTTAGGTTAGCTTGGAGGTAGTGGTGACGGGCAGCTAAGAAACCTAAGTGAGGTGTTTACCAGAGTCAGGCTGCTGACCGTACAGACAAGCAGAATTTAGTCTGGCTGTGAACGGTGATCTCCATGGAGCAAAGCAGGCAAATCTTGCAGGTGAGTAAACAGAATCTTGCAAGTCCAGAATCAGCAGTTCCACCCACGCAAGCCGCAAATACATTACAAAGATAGGATGATGTGGTAATGTAAGTGGAAAGCAACATCAGGAAGAAGGAGTAATGGAAAATAGTGCAGATGTGGAAAGTAAAGTCCAAAGTAGTCCCAGTGGTAATAGGACCATTAGGCATTAGGAGCTGTAATCCTGAAACTAGAAGAGTGGCTGCAGCAGATTCCAGGCACAGCATCAGTGGTCTTTGTCCAGAACATAGACCACCCAATGTAAGGTTTGTGCTGCCACTGCTGCTGAGTACACGTAATTACAATAATATTTTTTAAAATTTCTGTAAAGGTAATCAACACTTATGCAAAGCTCTCTGACTAAAATGACATTTTTAAAATGTGAATTTATTAAAACAATGGTTTTTGATTTAATTCTGTGCTTGATAGAATTAAACTAGCACAAATTTGATTTAAAAAATTTGTTTTTAAATTTGTAAACCAACTTAACTTTTAGGTGTAATTAGCCACTGTACTAATGTTAAACTAGGAGAGGGAAAATACTATGTATATATAATAAAATATCTACTTATTACTGTAATACTAGCAAGCTAGCTAAAAAACCTAGCAAGCTAATCCAGAATTTACCATACAGTTTTCTTTGATCTCTTACTTACAAATATGTACAACTTTGCCCTGAGTTCCTGTATATATGTCTCTGTCACATAATATTGATGGGAAATGTGGACAGAATATGTGAGCAGTTTTCCATTTCTATTTATTTCTTGTTTCTCAGCACATTCACACTCTCAGTTATTTAACCTCTGTGAGAACTTAATCTGTGGGAAAAGGGAACAGAAATCACAGAAGGTGGAAGTCTGAAAACGATCAGGTCAGTCAAAGAGAAAAAAATCCCAGTCACTACTTCGTGGTATTTAACCTTAGCTATTTCTATTAAGTCTGAGTGGGAAGTACTTTGAATGTGGGAATGTAGACATCCAGTGGATTTTGCATAGTTTCGTTTTCAACCAATCAGTTTATGTCAAGTGCTTGATGATGTGGGACATCCCTTTTTCACTACAATAAATAATACTGAGTTAACATTCATTTTTTATTGGTCAGTGGCAGAATCTTTTTTGAATTCACTGTTATTGTGCGTATTTAGCTAAGTGCGAGGTAAGTGCAGGTTTAAAAACTATTTAATGTTTAGATAATTGAATGTGAACTTTCTCTAGAACATTAAAAAATGTTTATGAATGTTAGTATAGTTTAGTGTAAAATCAGCACTTCTGGAAAACTTAAGGACTGTTTTTCATTTCCAAACCTACAAAGGTCTTACCTGAACAGAAAAAAATCCAGAACATTAATGGACACAATGGAAATTGATGACACCTTATTATATATGGACGGCAATCTCATCACTCAAGGTACAGTATCACCCCCAAAACCCGCAGACAGAACTAGTGGGTAGACAAAATAAAATGCAAACCTGTTTTTCAGCTTAAATTTCAAACTGAATAACGTCACACTTTTGTGTGTGTGTATTTCATTGCTTAAGACACCTTTGGTTTGCGAACACCTTATTGAATAATAAATTTCTTGTTTAATTCATAAAAGGACCAATATCATGCTGGTCTATGCTCAGTAATACATAATTACACGGTAAAGCATGTTTTAAAGATTTTTAAATGGATTCAAAAATTCTAAAACTTAAGTTAAAGTCTCTAAAGACTTTTTTTAACCAATTTTACTTGTCTAATGATATATTTGTTTGTAGTTTAATTTGAAAAATGTCTGTTTTCTTATTTACAAAACAGTGAATTTTCGCAGAAGAAACCAGATCCTCAGAGGTGTCACTGTGAGCCTCGGATTACTGTGTGCTGTCCTGTTGTGCAGTAACATAAGTCAATTTATATTCTGTAAGTTGTTTAGTTTTATTCAATAAAAATAAACCCCTTTTTTGTTGCTTTTACATCCAGTTCATGATAATCAATTGAATCCGGCAAAATATTATTTTTATTTTTTAAATTTCACAGATGAGATCATCCATCCTAAATCAGAAGACCAAACACAGCCATATCACAATACACTCACTCAAAATAAGGAGAAACTCCAAAATGATAATGACAACCTGACTGCAGAGAGGGACAGACTGAAGATCAGTTATGATGCTTTGAGTAAGGAGACTAGACAGTTAAAGATCATACTGAGCAACCTCACAAAAGACAAAGATGAGCTGCAGCACTATTACAGTTATTTGATTACTAAACGAGATGAGCTGGAGGCCAATTTCAGCAATGTGAAAAATGAGAAGGACCGGCTACAAACAAATTGCATCAACTTAAAACAAGAGAGAGATCAATTCGAGACAAACTACACTCACATGCAGAGGAAGCTTGAGGGCTTACAGACTAATCACAATAATCTGACAGCAACTGCAGAGCAGCTACAAACCAGCTACAATAACCTCCAAAGAGAAAAGGATGCATTAAGCGTTCTTTTTACTGCACTGAGAGTAAAAGAAGTCCAGCTAGAAGGTAATTACACTGTGTTAAAGAGGGAGAAAGACCAGTTACAAAGAAGCTACAATAGTCTGAATAGAAACAAACATCAAACTGACCAGAGCTATAACACCCTGCGGAAAGACAAAGAGCAACTTCAAACCAGGTATAATACTTTGAGGAAGGAAAAGGAACAATTACAAACCAACTACAGTCGCTTGACTACAGCTAGAGAAGAGTTACAATCGAAAGTCAAAAGGATGACCACTAAACTAAGCGGTATGCTTCCTATGTTACAGCTTAAATTTACTAAAATTATCTCCATTGTGGTATTCTTCATCTTTTGGATATTTTTTCCATGTGATGAATTTGCAGGCATTCCTTGTCAGGCCCACTGGAGAAGGTTTGACATAAGCTGTTATTTTGTCTCAACCTTGAAGAAAAACTGGACAGAAAGCAGAAAAGCCTGCATCGCTGAAGGTGCAGATCTACTTGTCATAGACAGCGCTGAGGAACAGGTAATAAACAAAGGCAGAATTAGAATCGCTAAACGTTGCCAATGATTGCAAGAATTTTTTCCATCTTTGTACTGGGTTGCTAAGGTTTGCATGTACAGTTAAAGATGACTGCAGTGTTGCAAGAACTCCATTAGGTGATGGAACTAAAACAAAAAATTAAAGGATCATTAATGCTGTTATAATCCATCTTGTTGGAGACATGAGTCTCTATCCCAAAGACAAATGACTGTCATCGTGGCTCTACGGGTCATTCAAATTTTTTTTTTACAAAACTGAAATGTGTAGAAATTGTCTGTACCAGTCCATTTATTATATATTCCAATTTAGATCAAGATCACCCCCTAACAGTAATGTCATCAGTCTTTTGTTTGTGCGACTCTAACAGCTTTTTGTCAACGAATTACTGGACAAGAGCGAGAGGCAAAATGCTTGGATTGGCCTCACTGACACACTTACAGAGGGGGTTTGGACCTGGGTGGATGGGACCCCTATTACCATAGAGTGAGTTTAAATACACAAACCTGAACAAAAAGGATCTAACTTTACACATTTTCTAAATGTAAGGTTCATTTATCAAACTTTTATGTACAACTTGACTGTACAAAGATCAGTCTTGTATTCTGTTGTTGAACTGAACTCTGCCAAAAACTTTAATATCTATCCAACAATTCAGCAACAGGAAATGTAAGGAAAGGATGAATGCAGAAGTGCACAGTATTATTTCTACTTTTGCAAATGAGAGTTAAATTAAAAAGACAGACTGAGGCACCAAACAATCACAATGTAGGAGTGAATTTGTTTCTTATAGCGACAAAGTGGAGAAAATGATTTCTCTCTCTTACCTTATTCATCAGATACTGGCAGCCTGGGCAGCCTAATGACTTCAAAAGCCAGGACTGTGGAGAATATGTTTCAACTGATAAAGGATCATGGAATGACGATGGCTGTTTCGCAGCACAAAATTATATTTGTGAGAAATAAGATCAACATGACTTACAGTGTTAACTAAAGGTTTGGACTGGGGTTCTTAAGTTTATTAATAGACAATATTCCAGATTTTTGGCTCTGTCATCATAAAAAACACCCACACAAGTTCATTTCAATTCAGTTTTATTTATATGGCACCAAATCACAATGACAGTAGCCTCTATGTCCTTTATTTTGTAGGGTAAAGAAAAATAGCAATAATCCAGCCTGGAAGTAACAAATCCATGGAATAGTTTTTCAGCATCACTCTGACACAAAATGCTTCTAATATTGGAGAAAATGAGCAATTAATTACCCTAAGTATTGTCTTTGAAGCCAAATCCTGATGATTTTAACTTACCATATTCATCTGTTCCAAAGAGTTTTGTTTTTGCCCAGAACTGATAAAAAAAAAAAAGAGTTTTGGACTGGTTAATATGAAAAAACACATTCTTGTTTATTTTGGCTAAATACTGCATATTTTCTGTGTCACATCTTAGTCAAAATGTAATTTAAAATGTAAATTAATAGCATTTAAGATAATTGACATTTTCAGACTATTATCATTATTGTTTTAAAATTTTCAAAATGAATAAATTACAAATTAATTACAATTTAATTTACAAATGGAAGGCAAGAGTTTTGGACTTGAGGGCCACAAAAGAAGTCAGTGGTGAGAGGTATTTTTACATTTCGTCCACTGCATTTTATTTTCCATCAGCCAAATCTTCCATCTATCCACATTCATATTTGCTTTCCTGACTCTGGTCACTGGGGCCCTACAAGCTATCACAGTTGACAAGCTGGCAGAATATCATAGCGCTAACAGGGAGACAGACAACCATGTAGACTTACGGCCAATTTACAGTCATCAGTTAACTGAACTTTTAACTGTGGAAGGACACATACAGGCAATGTTTAAACTGCATGGTGCATGGCTTTTTAAGAAGTAAACTCTGATCATCAATTTCACTTCCTTTTTTATTTATCTAGAGCCAACATCACAAATAATTAGAACTGTGACATATAATAAGATAGATGATTTTAGGACTTTATCTATTTAGCGGGGAAGTAAAAATTACTTAATTTTTTTTCTTCTCTGTTTCGGCATAGCTGTTGTTCTGTGTGATTAAATTACATACAGCTGGTATTAGAATAACTTTTTTTTTCTTGAATTGTTGTTAAACATTTACATATTAAGTGAACTTGGAGTTCAGGGCCAGAAAAGAAGTCATACACTATTTTACATTGTTGATTTTTTACTTAATTTACATAAAAATCATCATTAAAAGCAGACTTACATGTTGTTGCGATACATGTTATGTGTTTAATGTTATAAATAATGATTAAATGTTTTCCCATTACAGACATCACTATGTTGTATAAGAGGTAAATGACTGGCAATAAAAATGTGGAAAAAATGATTTGTTTTTGCCATCATCTATCTTTTGAATGCTTACAGTACATTCACTAACAAAATTAGTCTTCATATAACATAAGTAACAACATAAAAGAAAGTTTTTGTGTGTTGCGTAAAAAAAATACATCACTGAGGTTCAGATACAATAATTAATAAGCAGGTTAAAGATGACATGGAAATGGCTTTGCATGGTTAACTATGTGTACAATATGTCCACATTGTGAGGGAAACATTATGGTCGAAACCTAGAACCAAGAATGCTTTACATAAATTTTAGACTTATATTTCCTTGTTCAAGAACAGTCAGACCACTGAGATGATGCTTATAAACTCCAGTGAATATTTAAACTGTCAAACTGTAAAACTCCTAAAACAAATGTGGCTTTTTTGGTCTTTGTTTTGTTGTAATTTCATGGAAAAGTAGAGAACTTTGGTGGTTTGTCATTGTTTTAAATAGTTAGGTTCCATTTTTTTAAGAAATACACCCCCCACCCTACTCCATTTTCAAATGTTCAAGAAACTTCAGTTAAAAAAAAAAGACCTCACAAGACATCTGGCATAAATTTTAAATTAAACATTGTTGGGGAGAGGGAGGGTAGCACTTCATGGAACTCAAATAAATGCCTTACATTCTAAAAAGTGAAACAAAAATAAATTAGTGTAACAGAAACAAAACACTGTGGAGGAAAGGGTAGCTGTTATTGCTGTGCTGTAGCTTTTACTGTGTCCACCCCCGTATGTTGCCCTGGTATAACCTGAACAGACGACGATTCACTGACACATAATGATGCCAAATGCTGACAATGCTCTCTACAGCTACAGGCTACTTGTTGCATAACACAACATCAGAGAAAAGAGTATATTAATACGAACAGCACAATTTGCAGATATATTTAGCACGCTGAGACACCACACTTTGGCATGTGGCTCATTTTGGGTGTGGTGGTGGCTACATGTAGTGCAGCTGCTCTTGAAGGGGGCATCTCAACCATTAATTGGACTAAGCCTTTTCATTCCCCCCCAGAGATGAGTCTGATCCAAACCGTCTGTGGTGGAGTGGTGAGATCTGGCTCCCCCCCGGGATGTAGCCGAGTGGTGCGGTTACGCTTTTGGCCATGTGACTAAAAATAAAGATCAAAGAAGCCTCTTCCAGACATGTTGGTCTGGTTAAACTCACAGAAAAAAGGGCTTTTAAATAGTTAAGAGGCTGATGCGTGTGCATTAGTCTAAAGATCTAATGTATTTAGAAGGATGAGGCTACTTTTCCAAGTGCATCCGACAACATTATAAAGTGAGCCCACTTTTGTGCAGTTCATACTTTTAACCTCTAGCCTGTAAAACGGGTAACATTCTACCAAACAGGGCATACAGCCTGTATAGTGTGGTAGTGTCTGGGAAAAACTAGCAACATATTGCTGACTAAGTTGGAGACTTTCACTCTGGTGCATTATCTGCACTACTTAACACTTACCATAAAACGTCAGGTCTCTATGGCAGCAAATTAGCGAGTCATGTTAGCTACTACACCTGTTTGTATACGACTCTCCACTCTACCTCTGCTGTATAAAAAATGGATGTAGCTACTGTCATGTCACCTGTTGTTTCTTACATTTTATTTCAAAGCCTCAAGATTAGCATTTAAAAGATTTTTGTTAGGTTTATAAAAACCCTAGATGCAACATGAGGAGCGGGTCTGAGTCCGAAACTGCTTCCTCAATGACAAAGATCTAAAAATTCTTCCATTCATTCAATATGATCCAAATGAGTGACTGAGGACATAAACATGGCAGGCAAGTGGGTTAACAGAGGTCAAGACATAAAGACATTTTCCCCTGTGACTTCTATAGGACTGGAAAACTATAGGATGGAGAATGTAGGTTTAAAGAAATTCAGACTAACAACAACCTCCTTACGACTAGGAGAAATTGGTAGTTGCAGCCTCTTGCTGAGGTTTAAATTGATCACAAGAAAATTTCACAGTCCATCTGGCGGGAGGCGGCCTATCACCAGGTGCATGCTTCTGTCCCCTGCTGTTGGAAAAGGCACTATTTGGCAATTGCACTTTACGAATGTATTATTTATCAGGTTGATTTGCCACAAAATTAGCCAAGCACAATAACAAAAATCGTATTAAAAATCATTTCATATGCTGTGGAAATGTATTTTGTATGCATGCCTGAAATTAGCTAATAGCTACACTTAAGATTGTAAAATGAGGATAATGAGAGTAAGACTTTCTGTGCATAGACCATGACAAATGAATGTAATAAAACGAAACTGAACTAAACCTTTACAAGGTCAGTAAAAGATAGCAAAAACAGCAGCATTATGTATGATGCACCATGATTGTGTCAGGACACTACGATGGCCCTTAAGTACTGTAGAATGCCCAAATGCAGTGTTGGGGAGTAACGGAATACATGTACCGCCGTTACGTATTTAAAATACAAAATATGAGTAACTGTATTCCGTTACAGTTGTCATTTAAAAAGGTGGTATTTAGAATACAGTTACATTGTTGAAATAAATGGATTACACAGCTGTATTTTCCTGTTTCCTATTGTCGCGGGTCAGGACTGTTTGGGTTTTGTTTGACAGCTATTTTCTGTTGTTCCAGGCGGCAGCGTTACGGTTTCCATGGTTACAGGGTGACGCTCTCTCTCTGTGTGTTCCCTGGGTGAGAGAGCGCCTTTTTGTTGTTGTTGTTGTTGTTGTGCTAAGCTAATCCGGTCGTTAAGTAATGACATGACGAATCCTACTTCCAGGCCTAAAGTAGTCTGCGTTTAATATGGTTTTTGTGGTGTTAACATGTTTAATGTTTTGTATTTTCTTCTATTTAATCTCAAAAAGCTCCTAAAACAGTCAGTGTCACTGTTAACCTCCCTCTGCTTTTATTACCGCTAATCATTTACTTAAGCTCAGTGTTTAAAACCTTAGGATCTAACTAACCTCGTATTGTGGATGGATTATCTCAGTTGTTCTCCTGGCTGAAGTTTGGTCCTTTTACAGCATCCTGCCATGCGATTGCATTTGTTCCTGACCACCGAGAACACTCACGTTAACTTTTATTGAGTGGAAATAAAGTTAGCTTGTTTATATTATGCTAACATAGCTGTGTCGCTAGCGATCACGTAGCACATCATTATATACCAGCTAGCCAAACTTCAGTAACCCTGCAAACGTCACTGCTGTTTAGTTTTCTGTCTTCATTTATGTTGGAAGTGATAACAGAGCTGTACGTTTTAATTTGTTTCCAAAACCCCGCAGTCAGGACATGCTATATTGTATTTAGATAGAAGCTAGCAAGCTAACTTCCTGCTAACTTCTAACTCCGTTAAATGTCATAAATTCTGTTTTCATGGATGCCTGGATGTTAAACTCAATTGTTACACCTGATAGAGCAGAACGCTGATCATTTTATTAAAGATGAAAGACTTTAGACAGTTTTTCAACTCTCAGTAATGCCATAGTGATCGTTTGATATATGGACCTGCAGCGGAGTTTAGGCCCAGACACGGCTAGTGACGTCAGACTTAACGACTGGATAGGCAGAATGTTACAGGCAGCCCTAAAGAATGTAGCCTCATGGGCAGTGTTGTCCGTGCTGCAGGGAGAATGGATTGCGGTTTGGAGTGTTCTCTCACCCCCGTTCTCTGCGGCCTGCTGGAGCGGGGGGCTAGGAGGAGGAGTTGGCCGTCCGACTGGGGTCTGGAATGTGGGGCCTCCCTGCTGCTGCGGAGTCGGGGCGGTCTGCTTCTCCCCACCGCAGGGAAAAGGGTAACTGGGTCTGGGTGCAGTTCCCCCCTCCGGGGCAAGGGCACCTAGGCCCGGTTCGTAGAGTACGCTTGGGGAGTGTGATTGTGTGTACAGCGTCTCTTTATGTCTGTCTCCACGTTGGTTGAGTGTGGAGTAAGTGCATATGAGAGCATGAGGGTGGGAATGGATGTTTGTATCTGTGTGTGCCTGTATGTCTGTGTCTATATGTCAGGTTGGGTATCAGACGCCAACTCTCTGGGGACATCTCAGGCCCTCCAAGGTTTGGAGGCCTATCTCCCCCTACCACCACTTCCCCTGCCAGTGGCGGACTTCCTCAGACATCGGTGCGTTGGTGGTTCTTTGTGTCCGGGGATGGGTGTCCAGGTACATACCGGCTCACTCCTTGGCGGCCGCTTATCGGGGCCTGGAGCCTGGGGCTCGCTCGGGCCACTTCGGAGGTGGGGTGCCCCCGGCCTCTCGGCCTGGGGCTCGGTCACTCAGGCACAGCTGGCTGCCGGCGGAGCTCACGGGCGCGTCACTGCAACCCCCCCCCCCTGGCTTCTGCTCCGCGGCTGCTGAGTGAGCCCTCATCTGGGACTCTCCTCAGCTCTTTCCGGGACAGTGGCGCGGCTGCCCCTCTGTTGGTCTTCCTTGGTCTCTTGTGTTCTGGGGGCCTCTGGATGTCTGGAGTTTTGATCTCCTCCATACCTGCTTCATGCCCTCTCTGCTTATTCTGTTGGTTTTTGTTTTTTGCCCTTCTCCCCCGTCCCTCTTCTCAGCTGTTTTTCTTTCCCTCTTTCTTTCCCCCAGTCAAGCCTGTCCTGTATTCAGCAAGTGAAAATAAAATAGACAATAAAAGGTGAATCAAATGGACCATTACGGCAAGGCTGGGATGGTCAATTTGGTAAAGTAAATCCGTTGGGCATCTTTCTTCGCCTTTAGACAATAATTCTGATGGCAAAAGAGCCAAACGGGACAGGCAAAAAAAAAAAAAGAAAAAAAAAAAAAGAGAATGGATTGCCATACCTGTTATGTGTCTGTGAGCGTGAGGAGGGAGAAAAAGGAGAGTGGAAAAGTATGAGTTATCATCGAGCAGAAACGGGAGCTGGAAGCATGTAAATATAATAATAACCACTGCAGCCAAGAAGAGTGCCTGATGAGCCCAGTTGTAAGTAAGCTATTAAGACTCGACTGTACACCGTGTTCGTGTTTTCCTCAGGAACAAGAAGTTCCTGTTGGAGCAGCCTTTCAAATCCTCTCTCTAAAACTTGACCCTGACAACAAAGTAAAGCTATTTTTCGGCTACGAGCCCGACACGGAACATGACATATTAGCCAGAGGTCCCTTTACTACGGTTCAGAGCCGCAGACCTTCACTAATCATAATAAATCACACAGCAATAGTACGTTCATGTAGTTGTAAAAAGCATAATATATCATGTAATCCAAAGTATTCAGAATACATTACTCTCATTGAGTAACGTAACGGAATACGTTACAAAATACATTTTGGGGCATGTATTCTGTAATCTGTAGTGGAATACATTTTAAAAGTAACCTTCCCAACACTGCCCAAATGTATCAAGAGACCTGATACAGAGCCACCACTTAGAATTGCTGCTGCTCTATCTCAATGCCCTTCTTGTGATGATGCAGGGAAAAAGCATTTTTCAGTAAATGCATTAGAGGGAACTGAATACAGCACTCACATCATCTGGGTTTGCAGACCATTGCACATGTACATTTGTGTCCCTTCATGCACCTACTCATGAGTTCTCACTCTGGTTATAGGCTTTGCATCACATGCTGACACTGAAGAACTAAAACATTATTCAAATCTAGGCTCATATAAGGTTTTGCAAAGAGAAAAGCTTAGTAAAACCAAACTGCCTTTTGGGCCTGAAGCGATTTTCCTGTTGCAGATAATGCCACATCCAGCGCTCTTGATATATCCATGGATTTTTCCACTATTAAAAAATGCCAAGGTCATTGTTTTATACTTCCACCCCAAGATCTTGAAATGTGATCTTCAACTGCCCATTAGCATTTTTGTTAGTTGAGCCTACAGACTGCATGTACAACTGAAATTCCTGCCAAAATGAACAAAGAGTGGTGCGGTGGCTTCATGTGGTAGACAAGTAATTTTGTGACCAAATTCCACCTTTAAGTCTGCTGTTTGGATTTGCTTATGTGGATGAATAACTTTATTACAGACTTTATTGAGCCAAAGGTTCTTGGCCATTAAAAACACTAATGTGGAGTGTGCCGTCAAAGCAAAAAAAAAAAGAAAGACTTTAAGACAAATTGATTTGCTAATAAAAATCCCTTAAGGTCTTTTTTCTGTTTTAGGACATCAGTTGGTGTAACAATGCTAACTTTTTGGCTTATGCCTGCAGCACCTTGGAAAAATTTTTTATTTATCTAATAATTATAAGAAATAGCACAATAATAATAATAATAATCAATAGAGAAAGACAAAAAAAACAAAGAAACATTAGAAAATTAGAAACTACCACTATCCATAATGAATTAATTTAATAAACAGAGAAATTGCAGTACCATGGTACATGCTCATATAACGTGAGCTTTCTCAAGGTAATTACAAAACGGAGTCCAGGATTTTGAGAAAACATTTGCTGCAGATGTTTGTAGGTATCAAACTTTTTCCATTTGAATGACTGATAACATGTCATTGAGCCAGACACTGAAGGTGGGAGGAACAGCGGACTTCCATTCCTTTAGGATAAGTCTTTTCGCAATCATCATTCCGAGATCAATTGGCACCTGCACAGTCGCAGGGATAGTTCTGGAACGTACGCAGCCAAAATCTGCAATTTCTGGATTGGGTGAAATGGAGATCCAATAAGCTTTAGAGTACCAATCAAATATTTTGAACCAGAAATTGGTCAATAAGGGACAATGCCAGAAAGCATGAGCCAGTGTGCTCTCTGATATTTTATATTATTTATTTATTTTTAACTAAAGAAATGTATTCCTTTTTTATCCTTTTTGGCAAAAGACATTAAATGCTAACAGAAACTAAACCGGACCTCCTTATCAGCTTTAGGATTTAGTATTAGACTTCCATTTTTTTTGGAAACAAAAATCTGCTACCTGTTGTTTTACGGCCCTTTACAGTGCAGTTATCTCATGTTTGTGTTACATATAGCATTAACTTAAGCTGACAACATGAGTCTGCTTTAATGGCTCCTTCAAGCTATAATGGTGAGACACTTCAGATAAGAATGAATATCAACAGGTGTGATTCCATTTCCATTTTTTAAAGTTCAAATTCCTCATTTTCCCAGCGGCTTCAGGGATCCATTTCCATTAAAAGAGAAAAAAAAAGTGTGACATTTTAAACACATGAAAAAAGCAGTGCAGCAGTAAAAATCAGAGGAGCGAAAATGCCACATATCATAGCATCAAGTATAGAGTGTAATATGTGCAAGCAAAAATACAAATCCATCATCTACATGATGGCCCTAAGATGAATTTAGAGTTCGGTCATCTTGATTGTGTAAAGATTAGCTCATGTTACTAAACAGTGGTATAATCTGTAAGACTGTTATCTGTTACTGATGCTATTCATCCCGCTGTTGCTTGTTGTTAAAATGAGTGCGAAAGGGATTATAGTAAAATTACTATTGAAGATAATAATAATTGTGATTCAGCTCACAGTTATGTGCACAAATGAAGACACTGAGAAGATGATTGTTTTTTTCAGTTGATTTCAATATGTTTTTAACATTCATAAACAGTGAATAAACAGTAACATGACAAACTACGGGAGAGTTGTAATGGTGGAAACTGTGATTTTAATCACTTAGGCAGCTTTAATACTGGACACATAAAGTGTGATTAAATCCTTAATAGAGCGAAGCAGTCAAAAGATAGAAAAGGACAACAGTACTGTTAAAGGTGGGTTTTATTCTATCGAAAAAACAGTAAACTCCAGTGTCTAACTTCAACAGCAAAAACAGAAATATTTACAGCCTGCTACTAAAACCAGTTTGATGCTAAGAAGAATATCTCCTCTTCATAACAACACTGAATGTGGTGATTTTTTTTCATAACTCATCCACCTGGTGTCTGGACACAAACAGTAGTAGCCTGTCAGTGTCTGCAGGGCCTTACCTGCACTGCTGTGAATCATAACACTGGATGTCAGTTTGTTTATGCATGTTCCTTTTGGAGTATTTCTAACAGCTCATCTGACTAATACTGTGGGTTGCTGTGTAGTACAGACAATCCAAGAACTGCGTCGGCTTCAGTGAGTGAAATTCTAGTGTTTCAGTATCCATTACTTATCCATTACTAACCATAAATTAGCTGCTATGTGTCTTGTGTTGTCCCTGCAAAGCTTATGATGTAGCTCGTTGCCCAAGATAACTAGCATTAGCTAGTAAATTAGCACTCCACCCTTTCATTCATATAAGGTAATTAAAAAAGCCCCAAACTGGCAGCAGCCAACAGGCCAATGGCCAAAACTAAGCTCACCATATTCTTCTTTTATAATCTTTATAACTCGGATCTGCTTGCAGTAACTTTTTTTTTTTTTTTTTTTATAACCATTCGTTTAATTGACTGTGTAACCTATTGCTGACAAATGCTAAAAAGGAGAAGTATTTTCATAGACTTTCTCCAAATTTTAACCACTTCTCTATTGTAAAGCCATTAACCCAGTTTGACACCACACTGCCCCCAGAATTGAATTCAAAATCCTGCTCCTCACATACAAGGTCTTAAATAATCAGGCCCCATCTTATCTTAATGACCTTGTAGTGCCATATCACCCTATTAGAGCGCTCCGCTCTCGCTCTGCAGGCCTACTTGTTGTTCCTAGAGTATTTAAAAGTAGAATGGGAGGGAGAGCCTTCAGTTTTCAGGCCCCTCTTCTGTGGAACCAGCTTCCAGTTTGGATTCGGGAGACAGACACTATCTCTACTTTTAAGATTAGGCTTAAAACTTTCCTTTTTTCTAAAGCATATAGTTAGGGCTGGACCAGGTGACCCTGAATCCTCCCTTTGTTATGCTGCAATAGATGTAGGCTGCCGGGGGATTCCCATGATGCATTGAGTTTTTCCTTTCCAGTCACCTTTCTCACTCACTATGTATTAATAGACCTCTCTGCATTGAATCATATCTGTTATTAACCTCTGTCTCTCTTCCACAGCATGTCTTTATCCTGTCTTCCTTCTCTCACCCCAACCGGTCGCAGCAGATGGCCGCCCCTCCCTGAGCCTGGTTCTGCCGGAGGTTTCTTCCTGTTAAAAGGGAGTTTTTCCTTCCCACTGTCGCCAAAGTGCTTGCTCATAGGGGGTCATATGATTGTTGGGTTTTTCTCTGTATCTATGAAGCGCCTTGAGGCGACTTTTGTTGTGATTTGGCGCTATATAAATAAAATTGAATTGAATTGAATTGAATTGAAAAATTTCTGTTGTTTTGTTTTGTAGAGTTGTTGATGGGCTAAAACAGTGGAGTGAAAATGGAAGACTGTTTCAACTAAAGTGTTGATCATGTAATTAAAAACATAGTTATACAGATGTTATAATTATGGACAGATTTACAGATAAGTAAATATACCGTGTATAAAACAAGACTCAATAATGTGTACTATTGATGTTTCTTAGCTTAAAGTAGTAATACTAGTAGGAATAAAATGTTTCAGAGCATTAAAACAGCAATTTAATCACTTGTTTCATTGCTGATCTGATCAAAAACAGGGGACACAGCACTGCAACATGTTAAAGAGATGAGAGCCTCAACACAACAAAGCGCTGATCTGGGAATTGGTTTTATCTGAGGGTGGACACATGACTAGTTAACAAGGCATTTAACCTCCCCTACTGCCTTTTTTATTTTTATTTTTTATCTGCTTCCTTGATCTGTCATGCTCCAATATGTCTCTTGACAACTTGGAGAATCTCAGACTGTAACTGAACTCATACACTCAGGAAAGAGATCAGAATTCAACTGACAGAAAACACGGGTCTATTTTTAGCAGCTGGACTGAATTTCCTAATCTCCTCAACTCCTGAATGAATAATGAACGCTATCTTGTTAGTAATATCACAAAAATAAAAACACACTCACATGATGGAAAGTAACGGCAAATGGCATCACACCGAGAGCTGATTATGTTTTTTAATTTTTTTTAATGCAGCAAGTTGCGACCCCAGTGACCGTTATCATGCTGTCATATGCATCTCCCATCGAAACTAAAAAGAGGCTGTGAAAGAGGAGAGTGAAGCTGCTGAGTGTCTGATGGAGATAAGGGGAAATGACTGCGGCTGAGAGACGCCGTCCTTCAGCCTGTCACACCCTACACTGCCCATATTAATTAGGCTCTATAATTCATGAGCTAATGAGAAGCAGACACTTCAGAAAAGAGAGGAGAGGACTTTTTGACATCTCTTCTTCTGCTATCTGTGTACGATAACACAATGATTTGCCTCGATGATATGATGGGCTGTCGATCCTTATCTATTTGTAAAAGTTTCTTTCTTAAACTTAAACTTGAATCACATTTATCCCTTTTAACAATCAAAGGTTCTTTCTAAGTGTCTTTAAAATGTATTGCTTTTTTTTTATAATCGCAGAAAGAAAGAACGGGGGTTTGAAAAAATCTGAAATGTCTCTTCATTTCAGTGGGTTATACAGGTGTGCCTGCCTGTCTTTGATGGACAGCAGCTGGCAGGCTGCCACAGTGCCTACACAGCAGAGAATGAGAGACAAACTGGACTCAAGTGACATTTGTATCTGTGTTTACATGCTGTTTAATGTGCTTCAGCCGAGCAACTAATTAGCTATCTAGTCTGCAAACTGTGCAGTATTCCCCAGTTAATATTTGTCTGGTTGTTCATACAACACAGTGAGGTAGGGGAACTGGGCATGAGTTCATGCTGTGAAACCTAAAAGTATTTACATTTTCATGGTTGATGATTTTTTTTTCTTAAAGATACATGGGCACAAACTTCAATCAGAGACTGAAGGGACAGCTTGATGGCCAGGGATTGGGTGGTGCTGGTGCTGCTGGAGCTGCTACTGGGGAAAAAGGGGGATGAACTAACTCTTAAAATAGACCAAAGTGTTCCTTTATTCTATCAGTATCAAGTATTTAACAGAATTTTAGATGGCGGGGCTTTGATGCTTCTTACAAGCAGATGGAGCACAACTTTTCAGTCCAATTTTGCTGTATTATGATAAAATTTAATTATTTATATAGAGCCAAATAAAACTAGAGTGATGTCAGGGCTCTTGAAAATAGTGCATTTAGAAACCACGTATGCTACAGGTCTAATTTCCCCAAAGCATAACTTGTTTTCATTTTTGCTTCTTATTTTTTTATTACTTTCAGCCATCTGCGATGCCCCTCGTGCTGTGTTGGAAGCGGCCCTTGCCTGCGCTTGCTGATAATTGCATGATATGGGAGAGATGCTGGCTGATGCCCCTCACCTGGGCTTTACAAGCTATAAACTGGTCCAGGTGTTCACTTGCTAGCTTTCTTATCTTTAATTTAAGCAAATCCCACCCATTTATTGCATACTGACTCAAGGTATGTGACAAAGAGAGAGTACACACAAGACAGTAAAGACAAACACTAAAGACAGTTGATAAAAAGTGACAAGAGTGAGTCAGATTATAGAGGTTAGAGCTATTATAGCTGATGGTGCTCCCATGCCAGCCAGTTGTCTGTAAGCATAGGCCAGGACCACCTAGAAGACAGTCGGAGGAATCTCGCTCAACTGCGCGGTGTATTCACATATTTAACTATAAATATTTTATTATACTCAGTTCTGCTGCCATCTATAATTTAATCCTTCTTTTTAAGTGAAAGTAAGGAAATGAAGGAAAAAGCTGGTGTAGTGGCCTTTAGTTTGATGTTTTATGAGAAATCCATATTAATGCAGATGATTTTGGCAAAAGGAACAGCTTTACTGTGTAGTATTGCAGGTTGATGGCTCATGACTTTTTGCGGCATAATGTCAATGCTATAAATATGATGAACTAAGATTAGCAAGATTTATACTTTTACTCATAAGAAAAGAAATGCTTCTTGGGATGAATGCAAAACGCACTGTTAAATTTTAATGATGTCAACAGCAGCCTTGAGCCCATTGATTGTGAAACATTATTCCTCTGTGACTCTCTAACATTTGCCTTTACTGAGCTGGGTAATAAATATGGAGAAGGATTTTAACTTAACTATCTCTAGTGTTTTAATGAGTTGAGTGAAGCACTTTTCATCAATAAGTGTACATTTTACAGTCAGTGTACATGAACCAGCATGAATTCATTAATGAAGAACCATTTATTTTCTGCATTGATTGCTTATGAATCACCAGGAGAAAAGACAAACGAATGCACGCCTCAATGCAAAAACAAAACAGTCATCAATGTATCATGATTGCCATTATCGTGATTATGAAGTTAGTAACCATATTCATGAGTTTGTTACAGTGGTTTGTTATTTATTGTTTAGTTTTGATTCCAGTTTAGTTAACAACAGCTGCTCTTGCCGTTTCCATGACATAGCTCTGATAGTTTGCAGTGTAACACACTAATCAGCGCTTACATGATCATTATCATTAATGAATGACAAACCTATGACTTAATGTGCCTGGGACAGGACACAGAATATTGTAAACTGTGCCTCACTGAAAGAAAGCTCACACTAATTGAGATCCAGATTTACATAGAAAAGCTTGGCTTGTTAAACCGAACCCGCGTAGCATTTATTGTGGGTAACAACAGATAAGGAGTTTTAATAACATAGAATAGTGAACATAAAAGTGTGATTTTCCAGACACAAAAAATGGATGAAAAAGTTGAAAACTTTTAGGGCAGATTGAAATTAGAGAAAGAAAGTAGCATACTAAATATACTTACTGGCCAGTTCATTAGGTATACCTGGTCAGCAACTGAGCTACTCACCTAGCTACATGTCTTTAACATCAAACAAGATTTATTTGTCACGTACACAATCACACAGAGTACAACTTGTAGTGAAATGCTTGTGTCCGAGCTGCAGACAGGCTGCAGATGTAGCCGCACCATTCCATGGCTTGGTTTTTTAGCGGGGGGGGGGGGGTCTAGCCAAGACCCTTACTAGATACCAGACGGTAATTAAACTTGCAACTCCTACTCCAAAGGTGTGTAGTATTACCACTACACTATCCAGTTGCTTTAGGGATGCGGACATGGTCAAGACACCTGCTGAAGTTCAAATCAAGCATCAGACTGTCTTAATGGGCAACAAAGAGTGAGTGTTGAAGTGAGGGCTCAAAAGCAGAAAAATTAAGAGGCAGAGTTCAATCAAGCAATCAAAGCTTTATTCGCCACATGCAGGTTGCCCTGCAGTGAAATGAGACCCCCCCCCCGACCTTACAGACACAACACAGACATTACATGGGGATACAAGTTGGAGATCGGTAGCATTACATAAAAACACTGAAATATACACAACAATGGGAAAGTACAAGAGGAAAAAAAGAGACCTCTACGCTGTGCTTCCATGGTAGGACAGCATGAGAACAGGAAACAAAAAACAGTTCAATAACAGAAGGTAAGCTATTTATGTGACTGATTAAAATCCCAAAACACAAACCCAAACCAAACACAAACCCTCCCAAAATAAAGAGTAACAAAGTCAGTAGTTCAGGAAACAAACAGAGAAAGAGTATGATGAAACAAAAAACTGCATATACAACAAGGTACCAAGTGGAGGGAGCTGGGGCAGACAAGCACAAGCATAGACAACCAATCCAATTGGTCAGGGGAGGAAGTAAAACTAACACACAGGACACAATATGAGATAACATGCAGAATTACCAAAGATAAAACAGGAAATGAGAATCAACAACTAAACAGATAAATATGAAAAAGTGATCAGTTAACAAGCTAAGAATCAAATAGAAAACATAAACCCACTAGAAAATCGATAAATTTGGACATTACTGCTAAAGACCCAGCACTGTGACGCAGAATGATGTCGTGCTGCTGGCAGCATCAACTCAAATAATCACTCGTTACAACAGAGGTATGCAGAAGAGTATCCAAACATGTTGAGCCTTGAAGCAGATGTGCAGAAGACCACACCAAATGCTAATCTGTCAGCAAAGAACAAGAAACTGAGACTACAATTAACAACAAGGTCTATTTGACTTTCTATCTACAGGTCAGGCTGGGGATGATGTAATGGTGTGGCCCATCTGTACCAACTCAGCCTTCCTTGCAAATGCTACTGACCGAATCCATTCCTTTATAACACAGTGTACACGTCTTTTAATTGCTGCTTATAGCAGGACAACACACCATATCACACAGCTCGCATCATCTCAAACCTGTCCCGACATGACAGTGAGGTCACTGTACTCATATGGCCTTCACAATCACCAGATCTCAATCCAGTAGAGCATCTTTGGGACGTGGCAGAATGGGAGATTTGCAACATGGATGAGCAGCTAAAAAAATCTGCATTGTTATTGTGATGTGATCGTCTCAATATGGACCAAAATCTCAGAGGATTGTGTCCAGCATCTTGTTGAATTAAAACCACAAAGATTTCTGGCAGTTTTGAACTAAAAAGTGGGTGCAACCTGGTACCAGCAAGTGTGCCTAATAAAGTGGCCAGTGACTTATTGTGGCTTTATGTATCCGAGACAAAATTCATAAACAGAAAATCAAAACTTTTGCAAACTTTAGAAAGTTTTTAAACTTTAATATCTAAAAATCGAGACTCAAACAGCCATTCCAACGTTTGTTGGTCTTCCTGCCAGAAATGCAAAAAATAAATCGAGACTGCAACTAATTTTAATTTCTAGGTTTATAGGGGGTGTTTGGCTGTACAAATGCCAATAAATAAATCAATAAAAAAAATTTGAAATTGAAAACAGGAAAATAGGAAAGTCATTTTTTTTCCTCCGCCTGTTTGCGGATTCAGATTCGCTGCCAACATTCTGTTTCCAAAACTGCAGCAATGTTGCACATTTCATCAAAACTTGGACCAATTTAGTTTGGAGGAGTTCAGATGCCCGTTTTTTCTCGACATGACAGAGTACAGCCTTTTACTTTTCACGGTGATTAAAGTGCATCACATCTGTGTGACTAGAAATATGACAGTTTCAGTGTAGCTACAAGCATGGGTGGTTACTGAAAGAGATAATAAATAATAAAATAAAATTTTTCGCAGAGAAATAAATGGAAAAACCTGATATGGAATAAGACAAATATGTCAAATTGCTACTCTTTGGGCTGGCCACATTAGTAAGAACTCATATTATAGGTGCTCTCTAGGTATCAAGACTGCAGCAACTGTACCCAGTTTCATTACAACAACTGGATGTTAGAAGGGTTTGTGCTATATTTAAAAGAGGGAATGACCTGACTTTAGGTTGTACAGTCTTAAGTCTGAAAGGGGAAATGACACAATCACAGTGAACAAAGAAAAGGATTGCAAGATGAAGACAGAAATGAATGAAAATGGATTTTGACAGATTTTTCCAAGCATAGAAGAGGCAACCTGCAAATAAATGTTTTGCAATATCACTTTTAAAGCCAAAAGCTGTGACTGACTGCTTCAGAAAACTATTAGATTACTTCAACATGTCTGCTCTTGTGATTTGTTCCTTTTAATATTGACAAAGCGGAAAGAACGGAATAATAATAAAAATTGCATCAATTAACCTTCAGAGTTGTGATGGGTGAAACAGGTTGCTGCTGCTGCAAGAGGAAAACACACAAAGTGGTGTTAAGCCTCCATTAAAGTACCAAAGATATCAGAATTCAACATGACTAGAATTTGTGTCTGCAAAAACGTTCTGTGCATGACATTTCAGTTCCCTCCCAAAATTCATTTAAGATTTCATTTGTAGATGATGTCACATACATCAGACTACACGAGACTATTTGTGTAAATCACTTTAGCTCACAACCGAAGAAGCAAAGAACTCCCGAGCCACCCTCCCCCATAGGCACTTCCTCTGTTTTAGTTACAACCTTGAGATGAGAGCGTATGGGTCCCTGAGGAGATACTTTAGGAGGGGTCGTTATCATTTTTGGCAGTCCTCCCATGTAAACCCTCAAAGGCCCTCCTCCATATTCATCAGGGTGATTATGTGCTGACCTCCGTCTGCTGTTAATCCAGAAGTATGCCCACCAGGCAGGTATCATGGAGGAGGGTGAGCAAACCTGACACCACGACCAATTAGGTGTCTATAACAGAAAGACGAGAGAGAGAAGAGAGAGTAATAAAAGGACTGGATACGTACCGCATACCTCGTCTTTTTAATTTGGAACAATAATAATGGTGGACTGAGAATGGCTGAGAACTAAGAGACTTCTTTTTCTGTGGAAAAACAACAAATTAAAGACCCAAAAGAAACGTCCATTGTGTAGAAATAAAAATGATTTTGAAAAAGTAAATGCAGTTTTCATTAACATAACAGGGAAAGTTTTTTGTCACATCTCCAAAATTGGAAAATGTTGATTTCACTGATTGCATATTTCATTCCTGGATTATTGCAATAACAAACATGATTAAACTTTCTGAATGGTTTTGTGGGACAGGCATTTCAAGCAAGAATATTAATTTCATTGGAAGTATTCAACTGTTTAACCCACTGCATCAAATGATTGTGATAAAACTCGTCCATCATTCTGAGTCTGATGGAGGAATTCAAATATATAGACAGGTGACAACAAACCAAAAATTAACACATCAAGTCCAACTCAGATGTTGGGCCAACACTTTACCCTCGAAGAATATCAATGTGTTGCCAAGCTGTCAAAATGCAGACTTAAAGCAGAGCATTAACATTTCTTTTAATTTGTCACCCATCTGCGTGAAACACACTTTCTCAACAGCTGGGATTTGGTTCATATACACTGATTATAGAGCGCACATCTGCGTCATTTGAAGGAGACATTTTTAGATGCAGTGTGAATGAAGCCGCTCACAGAGTCAGACACATATAGAGCATATCGCATCTTACTCCCCAAAATAAATAAATAACAGGAAACATAGTGGGAAGTTGTCAACTGTTGACAGATGTGTCAGCTGGATCAATGCTCAGCTACACCATTGAACCATTATTAAGAACACTAACACCCCAAAGGCTTTAAGCATCCAGAGATGGAGAACCAAAGGGAATGTTGGAGAGACTGAAGGATCACTGTGCTTCAAATTAACGGCCCCATTATTCAGGTGCAATACTGCTACATTATTAAAGCCTGAGAGCACCTTGTTCATGTCAAGCTCAATTATGGGTATGTGTGTTCCTTCCAAGAGTGTAATTAGTGGTGTAACCATGGAAAGTACAGCTTAAAAATATTATCTGTACATTGTAAATATCCATTAGGCTGTCACTCAAAATACAGATGCAGGTTGGCTGACCATCAGTCATAGGAAAAACACAAATTTAAACCTACTTCAAAAGCCTTATATCAAATCATATAGCTAAAGCAGATGTAAAGCTACATCAAAGGGTGGTTGTCAGTAGGACTGAAGTGAAAAAAAAAAGCTAGCTGAATAATTTATTCATAAGCTGTCTCTGCCTCGTACTCTGTATGCTTCGTGCGTTGGTTTTACTGAACACAGGTTGTTTCGTTATGGATGTGAGGTGCTGATTTTACATGTGTGAGCTGTTTTATCTGCTCGTCTCACTCTCTTGGGACAGGAACTGATACTTACCTGAAAGAAAAAGCCTGCCATCAGGGTGAAAATGTTTTACGTTGAAGCAAAAATAGACACAGACATAATAGACAAAACTAGACATTAAGAAACAATTGTATTTTTAATTTATTAGTTTGTCAGTATTTGTAGTTTATTATCCAAACCACACTGGAAGCCATTTGAATGCACTTCTTTCTTGGTTTGAACTTTGGCAGGCTGTCCCAACCTTGTCTGCAGGTCTAAATGCACTGAATTGCTGGCGGGTGATTGGCTGATTAGATAACCATGTTAATGAACATTACAGGTGCATCCAATAAAATGGCTTGTGAGTGTACGTCAACACTAGGAATCAGGTGCTTTTTGCTTACATAAGAGACAGCAGTTTGAGTCCTGCAGAGCTGATACTTTTACACTTATGCCTGTGATTTTCATTTGCAGATCAGTTAGATTTATCCCATAAAATAAAATAAAATAAATAAATTAATTAATTAATTAAAAAGAAAAAATAGACCTCAAAATTAGACATCACAATGCGTTCACTCAGACATGCATCGTGCCAACATAAAAAAATCCTTCAGTATTTTAGATTTAGTATATTTTAGAAGCTGTTGCATATTTTGGCTGTTTTGCTGTGGATGCTGCAGATCTCACCAGCAGGGTGAGGGTGGAAGGGGTCATGTATGATGTAATTTGTATGGTCAGGCAGCACTCTTGCGCAATGTACTGCTGTGAGAAAGTGGAATCCCAATGAGGTGAGCTCTTTTCATCTGGCACAAAAAGTCCAGGTGCTGCTGACCACTCTGTCCTGGTCTTTTTCCAGTATGATGTGACTGGCACTCAGTGTCTGTTATCTGTACTCCAGTAGCTTGTGGTTACCGCTGATTATCTCCTGATGTTGATCAGTGTCACAGTTTTGCAATGCAAAACCAGCAAACAACTGTTGACGTTCAGTGTAAAATCCACGTTTTATTGACACAATCATATTCGCTTCTTAATTCTCCAAATGTGTGAAACCAGATTGTGATGCTTATCTCAGAAAATTGTCAATTAAAAGGTTATTTCAGATAGTGTTTTATGCAATAAATGGCTTTTCTGCGTGACTACCGAGAAGAAAGAAAGATTCAAAATAAGATGATGGCTTTGTGGAGCTGATTTCTCCTCAACATAAATGAGCATAAATGAGTGAGTGTTTAAACGCTTTTCTCATTCTTAAATGCAGCTCTGTCATCTCAGCACATCCCAATAATAAAGATAATAAAATGCACATTTTTCTCCATCTCTCAATGCAGAAATAATGAACTACTGAAATAACATAAGAGTCAAAAGAAAAACAAAAGTGCGACAGTCTCAAATGTGTTATTTCCCAACCTACACAGGATTATTTGTCTTGGATTGAGTTATTCATTATAAGAAAATGATGGTTTCTCTCTGATCAGACAAATTATGATATGTGAACAGAAAACACAAATAAAAAATGTATTTTCATTTTAAAACTCAACTTAAACACAAAAATCCAACAGTACAATCTACTTGGATTCCAGCCACTGATTATGTTTTTTTCTTTATTTAGAACTAATGCAGTCCATTTAAAATTCACCTTTGCTTTGGAGTACAGATTCAATAACCCTGATCTCCAGGGACTCACCAGTCTATGAATGATAATCACTTGTAATTAAAGCTCACTTGAGTTTCTCCTTTTCTGAAAGTGGAAGGTGGAATCAGCGTGCTCGGCATCCACCGAAGCCTTTGAAACCAACACCAGGATTAAATCGCTGGTCTGAAGACACTAAACAACTCAGTTAAAACTGCCCGAGTCCATTCAGTCTGCTGATTTGCAGCAGGCAGGTCCTGTCTGAGATAACTGCGCTGTGGAAAATGTATATTCTCTGCTTCATGTCTAATGCTTAAGTACCTGTCCAGTTTAATCAGTTGGTGAAGAGTGAATCATGGGAAGTGAACAAGTCTGTCTGCTGAAGCACATAGTTTTGAATTTGCTTATAATAATAAATGGATTTCAGAGATCTTGGAAGGAAAACTGTACTTTCCTACATATTCTTAACATTATTAGTTTGTTAATATTTGCTGACTGATTAACTGACAGCAAACATGTGAAGTGTTGGTTTCAAAAACGTATCTGTCATTACTAGGATAATTGGATGTTAGCTCTTTTGCTGTCTGTCACCTTCTTACACCTGAAAACACCCATTAGAACTCTTTTATCGCAGATATTTGCTTGTCAGGTGGAAAAACCTCTGTGTGGTAATTAAAATTTAAAAATACTCACATCATTAATTAATTTTAATTTCTAAAGTAGTGGCTAGTGCTGGTCAGACTAAGAAAAGTTTAATAATGAAGCATGAAGTTCTAATTAAAGGTCCAGTTTTGTCTCAGAAATTTAAAAGAAGATTAATTCCACTCTCATTTCCATAAAAGATTCACCAGTACGAGCGTCTCTAATACTCAACAGACTGCATTTTGAATCTTGTTTAGTGACGCCCCTCTCTGAACTGATGATGATTGCTTTGAGCTTTTGGTAAACTCAAGCAATACATGATAATCAGTGAGCTTTGGAGATATTATTACATTTTGCTTCCAGTCTTCATGCCGAATTTCCTGGCAGCAATAGGAATCAGGGTTCAGATCTACTTATGAGAATTTGTGTGTTGTCGCCCCCAAGCTTGCATAGGTTTCCTGCATGATCTTCAGTTTCCCTTACCACATGAAGCATGCTAGATGAACTCTCCTATCGATCCCACTGGGATAAATATTATGCAGCTCTCCCAACGCTTGCTCAGCTTTAATGCACACATATGAATCTCTAATCCACTGCCCTGTTAAAACACGTTATTCAAAGCATCGAAAGAGTAACTGATCACCCCTTCATAGCACTCTCAAATAAAAAGAAGCTTCCATCAGCTGCTCCCTTGCCACAAGGGGTCGCCATAGTGGATCGCTCTGCATATTTAAATATGAGATGCCCTTCCTGACGCGACCCCAAAGGGGATGGGTGCTGTCATCTTTTTTTGATGCTATTTACTATCAGAATAATGTGGCAGCTGAGTTACCCCAGTTCCAATCCATGCCCCATACCATCACTCATTCTGTTTGTGTGTTCATGTGGAGGGTTCGCTACATTAAGTGCTGCTCAAAATCAAGTAGCTTTAAGTGGAAATGGGTTACAAAGCCCTCCAGCCACACTCTGTGGAGGTGGAGGCTCCTGTTTTGTGTCACTGAAAGAAAATAGTGCACACTCAAAGATATAGTGTTGTTATTCCAGAAGGACTGGCTCGGTAATATATAAAAGATAAAACAAAATTTTAAAAAAAGAAGCAATGTCTTGTGGCAATCAGTACAAATAACAGTAAATAAAAACTCTGTTTTGCCAGAGGCAGAAGACAATGTTTATTGCTACGGTGGTAATACAGATTATATCCTGTGGCTATTTCAAAGAGACTCATAAATAAAATATTGAATGTAAACACAAGTTATATAATAGCCTCAGATAAAAAGACTGTTACTTCATTCATTCAGTGTATCGTTAGGGAGGATATTAACTTTTTTTTTTTTTGGTTATTTTTCCAAATTTTCTTCAAAGTTCTTAAACAGAGTTTTATTGGAAGGTATCACAAGACTTTTTTTTTAAAAAAAAAATCTTGTAACTTGTGCATGTGACTTTAAAAATGTGCCATATATGCAGGCATTTATTTATAGGAGCATTCCTTTCAGGTACTCATACTAGCACATTTGGCAAATATCACACATGAATCCAGTCCCGTTTCCTAGGCAACGGCATCATTCCATTTGATGAAAGAGTTGTGCTCAGCATTAAACCTTGTTTGGTATCAAGATCTTCCCCTTTCTGCTGAAGTACTTGCAGGTCTGGCAGCTGGTGTAAACAGGGACAAAGAACAGTGACATTTAAACCACACAGAATCATCAGCAGAGGTGATCGTGCTGCCTGGATATGCTGAGATCCATCGAAAGTTAGGTCCAACTAAACCCCTGAACACCTGGCTCCTGTAAGTCTTTAGTAACATTTTATATTATCTTAGTGTTTATTTTAAAGAGAGGATGTGATGCTTTTCAAATTTTGAAACATCCTGCAAAACAAATTGAAGTAAATTAACTTTTCAACTATCTTTTCCCCATGGTGCACCACTACAACTCATCTTAGTTCCCTCGAGTTGCCAAATCCCACTTTAGCCCCTGACTGTACTCATTTTTCAGTTTTAGTGTGGATGCAAAGTCACACCAAATTTTGAAACTTGAAATAAAGTTTATATTCTCATCTATTAATATTAAATTAATCCACCACAAGGCCCAGTTAGCTTTGCACAAATAGCTGTTAGAAATGTCCTCCAAAGGATTACTTTGTACTTTTATACTTTCAGTCAGAACTTCTTCATTTTTACTTGAGTAAAGTAGTTGAATGAGTAAATCTTCAACTTTTACCACATTATCTCTAGAAATCTTAAACAAGCCCCCCCCCCCCTTTAATAGGCAATATAATTCAAGTGAATACATGAAAAGTTTCATGTATTCACCATTGATAGTTTTGTTGTCATAAACTGGGTATGGGAGCACTGTGTACTTTACAAATTATGAAAGACCACTAAAGTGTTAAATGCTCCAGGCCACTGATGACTAGTCAGATACTTTGAAGTCAGTGTTTATGACTAGCCTGATTTCCACTGACTGGCCTGAAGAAATTCATGTAGGTCCACCGGAAAGCCATTTTGGGATACTGACTGAATTTATGGAATACAATATTTGCTTGATAAAGGGTACACTTTTTACATTTTTATATATAATTGTTATTGTTATTTTGCTGTTTTTATAAAAAGTAACAATAGATGACAAGGATCAAGAAAACATGAAAAAACTATTTTGTTCAAAAAAACTAAAGCTAAATTTGCTTTTGAGCAGGTAACAGACAGAACCTCGAATGATTGGAGGTTCCTGCTTTTGTCTGAAAAAAACAAGGGTGACCCTGAGCTAGCCAATATATGTTACCCTAACCTTTGGCTAAAAGTCTTTACTTTGAAAAATGAATACTTTAACACAAATAAGTTTGGTATGAAATATATTCTAATAATTAAAAATGGAGAGGTTAGTGTTTATGACCTTTACAACATCCATTCACCAACGACTGCCCTTTTAAACATGCAGCAGGAATAAAAATCATAAAGCATTTATTAACAATATTATTGGCTACTGCTTTATGTGTCATTGCAGAGTGTTGGTACAGTTCACACTGCCTGTCTGTGACACATAATGTTATTAGTTCCACCTCTGCTTTTTCTTGCTATGACAGGCCAGAGAGTCTTCCATGAAAAGGTTCATTGTGTTTGTGGTCATGCTTTGTTAAAGGATCCCTGTTTGGACAGAGAATTTAGGTTTAGACGTTTACTTCTGGCCTAACTGTCCGGGGTCCATTTAAGCTGATTTACTCTGAAGCTTTGTGTCATTAAGCATACAGAATGTGACTGACGGCTGAAGATTGCATGCCTGATGGGATGCGGTCAGTGCATGCGTGGTTGTAATTGAGTGAACTCTCACCTACCTTAGCTGAATGTGTTGCTCTGTGTGTGATTAAGATGTTGGATGTGGTATTTGGCAGTTCACACTTACTCTCCAATGCTACAGTCACACTTTGGAAAACAGTGGCTGGAAACCAATATTATTGTGAGAGTGTGATATGAATTTCCAATCTTGTTCAGAAACGGCAAACAGGTCTGTGATGACGTGCAGTCACCTGGCATCTTCAGACAGACTTTAGTTCATCAAGATGACAATAATATGGCAAAAAGACAAGAGTGATTCTGCTATCAGTTTGCAATTTAAAACAACAATTAACTGTGATTATAAATAAATAAATCAGCAAAAATCACAAATCAGTTGTGTTTACGTACACAGAAATTCTCGTTAACTGCTTACATTCAGAGTTCAGCCAGGACCTCATAGATTTAAAACATACATTAAAAAATGAATCCACAAATCAGTGTCCTGCTGTAAGACAGTGAATGAACTACAAATTGATTTTAGAAATTTAACTAGAATAAAACCAGTCAGCAATCAGCTGATTCCCATATTGCAAAGAGCTGCATCAAAGAAAAGTTGTGCTCAGATTGACTGACACTGTGTCTGCATTTGTAAATTAGATCACAATTATTTGCAAACCTCTTCCTGTCAGAAAGTGACTGCAGTCCAACTTGGATCGCAATTGTTTGGAGACAGGTTGCCTCCCAGAAGGTGACCTATACACTTGCCTTGCTTTTGGAAATATTTGTCATGGCAACTATTTGTAATTGGTTTACACATCATGGTAATCATGATGTAACTGCATTTTTTTCTTTTCTTTTTGGATACAACAAGGTTACTGTGCTATTTTTATTCGAGTGGGACTGAAACATAAAACATCAAAACAGTTAATACACGCTCAGACAGGCTCTCTTCAAACCCCCACAAGAAAAGCTGTCCAGCATTGTGTGGGCGTGTCTCAACATACTTATTACAAATACTACTAATCAACGTCCTGACAGCAGCTGCAGCAAAAGCAAGATGAAAATAATCAGTGAGTAGGGTCAGTATTACCTAAACAAAATTTTCAGTCTTCATTAGATGTCTCACATTCTGGTAGATATATCATTATAATCCTCTCAATGGATATGGAGATTATTTTTGGTTGCTGAGGGGGTCATGTGGTCCTTTCATAAAGGAAGGAATAAAAAAATATATTAAACTCTGTGACAAACATCTGCTCGAGAAGTTTTATGTGCTACTTTTTCCACTGGCTGAGCAACCCCTTGGATATAGCTAAAACTCACCTGGGTGCATTCTGCCTTAAGCAGCAACTGTAAGGCCATTTTAGTTAGTGGGAATGAATTATTGGGCTATAATGTATCAAGGAGCAGACTCTTAAAATAGAGACATTTTAAATTTTCTTTTTCCCTTTTTTTTTAGAAGTGACTCTTAAGGTCAGCATGAATAAAGTCTTGGGTATAATTGTGAATTAAACACAGAAAAGGAGAAGAGACTTATTTCCTGCAGTGAACAAAGAGTCCTCAAAAAATATGCTCTAATATAAAAGTAGGAGTTCAGCCTGAATTACCACGCTTGTGTAAATAATGGTCCGTTCTTTTGTTTTAACCTTTAATGGATGGGTGGGGCTGAGTGACCACAATGCAAAATACAAAAAGTGCCAGTGAATGGAGACAATAACAGGATAAGTGCTTGAATGTCAATTTCCCTGTGTCTGACAGCCTAGCTGATGGTATCGGATTTATGGAATAACTCCCACATGAATGAAAACACACTGTGACTTCATTTGCAGGTCAATTTAGTGGAGTTAATAACTGTTTGCACCTGCAATTAACTGCTGACCTCTCTGGCCCCCTAAATGGGTTTCACGTGTTTCACTGACAGTCTGAATAAATTTCAAAGTAGATATATATATATACACAAATTGTATTAAAAGCTCCACCATTCTTTTGACTGCTTGTTGCCCTTAAAATTACAGATGGACAGTCTGATTGGTCCAAAGTAGGGTTGAGTGCATTTCGCATTTGAATCAATACTAAAACTTTTTATGTATTTACAACATTTTCTACACCACACCAGCAGCTTTTGTCGCTGTCTGGAAAAGTCTGTGAAACTGACATTACTGTCAGTTTTGGTATACTACAGTACTAAATAGTAATGTCATTCTCGGTTATGGTTATGTATTAACATTGTGGACATATTGTCTCAAATTTCAGAGAAGCCACTGTAAAAATACGTTTAATTAATTACCTGAAGAAAACGTTGAGGAAGCTAGCAATGTTTCACTAAGGATTTTAAAAACGTAATCATCCTTTGGTCCATCCTTTGGTTCATATGCAGGTGTGCTAACTGCAGGTCTTGAGGGGAATTTGGGTTACAGCCACTCAAAAACAGTACAATCTTCAGGTCGGTAAGTGTTGTAATGAACTTTCAGATCAGATGTGTTGATGTCCCTTGTTTTCTTGCTTATGTTCTAGTACCAAAGTTTAGCAACAATAGATTTAGTGTAAATTGGTACTTAGTAGTGCAGATGTAAATCAGTCAGTACCCACTAAAAGTTCACTACCCATCCTTGGCAGGGAGTGCTTTGGGGTTGTTATGGTGGTACAGTGGTTAGCACAACAATAACAAGGTTCTAGGTTTGCACCTCTTGGGTGTAGATTGTGTGTTCTTTGTGTGTCTCCACCAAAGACACATGGAGGACCACTGTCTGAAGCATTTAGAGATAGAGGGTGGTATGAGCATGAATTCCCTTTCTCTGTATTAGCAATTTGATGATCTGGCAACCTGTTCCCAATGTCCCCGCACAACCTTGAACCTAGATATGTTTGCAGTAAAAAGGATTAATGTGGGTATATGAAGAAAAATTAGAAACAAACTAAAGGACCAGCCGACTAAATTGATGCTTTTTGCTAAATTTAACTGTAAATTGGTTCTCATGCTAAAGTGTTAGCTGTTTTCTTACAGATTAAAAACACACAGCTGATTGGTTTTTTTTTAAAGACAAATTATACAGATCGCAGTTGCAGAAAGCCTCTTCAAATGGCTCCTGTTCAAATTGAAAGATCTGTCTCACATAAAACCTGTGATGAAATTTCACGGACTAGATTCCAAGAATTTAGAAAAATAAAATTGGCAGAATAATTTATGATAAAAGGCCGAAACATCCTGCAAAGCTGAGGCACACAACTGATGATGTGTCCTGCTGGTAAAGCTTCCAGGCTTCCTCATAGTAGCCATCCCTCAGGCTACTTATGTTTAAGCTTCAAAGTTACTGTCAAACTGACTGTGAACACTGTACTTTTAAATTCTATATAGTGATTTTAGATGCAAGTAGCTAGTAATACCAGCTCAGAAAAAGTCCTGGGTTTTGATTCAGGTTGGAGGCTTTTTGTGTGGAGTCCTGTGTCTGTATGGTAAATAGACTGGTTCTTACATAGCACTTTTTCCACTCTACCTGAGCACTCCAAGAGCTTTATACAACACGCTCATTCTCTATACTTAAATGTGTTTCTGTCTTACATTCACACAGGCTGAAGTTAGTAGCTTGCTCAGGGATCTTTGGCATGCAGAATGGAGCAGGGATCGAACCACCAACCTTCCAATTAGTAGATGACCCGCTCTAACTCTGTCCTCCAGTTTGGCAGTGCAATCAAAAGACATTCTAATTAGGTGATTCTAACTTGGCCACAGTGTGAATGGTTTGGTGACCTGTCCAGGATCTACCCTGCCTCTCACTCTATGACAGCTGGGCTGGGCTCCAGCCTTAAGGAGTACTTTTTGAAACTATTTCAGTGCATCTATTTTCACAAAATGCTGTACTCCTGTTTAAAACCCATTTACCAGTTTTTACACAGAGCTTTCAAAGCCATGTGTTGGCAGTTCCATGTGATGACTTTGTGAGCAAAGTTTATATTGCTTGCAAGACACCATGTTATGAACTGAATCACTAAAATAATGTAAAAGCTGACAAAAGATTGATTTAGCAAAACTTCAGATAAGCAATGGAAGCAGTTTTATCCACTGCTAATACATTTACAACTTCCACCACAAACACGGCTCAGCTTTGACGGTGTAATGTGTTTATTTCTTCTGTTGTTTCTTTCAGGTATAATGCACGGTGTTAGTAACGACTCATAAACACTTTGGGTTTTATGCTTTTATGAGAAGAGATTCTTCGACAGGTAACAAGCAGCCAGGTGTTTCGAGATCTGCACAGTTGATAATGCACAGCTACTTTTATCACTTGTTACTACAACTAAACAGTACTTTGCTCTTTCACATGTGGCCCCAGACTTTCTCTCTGGGGCTGCACAATAAAGAACTGTGTCTCCTCACAGATGTAATCTCATGTGCAGGAGACAAAACAAACACACAGAGGTGAAATCCAAGTGATCTAATCACCACACAGACTACTGTTCCATCACATCGTCCTCTTAAAAGAACCATCTGCTTGTGGCGTGTCACAACATTGCCTTGAATTGGTGTATGAAAAGGTGGTGCAGCGAGATTGGTTGCATGTTGCAGCAGCTCCGGTTATCTCGTGGCTGTGGGTTGTTTTTTTTTAATCTGACTTCAAGCTTCTACGTTTGTGGCATCTATTATTTTGTCAGGCTGTTTAAAAAGAATATCTAGATGTGTGATTGTCTCTCCTCTTGTGCTATCAAACAAGTGTTTGATCGGAATGTGGAGAGGAAAAGAAAGTGTGCGTGTGATACAAAGAAAGAACACAAGGAGGGAGAAGTGTAGGAATTTGACAAAGTATGACAACCTTGATTCGCAGTCAGTGTGACAAGATATTTTAACTTTTTTAAATCAAACACAGAGAAACGCTGAAGGCCAGAAATGTTGGACATCAACTTATGAATTAAAAGAATGGCTTGTTTCAAGCGCCGTCCTCATGTCATCATTGTGTCATCTCACTTTTATATGTTGAAGGTAAAAATGCTTCTGGAAAAGATACGACCCGATTTTAAGCCTCTCCTCTCCTCTAGATGCATTTTAGGAACTGATACATTCCTCAACATGCCATACTAAAATTCATTTCCACATCACGGGCAGGAGGACGGAGGGCAGAGGAGATGTGGAGGCATAATCAGGAAAAGGAGAAAAGCCTATGGAAGTAGCTGCCTCTGTACAGATCAGGCGAGGAGAGGCTCGCTGCCCCGGAGAGGTGAAGGTGCTAGTGTCGGAGCAACAGGGAGATAACCTCTTTGGTCGTCATCTTCTCCCAGGCACTCCAGGTCTGGCACAGAATGATTGCTAACGCTGCAAACACTGACCCAGTGCTTGCGAAAAGACAAAAAAAAAAAACATCCAAAAACCTTGTGTATATTATGTAAGTAATGAAACAATGGTGAAGTACACTTATTTTTCTTGTGTATGATTCTCAGAGACCAGAGATTTCTCTGGCCTCGAACCAGAGATTGTGCTATGTCTCTAAATTCGCTAGGTTTTTTCTCTCTCTACAAGCTGGCCTTAATAATTCAGGCTGAAACCAGCCCTGGCTGCACCACCATTAGTTTAGTCAGGGAAACAATTTCTGATGGATGTCCAACAGACAAATTGCTGAGCTCTACTGTATAAACTGTACTGTTTATACTGTTTCTCCATCAGAGCTGTATTTAGTATGAAGACAGAGGTCTGTTCACTCCACTGTGTGGGAGTCCATCTCCACCACATGTGCTCATATAACACTTAAAGCTGCAGAAAATGATTCCAAGGTGGTACGGCTTAAAATAATTGTGCTGCTGCATGCTGAGGAGTTAAAACTCAGACAGAGTTTCGTGCTCATATCTCTTAGTTGTTGATTACCACCTGTGGTTTTAATGTACTGCATGTTTACATTGCTTTGCATAGATCTGCGTTCAGCTGTATTCTCCATTCACTCAGGTCCTGCAGTTCAAACACAGTTTCCTGTATTCTCTTTGGGCATTCACAGTCCAAAGAGGCCTCAGAAATAGAAACAGCATAGCCTGCAATTATACTATCTAAGGCATTGAAATATGGATCACAGAGATGGGTGAGACCAATTGCAATCTGCATAAATAGACATGAAAGAGTAATGACTCACCCACACCACGCTCATTAGCCTACCAAAGCTTAGTCTTAATTCAAGAGTATTTTACTGTCTAACACCCAACTTTGGCAAAAGCCTCTTGCATGGACTGATTTTACTTGAAATGCAGCTGCTCCACAATCAGAAATAGTTGTTTATTTGGAGTAAACAGAAGAACTGACGCAGCATAGATGAGGATAAGAGTGCTTTTTTTAACATAAATATTGACATTGCATTTATTTCTTTTGTTTTTCTGCTACAACCAGCAAGTTATCCTATCCTGTCAACCTGCCTCCACTCCACTCAGCACAGTCTAAAAGCTGTGGGGTTGTTAGGACTGTCTGTACCCACATCGTCCCAGGTGATTCAAAAGGCCTTTGTCACCATCACAGTGCATTACCATGCTGCAGGGTTCACATGAGTCACAAGAAAAAGCTGTCTGTGACAAAAAAATAAAAATACTGACGTCAAGCCAAAATGATGAACTCAAAATTCTGACTCATATCAAAAATACAAAATAAAAATGGTATTTTTATTATAACCACGAGTCACACGACGGAATGGTTCTCCCACGTCGCCTAGAAAATAAGCTCTTTTTGTATTCCACACCAACGCCATCTCCTTGGTAGGTCACATAGTGGAGAAAGGACACATCACGGCAGACCCAGGAAAGAGGTGGTTTTGGACTGGCCCACACCGACCTCCAGGAGGCACTTTCACCACTTCCTGGGGTTTGCCAATTTTTTGGATTCAAAGTTATGGCAAAGTTGCTCTTCCACTCATTACTTTGACTTCTTCCAAGGTACCATTCTTGTGGAACGAAGCTGCCCAGAAAGCTTTCAACACTCTTAAGGACCAGCTCACCACTGTACCAGCCTGACACTACCCAACAGTTTGTTGTGGAGGTGGATGCTTCAAATTCCAGCTTTGGGGCCCTTTCATCCCTGGTAGCATATCTCCTTGGACTTCATCACTGGCCTCCCACAGTCTGCAGATAATACCATCATTCTAACCATTGTTGACTGCTTCTCCAAAGCACCTCAATTCATGGCTCTTCCCAAGCTTCTGTCTGCCTTGGAGACAGCCCAACTCATCACTAACCAAATGTTTCGTGAGAGATGAACCAAGAGCTGTAAAGAGCTGGGCTAAATATGCTCACAATTCTCACACCTCATCAGCTACTGGTCTCTCACCTTGTGAATCATCCTTGGGATATCAGCCATGCACTAAAGAGCAGAACAAGCAGCTGGCTTAAAAGTCTCTCCAAGCTTCATTGGACCTTTTGAAATCGACTCCCTTATCAACCCGGTTTCTGTTCATCTAAAACGGTTGTGGAATATTTGCATCCATAATGTCTTCCATGTCTCCCGGCTGAAACCCTAGCCCGTTGTTCCAGCCAGCCTGAGTATTGTCTAACCGCGGCAGTCTTCACCTCGCCTCTCTGTAAGTCTGTTTCTGTTAACTCTATGAAGGTTTCTAATGTGCCTCATCCTGTGCCTAGGAAAGTGGTGTTCCGAGAGATTCTGTTCGGGAGACTTGGGAAGGATCGGGGACTTGGATTCACTGAAACTCCCTTCCATTGGATTTTGTACATAGTGCTTTCTGTCTGTATTGTGTGTTTAACCTCTTCATATTTCCTCTATAGTACAGTTTCACCTCCCATTGTAAAATTCATCTGCTCTACAGTCGATACACTTTTCCATAATTGTGACTGGTCATTGTTAGTAACAGGTTCACTAGAAGGACAAGAAAACAAAAGGACAAGAAGACAAAGTTGTGTCTCCCAGCAATCTTGAGATGATTGCACTTTCCCCAGCTATTTCCACCCTGCCCTAACTACTCTTCTATGTATCCTGTATATCACAGTCTCCCTTTGTAGTTTGTCAGGTTGTTGGTTTGTCCCTTTCTCATGTGTGTTTTGCTTCTTGGTCTTATGTTATTTATTTATGTCAGTTTTTGTATTAATATTTCTGTATGTACTGTAGAAAACCTCAAAGTCTTTGGATCTTTGCACCAAGAAACATTACTAATATGTTGCTGGAATATTTGTCTACGCAGTCTTTGATACACACAACTTGATAAGGTTTCCGAAAGAGACTCAGGCGCAGGCCAGGGTATTCCTTTAAGCGAAGAACAGTGCGTTTATTTACAGTGAACACATTCACCAAGTGGCTATATACACCGTGCAGGGGAAACGGGTCCGGGTCGCCAGGGTCCGTGGGAAACAGGGTTGGGAGAAGGGTGCTCCACACTTTCTGTACAAATGTTCCTCCTCAATCACTCCTCTCAGAATCGGGTTCCAAAAAAACGATCTAAACACAAAATATCGGGTTAGCGGGATAATTACAAAAGATTCTCAAAATACAGGTTGGCAGATACACAAGTTTAACTGACGCTGATAGCTCACGATCCAGCGAAGACTAGTGCAGACTCGCCATCTAAGTAGTGCAGTAATCAGCTGGGATCAGCGGCCGGTGCGGTGATGAGCAGGTGTGTGGGCCAGCAGCGGGAGCCCGCAATGAGCGTCGCCGCAGCGAGAGAGAGAATGAGAGAGAGCAAACAAACCACAAACATATTGCCCAATAGAGGATCGACCAGCGGGGCACAGGGACCATGACACAACTTTTGTGAAGTGTTTCTGGTATCAAATTCAAAAATAGCTTATATTAAAATTAAAAAAGAAAAGAAAAGTGTTTTTCCAAAATAAATATAGGCTGAAAATCATTTACATGTGTCCCAACTTTTTGGTAAACTGGGCTATACTTACATTGCACTCAAATTAAAAGTGCATGCAAAATCGCCATCAGTATATGAAATGTGCACACAGGCCAATTTTCTTCTCACCACTCTCTGTGTGTTAGTGGATCAAAATCATCCTCCATTTGCCATCAGCCTGCTGCCATGCTCCAATTCCACTAAAAAAGGAAATACATATGCCTAAAGGTGTATCGTGGACAAAGCAGATGAATAGTGTCTGAGGTGGAAGACAGGAAAGGAGCACATTCTGAGGAGATTTCTTGAAAGTGATGATGGTATAATAATGTTGTTGGCTAAAATTGCCAAGATGGTGAATATCATGTCCCCAGAGACCAGGCCAGAAGAGAATAACAGACCAGGAGAAAAACAAATGTAACCTACGTTAGCCCAAGATGAGAGTCACTTCAGTTGCTGAACAGACATTAAAAATTGGGATATTAAACCAGGGTTTTTTGTATGTTAAGCTTTTAGAAATTATAAGCTTTTAAGAAATGTTAATACACCATGGTTTCAACTTTCAACTGCAAATGTATTAGTAATTTACTAATAAATTCAAATAAAGAAAGCGTTGCTGACTTCTGGAGTTTTGTTTAAAATATTTGCATAGACTTTTACAGTATAGATTTGTGAATGAGCCCCAATAATGGACAAAGAAATGATCAATACCTGCTCAGTTTGTAAAGACATAATATATATATTTACATATGTTTAAAAAAATGACAACAAAAACAGTAATCCCAATAGCTGCTTTTTATACATGCTGAGCCTCAGCACTGCACAGATTGAGGTTAAACCCTGCTGCACTGAGCAGTCAGTGAATGAAAAAGCAGCTGCTGGTGCGTCACATCAGCTTGATCTGCATGAGTTAACCCCAGTCTGCAGCCCCGTCTCTATAATGGAGGCTGTCAGCTGGCAGATCTGGCCTGTTCCTAGCAAACCACACCTTCTTTCCACACATTATTTACATCTCTATGACTGCTCCGGTAAAAAAAAAGAAGAAATCGTTCTCCTCTACAACAGCCTTTCAAGGTTAGAGAAAAAGTCTGTGGCATTTTTGTGTAAGATTATGGTCAGATCAGATATTCCTAACATCAGATTTGAATAACTATCTATTTTTTTATCTACAAAAGAAAAAAAATAGAAGAAGATTTATGATCCTGAAGTGCAGGCAATGGTTCATTTCTATGCAAAATTGAAAAATACTGAAATGCTGTTTACGTTGTCGCTATTCAATCTGAAAAGCTATTTTTCTTTAATTTATTTTTTTAAATCACAAACAACAAAGTAATTGCTTTTTCAATCAGCTGATTGAGTCATTAGCTCAATAAATTAACCTTGCGTTGACTACTTTATTAAGTGCACCTTGATAGGACTAGGTTTGGCTCCCTTTTCCCTACAGAGATCCCGTAATTCTTCATGGCATAGATTCAACAAGGTGCTGGAAACATTCCTCAGAGATTTTAGTCTCTGATTTTAGATTATAGACATGATAGCATCACACAGCTGCTGCAGATTTGTTTGATACAAATGCAATTTACCAATGCCCTGGCCTTAAGCTGCTGTAGCCAATCTGCTTCAGTGTTAAATGTATTGTGCATTCAGAGATGCTCTCCTGCATACCTTGGTTGTAACAAGTGGTTATTTGAGTTACTGTCACCTTGAAGTAGTCTGAGGATTCTCCTCTGATTGCTGGCATCAACAAGGTATTTTCACTAAGAGAACAGCCAGTTGCTGCATACCTGGATTCCTTCCTGAAAACTGAAGTAGTTTTCAAACACTCAGAGCAACTTGTCCAGCAGACCATGCCCAATTTAGTTAAATCACCTTTCTTCCCCGACCTGATGGTTATTTCAAGTTACAGCCATGTGATTGGCTAATTAGATTTTGGATTAATGAACAATTGAGCAGGTTTACCTAATGAAGGTGTTCATGTCTTGTGTTTAGTCGCTACCCCAGTAAAGCCAGTGAGCACTAATTTATGGCCAGCAATTAACAATAATGTTCATTTGACTAAATTTAGAAATGGTTAACATCAAAATATTATATGGTTGGAGATTTTTTTAGCACTAAGACATTTATGCAAATGTTCAGGCTTTCCCACAACATTTACTTTGTGTGTTTAATGTTGTTCATTTATCATTATTATATTACTAAACCAAACGTACTTGCATCATGTTTGGTTTTGTTTTTTTCTGGTACTTTTTTAACTCCACTCTCTCAGATGCTCATGGCACAGTTTCACAAACTCCTGCTGTCCTTGGACTCTTGACAACCTTTCAGAACCCACCAGATAAACTCCTAGGTTTATGGATCTAAATAAGATGTTTTTCTTCCTGAGAAGTTTCCTGAAGTTTTCACTGGCCACTGACACCATGTGTGCAGAATATCTTATTACATCAATATTGAGTGAATAAAACGTTTTAAGACAGGAAAAACAAGTTTCTTCACAAGTTTGGAAGGACAACCACCTCAGCCAACTGACAGTTTTCTTCTTTACTCTACACCAATATATATTTATATATATGTGACACACTCACACACAAAACAGACTAAGAATAGATAAAATCAGTTTTTGTCATCATGGAGAAACGCCCAGACAGCTATAGAAGATGCACTGAAGACTTGTTCTGCTGTAGCCAGGAAGTGAATGCCAAGATAAATTTGTTCCCACTTTGTGGCAGACTCGCTGTGAATCTGGTGTGCAGTCCCAGCCTAGAAAATACACATAGCTAGATACATCATTTCAGATTTTTCAGCAGCAGAACCAAAAGAATTACTTTTGGCCTATAAGTGCGTGTGTTCCAAATATCCTTTTGAAAAATGTCGTATCACTTCCCGTTGCCCTACTTATGTCGAGTGGTCCTGAAAAGCAAAGGGACAGAACACTTGTTTTCTCTCTCCAGTGTTTAGGAAAGTATGTCAGAACGTAAACTGTTTTGCAGGAACTGTCTTGACCATCCTCAGCACACTTTCCTTTGTAGCATCAGCCTAGTGGGTTCATGGATTTGCAAAACAAAGATAAGCTGTAAATATAAAAGCACACAAACAGAAAGAGGAAATGAAACATAAACACAAACTTGTATCCAACAAAAAGACTCTCCCTAATCCATAATAAAACCATGCACAAAACTTTGTGCTTGATGAACCAAAGTCAAGAGAAGCAGTCCAAAAAAATCAACATGAAATATTTCTGAGGTCACTTTTCAGCAATTAATTTGTTTTTAGTTGCTATGCACAAAGCTGCTGTTTTATGTTTAGAGGATGTGAGTGCAAAGGATACTCAACTTATACTCAGGAAATGTCTTTGTACAATGGGAAATGACTGGCTAGACTTGATTTCATTTCATTTTAGGGAGGCTTAATGTCACTTTAGCAGTGGATTCAGAAAGACAATTGATTTGCAGTCTGCAGGCAACAATATCAAACTTAACACATTTTTAACTTTGCAAATAAAAAACTGAAGTGGGTGGGCCCATGGAGTTTCCAGATTGTATTTCTGCTTTATTGCTTGAGTGTCTCAAGAACATTGCAGGCCATCTGTGGAAAACTGATTGATTGATTGATTGATTGATTGATTGATTGATTGATTGATTAGACATAACTTATGAAGACAAACACCTGTATACAATCCCCTCAACTCCACCCGCTATCCTCAAAAAGCAACAAAAACAAGTCAATCATGAAACTGTGAAAGTATAGAATCACCAGGACATTTTCTATTATGTTTTCACTTTATTTGAGGATGGAGGTTACTTTTTGTTCCGAGGTAAGGTCGGTAGTGACTCGTCTATCACACAGTGCCCTGCTTTATTGCCTCTTTTAGCCTAAATGGGACCATAATCCACAAAGAGAACATTATGCTGTATCAGTACTGTGTCAAATTAGACTTAAAACAGTTGAACCTATTAGGAAAATGTTTACTGGGGTTATTAATGAAATAAAATGTAGTTTTGTTTTCTAAAAGACTTCTATACCACTGGACAGAGGAATTGCCCCTTGCTGCCCAGCAGAAATAATGCAGATTTCAGGGACTTTACATTTGCTTCACTTTTTAGACACTGCAGGCTCTATTATTTTAATTTTTTTAAGCATTATGATGCATTTCCCTTCTCAGATGAAGACTGTCACTCAAGGTAATCCACAAACTATGATAAGTGAGTTATGTTTCTCATGTGTTGTCCCAATTTCATGCAAAAAAAAAAAAAGGCTATAAACATAATTTTGTGCACTATAACCATTTAACATTTATTCCACTCATGCTTCTGATTTATAACAACAGATAGTTTTTGACAAGGACATAATGTCACCATTATGACTATTTGCTATCAACATAATTGAAAAAGACACATTTTTCAAGAGAGCATTGGTAAAGTGCAATTCAGTGCGAGTTAACAGAAGCTACAGCATAATTAATTTTAACACATAAGGCTTGGATAAATTAGTCAAGAGTGAAGTGAAGCATAAGACCCGATAATTTGGTATAATTTGTATAACTTAAGGCAGCAGTTTTTGTTTTGTTTTAGTATTTTTGTTTTTGAATCTGCATATGAAGTCCTCACATTCTCCCTGTGTTTTCCATACAACTTAGCGTAATTATCAAAGTGATTTTGACCTTTTGTTTATACACACACACACACACACACACATATGTATATATATATATTAGGGGTGCAACGATACACAAAATTCACGATTCGGTTCGGTTCGATACTTTGGTGTCACGGTTCGATATTTTTTCGATACAAAAAAATGTTCATGCCTTTTTAATTTGTCATTTATTAAAATTATAAATATATATTTTAACTCAAAAGTACAGTTTTTAAATTTAACCCTAACCCTTGTGCGTGTTTTTTATTTTGACAGCGAATGCGCACCTGCGGACCACTTATGTGCAGCCCTGGTTATTTAGCTCGTCATATTGCAGCCACAGAAATTCTTTTGTCCATGAAACCATAAAGCTGCACTTTCTTTTTGCCTTATAGTCTGATTTGTCATAACTTTTCCGTTTTGTGGTAAGCTTTTCTTTGGCTGTCACTTCTTCACCCTGACCTGTCTTATTTGGCTCAGCAGAACTAAAATATATATCCTGCTACTTTTACACACGGACTCACATAAGCTGAGCGATTCTCTGCGCGATCAACCTCTCACATGTTTAAGCTTGCTGCGGGAGATTTCACTTGTCATGTTTGCATAGTAAGCTAACAATTAATAAGACGATGTCAGAGGAATTGGTGCACAAATTATCATCACTCACAGATCAGTACTGTCGCTCTCTATACACAGTTCGCATGATTGCAAAGTGAAAGCAAAAAAACAAGCGCAAATTCAAACGCGATTTCAATATGTCACATATTGACAGTGGCTCACCGATGCCAATGACATAATTACCCAGCTACATTTCTGAAAGAATGCAAAAGCATTGACATATATTTTTCCTACAATAGCCCGACGGGCAGGGCAGAGATTTTTGTAGCCCGACTGGAAAGATCGCTAGCTCCGGGACGTCGGGCTAGCGATTTTGCAAGCCCTGTATCTGATTGAGGAATCACTCATCTTTGGAAAAGAGAGTTTATTACAGAGAAATGGCTCTTTCCAAAATAAAAGCTATACTATCCACTTCTTCTGGGCTATATTCTCAGCAGCATAAGGAGAATCACGTGCTAACAGCTGTCTAAATGACTCGGCTAAAGTTAGTAGCATGCTTGTTGTTTTTGTCTTTGCACTAGGATGATGTCGGCGTAAATGTGCAGTCATATTCGTTGTGTTCCCACTAGTGCTTTCAGGTTAATCTCGTTGAAATGACCTTAACGCCACAACACGGCAAATCTCCGTTAACGAGCTACCGCCGATCGCCCCGTGCATGGGGCTAGACGGCCAACACGTTAACGAGCTAACTGCGCTAACACACTAGTTCACACCAATGTAATTAAGCATTGCATGGCACATCCAACATACTGTTTTACTTTAGTCCATGACTCGCTTACCTTCAGGGTCATACGTCACATGAAAACCAAAATAATTCCAAACGCCAGATCTGAATGAGGGTGGGGGAGGTCCATCTTGCAAGGAGAGCTTAACTTCTGTCTCGCTAGCTTGCCCTGCGCTCTTCCTCCTGACTATGCTGTCTGTGTTGAGCGCTCAGTGGATCTGCGCTCGACAGTGCAGCCTAGGCGGAGGAGTCGAACGCAGATTCACTGAGCGCTCAACACAGACAGCATCGTCAGAAGGAAAGTTGATAAAAGAAATTACAAATGTTGTATTGTTCGATACATATGCGTACCGATACGAATATCGTTGCACCCCTAATATATATATATATATATATATATATATATATATATATATATATATATATATATATATATTAGGGGTGCAACGATACACAAAATTCACGGTTCGGTTCGGTTCGATACTTTGGTGTCACGGTTCGATATTTTTTTGATACAAAAAAATGTTCATGCCTTTTTAATTTGTCATTTATTAAAATTATAAATATATATTTTAACTCAAAAGTACAGTTTTTAAATTTAACCCTAACCTTTGTGCGTGTTTTTTATTTTGACAGCGAATGCGCACCTGCGGACCACTTATGTGCAGCCCTGGTTATTTAGCTCATCATATTGCAGCCACAGAAATTCTTTTGTCCATGAAACCATAAAGCTGCACTTTCTTTTTGCCTTATAGTCTGATTTGTCATAACTTCTCCGTTTTGTGGTAAGCTTTTCTTTGGCTGTCACTTCTTCACCCTGACCTGTCTTATTTGGCTCAGCAGAACTAAAATATATATCTGTCTGTGAAGGTTCTCAGTCATCCAGGTCATCGTAGTCAAATATATATCCTGCTGCTTTTACACACGCACTCACATAAGCTCAGCGATTCTCTGCGCGATCAACCTCTCACATGTTTAAGCTTGCTGCAGGAGATTTCACTTGTCATGTTTGCATAGTAAGCTAACAATTAATAAGACGATGTCAGAGGAATTGGTGCACAAATTTTCATCACTCACAGATCAGTGCTGTCGCTCTCTATACACAGTTCGCACGATTGCAAAGTGAAAGCAAAAAAACAAGCGCAAATTCAAACGCGATTTCAATATGTCACATATTGACAGTGGCTCACCGATGCCAATGACATAATTACCCAGCTACATTTCTGAAAGAATGCAAAAGCATTGACATATATTTTTCTTCCTACAATAGCCCGACGGGCAGGGAAGAGATAGATTTTGGTAGCCCGACTGAAAAAAATCGCTAGCCCCAGGATGTCGGGCTAGCGATATTGCAAGCCCTGTATCTGATTGAGGAATCACTCATCTTTGGAAAAGAGAGTTTATTACAGAGAAATGGCTCTTTCCAAAATAAAAGCTATACTATCCGCTTCTTCTGGGCTATATTCTCAGCAGCATATTAAACAGCTGTCTAAATGACTCGGCTAAAGTTAGTAGCATGCTTGTTGTTTTTGTCTTTGCACTAGGATGATGTCGGCGTAAATGTGCAGTCATATTCGTTGTGTTCCCACTAGTGCTTTCAGGTTAATCTCGTTGAAATGACCTTAACACCACAACACGGCAAATCTCCGTTAACGAGCTACCGCCGATCGCTCCGTGCATGGGGCTAGACGGCCAACACGTTAACGAGCTAACTGCGCTAACACACTAGTTCCCACCCATGTAATTGAGCATTACATGGCACATCCAACATACTGTTTTACTTTAGTCCATGACTCGCTTACCTTCAGGGTCATACGTCACATGAAAACCAAAATAATTCCAAACGCCAGATCTGAATGAGGGTGGGGGAGGTGCCCTGCGCTCTTCCTTCTGTCTATGCTGTCTGTGTTGAGCGGTCAATGGATCTGCGCTCGACAGTGCAGCCTAGGCGGAGTAGTCGAACGCAGATTCACTGAGCGCTCCACACAGACAGCATCGTCAGAAGGAAAGTTGATAAAATAAATTACAAATGTTGTATTGTTCGATACATATGCATACCGAACCGAAAGCACTGTATCGAACGGTTCAATATCGATACGAATATCGTTGCACCCCTAATATATATATATATATATATATATATATATATATATATATATATATACACACACACACACACACACACACACACACACACACACACACACACACACACATTCAGGAAGCAAAACTGATTGCTAAATTTACTTCTGATGAATAAACATAGTTTCTAGGAGACACAATAGTGCTTAAAAATAACTCAGAAGATAACTGCAGCATACTTTGGATTTAAAAACATACATACTTAGTTGACAAGGAGCAAAGGTGGTGATATCAGTCACACTGAAACTCCAGAGTATTGCATGTGGTCTGATTAGCCCTTGCAGTCCTGCATTAGGCATTTGTATTCCTTATATAACTGTATTATGTAAATAAATAGCTGTTGGTGAGATGACGTGTTTGCTCAGCGGGCTTGTATGAATGACAAGGCCTCCACACCCACACTTGTTTACTGGATGAGATGGTTTGGTGGTTATTATAACAAATCATTAATAGCTGTGGGAGTTTTGAGCATCGTTCATTTTCTCAGGCTTTCTGTCTGTTCCTCGTTGTGTTTCACGAACACAAACATGCACAAAAATGTCGTTAATTGAGAAAGCTGGAGTTAGTTTGATTGGCAGTGAAAGAAAGGAAGAGTGGGAGCGAGGAAGAGAGAGTGAGACAGCAGCAGAGTATTCTCCCAGTTTGCTGCGTAAGGCTCGGGTGAAAACCTAATTACTTCTGTCTGTGGGAGATGGACGCGTTTGGCTCGTCAGCAGAGAGCAGCCGGAGATTTAGGGGCTTCGGTGGCGCTCTGCGGCATGGCCGCAGGGCATTCTGGGAAAGCTGCACCTGTCAGAGGACCACTGACAGCTTGTCCTGCTCTTGTTATACAGCCAAGCGTGATCCCTCCCATTAGCAGGCCAATGACACAGTTGACTTGATGTCTACGGGAGGGCAGGGGAGCTGAGGGGAAGGCTCTTTACCAGCCATAATGATCCTGTTTGGTGCATTAAAACTGTTGCTATGACCTGGTTTACACTGCCAACTATCACACAGCAACAAGATCTCTTAAAGCTACAGTGATATCTTTATACAGTGGAAAATATTATTAGGTAATGTGAAGGGGGTCACTCCTTACCTCATAGTATCACCCCAACAGAGCACTTTGCTCTCAGACTACTGGTTTAATTGTTGTTCCTACAATATTTAACAGTGTACCTTTCTTGCCACTCTGCTGGAGACTTCTTCCTCTTAAAAAGGGAGTTCTTGCCTCCCACAGTCTCCAAGTGCTTTCTCGCAGAGGATCGCCTGATTGTTATCATTCTCTCCACGAAATTGTTCACCTAATCATACAAAGCACTTTGAGATAGATTTTGTTGTGAATTGGCACTATATATAAAACTGTGGCAAAATTTCAAGAGCAGAAAGATGATTTCAACAGTCTAGACGGCTGTAAAATTAGTTCGATTTGTTGTTGGTATTAGCAGTAGCAGATGGTTGTAATTAATGTATTTTTCCATTAATAAATGATTATCACGGGTCATATACATCTACATTTATCATCTGAACACTCAGTAGAGGTTTAAAAGCATTGGTTTGTATTCCCTGAAGAAAATCAGATCACGTAAGTCCAGCAGCCCTTGAGCAAACCATTTCCCACTAACTGCTCCAGTGAAGCAGCTCAATGTCCAGCAGCTCAGCGGGCTGTGTTTTCTATCAGCTCTCTGCCTGCCTGCAGCTACTTGGACAGGTCATTTCTATAAACAAGAATTTGTCCTTTTGTTAAGTGCACCGTTAAATACATTTTTTAGAAAAAAATATTGATTTGTGTCTCTTGCCAGCTCCTCGCTCCGCTCAGGGCAGCAGGAAGCATCTGCTTGGGTACAGAAATTGTCTGTGCATCAGGAATGTGTAAGTGTAGCACATTAATTCTGGATAGATAATATTATTCGCCATTAGAAGTTAAAAAAAATTCAAAAGAGGGTGGAGATGGTCATCTGGAAATTCCCAGCTCTCTGCATGTCTTTCCATTCAGCCTGCCGAGTTTGGGAATGACCCAATTGTACAAACAGCAGGAGACTGTTTTTACACTAAGACAGCTGATTCCAGAAACGCCTCCTGACTCCACGGGTCACCCGCTGCTCTGTTTGTTGTGACAGCAGAGAGCTCCATAAGTCATGTTTCATCGCATGTGTGCGTGTGTGTGTCTGTGTATGCCTGTGCATGCCTGTGCATGTGTGTAGGTGGGTCTGATTTATAAAAAGATGGTGTTTCATGCGTTCCTTTTCCCCTTTTTGTCGCTTTACATTAGCCAGTTAAACATTCCTCAGCTGGTCTTATCTGCCAATGAGTCTGTTCTCCCACCGAAATACTTGACATTCTCAGACAGACCTTCCTTCTTCGAATTATGGAGGGTAGACTGATTAATGGCAGCCCACAGCAAACAGACTGCCATGTGAAATATGATGGTTATGTCATCCAGTGATATTTTTGGTTATTTAATGTCTCTAGAAAAAAAAAAAGAAAAAGAAAATATTTTTCTATTGGTGCCATGTGGCTAAACAAATGTGCACCAAGGTTCTAAAATGTAATGAAAATTGCATATTTGTGTATTTTTTTTTTAATGTTTTCATTCTCTTATTGACATAATTTGTGCGATGTAACTGAAACTAGTTGTCAGATTCCCCTTTAAGGCTTTTACCAGCTTTGTTTTCTGCAGTTTCTCAGTCATAAAGTCATTATGTTGTTATCTTTTCCTTTTTGTTCACAGTCTGCTGAGTTACGGATTGTAGGATGGCGATTGCTCGTACTGTCACACTGACGTCTCATGCCTCTTGCGATGCAGTCATATAATAGAGGCATTATAAATCAGCCCACATACTTCACATACCACTAGGATGTGGTGGAGTGCTGGCAAAATGCTGGCTTCATTTCTTATGTATCACCATTTTAATACTTGTGACGGAGGACTCCTACATTCAGATGACCTCTCACTCTGCACTCATGTGACAAAGTGTCATCAGACAGACAAAAGCATGAATCCAAGTACGAATGCCATTCATTGGTATTATAGTTCCATTATACAATATAAAACACATTACTCGTAAGCAAATGTATTAGGATAAATTTTATTAAAATGTTACTGAAAACAGCTGTTCACATGAGTTAAGTGGTGCATTAGAGCAACAATGCAACAAGGATATTTTCATTGAATCTGTTTTGCTGATTTATTTTGAGTTGTCAATTTAATGCAAGTAATTTTAATGTGGGCTTTTGTTGATGACATTTTGAATTAAGTGACATTTCATTTTTGCAAATGAAACAAGAAATGTGAACAGACCTTTTCTAGCAGCAATATGAGCATGAATTAAAAGCCTTTTTTGTCACGGTTTCCCTTTATTTAGTTGCACTGTGATGTTATGGCAACTGTTGATTCAGAAATCTATAAATACCACGTACTTCAGTATAAAGACTCCATCAACAAGGCCAAACAAAGCTTCTCCTCTGGTATTATCAGTTCTTATGAGGGTAATGCAAGGACTCTGTTTTCAGTTCTCAACAAACTAATTCAACCCCCCAATGCTTTACCACCGCACTTCTATTCCTCTGAAACCTGCAACTCCTTGATGCTGTTCTGGACTACGAAAATCAATAACTTCCACCAGCAACTCAGATCAAATGTTGTATGTATGCCTTCTACAGAACCTTTTCTCCTTTTTGAGACGTTTTCCACTTTTCATCTTCCTGATTTATCCGATATTTCCGAGTTCATATGTAAATCAAAGCCTGCCACATGTCATCTTGACCCCATGCCCACGGGGCTTGTGAAATCCTGCCTCTCTTCTTTACTCCCACTCATCTCTGCTATCATTCACTCTTCTCTCACCACCGGTATCGTTCCCTCCTTATTCAAGACTGATCTAGTCTCTCCTATACTGAAAAAACCTTCTTTAGATCCTAACAACTTTAACAACCTCCATCCGATTTCCAATTTACCCTTCATTTCTAAGATACTCGAAAAAGTGGTTGCAGCTCAACTTCATTTACACCTGGTTAATAATAATATCTATGAGAAATTTCAATCTGGTTTTCGCTCATGTCACAGTACAGAAACTGCTTTACTTAAAGTCACTAACGATCTTCTGATCGGAGCTGACTCTGGTCTTCTCACCATTCTCGTCCTTTTAGATCTGAGTTCAGCCTTCGACACCATTTCTCACTCTGTACTTCTAAGCAGACTTTCCTTTCTCGGCATCTCTGACACACCCCTCGCCTGGTTTCAATCATATCTCCTCGACCGTTCCCAGTTTATTCAACTAAGATCATTCCGCTCTCGTCTATTCACCGTCACCTCTGGTGTACCTCAAGGCTCAGTTTTAGGCCCTCTTCTCTTCATAATATACATCCTCCCTCTAGGTACCATTTTCTGCAAATTTGATCTTCAGTTTCGCTGTTTTGCTGATGACACCCAGTTATATCTCTCTTGCAAACCTGATTCCTCCCTCCCACCTTCCTCCCTTTCAAAATGTCTATCCGAGTTAAAATCCTGGTTTACCTCTAATTTTCTAAAGCTCAATGAGGATAAAACTGAGATCCTCCTTATTGGCACCAAATCCAACCTTCTGAAGGCGAACCATTTCTTACTCGATAACTCCACAGTTTTCCCTTCTCCTCAGGTTAAGAGCCTTGGTGTCATCCTAGACAGTTCACTTTCCTATAAATCTCACATCAATAATCTCACCCGTTCTGCCTACTCCCATCTACGCAACATTAACAGATTGCTTCCTTCTCTTTCCACCCAGTCTACGTCCATTGTTGTCCACAGTCTTGTTACCTCCCGTATTGACTACTGCAATTCTCTTCTCCATGGTCTCCCCCATAAATCCCTCCATAAGCTTCAACTGGTTCAGAACTCTGCTGCTCGCATTATCACCAGAACCCCCTCCTACCAGCACATCACCCCTGTTCTTCAGGAACTTCACTGGCTCCCTGTGAAATTCCGGATAATTTTCAAACTTCTTCTGCTCACCTTCAAGGCCATTCATAACCTCGCTCCTCCTTACCTTTCTGACCTGTTAACCACTACCTGTTCTGCCCGTTCACTTCGATCTTCTTCTTCTATCCAGCTTGCTGTGCCTTCCTTCTGCCTCACCACCATGGGAAGCAGAGCTTTCAGCTGATCTGCTCCCAGGCTGTGGAACTCTCTGCCCCCAGAAATAAGAAACAATGGTTCTCTATCTTGTGCTTTTGTTTTATTGTTCTTATTCTGCCATTATTTTACTAAGTGTTTTATCCTATTGTAAAGTGTCCTTGGGTGACTTGAAAGGCGCTCATAAATAAAATGTATTATTATTATTATTATTATTATTATGGCAGTTTGTGTTTTCATCCAAGTTTTCCTAAAGCAAACCGATTAATTTTGATCCCTAAAACTAAGTAAAGCAAAATGAAACTAAAGGGTTGGAAACCAAGCAGCCTGGGCACCAGTACCAGCTGTGACCTATTCCTCTACCACCCCTACTGGACATAAACAAGAAACACTTCTAAATGTCAAAGAAGCTAAAGGACACTGGGTGCATATCTCAGAGGCAACAGTGACACTGACACAATGGCATGGTAATTTGATATTCTCATAATAAGTCACATCAGGTCCAATCGTTTTTACTTATACACATTTAAAAACAACAGGGGCTGACCCAGAGCACTTTCCAAATGTATACAAAACCTAAAAAGGAAAACAGCTGAAAGGGGAAAAAAGAAAAAAAAGAAAATTGACATAAAACTGGAACAGATACGCAGTAAAAATATAATGTATTATGGCACTTGCTGTGGCAGAGCTCCTTTGCCTTTTTGTGCTTTTAACCCTGTCTGTTTTGTATGCTGATTAGTATGTTCCACATTTTGATTTCCATCATGGATCCTTCGACTTTGTTCAGCTTTCCACCATCGCAGATTGGACTGGTGTTCCAGTCAGGCTCCAGCGCTAATTACAGCAGCTGGCTTAAAAGGGCTGTGATTTAGAGAGAGCAGTCTGCCCCGTGTCTCATTCTTGTTTGTTGCTAGTAGTAGTTGTTGCTTGTTGCCTGGCGCGTTGGTTCAAATTAAATGCACCTTTGTGGGCTTTGTGCTCCACATGACACGTAACACATTTGCTTAGTTGATTTCTGGTTCTGTTTGAGAGACTGGCCTCAAAATGCAGACCTGAGTCGCATATCTTTCACATCGCACACAGATTCCACTCTGTACACAGAGATTAGGTTTAACAGTGTTATAGCCGTTGTCTTTTTGCTTTGTTAGAACACATAGTAAGGAGCACATGATTAATTATATTCTTCTGAATGGTCAACTGTTGGAGGGGACTTTATGTGGGATGGCAGACTCTTCCAGAGCCTGTGCACATTAACAGAGAACGGTTTCTCAGTTATTGGGGGAACTGATGTGAATTATTGGGAGAATGACCTCAGTGATCTGCAGGCAAAATATCATTTATTATAGTCATGTGAAAAAGAGCTTACACATGACTCTATGTGAAAAACTAAGCACAGACCAGTAGCTTCAGTAGCTTGTAGAAGCAAATTTGGCTGCAATAACTTGAAGAAGTCATTTTTCCTATGACTTCATCAGTCTCTAATCTGATATACAAAGGCGATCATAGTCAATTCATTGACTGCAAGGCACCCAGGTCCAAATCAGCTCCCCTCCACCACCATGCTTAACAGTTAGTATGAAGTATTTGTGCTGATATGTTGAGTTTAGTTTTAACTAACCTGTTTTGTCATTAACATGGTAACATGAGAACTGAGGAGTCTGAGATGTAGGTTTGGGGTTTTTTAGTTTCTTTAAGCATTGCACATCCTTGCACAGTAAGGGGAATTTGCTGGGATGCTCACTCATGGGAAAATTGCACCATTGTGTTAACATATACCATCAAACTGCCAAAACCTCTGCTTTTATAACATATATATCAAGTGCAATTCGTTAGCAGCACCTGAGTTACATGCTTAATTCCTATGGAAGTGTGTACTTTTTCATAGAACTGCATATAGTCCTGTGGAAACCTTTTTGTATCACATGAACATCGATGATAAAATTGATATGATGTGGAGTGAGTGAATGCCTGGAAGTTTAAAAACGAATATTAGTTGTTTAAAATCTACTCTATATTACACTGTTAGCTAATAAATCTTGAGGAAAGGAGTAGAATTTAATGGCTATGTTTTGAAGTATTTGCAGTCGCCAAAGAGTGCAGCAATATACAGGGAGTTGCAGTATTTCATTCAATGGCAGCAGGTTAGTTGACTTATATATGATACCAAGAGGGAACTTAGATTCACAGCCCCAAATGCCATGCCTTGATGAAATTGCGATGAAATCACTGTACATAACAGAAGAATATAAAAACTTTGATTTTGACCTTGCAGCCATTCCCAAGTATGAAGGTGTTATGTGGCAGAGAATGAGAGCTCAGTGCAGTTCCTTCAATGCATGAATCATTCTCAAATGTAGATGGTCCAAGATGGATAAAGTTTTCTTTCAGTGAAAAATTTCTTTTGTACTTACAGAATTTGATGTTCAGCTTGCTTGTGGTTTGCTTTGATTCATGGTATTTGGGCTTGCTTTGATTTACTTGTTCAATTTGTTCAAAAGATAAATAGGCCTTTATAAGGTCATATTAATCCAATCTAAAGAAGAAATTAAGGGTGTGATTTGAGGAACACCTTGTTGTTCCATTGCTCATGGAGACCTACTTTTTAGATGTGGGGGGTTTAACAGCTTCACCATCACTGCTCACATCCTCTCTCCCTCCTGCTTTCCCTGTTCTGATATAAGGTTCACAGGCCATATGTCCTGGTTTCGCTTCCTGCACAAACACACAGACTCACACTTGACATGTACGACACACACACAATTCACTCACACACTCGCACGCATGCACGCATGCATACATATCACCCACAGGTCTCCAGAATACTTCACCAGATGGTGCTGAGGAACACGATGGATTTTCACTCCGCAGACTGCTCACTCACTCTGACTTCCATGTTTTCTAGCACATTTGTGAGCTATTTCATAATAGCAGATTCAAATGAAAGGGTGAAATGGAAGAGGGAAGATTAATAACAAAGAAAACATTATGGAAATATACTTAAAATATTTATCTAAAAGTAAAATGTAAGAAATTTGCACTCAAGTTCTACAATGGCAGATTAATGGTTACTTTGGACATACAATATTTTATATGTTGTACAAAAATATATTGTGCATTTCTTTTACACAGTGACAATAGATATAATGTAATGGCTCAATCCCACGACAATTAAAATAGGCAATCTTTTCAAGACTAGGAAGAAAGGATGGTTGCCTGGTAATTACACAAAATTCTTTGGGAACCAAATATAAATGAGGTTGAATGTGAAGGAGATAAACATCACAATTAAATTTATAAATGAATGTGTTAACTGGAAAACACACATTACTTTGTTTAGATTGTTCATCTTGGAAATGTCATTTGCATCTGCAAAGAGCGAGAAAACACCAGGAAAGAAAATTTGCACACTACTCAGAAATAATGTCACAGCGGAGTGCAGCTGCTGTTGTGTTTGTCTAATTAAATAATTTAACAGATTAAAAGAAATTCTGAACTGTTTAGATCACATTATTTGGTTGAGTATCTTCAATTTTTAGACACTTTGCTGCTTTTTATGCTGTAAGAAAACCTGCACAAGCTCAAGAAAAATTGGACGATGCATTGGATTCATATGAGCCTGTTTATATTAAGCAAAAGGTCTAAAATATCTATATATCTTCAAGAAATACATTAAAGAAAGAAAGAAAGAAAGAAAGAAAGAAAGAAAGAAAGAAAGAAAGAAAGACTTGAATATTTGTGTGATGTAAGATGGAATTCAACAAAATCATTGTGGGAATCTGCTCTTTCGCTCACTCTGCTTCCATTTACTGCTCAGGATCCATTTTTAAGCTGCCCTCTGCATTTCCAGCAATGTGTACTGTATTACTTATATCACATGTTTGTATGCATGGACAACCTCTCTGGTGTTCCTGCTACTATAAGAGGGTTTTTTTAAGCATTTGAGCTGGAAATCAAAATTAAAGTGGGGAAAAGAGTGGGTTTAGCATTTTTATGTTATGCTATGTATATGAAAACATTGTATTTATAAGAACTGTGTAAAAGTACAGTATATTCACAGTAGACTGAAATGTTATATTTCCATATAAATATAGAAAGGAAAAAAATAAATAAAAAGCATTGCAGTATTGCAACACTGCTCAACGGCACCATTGGTGTCAACAAACAAAAAACTGTGCTTTAATATGCATTGATGGGCACAGGAATGAATCAGCTATCTGTTTATCATGGCCTAACACTAATTAAGTTTTTATTTTTTTTATACTTATGTAAGTTTATTAAATGTTGCCAGCTTTTGAAAGTCCAGCCTCAAATTATGTTTATTGTGCCGGTTCCTATCAAAGGATCAAATGAAAACCTGAATGTCCTTTTGAGACATTAGCGGTTTTCCTTTTGCACCGAAGATATTTAGTCTGTATTCTGGTTGAACTGATGATGAACAACATCTATCATTCAAATTCATAGCTTGCTTGGCAATTTTTCAGCACTTCCACTGCTCAACATTCACACAGGCTCTGCCATCTGGGCACTCCGTGAGCTCTCTACAATTCAGCTTGAGGGAAGCTTTTCTCTCCTCTAACAAGAAGCAGCTTTTCACAATTTAACAAGAAGCAATCTTTATATAAGTTGTGTCTCAAAGCCACTGTGTATGCACAACACAAAACGCCAGTGTCGGTGGCTGGTGCCACTGTCCAAGAGAAGATAAACATGTGATAGAAAAGCCCCTGCAGACGCTCTGCATCTCTGAACACAGCATTGTTCATTTAAACTGTATACAAAGGAAACGTATTGTAGCACAGCCAGATGGGTACATGTAAATGATGGTACTGTACGTTGGACTACAATCGTGGTACACATTCAACATGATTCTTAGGAATATATTGTACTTACTGAAGTAAAATATCACTTGCACCCTGAAAACACTTTTTCTCTTTTTTTCTGTCCTGCACGCATGGAAGTGCAAGAATCCCGAGTCTGAGATTCAGATGTGTATGAACATACACAGATGGCCTGAGGTTAAATCCCTTTTTAATACTGAATGGTAATGAAAATATGCTGTGTGTTGTAAAAGAGCTCACTTTAGGCGAGAAACCCACAAAGAATTTTCATTAACTTTCATCTCATAGTTTGTTTTGGTTTTAAGCCATAGTCACTGCAGGGGTCAGTCTCTTCGCTCAGCTTCCAGCTGCAGCATACAGCTATGTTCAGCAAACAAGCTGATTAACCCCACTGCGTGCTCAGCACTGAGCCTCAGACATGAAAAACCTGGTGACAACCTAATGAACACAGCAAAAAAAATAGCTGCTGAAGAGCCACATTTTTTGGAAATCACAGAGTAAGAACAAAGCTCAAAGGAGATAAATACAGCTGGACACAAATACTATAGCTGACAAATGTCAATGTGCTTTGTGTCTGCTGTGTGTGTAAATAGGGTACCGTTTCCTTAAAACAAACCTATCCTGCTTTTCCTCATTCTCTGCCATATGGTGTTACAACGATGGATTCTTGTATTAAACCTTTCCTACATTTCAAATAATGAAGTCATCCAAGTAATCCCTGTTAGCCCAAAGTTCAGACTTCAGATTTCGCTAAACTTCTAGCTTGAACATTTTGTTTGCAAGAGGCAGCCAATTAGAAACCAGCTCAGAGGGAGAAGAGCTGAAATAATCTGTTTCAGTGAGTGGGTTTACTGCAAAGCTGCACTAAAGGCCAGTTTAGGATTTTTTTTTTTTTTTAAGTTATTTAAAGCCAGTTCCTCAAGTTTCAGTTTTGTTGTATTTTTTGTATTTATATGTTTGTTATATTTCAGGACTGCAAGTCTGTAATCTTGTTCAGTTTTTTTCTCAAATGATGTAAGATTTTCTAAACTGTAATGATTGCGATGTTGTTTATTCTTAGAGTTCAAAGTAGGCAGTATGCAGGCACAGATGTAAAGTTTTCTCACAGAGTAGGCAGCAGACTGTAGCAGGTATAGAGGTATGTAGCAGTTATAAAGATGAAAAAATATATATCTGTGTGTCTTAAATTGCAGAGGCAAAGCAAGAGACGAGCAGGAGAGACATAGTTGTAGTAGAATAGTGAATTCACTGCACACCAGGACGGTTGATTGTGAGAGCACAGCATCCTCAGCACGTTTACATTTGTTTTGCAATTTTTAATTTGCTCAAGCTAGCTTCACAAACTGAAATAAACTCTATTTAGTTTCAAAAAAACATGAAGGGCACGTCTCAAAGTCTGGCTTACGCAAGCCCAGCTGCACAGTATCACTGTGTTTAAAATTACTTTTATGACGAATGACACAGATTTAAATGCATGTGAATTGATATTTATTGATTATTACAATGCAAAAACTTCTCTTGTATAGTGTTAATTCTCTCTACTAGTTAGTAAATTTGTTTAATTTAGTGCAGCCATTTTGCAACAAATGCAATTAAGAAAATATAATAATAAAAAATAAGAAGAAGAAGGAATAGTGATTTTTTTTGTTATAAATTAATATGGCTAGTTTTCTTATTAGAAAGTGTTATGATAAGATCAAATTCAGCTCAGCATCACAGTCAGAAAAGAAAAACGTCACTTTGGAGAGAAACTAAAGGAATGACAAATTTTCTTTTCTGAACAGAAACTTTTTGGGGTGTTACTTGGATGTAAAAAAAAAAAAAATCTTCTCTTTGAATTAATGCTGGGTGTAGGTGGTTGTGGGCCCGTGTTGCACCAAAACAGAGTTAACAGTGAGTTTTCTGCTTCTTTCCCATTCATTATTTCCCCTGCACCGGCATTGGAGGAAGAAAGGCTATGCTCTCTTTTTGTGTTCATTTTCCTTAGGTCATCAACAATGTCAATTCACAAGCTTTTAAATCTGTGTCAATCATCATATCTGCATAGATATTATGCTGCATTTACATAAAGGGTCCATAATAGCAAGAGGAAAAAAGTTAATGTCTGACTGGATAGCATTCCTGCAAAACACTATTTCCAGCACCTGCTACAGCATAGAGCCCACTTTAGGCAATAATTGCATATTGGTTGTGAAGGGGAAGGAAGTGGCACGCTGTGAATCGCCACCTTTAAAGAGGTTGACAGAGCAATCTTCCCTGAAATGCATTGGAGGATCGCTAGAGCACGCTCAGAAAGGGAGAGAAGAGGAATACAGAGACAGATAGAAAGAAAATAGGTGAACAGCTTGTGAATGTTGTAGATTATTTGTGTTTTTCTCAAGGCATTAGAACCCTGTTCATATTGCACTTTCAAGTTACAGTTGCTGCTAATAATTTTACTAGCACATGAAAAACAAAACAAAAAACATGATGCACACTGTATTTGTGAATTTTGGGGGAGGGTTGCTGCAAAAATGGGATATGGGATTTATCCAACTCCATCGCTCAGAATGTGAAGATGTCAGAGTTTCAAAAAGAAAGCGTGCTGTCTCCAACTGTACAAAGCAGAAAAGTTCACCTTTAGAGCAAACAGAGTTTGGAGTTTCCACAGACAGCTGATCAGAACAGAAAGCTTTAGTTTAAAGCATCACAGACTTGCTGACTTCAACATGAACTTTGAGTGCACAATGTTTTGCCAATAACTATTTTTGTTGTTTCTGGTCTGAATGAAAATGAAGATGGAACTCTCACTTTAAACCATTCAAGCAGTCATTTATGAAATTTTACCACTTGAGGATGAGATGAGCTTGCTGGACACCTTGTTTCCATGGGCCTCCTCTGAAGTCAGAGTCTATAAATTATCTTTCACTGACACTTTCTCACTTTATTAAATTGATTGGAGAAGGGCGATTTTACCAGAAACTGTATGCAAAACACAAATGTTGTCTGAAAACTGGAGCCAGTGTAGAAGTATCATGTTTAACAGCCATCAGGAGGAGACACCTCTGGCTGCAAAAAGAAGTAGATTGTATGATTGTCTATGAGATACTTCCCACTCACTAAGGTCTCGGTCAAATGTCATTTTCAAAGTAATTACTGCACCTTTAGCTTGCAGTGATGCCACTGGGAACATATGGAAATGCATTTTTTCAGGAAACAACAAATTCATTTGATGAAAAACCTTCTAAATTTGGACCACAATCTTAAACAAAGCAAATTGTTTAACAACCAGCCAGCAAGCCGTAGTCTCTTTGATTGAACACTTTTAAGTCAGTATATACTCTAAGTCCACAGACTCAGAGAAAGCTTCTTCAAAATATTCTGATACGATGCAGCATAACCTTCTAAGCAACAAAACAAATACTCAAGGTTCTTCTTCCTCATGTTATTGGTCTATTCCAGACATTACTGTTTTTTTATGACTACTGTATATTACTTTATTGCAGCAGTGATGCTCAAACAGCTGCCATATCACTGTGTGACAAAGTGGGTGAGAAGACCATTTGTCTATATTCTTAGTTAACATTCTTGTTTTGATTTAACCATATTTTATATGTAGTCTGCAATAGGCAAACATCTACTATCCCGGGTTTGTTTATGTTTTGCACTTTTACAGATTATATAATATAGCATCTTGGTTTAAATCAATCCCTACAAGTTTGTTAAGTTAACATGTTCTTTATTTCAACTGTTAATTTGTATTGTTTAGAACTTACCTTACCTACCTGTCTCCCAGAAACAAAAGGAGGAAATGTAGTTTTACTTCCTGCTTTATAGCTTCTGGGTTCATCTGAGGTCACAGGAAGAGACCAAGTGCAGAAGGAGAAGAACTCTTATAATTTAATAAAGTTGAGTTTAGAGGGTTTATGAAGAAATAGATTTATTGTTGTAATATGTATTGATTACACCACAGAGTTTATGTTGCCAGTAAAGAGGAGTAGTAGAGGTTTGAATATAATCATGTTCATCTTACCAACCTACTGAATGAAATAGTCCAGAGGAGAAATTGTTTGGTTAAGGGGACTATTTAAGCTGAAGAACTCAGGTGTTTGAGGAAAAAAAGAGGTTCCGGTCAGTGGAGCTGTGTGCAGTTTGACTTTAATTTCCGTTGATTTAAGTTGAGTTATGTTTATTTGAACTGAGTTAATTTGGAGTTGCGTTTCTTTATTTCTTTGTAAATATTGTTTGGGTCACAAAATGGTGAATAAATCACTTGCTACACTGGACAGCATCAGTCTCCTGCACTTCTTTGACCGCTTAAGTCAAGTCCTACCACACACTGAATCTTTAAAAGCAGATGTTAGATTCTGTGGTTAGCAGGGGGTTTCAGGAAAGCTATTTTAATGAGATGTTCAGTTAATAATTTAATTTTTTACTCGATGACCTCCTGGCAACACTTTCAAAACTCCCACAGCTTGTGGGTGAGTCACGACTTGAAAGAAAAAATCCTTAGCATTAACTTCAGCTCTGCGGGAAATGAGATGGGACTAATCTCATGTCTCCAGTTTACCTTAAATTACCTCCATATGGAAAACGGTAAAAGAGATTTTGTTTTTGTTTGTCTAAATGTTTTTTTAATTTCCTAGCGTGACTTGCACTCTCTGAAAATAATTGTAGAAGGGTAATTGTACCTGTAAGGATTCAGGAACTAGTCCCTCAGGTAACCCTCTAACGTATTGTGATTGTACTGTTTAGGGAGTGAAACTTATTTGTGGTTTGTAAAAAACTTTAAGCTCTCTGGTGATAATTTTGTAATGGAAAAAAATCAATCATGTTTTTAAATGTGTAAAATGAGGTTTGCATTTGATTTATTTTGTATATTATAATCACTAGTCATTCATACGTCTCAAGGGGGACTGACATTTATATAGCATATTTATAGCCACACTGATGACTCAGAGCTTTAGCTGTTTAACATTGCCAGCAGTGCCTAACTTACCAGTTACTCTAAAATGCAAATCTTTGGACTGTTTGAAAGAGGCCCCACAAAGTTTTGACTTTTTTGCTGTGAGTTAAGCGTGCTAACTGAGTAAATCTCAAAAAAAAATGGTGCTAACATGTTCCTCCTGCTGCTCGGAAACATCTTATTGTTCCTCAAGGATGTACACATAATTACTTTGAGGTTCACTCGTAAGTCCTATGCGCTACGTTCATTTGCACTGCTCTTGGAACTAAAAGTTTATTGTATTGTGACTTTAAAGGTGGAATTAGCATAACAATGAACCGTTTATGATAAAGTGAGGTGTATTGCCAATAGAAAACACATTATTCACAAAAAACTGCAGGGCAACCAGGAATGATCAAAGTGTTGTGAGAAAAAGATCAGAAGAAATCGTGAAAGAGAGACAGGCCGGGGGGATTTTTTTAACAGCAACTGCATTTGTGATTGATTTTCATTTCACGTTCCATCTCACACTCTCTTCTTGCAGGACTTTTGAAAGAGATTTTGGTTTACCCACAGTTTGATGACAGTCGTCACTGTCCCTGACTGTCACAGAATAAAGACCAGCTTCCATATAAAGAAGTCCTCGTTTCACCCAAGCTTTCTTTTCTATTTTCTTTTTCAAGCGGTGAGCATTTATGATGCATTTTATGGCTTCTATACACTTATTCATTTATGAGAAGTTTTACTGCAGCACCACTTTTAGCTTTATGCAAGTCAACTCTTTCTGCAAGGCACTGGTCATTAAGTCACCAAATTAGTCCATGTGGAAGAGAGAGAAGAAAAGTTCAGAGCCTCTGCTCAGAGTGCAGTGACCTTTGAACCTTGGCCATTGCACACTTGAGTGAGTGTGACTGTGTGTGACAGCGCGGGGTTAACCAGAGAATGCATGAAGTCTGCTGGTACCTTGGATAATTGAGCCATTTGTTGCAAGGTCACTGCAGAGCATATGCCCCTCCCACCAAAAAAAACAACCATGTGTTATTTGTAGCCATGACCAAAGCAACCAAGCCAGGGTTTGATGGCATGTGTACAAAAATGATTTGTTTAAGTTATTTTTCATCTTTGACACAGAGTAAAAAAATTTTTGGAACAACACAGATGTTTTATATTTGTAGTGAAAGATTTATTGTCAACTTAGAATTATCATTTGGCCTAACATGCATACCTTTGACCGCAGGCCCAGGACCGTCTGGCTGTGAGACAACAGTGCTAACCACTGTGACACCACGAATGCTTTTCATTCAATTTTAATAAATGAGGAAACAGTAAAACCTCAAAATTCAGGAGTAAAATTCCTATTTTACCTTACTCTGTTTTGTATTTGATGACATATAGACTCTCCACTGTTTTCTGGAAGAAAACCCACTATAGCTAGATATATATTTATTATAAGAAATATATATAGGAAATGTTACTTTTACAAATACACTTACCTACAGTTTGTTGTAGAAATCAAATAATCCCTTTTAATCTTATCAAAATGGGCACATTTGTAGTCACACAACCTTAAAAATGTGTTTTGTTTTGTTTTTTAGTGTCCTGTCCTTACATTGCAGGACTGATCTCTAGGCCTCTGTGACCGACATCCTAGTCACAGTTTTCATATTCCTGTGTCACACCCCTCTCCACTTTAGATTCATCTATTTAAAGATGTGTTCTGCAGTTATGTAAAAGATCAGACAAACAGGAAAGTGTAAAGAGGAAAGCCTAGAGAAGCTTTGCTGTAATTGTCTTTATGGCGTCTGCAAACATAAACTGCATTTTGAACAACCACTGTTAGGGTCATAAAATCCCACAGCGCAGCTCCTCTCTAAATACAGAAGGAAACTCTGAGTGAAAGTCAACAAATCCAAGGCAAACTTTGTTTAATTTCTTTAATTTCACAAAATCCTTTTTAATTAAGCTTTTTTTCCCCCAATTGACAGTCACAAACAAACAAACTGCGCTGTCTGTTTGCATTTACTTACAAAGGAATACAGTTTGCGCACAGATTTGGGCGTAAAGTGCCCATTGCACAAACCTGGCTCGTGTATTTGTCCGACTCGCAACTGCTCTCCAAGACTGCACCTAATGGCATTGAAGAAAGCTGCAGGAAACACCCAACAACGCGGTTTTCTGTTAAAACTGTTCAGTTTTGCTGCTGTAGAGCCTCTGTGCTTCATTAGGTTTCCCCTTTTTGTAAACATCCTCAATCGCTGGAGCGAGTATTTCTCCGATATCTGCAACGTGGAGTTCCCTCACCAGCCAATCCACAGTGCCCCGCCCGTCCCAGGACCTGTCCCGCCAATCACCATCAAGGAAGTGGAAACAGCCGTTAAAAATATGAAGAATGGCAAAGCGACCGGACCAGACGACATACCAGCCGAAGTCTGGAAGCTGCTCGGGCGCCAAGGCGCCTTAGTCCTCGCCAGCCTGTTCAATAGCATCATCAGAGACGGGACCGTCCCAGCAGCCTGGTCAACCAGCATAACGGTGCCCATCTGGAAAGGGAAAGGCGATGTGGCTGAATGCTCCAACTACCGCCCGATCCGACTCCTAAGCCATACCATGAAGGTTTTCGAACGGATCATCGACGCCAGGATGCGAGAAATCGTCAACTTAACGCCCAACCAATGTGGCTTCATCAGGGGGCGTGGCACGACGGACGCCATCCATGCTGCCCGCCTGCTTTTGGAGAAGCACCGAGAGAAGTCCAAGACCATCCACATGGCCTTCCTCGACTTGGAAAAGGCGTTTGACCGTGTCCCACACGACCTCATCTGGCACTCCCTGTGATCACATGGAGTTCCTGAAGCCTGCGTCAACTGGACAAAGCTCCTCTACCGACAAGTCACCAGCGTGGTCAGAAGCCCAGTGGGAACATCGCCGCCCTTTAACATCAATGTGGGCGTCCACCAAGGCTCGGCACTCTCCCCGCTGCTCTTCATCCTTTGCATGGACACTGCGACGGCGGATCTCCAGTCACCCCATCCCTGGACACTTCTCTACGCCGACGATGTCTTCCTGGCCGATGAATCGCGAATAGAACTGCAATACCAAACGCAGCAGTGGAAGACTCGCCTAGCTGACTTCGGCCTGAGGCTCAACACCAACAAGACCGAATACTTAGAGGCTGGCCCCCAGACCGACGGCACGATCAGCGTCGATGGAGAAGATCTGGCGAAAGTACCTCATTTCAAATACCTCGGATCGATGATCAGCAATGACGGCGATATCCTACTAGATGTACGAGCCAGGATCAACGCAGCGTGGATGAAATGGCGCCAAGTCACCGGCGTCCTGTGTGACCGAAGAATCCCCAATCGCCTCAAGTCAAAGATCTACAAGAGTGTAGTGCGCCCCGTCGCCCTCTATGGATCCGAGTGCTGGCCAGCCACCGCAAAGCACGAACAAGCCCTTCACACGATGGAAATGCGGATGCTGCGATGGTGCCTAGGCCTGACACGATGGGACCACGTCATGAACACCGACGTTAGAAAGAGGATGGGAATCGCGCCAATCACAGATTAGATGCAAGAAGCGAGGCTGCGGTGGTACTGACATGTGGTACGGAGCGATGGGAACTCAGTAGTGAGAACAGCACTGCGGCTCAGCCCCCAAGGACGTCGACCTAGAGGCAGACCAAAGCGGAGATGGATGGACCGAATCAAGGACGACGTGAAGAAGATCGAAGCCGATCTGACCGACGCCCTTGACCGACCCAAGTGGAGACGACTTTGCAGAAAAGCGGACCCTGCAACCGAGCGGGAAAAACGCTAGGAGGAAGAAAAAGTAAACATGATGGTATTCTAACCACCACTGAAATAAATATCAAATATCAAAAGTAAGCGTTTGAAATTAACATTTTACATTTCCACCATTTTTTTTTACGCAGCCTCTTAATTTGAAGTCTTCTTTTGTGTTTCCTGGCATGACTGCAAAAAGAGGAAACAAATAGGCATTTCATTACTCAGGGCTGCATTGGATTCAGCTACTTGTTAACATAAACACTACAGCAATGACACTTCTGAGACCACATTGCTCCGAGCTCTCCTTAAGGAATGGGTAGACACTATGGAGTTTAATTTGAATGCCTCCTGTTCCATCTGCAGGGAGAAAACTGCCATTCTAGAGGAATGCAATCTCAAGCAGCATGACTCCACTAAATATGCAGTGAAGAAACGATGGAATGACTTCAATGTCTTCAGTATATTTGAGTCATTTATTCTATTTTCTACTCATATTTTGTACATAAAAAAAACATTTATTATTAAATGAATCATTTAATAACCGTCTTTAGCTCACCGAGTGCTCGGCGGTCATATTTAGAGCTAACGCCTCAGAATTCAGAACTGAGGAGGGGAAAAAAAGGATGGCTGTTGCTGTGGTAGTGGTTATGTAACAGAAGCACAACCAGATGATATTTTTAAACCCAGTCCTGTGCAGAGGTAGAGAAACAAACATCACACAGCTCACCCACCTCTATTGTCTCCTTCATCATATTTGTCATTAATGATGCACAAACTGTATGAGCTGTTTTACAGTGTTCGCAAGTCGATTTCCATGTCCCAGATTTCAGGAAATAACATGTAGGTACGTATTCCTGTTGTTTTGGAATAAATTAAGAATGAGGAGTTATGAATTTACAATGAAACGGAAACTGCAGTAATATCATCACCTCAGAGCAGCCAAGGTCCTTTTGGCAGGTTGGTGAAGACGGCGGTTAAATTAATTTATTCATTTTGATTAGCACCCTCCTTCTTTATATAATTAAATTGATTGGCTTCGTCATTTAGTTGTTTTGTTTAATTATTTGTTAGCATCATCCCAAATAGTCACAATAAGGCATAACAAACACAACATTAGAGATGACTTTATAAGGAAGCATTGCATGGTGCTCTTAGCTGCTATTATGCTAGCATGCTAACATGCTTCCAGTGGCAATGTTAAACACCTCTAATGTTTATCATGGTAATTACTCACATTTAATGTCACCACACCATTGTTTTCCATTTAAAGCTTCAAAAGGTCATGGTTTGGAATGAAATTCCCCCTAGTTTTCAATGAATCAAAGATTTTAGCCTGCTGGCAATTAGGGGATCAACAGAGTTATTACAGCTTGTGCATTTTCTGGAAACAATAAACATCAACAGAATAATATTTGGTGCTAATGTATATTTCCAGTCTGTGTTTACTGAATCACTCGAGCTGCTAATTATAAGCATCATTCAGACCTTACAAATTGATATCCATGTTAAGCTCTTCTGTACTAACATCACCTGTCGTGTCAGATTTCTTGTCTATTGTGGGATTTTTCAGGGCCTTTAATTCTTACAAAGTGGATCTGGTAATCAGAGCCAAACTGCTTGTGTTTCTAGGTCAACTGTGAAGCATTGTTGAAGAAGCTATGTTCAGATAGCAGCCATCATTCTGGAGAATTTGATGAAAATTATATACTAATATGGAAATATCTAAAAAAAAAAAAAAAAAAAAAGTAACAAAAGAAAAAACTTCCGAATGCATTTTGTTTTTCTTATTTAAAATAACCCCTAAACTACAAACACTAAAGGTTTTTTTTGAATGCCTGTGACAAAATGGTATAAGGACTGATTTATGTACCTGACAACCTTAATAACTGTGTGAATTTGAGGTAATGCTGACAGTGACAAAGAAGGAAACAGCCTGCAGGCAAAGGGAAAAAACAAGGAAAAACCTTTTCTTTTATGCAGGGTACACAGAGCTGGGAAGTTTATTGTGCCACTTCTAAACACACACACACACAGACCCACACAGACACACACACACCCTTAGATAGTCTCTGGAGACATAAATATTTCAGAGAGTTGTTGTTAGTTTCAGTCTGCTGGGCTGGACAAGCCCGTAGCAAAGGAGCATAAACCAGAGTAGATGCACACGAGTTCATGACCCATATAGATGAAATAAAGTCAATAAAAGCAATCTGGCTTAATGGTTTTATGTTTTCTTGCATCAAAGGGAAGTCTTTTGGTGTAATGTTAAAATTTAGAAAATAAACACGAAAGCTTAATATATCAGGACAGGTTGGTTTCTTTGCGTGCCAACTTTTCCTTTTGCTATCTTCTGTGCTGAAGGTAGATTTTTCTCAGCTCTGCTTCAGTTTGACCTTTGACTCCAATTAAATCAATTAGCTTCATTAGCTTGGTGAAGATGCCAGATGTTCAGTCACAACAGCTTCAGTAATTATTCAGCTCAGTCTGTCCTTTACTTAAATACATTTTGCAGTAATTATTTTATCTTGGGGTTTTTTTCTTATAAAAGCATATCCTTCTCATTGTTGTATGGTGTGAATATAAACTGAGGTTAAAAAACTTTCCACAAAATGTCAAAAATTTAATGCGAAGAACAAGAAAGATTTTAAGATGAGCTTAATAAATGTAAGATGGATGTTTCTGCAATGCAATCTGCAAGCCCTAAAGCATTACAACTGGAAAAGATTCAAAAGATGACATTTTAATTTTGATCTCCTCTTCTTAGCAGACATACCGCAATTTCCACCTCAAAAAAATACCTAAGTATGCTACCAAGCTACTGACATATTTATCACCATATCCCTCTGATCTGAGGAACGCTGTGCTGTGAAACATAACATAATTTTCCGCTTTCAAATGTCATGCAGCTCAGTAGCCTTGAAACTGCTATGTGTGCTCTCTCGTTTTCTGAGGGGTCACTCATCTGAATCATGCAGTTTGCCTGTCAGCTGTTTGTGTATAAGCCTGAGGACAGTGAGCATGGACGACTTGTCCAATCTGACAGAGAAAAAAGAAAAACTATATTCACCCCAAAAAGCTTTGGGCTCTTCTTTTTGTAATGTACCATCTTCACCATGTTTGCAGCAACCAAAGCAAGACACAAAGAACATGTTGGATTTACTTAATTCAATAGTGGACAGTGGTGCACACAATTGTTTTGCTTTGGCAGGAAATTAATCAACTGAGTAAAATCAACACAACTTATTCATATTCAATAAACCTGTGCATTTCAATAAAACATGATTGAAACATGTTTAGATGAAGTAAGCTGAGCTCTTGGAATATTTTAGTCCTACACGAATGTGTCACTTTAGTCCAACACTATTCAATAACTTTTACCCCAAAACTACTTGGTCACTTAAATACTACATGTTGTCTACATATTACATAATGTTCAACAAGTCTAGAGTCTGGTTAACATAAAAATTGAATGGATTTACAACAACTTCCATCCTCATATTTTTATCTGGCTCGCAGGGGGGTTGGGGCAAAACCAAGAAGTGATAGGGTAAGAAGCACGGTACACCCTGGACAGCTCACCAGTCTATCACATAGAGACAAACAACCATTTACACTTATGGGTAATTTAGACTCACCAATTAACCTAACTTTAATAACTGCATGACTTTTAACTGTAGAAGGAAACCAGAGTACTCAGGGGAACCCACTGCAAACTAGCCAGATTGTGGATTTGAACCCAGGACTTTGTTGCTGTGTGTGTGTAGTTGTCTGCCTCTTATAACTCCAGTGATTTTCCTACAGTTTGAAATCTCGTCTGATCGTGGGAATTTCATGAGTCCAGGCAACTAACCACTCTTACTAGATCCTATTATGTCATCTCAACAAGAACAAATTAAGTTGTTGAATTTCATACAATGTAACAACCACCCAATTTCTTTTTTTCAGTGTGAATCCATTATTTGAAAGCAAGAACGTAGTCTGATAAAAAAAAAAAAACTTTTTTTGGAGGCTAAAAGCAGCAAAACTAAAAGAAAAAAGAGTTATTACATCTTATGCATTTTCTGGAAACAACAAACATCAACAGTATCAGATTTGGTGCTAATGCATAAGCATATTTCCAGTCTGTGTTTGCTATATCACTCAAGCTGCTAATTATCAACATCATTCAGACCTTACAAACGGATATCCATGTTAAGCTCTTCTGTACTAACATTACCTGTCGGTGTCAGATTTCTTGTCTATTGTGAGATTATTCAGGGCCTTTCAGGGAAACTCACCTTTTGGATTTATTTCTTGCAAAGTGGATGTAGCAGCACACCTGTGCTGGTGGTTACTATTAATGTAATAGTACTGCAGTAATGTACTGTATTAAAGTCAGTTATTTCATTACAGTCACAGTTATGCTCTTAGTTCTTACAATGGTTCTTCAGTTATCTCGACACTGTGCACATAGCTGCTTGTTTTCACTTTGTGTGCCAGGAAGAGGAAAATTGTGGCTTTGTACATCACTTCTGACGAGTGGAGATATGAACATTATTGATGGTTTTTTGTGCACAGACACACAGGAAGCCTAAATATGTTTTCCGATTCTGTTCATAATTTTTATGGATAGAATTTCTGGGCGTAGCCAAGTGACGGAGTGGAAGAGTCTAAGTATCTCTGGGTCTTGTTCATGAGTGAGGGGAGATCAACAGATGGATTGTTGCTGCTGCTGCAGTGATGCCGGACGTTGTAACAGTCCGTTGTGGTGAAGAGAGAGCTGAGCGTAAAACCACAGCTGTCGATTCACTGGTCGATCTATGTCCCTACCCTGAGCTATTGTCATGAGTTTTCGGTAGTGAACGAAAGAACGAGATCGTACAAGCAAAAGAAACGAGCTTTCTCCGAAGGGTGGTTGGCCTTTCCCTTATAGATAAGGTGAGGAGTTGTTCCATCCAGGACCAGCTCAGAGTAGAGCTGCTACTGCTCCACATTGCCAGTTGATGAGCCAGTTGAGGTTGTTTGGGCATCTCACAAGGATGCCTGCACAGTGCCTCCTAGGTAAGGTGTCCGGGAATGTCTCACTCATGGACAATCTGGAGGAAGTGGCTGGGGAGAGGGAGGTCTGGGCTTAAGCTGCTGTCTCCACGACACAGCCCTAGATAAACGGAAGGAAAGGGATGGAACAATAACAATAACAATAATAATAATAATAATAATAATAATAATAATAATAATAATAATAATAATAATAATAATAATAATAATAACACCTCAATTGGCCAGGTGGATGAGTTAAACAAACATCACATTCAGAGTTGTTATGAAGAGGGAAACTGTCTATAGAGAACAACCATTTTGTCACAGGGTTTATATATACTTTTTAATTACGCAGACTTGGTATTTTAACCCTTTCATGCATGAATTATGACAACCTAAATCTGGGTTTTTTCTCAAGTGTTTTTATTCATCTTTAGCATGAAAAAAAAACATTTGAACTTTTAAAACATGTACTTTTCAAAGAGTTTTTTTTACATGTCCACTTAGGTGGACAGCTGGCTGACCAGTGGGTGGCAGGGTATGGAGTGACACATCAGTGTCCAGTGTAGTGGTTTATGTGCAACACTGACACAAATACAAGAAAACAGCTTTTGAATAGTGTGTGAAAGGGTTGACAAGGAGTCTACGTGGACTGATTCACTTTTGGAGCCAACCCAAGTGTACAATAGAGGAACTGCAGGTATTTTCACATACGTGTCAGCTTCATTTTCCAGCTTTGAAGGATGTTCCTTGTCTTTGACCTGCAGAGGGAAGATGGTAACAGACTGATATCAAATGCTGTTTGCTAGATGCTGCATCAGGTAATTCAAGTGACTGAAATAAACCTCTCAACCCAATTGTGATGTTGGTACAGCATTTGTAATAACATTATTTGACAAATAACACAGGTTACTGTGCAGTTTTTTATTCTGAAAGCTGCATTTTGAAGAGTATCATTTGGGGTTTTTTTAGCTTGGTGTAATATTTTGTATCTGTAGCATTTTGCTTGGCGCTAACTAGCAGGGACTGTCCCTGCTAGTTAGCGCTAGCGGTTTATCTGATAACTTTGGACTCCATCATCTTTTCCAAAGTTTGGTGTGTTTTGGATGAATTTTCAAGCAAATGAGTGATCTTCTCAAACTAAACAAGATATCAACAGGAATTGGCAAAACAATCCAGTGAACACATGTTGAAACAACTTTTGGATGTAACACAAACCAGATGTAACACAATGCTGGAGCTTTGTGAAAAACAGAATCCGACATGCAATAATTGCAAAATGCATTTAGAACACATTTCAGTGAATGTATGATGAATTTGTATTTCTCCTCCAAACAGCCTGCTGATCTGAGGTCAGTAAGGCAAGTCTATATTCAAAAACAATTCTAAAACCTTTTTGTACCCACAGTCTTACACTTAATAGCCCTGTTAGTGTGTATGTATCTTAACTTATTTATTTGTACAAATTAATCTTGTACTTCATATTAATTTAAGTCACATTTTTATGTTTTTATCTTTTAAGTTAAGCACATTCAGTTTACGTGAACTATAAAAATAAAATTGCCACTGAGGGCCGATATCAAAGACTGACAAAGGATTCTTTTTTTGTCAAAGTTGAGGCGAGCTGAGAATAATGCTGTTTCTTTTCTTCTTTTCACTCTTTATCGATAAGCCATTTTAGGGACTCGTATTACCAACAAAAATGGTTTAAGTTAGATTGATTTTTCCCACTGAATTTTCTTGTCTGGTGCTACACAAAGACGTATTGTATAAAAGGAAAGATGAACACTCTTTTATGAATCGAGTGTGTGCCACCACCAATCATTTAAATGAAATATTATTCTATAAATAAATGGACACACTAATTGGCTGCGAATGCTACCAAGGTACATGCCAGGTTTAATCTTTCCTCGTACAGCTTATTATCGCTCAAAGTAACAGAAATTGATCATGCATTCAAATTATTTCAGCAGTTTGTGACTCATGAGCACACACACACAAACGCACACACCCCGAATACTCTTGGAGTACCAGCGTTGCCCCATTCTGTGATTGCAAATTAGCGCTTACAGGCCTGTAGCTTCGGGTTCCATGATTGCCAATTATGTTTTACTCAGCCTCTATTCAGAGACTGAGTGGAGTGCTGTTGCATGAGTTATCACGGTCAGCATCCTCATTGTTCATTATTGCCACATTATCATTCTGGGTGGTGAAGTATTGATTTTGCTTGTCATTGTGTAGAAATCATGGCCATAAATATTACACAGTATTTGTTCTGCAGGGACGTGTACGGGCATTTTTAAAAAGGGCCCCCTGCCCCAGTAGTAATTTCTATTGTCCTCATTGCGGTGTCAGTTATAAGTCAGCAAACAAAATACCCTGCCAGGGCACACACATTTATCTCTCATATGTATGCACACACACATTCGCATTTTTCTGCTGTAGTACTGATGTATTTAAATATTTTACACTGCAGACATTTTGTAATTGTGATGCTTACATTTTCAGGCACATCTGGTGGAGTTTTTCTCTCTGTTTAACATTGTTTAATATTTAAAGAATCATTAAATAGCCTTTAACCTGCCTGTTCCCTAGTATAGAATCCAATTGTGTGTATTCAGGGCTAGTGAGTGGTTAAACCAAAGAGAGCATTGCTATTTCCATTAGTGAGAACCCATTTGAATTGGATAATCTCCTGTTGTGTACCGCATATGAGAAAGGACAGGTTCTGACAATATCTAGGCCAGATTCTCCTGACATCCTCCCCCTGACACCATTTCGGTCAAACATGCAAAACACCACAATAACCAGAATTTATAGATAAGTTGTTTCTCCAGAGAGGAAAAGACACAAAAACAGAAAATCAACGGACCACTCCAACTCAATTTTCTAAAGCAAACCTAACGCTCTCTAGCCAAGCCCCAATCACCAAACATGCGTCATCGTGTTCTTAATAACAAGGTGGAGAATAATCGTGAGTATACACAAAAGTGGGAACAATTATGGCAGCTCAAGTTGGTCTGGCCTCCTGAGGACTATGACTTGGACTGGTTGATATTTAGTTGACAGAAAGACAAAAAATAGCCGTAATTATCTGAATTTGGCAGATTGGGGAGTGTGGATAGGAGCACAGTGTGAAAAAAAAACTGAATAAACGGCATGCAGCTTTGCAGTTTTCCTAAGGGTAGGAGTGAGCTTGTAACTTGGCTCCTGCTGATCCTGGAATGGCAGGCAGATTGGAGAGTACTAGTGTTTTGCACTCTTAGAACTACACACATTATCCTGACACTCACTGTGCATAAGAAAATATGTCTAAGCTACTTCAGGGCTAAGGTTTACTTTGTAATATCTAAGGTGTGTAACAAATTCTAGTGCCAGGTGACAATATGCATTCCAAATTTTGACACAAACAAGTCTCTAGCTTTGAGGTACATCCTAAAGTTAGCATGCTAAAATATTCACAATGACAATGTCCTGTTGATATTTAGTGCATAATGTTAACCATTGTCACTATCTAACATGATGTTGTTGGCTTCATCATTCTGTCAAAGTATTAAAGGCGTAGATTGTGCACAATTGGCACCTATTGTACTTTTGTGTTTTTCTCAGGGCATCAAGTTGTTCATATACTTTATTCTTCCAAGCTGTGTTTTTTTTCTTTGTTTTTTCAGACTCGTAGAGGAGCCCCCTGTCCACTGTCACTCTCAAGCTGAGATGAATCAGATCTTTCAGTATGACATTACAGGAGTTGATGTGGAACGCGTCCCAGTCAGCTTGGCTTTATTTGCAGCTTTATAATCTACAGGGTGTTTCACAATATCCAGTTCACCTGCTTTTGCTGTACAGTATTTTATACAAGAATCCATTTAATATATAAGTGACCTTAAAGAATATGACAAATGTTTGGTGCTTCAGTATACATAAATATAAGATATATCTTTAACCTACTTTAGTGTGTGTAATTAAACTTTTTATAATCATGCTAAACTGCTGATTATTGTCATGCAAGAGTTTTGCATGTACATTATAATGCAACCACATGCAGAGTTATTAAAACCAAAGCAGAGATTTACTGAGTGCTGAATTTCAATTCCAATGAATTTCAGGTTGAAAAAATAATTAATTGTTTCATTTTTCTTTTGAAAAAAAGTGAAAACGGGTCTCACAGACCCGAACACCATACAAGGGTTAAATGATTTTTCCTTGGAATTAACAACTTAAAAGAAGCGGTGAACAAAAAGACTTAAAAGAAAAAGATAAATGGGCCGGAGTTCAGAAAAAATACAGCTTTTCTGTTATGCAACAACAAAAAAGGTTTTTACTATGGATTATAGCCGTTGTGCTGAACAATTCTGATGAAATATTTATTTAATTACTGTGTTTGAAGTGACTACCTTTGAATTTTGGACAGTGATGAACAATTTTTTTTTTTAAAAAGTTGTTTATAGATTAATGGAAAGCATCATTAGTTTCAGCCCTATAATCGCCCAAAGTAAGATGTAAAATGGAAAACCTGAGTCATTTATCTGCCTCCTGTCTTCTTCTTGTTTATTTGCTGAGGGGCAGCATTAGCAGACTGAGTATCATGTAAGGTAGATGAGTGTTTGTGATTACTCTGGAGGGGAGTTCAATATATGGATTTGCTTATCTCCTCTCTGCATCCAAAGGGGGCACGTCCATGTTTCCTGCTCTGGGTGGTAACACCAACAACAGGCTATCTGAAAGAACAAAAAACTGAAGCAGCTGGTAGATGTAGAGAAAGTGTTTTGTTTCTCTAAAGATGGGATATTTCCTATACTTGTTAAGTATTTTTTTCCAAAACTGCCTTTATCTGGATGGAATAATCATTTTGTGTAAGAGATAAAGCTATGACAAAGATCATTTTCCAACAATATTCCAGTGGATGCAGCTAATGTATTTGTGGAACTTTGTGCTTTGTAGTTTTAGAGAACCTTTTCAGAGTTAAGCCTATTAATGTTTTTAGTTATTCTTTAATAGTATACCTTCTAAGATGCTATCCATATGGCATCATGATCTCATCACTCTGTTTGTGTGCAATGTAGTCTGTTCAGATTAATCATTAATTCATCTGATTAATTAATTATTAGTTAATCATTCACTTTTTTGGTTTTTGTTGGGAGAAAGCAATTGTTAAGACATTAAAGCCTTGAACCTGCAAAGCCCAAGCGGTGTCACTGTGAGAATAGCACAGGTATACTCAGTGGATTCACAATGTCATGCCTCCTGCATTCACTAGTGAGTACAGTATTTCCAGTAGTGACAACAGAATTATTACCTATTTTGCGCATCATTTGAAAACTGTCAAGTGTGAACAATGTCCTGACTTGATTGCCCCAACATCGTTTGGAGTTTCCCATCATACTGAGTCTACAGTTTTGACATCATCGCACGAATCATCAGTCCTCTTCTGCTTATCTGGTTCAGGGTTGCAAGGGTGCTGGAGCCTATGTTAGCTGCCACTGGGCAGCGCATAGCTTAGACAGGTCGCCCTAATTCACTAGAAGTCAGCCAAAATGCACGTCTTTGGACTGCAGGAGGAAACCAGCATTTCCGGAGAGAAACTGCACAGGAAGAACATGCTAACTCCACACAGGCAGATGGACTTAAACCCAGGAACTTCTGGGTTACACTGGGTTACCTAGAACCAGGTAACACTGGTGACCACCAAACCACTGTGCTGCTGTGCCACCCACATCATCACACTTTGCTTAATTTAATTATATAAGGTTTGGGACAGTGTAGAGGTTACACCTTTCAAACTTTTTCTATTATTGCGTATCCTCAGACTTTTTTTTAATTTTTACTTGTTTTGTGTCTGAATCTATATCATGTCTTGTTTTGCTTTATTTTAACCACCAATCCTAGCTCCTGTCTTTTTCTTCCTGTCTGTCTTGAACCCAGCCTTGAGCCTATCCCCAAGCAATCATTTCTGTAATACCTTACCATGAAGAAAAAGGCTGTTATGCGAGTATAGAAAATTTGATCTGAAGTGGAACTTCACTTTAGCACAAGACTGAATTATCTTCATTTGAGCACAGTCAGCTTCAGCCGGCAACACACTGTCAGCTATTACAACCTACTGCAGCTACACCTCACAGTAAAAGTCCCTGAAGTTATTCTTCAGGGAGTGATAAATAAGTTGTGAGATCAGCAGCCTCCAGTTAGATGAAAAAGTATCAGCGTGAAAGCCCCGTGTGCATCCCTGCTGGAAGGAAGAAAAAAAACTTTTGGGAAACTCATTTCTGCTGCATCTTGATCGCTTACGGATTTCATTTCTAAAGTGGCTTATGTAACAAACAGAATTTCTTTGTGCAGCTTTGGTCGAAACACACACAAATCAGCTGGTGTTGCTCATCAGTGAATTTCTCATGAATTATAAAACACATGCAGCCATTTAGTTGGTTTGTTCACAAATCAAAAACAATCACTCAGAGACTAAAATGGGGAAGGTCTGCACACAGGTGAACTACAATTTAATCATCGGAGAATTCAGTCATTAAATTGTTTATTGTGTAGCCCTTTTCCATTTTGTCACATGCAGTGACTGAATATTTTGTCTTTGGTGTGAGCACACTCAGTCTTTTTTCCTGTCATTACTCTGGTGCTGCCAAATTTAGATGCCTCATCAGAGTCAAAAGGAAGACCTAATTCTAAAGCACGCACCTGCCTTCTGCTCTCTAACAATGACAGCATCTGGTGTGTCAGCCATGAAGCAGGAAGTACATCACAGTTAATAGCTTTCTAATGAAAGGAAAAACCTGAGATTGATTATATATAGACGGTATAATGTAATTATAAAGACATTCTCATATACTCCCCAGATAAAGACCTTGGAGCCATAATTCAGCCAGGTATAAGGCATCGTTGATTTACTGTGAGTTCACAGCTAATCTTCTGCTCAACATCAGTGGCTGCACTTCATTCATAAAAAGTATGCAAATGTTGCAGTGTCCTTAATTAAAAAGCCTTAGGCAGAATCAAAGCAGGGCCATTTTTCTCATGTTCAAGTAATGAAATATTTTCAGACATCATCATGTGCATGTACAACTTTGCTGCTATCGGTTGCAATGGTGATAGTGTGAGTGAAAAGCAAACTATAAATCTTAGTCAATGTTATGTCATTCATGATTGACAGTTCCTCCATCCCATGCATCTATCTATCTATCTATCTATCTATCTATCTATCTATCTATCTATCTATCTATCTATCTATCTATCTATCTATCTATCTATCTATCTATCTATCTATCTATGTACAAACAAAATTCAGTTATTCATTTTTTTCAAGTAAGGTGCATATTTTATCTCTTTATAATTAAAACAACTTGGTGATCAACACAGTTAAATAAAAGTACCACAGGCACTCGGTGAGGGCCTTATACAATGTGAGAGATTTTTTTTATATTTAAAACAATGATTAAAAACAAATAAAAGTAAACACTAAAGTTAGTTAAAAACAGTAAATGTAAGATTGACATTGTGTAAGAGAAGAGATAAGTGGAGATTGAATGAACAAATAAGATATAAACTATAAATCAAAGAAAAACATTGGGATCTTAACCTGACAGGTGTGCTCACCTGTCATAAAATGAAAGTGTTCATACCTGTCTAGTATAATTAGCATCTCCACAACAGGAAGTACATTATATTGAAAAACTGGATTGGATATGAGCAGAACCAGTCTTTGTAATGACATTATTGTACCGGTTTGTACCGTTCGTTTTGGCCCCCGGGCCACATGTTTGACACCCTGGCTTTAAAGCGAAATAACTGTTCCATGAGAAAATAATTCATCTGCAGTTGTTATTCCGCTTTTATATTGAACCACCTGTTTGTACACAATGAAGAGCGACCAAAGGTTGAAAACTACAAATCCCAAAAAGCTTTGCGCCACTCATTAGCGTGTGTTCTGCATGCAGTGGGGAGAAATGTAGAGTGTTAGGAGGCGGAGAGTCAGTCTGCTCACTGTGGAGCTGTGTAGGGGCAGCAGGAGGAGCCGACACCGACAGAAAGGAGCGATTCAAAGAAAGACGTAAACGTTGCTCAAATGCACAAAATTGGGCTTTGAATTACGCCGGGAGCAACGGTCGTGTGGTTTATTCGGAGCCTTTGGTTTGGACAGAAAGGGTGTAGACTACGGACACGGCAATCCCCTTTACCCCCCCTAAAACAGCGAGAGGAATCGGAAAGAGGTGAGAGGAAAACCGTTTGGGACTGTGAGACATTTAAAACTAGCGAAGACAGAGAAACGCTCCACAATTGGCTCAATTGAAGTTGAAGGAACAGTTCTGGTGGGCTGTAGGAACATGACCGTCTTCAGTTAGCCTTTATATGATTTTTTTCCTTCTTAATAAATGCAGTTGTTCGCCGGTCTAGTCATTTTTTAAAAGCCCCCATAGGTGTAAATTGTATCCCATTAGAAATGGGTGAGGTTTGTCTGCTATACAAAAGACTTGCGCTTCCTTTCCAGTCAGCTGAAGTGAATTTATGTCGTTTTCTCTGATGGATGTATTTTTTGTTTGTTTTTTTGGTCGCCTTCCGTCTTAAGACAGCTAAGGTTTGATTTATTGAACACTTATTTGGAAGGCTTTGTGTTGACGGCGGGGAGCGCCTTAGAAAAACAGAAATGTGGAAATGCATAGCAGCCCGTGTAAACCCTTGTTATTTGGCAGTGTTACAAAGTAACCAGCAAGACTACGTGTGTGCGCGCGCACGTGTGCGTGTAAGCCTCTGGGTGTGTGTAAGCGTGTGATTTCTTGGCTGGGGAGACTGGGGAATATTTGCATTTGGTCCAGTATAGAAACAACAGCGATGATGAACAACTAAATAGGAAGATGGTTAAAGTGCAGCTGACCACCAAAGTGCCAGAATCTTCTCGGTGAGAGCTTCAATGGGCCTTTTTGCCCTCTAAAGTTTAATCATTGCTGCAAAACCTTAGAAAAAAGCGGTTATGTTACATTTACGCCCATGTTAACGACCTTTGTACGTGCAGGAAAGGGGGTCCTGTTACTTGGACTTTATTCCCCCTCACAGTTCAGGACGGATGTGGACTGTTTGGGATTTAAAGCCACATAGGAAGGAAGAGGGGATCAGTGGATAGACTAGAGAAACTGGACGAACCCCTGCCAAGAATTTAGTTGCAGGGCAGGCAGGCAGTGATGTGGGATGTGGAGGATGAAAGCACCGAAAAACCAGCTTGCCCACCTCTTGTAGCTCACTAAATAGAGTTCACTCTTCTTTGTAGGCTGGAAAATATCTGTAAAAGTACTGTGCATGATGATAAATGGTGTCAAACTGCTTCAGCTTATATGGAGACTCTTTAGGGCAGTAGATGTGTAAATAAATTACGCACTTGTGTTTTCCACTGCCTGCTTCTAGGAGAGTAAACTATGTCTCATCAACTGCTTACTTGACCAATTAGGACATATTGATGATTTTTTTTAAATTTGTGTCTTCTCATTTTGTTTCTGTTTTCCAGGGAAGGAGGCAGGCTTAGTGTGTTATTGGAGAAAGCCATTCAGCACTGGCAGTCTATTCCATGTTAATGTAATGGAAACACCCTTTTGGTCGGTGGCATCTGAAATGCATCAGTGGAAATATATCAGTAACTTCCATGGCTAATTCTATCAAGCAGCGGTGGCTTGAGTTTGCCAGTGGATGCACTCAAGAGCCGAGTGCCCTGCCATGCCCAGCGCCATGCTAAGGCAACACATTCATAATAACAAGGAGCACTTAGTTCAACCAGTGGGGAAGCTATGGAAAAAGTTGGTGGAAAATCTATGGTTTAAACCTCAATTTTAAACTTCCTTTTTTCAGTTTGACCTACATTTTCTCTAACGCTTCATAGCTCAGTTGCTTTTCCTGCCATCCACAGCGACTCTGCTTTTTTCTCTACTTTTCACCCAGCTTGCCTTCACTCTCGCTGCTTCTTAAAACCAAGGACATCTAAAGTGCATCCTTCTTTTGCACCTGACAAAATGGATGTTCGAATTTAAAGCCAGCCTTTGTTGGAGATGAAAATGTGAAGGGGCGTAATGAAGGGAACCTGAAGAGGAGGAATAGGTGGAACAGCAGCACTAGATCAAAATGGCCCAAACCAGTTTGCTGAAAGGGAAGCGCTTTTACTGCCGGGAGTGGGTATTCCATAAGATCCAGCATTGCCTCCAGGAGAAAACCAACAACCTCAGTGGAGTAATCAGCACTCCCAGTAAACAGCCCCCGTTGGCACCTGGTGGTAGTGCGTCCAACCCTGGCACCCTCACAGCAGGATCTGCAAAGTCGGGTAGCTCCTGGGGTGTGTTGCTGGTGGGAGGGCCAGGGAGTGGGAAAACTGCACTGTGTACAGAGCTGTTATGGCCCACATCAGCCCAGGGAACCCACCGCGGTCTACACCAGCAAAGCCTGGCTTTCCACTTCTGCCGGGCAGATGACTCGGACACGCTGTGCGTCGGCGGTTTCATCCGAGGTCTGGTGGCTCAGATTTGCTGCAGCGGGCTACTGCCAGGATATGAGGAAAAGGTGCGCGATCCGGCTGTGCAGAACACTTTGCAGCCTGGAGAGTGCGAGAGGAACCCCACAGAGGCTTTCAAGAGGTAAAGACACACACACTCACACAGTTAAAGTATGACTGCAAGCAGATGATTTCACAGATTAGCACCTCTTTATAGTGAGACGGATAACTAATCCATGTCGACAGGACCTCATTCTTTGCTTAATCAATTAGTCAACATTGATAATAAAAGGAAATTTTGCAGCTTGCCCAATGTGACTATTATCTGTTTTTGTCAGCTTTTATCTCATTGTTAAATACTGGATGATTAGACATGTACACCACCATCCTGTTTTTCAGTCTCTATCAGTTTTTTCCTGTTGATTCATTAAAAAAAATAAACTGATGCAGTTATATATCTTACTGAAACAGCTACCTATTGCAGCACTGCACAAAATTACCTGAATTATGATTCCTTTTTGGAAAATATAAATCTGCCTATTAAGTGTTTCTTCATATCTTCTTGCAACTTTAAGTTTAAAAAAAAAAGAAATGGTTAAAAAAACGGTGTTTCAGGTAGTAACGGAAATCTAGGAATTTGGTTTGACTAGAAATGTAAAGTGCAGTCAGCCCATCCCCCCCAAACCTACCCTCTCCACCTCCTGACCCTGATGCACCTCCCCCCGTTTATTTTTTTTTCCCTGCACACACTCATGACATAGCTCCGCCCCAGTAGCCTCTCCAGTTATTTCTTGTCATGGTTTTGTCTGTCCCCCCCGTGCGACATGCTGGGTGGGACTGTCCCTGCTTGGCTTCGGATTCAGGAAAGGTCAGATATTTTTAAGTTGTAGCTTAGCTCACGAGGTGAGAGACTCATGAGAAAGAAGCTTTGAAGTAGCACTGACTCACTGACCTGGGTGAACTGAACTGTGATTGTTAGGTTCACCTGGGTCAGTCCAACACTGTGCAAGATGATGAAGTGCACATGTAAGGCTGAAGTACAGTAGGCTTGTGGGATTCGAGCACCCTGCCCGGACATGTAATACGATCAAGATGGACTGTTATTGCAGACGGGGGCTTTAAACGGAGCTGCGTGTGTGCGTTACTTGCACGACTTGTCTACACAGTATAGGTCAGGCCGTCTATGCAACACAGGCTGGAATGCAGCACTGTACACACACGCTCACGTTTCTCATCTGGCCATCTGGTGATGCTTATTGTACCATCTCAGCATCACACACAGGAAGAAAAGTAGGTCAAATGTTCAGTAAGGTAAATCATTTTTCAATTACTCACCAGAGTCAACCTAACCCACTTTTTTTTTTTTTTTTTTTTAAAACCCACTCATTCCTAAGGGAATGCTTGTCTTGTCATCGTCTTGTAATCACAAGGCTTCCACCAATGATTCAGACTTCAGTTTGCCCCTCTGAGGTAAAACACAGGTTATCATAGAAACATTGAAAAATAGACTGAACCCAACAGGGACAGATTTTTCACTTCAGCTCTGCTCTGTGTCACTCTGAATGTTGAGGGCCTTTTGCGGACACTTCACTGAACCCAGCCTCGTTAAGCAAATATTCTGTAACACTCGAGACCTCAGGCTTTAAATCTGCAGACAACAAAGGCACAAGGCTTATTATCTCTGACTGTTGTGTTCGTCAGCCACATAAACAGTTGAGTAAATGCCTTATCGCCATCTCAGGTGTAAAAGCATCCCAGGCGCTGTTGTACACAAAAATCTGAACAGATCCCCTGCTGATCGAGATGCTATCTGGATTCAGGAAGTCAAGATTGCATCTGGCAGTGGCATTTAGAAAAGTACAAAACAAAGAAGGACGTGGAACAGTGTTATTCTATGAGTAGTAATTTACATCAGGACTAACGTTTACACAGGGATTCACATCTTGTTTTGATTCAACTACCTTTGGGTTCACATTTATTGCAATAAAAGTCACACAAGTTTCATTTAGTTAAGGGTCTTGTTTAACACGTTTTTTTTTTTTTTTTTTTTTTTTTTTTTGAGGAGCTGTTGACCCCCTCCTCCTCCTCCCCTGCCTTCCAGCTGTGATTTTAAACATTACCTAGTGAGTGAGTGCAAGAGGCCCTGCAAAATTCTTTGGCCTAGTCAAAGACAAACAAGTCAGTTTTGGTAGTAATCACCAGCACTGTGTTAATACAATGGGTTTACATGGGTTTACGTCCACTTACTTCCACTCCGATACCACAACTAACCAAAATTTGGACATTTTAATAAATCCCTGCACATTTTTATGTTGTAATCCTTAATTTCAGTGTTTTATTGCTGACAGGTTACAAACAGATGTAGCATGAGCAGTGACTTTAATAATAAGAAGCAAATGTACTATTTAAATGAAGAATATCTTCAAAGTAGAGTTAATTTTTAAGTATCACTAGAACAATCTTGCATTTTAAGATGGGTCCTGTGGACATGATGATTAAATTAACAATAAATGGCAATCAAGTGAATAAACAGAATTAAAGCAAGTTCTTAAAATTTACCTGATTATCTACTCATTGATTCATTGATTGGATACTTATCTGTCGGTCCAGTATCTCTGTTAAAGGACAGATCAGTTCAGTTTTGATGTTAGTTCATGTTTACTAGATCAGATGTCAGCAGTGCATCCGTAAACCTGCGTGTGGAGCTAGTGCTAATGACGAAAGGTCAGGACTTTGGAGGCATTTCACGCTGGCACACAACAAGTTTTGTTCATTTCTTTGCAGTTATTTGTAACTTTACCGATTCAACAGCAAACGGTGATTCGACGATGACGGAAAAGAGCAGTCGATGGAGGTTTTCCTTGTTTCCCCCGCTCTTAAGTCCAATTTGCTCAATCGGATGAATTTCCATCTTAACTCATTCACTGCCATTGACGTCTATAGACGTCAATTACGTTTTTCAATGGGAGGGGCTAGAATACGTATGTACATTTTATTTTTTCATATATTTGTAAATAAATTGTTTTGATAAAACATAACCTTTCTCAGTGTTATTTCTGTTTTATAGAAGTGAAAAACTATTTTATATGTTAGAGGTGTCACAAAGCAAGAAATATTAGTGTCAAAGGCACTTTTCTGCTTGAAATGTATTTTTCACAAAAAGCACGTTTTCTCCCTTTTTTTGGTCAAAACAGCCATTTTTGGTGGAACCCACCTCTCTTCTACAGCTGATTACTAAAGAATGGAAAATGGTAGAAACAAGCTTTTTTTTTTTTTTGGATGAAAGAAGAGAGTCTGTTCTTCATTTTGGTAGGTTCAGCGTTTATATGATCATAACACACAGTTTTCTGTGGCTCTTCAAAAATGAGTAAAAATGCTCAAAAACCCTGGCAGTGGGGAGTTACCTGATTTGAAAATGGCTGGCAGTGAATGAGTTAACCTGTCTGTCAACTGCTCTGTAAAGTTTGCAAAGGAGCAAGTGGTGAAACAGAGAGCAGTGGAGGCAATACAGGAAAGAGGCACAGAAAAGCAATAATTCAGAAATCTACATGGGAATTTATGCTTTCAAGTTTCTCAAATCCTGTTTTTTTTATTTTTAATTTTTTGTATGTTGGATAGACAAAAACATCTGAAATGCTTTTTCTGAGTTTTTTTGGCCTAAAATAATAGAAAGGAAATAATCCGAAGGTCAGTAAAAAAAAGAAAAATCTGTGGCCTTAATCGTAACATTAACAAAAAAATCCTTTAATAGATTATTATCATGACTTTAGTTCTTTTAGCCAGACTTTCTATAAAGTCTTTTTTAATTCATGCCTGCATCAAAAGGCAGTTTCACCTTTTAATTTGCCCTTTGTGTGCTTCAAGTCTGCCAGTGCCAGCGTGTGTCTTGTTCAGACAATAAACTTCATAAAATAAACTTTGGTACATTCACTGCTTGCCGTCAGAGCTATCTAAAGGCTTTGACACTTGAGTTGCAGTGTATCATCAAAGATTCGACTTCCAGACAAAGCCAAAGCACATTCCTCTGTCTTTATCGCTTCTTCTGTAGTCTGTGTCTTAGCGCTATCAAAGGCCACTGCCATGTTTTGACTGGAGTCCTCCCGTTTGAATCCGTTTGTGATTTTTAAACAACCAGTCAGCCTCCTGTCATCCAACATGCGTCACTTTCTCCCTTCAGGACAAAAGAGCTGGCTTCGAATAGGTGGAATTAACTCAGTCGCGTTGGTCAAATGACAGGCAACAGTTGCTTTTTTTTTTTTTTTTTTCCCTGATGGGACAAAGCAGGCTTTTAGTGTAGGTGTGACTTATATGTGGATCTGTTGTAAGGCTATTATCCAGTAAGCAGGAGTTAAGTTTGAATTGCAGCTGGATGAGTTTCTATTTTTATAGAAAGGGCACAGACTTCAGAAATGATGAATGACTGTGGCTTTAACTGGTGAAAAAGATTTGAACTTTCTTGGCAATGTTTTATTCCCTGAAGAATTGTCTGTGGAAGAAATTGATGATGCAGTTTTGAGATTTTCCTAAAAGATAGTTAGAAATGTTGATTTTCTGGCAGCTTCATCAGACGGTTCTTTGTAAAAGATTTTGCTTGTTGCTTTGTTCCAAACAACTGTTGATACTCTGGAAAAATAGTCACATCAGTCAAAGCTAAAGAAAAATTAGATCAGCTGTTCTTGCCTCCAGTGAGATCATGAATATTGTTAAACCTTTTTTTCCCTAGTCATTTTTTTTAGACAGTATTGCAACAATGGGATTTCCTTTTTAAGCATCTTGACATGTGACCGATTATGCCAGAGAGATAAATGTAGTGACGTTTGCGAAGGCCTCTGATCTGATTGTTACCTAAACAAGAGAAAGCTTTAAATAATATAAAATTAACGTAAAACTGTGACCTCACCCATATTGGCTGCCCGAGTCTGAAGTAAAACTAACCAAGCGGGAGCTCTGCGGTGTTTTTTTCTCTTTGTGTTGACTTTTTGACTGTTACACGTTGGGCGGCCGTGCTTATTGGGGTTAAGGGACCTTAAATGAAAGCAGCTCGCTGGCTTTCATGTGGTGCACGGCTGTGGAAAACTCGCTGCAGATTAGGCCCACATTTTAGAAACCAAAAAAAGACTCCCAGTGTGACGCATCAGCTCCAGTAGAGCAGATGAGGAGAAATGGCAGCACTGGTGTGGCTGCACCGATGACTCAGCAATCTAATGCCAACGTCTGTCTCCACACCACCGGCTATGTGTGTACTTTTTGTTAGAGCTTATTTGTTTGTGGATATGTCTGCCTACATGCTGCATGTGGATATACAAAACTGATTCATGTAATTGTTACCCTCACACACTCACAGTCAGCATTGCTGCAAGTTTATACTCATTCATGAAGTGGAGCTCCTTTCTGATTGTTCATTTAGTCTACAGAATATTGGATAATTGTGGAAAATGTAAATCATGTTTGTAGAACCCAAGATTAAATCTCCATATGATCTCACAGTCTAAATAAAAGTCTCTAATTTATTAGGGCTTGGAACAGAGGAAAACAGCAAATCCTAGCTTTTTTCAAAGCTAGACTTGCTGAATGTTTGCCTGACATATTACTTAAATGGTTAAAGCCCCTGAAAACTTGATGAAAACTTGATGAGTCAGTTACAATTTGAAACTTTCAAATTAAATACAAGCAAACTTCTAAGACTTTCTAGTGTTTGAATGGTTTAAAGAAAAGGGTTAAAAACAAACTGGACAAGTCTTCTGTGGCTCATCCGGATTGTGTGGGTGTGTTTTAAACCCGTTTGATTGATAATGGTCTGGAAACCTAAGCAAACAATCCCACAACTGTCATCGCATTTTGCTGCAGAACCCTGATTGGTAGAGATGAATATGAGATCACCTTTTTCCACCAGAGTTCCACCCACTTGAATTCTAAGGAGCTTGGAAGAAAAGTGTCTGGACTTCTTTAAGTCTCCTTGAAGATGTTTCACCTCTCATCCGAGAAGCTTCTTCAGTTCTAAGAGCAGTTGGTGGAGAGTCCCAGTTTTTAAGCCCTACCACATGTGGGACCACCACATGTCCCAGTGGATACTGGACTACCTCACAGAACGTCCACAGTATGTGAGGACACAGGGCTGTGTCTCTGACATGCTGGTCTGCAGTACTGGGGCCCCACAGGGAACTGTGCTGGCACCGTTCCTCTTCACCCTCTACACTGCACACTTCTCCATCAACTCCCCACGCTGCCACCTACAGAAGTTCTCTGACGACTCTGCCATAGTCTGCCTCATCACAGGTGAGGACGACTCAGAGTACAGACAGTGGACTCTGGACTTTGTTGACTGGTATCAGCAGAACCACCTGCTGATCAACGCCGGGAAAACCAAGGAGTTGGTGGTGGACCTCTGGAGACGCAGACCCACCACACTGACACTGGTGAACATCCAGGGAGTGGACATTGAGATAGTGGACTCTTATAGGTACCTGGGTGTTCACCTGAATAATAAACTGGACTGGAGCCACAACACTGATGCTCTTTACAGGAAGGGTCAGAGCAGACTCCACATGCTGAGGCGGCTCAGGTCATTTGGAGTACAGGGAGCGCTTTTAAAGACCTTCTATGACTCTGTGGTGGCATCTGTCATTTTTTTACAGTGTTGTATGTTGGAGCAGCGGTTTATCGGCAGCTGAGAGGAAGAGGTTGGATAAACTCATCAGGAAGGCCAGCTCTGTTCTGGGATGCACCCTGGACCCAGTGCAGGTGGTGGGAGACAGATGGACTCTGGCCAAAATAACATCTCTGATGGACAGAGTCTCCCACCCCATGCATGTAAATGTTGCTGAACTGCAGAGCTGCTTCAGTGACAGACTGCTGCATCCTCGATGCATGAAGGAGTGTTTCCGCAGGTCCTTCCTCCCTGCAGCTGTCAGACTGTACAATCAGAACTGCTCCCAACAAACATAGATGTTTACATCTGTGCTGAAACTGCAATAAGTTAATTAACCGATTCGGACTACAACCTGGTTTACCTCTTATCTGTAGTTATCTTTATTTAATTTAATAACTGTACAGTACTCTCTGTATATAGTAACCATTGTCCTTAATGTAAATATGTAAGAAAAATTGTGTATCTTTCTGTTCTGTGTCCTGTGTACTGTTTGTTTGTATATGTGTCTTTTTGGCTGCTGTTACAACCAAATTTCCCCTTGTGGGACAATTAAAGGATTATTCTATTCTATTGAAGTGTATTCGAGAAACTTAAAGAAGTCCAGATGCTTGTCTTTCCAAGCTCCTTAGCTTACGATGACCTTGACGGACACCCACTTTCAACCCATCGAAACAACTAAGGACCAAAAACAAAGACAAATTTTGCTCATTGGAGCACTTCTCGGGGGCTTTAATCGAATATTGAGATTATTTTTAGAAAGCAGAAAGCTTCAGCATCACTCTGCTGCCCTTTGTTACCAGAAATCTGTGAATCCAGGTAAAACCTCTGCTTGAAGGTTTACCTGTCAGTGCTGAAATCCTTCCCATTGTGTGTATTTGTGTGCTTAAGCTGCATGGACCCAGCTGTGGGTCTGTGTACATCTGTGTGTGAAGAGAGCAGGAGCACAGCAGAGTACTGGATGAGGACAAGAGGGAGGGGAGGGGGGCCCAAAAAGGATAAAATTTCAGATTCCTTTGACGGTATTGGATAGCTGGCCAGGAATGCACACCTCGTCTGGGTTGGGAAGAGCTCGGGGGGATTTGGAATAGTTATGGTATGAGGAGGTATGCATGGTGGCAATGAAAGAAGTGTGTTTACACTTTGTCAAATCATTAAAGAGCATCATTATATAGATGCATAACGTTGAATGAGGAGATCCCGTTTTATTATAATTTATCAAGAAATTGGTCCATTTTGAACAACTACAATTGGAATTACTTTGGGTAATAAGTTGACTATAATACTCTCACACAGTGAACAGTGTAGTCATTGTGTGTGATCAGTCTCGTGAGATGCTTTCAAATAAAAAAATAAAAGTCATGAGACTCACATTTTAGTTAATCTAATCTTTATCACTTTAGCAATGGTCTATTAAGAAGATTCTTTTCGGACTTGCCTTTGAAAGCTGTAGCTGTTTTTGCATGAAAGCAACTTGGATCTCTTTTCATATGCTTCTCACTTCCCCCTGACCAAGCAGTCTCCAACACACCATTTCTCGGTCAAGCAGGAGGCATTTGTCTGCTGAGGGATTCAGCGCAGAATTGATCGTGCAAATCCATTAAGAAGAGATCAGATTCTTGCATTGTCCAGCAGGTTTAAAGAACCGCTGAAGAGAACACTTTTCAAATACTTACAGGGCTTTTCTAAAATGATTTTTGTTTTGTTACTTTTGTGTTATGTCAGATAATCTGCCTTCAAGGTTTATACACCTGTTTTGATGCCACAGGCTAAAGCGTGGCCTGAAGTGGAGCATGGCTGAGATGTCGGAGCCCTTTTCCCAAATCCTCGGATACTTAAGACGTCAATATAGTAATTCATTTTTCTACCAATGGCACAAGTAGGTGCAGCTTTTCATGCTGTATGCCCACATTATAGCCTGACATAAACCCCCACCTATTGCAAATGTGGTGAACACTATACAATGTTCAAAAAATAATGCTGTCTCAAATTACTCTAAATAAAAGAAGAAATACACCAGATCAGCTACGGTCTTAGAGTTGTCATTAAGCTGTCAAAAATGATACTCACATATTTTGTCATACTTTTTCTGTTATTGTTTTATGGTTGTCCATAAACTGCCTTTAAAAAATCTTTTTTTATAGGGAATCTTTTAAAAAATATATAATTCAATTGAAAAATTAATAAATTAAGATGTAAAGGGTGGTGGTGGACACAAGTTCATCAAGAAGAGGAGTTGGGCCCTAACTAGGCTTTGTTTTGACTCTAAAGTCTGCCTCGCAAGGGCAGCCGCCGGTCGTTGGCAGTCTGCTTCCACCTGGGAATGTCTGCGGGGGCAGATGAGGCGAAGAGAGAGCCCCAGGAGGCAGTGGACTCAGATGCCTGCTTGAGACATGCTCAGCAGCCAGTGGGTGAATATTAGAGAGCTGGTGCAGACATCTGAAAGTTGGATTGGGTAAGAGACCCTGAACAGTTTGGAGACACTAAGGAACCAATAACCCACCTACAGCTTTAACTGTGAAACTTTGAGAGATTTACATCCTGTAGATGCGTCTTGTTGACCGAAGGCTTTCCGTCATCCTGGCTGAAGCTGCTCTAAGCAGCAAGTGAGTTTAGTGTGGGTTTGAATTTCTCTGCTGTAAAGGAAAGGTGTGCGCTTGATTTGCTGCAAGTGCTTCATAGCAAAATTTAATGCAAGACAGTAATAATTTTCGCATTATTCCCACTTCCATAATCATTCAAAGCAGAACTGATACTTAAATTATTTGGTCACCCAGCCCCAGGTCTACCTGCAGTTCTGGCAGTAGTCATATGTCTGTCTGGTTGTGGATGGAAATATTTGTCAGAAGTTGATCCCTTTTAGTTGTGATGGTTGGAGCCTTTGTGGATTGGGGTTTTCAGTTAAGATGCTAGTTACCCTTAGATTTAGACAAGGTCACACTTCCACAGTTAGCTCATTCCTCCACCTGACAAAAATAATGTCTCTCTTCTGAAAGGCTGTTGAACTCTCACCTTTTTCCTTCTGAAAGTAACACTGGAAATTGAATGCTCACTAAGAATTTGTTGGGATGAGTGAATTCACATGAATGCCAAGGTTTTCTAGCTGAATACTGGATTGTGAGGCGATAAGGTTGTTTGCTTTTCTTGACAGTGGTTTATTTGCTGTGGCTGATGAGTGTAAAATTTCAGTTTCTGTTATTTGATGTGGTATTTTTTTCTATTTTAGATAAATTAGTCCTGAACACATTGATATTTTGTAAGAAATCTGTTTAATATATTTACAGGATGTAAACACAATCTTAGAGGCTTTACAGTTGGGTATCTCTATTTAGATTACACGTTTACTGTTTTTTCTAAGAGACAACTCGAATGTCTTTTTGCTGATTAGGCAGCACTAAATGTACCATACTGGTGCACTTAGTGCAACATACTGGTGGCTTTGTCAGGCTAGACATGAACAGAGTGGTGCGTTTTAAGCAAAATGTTTGTGTGGGTGTGCTAATGTGGTTCACGATGACATTATTTGAAAAGTCAAAGGATCACCGAAGTTAATAGCAGCCATCTTAGTTGGCTTTTTACTCCAAACGGGAAATGTCAACCTCAAAGTGGTGTTGGAATAAAAGTGAAGGGATCACCGAAGTCAACAGACTGTGTCCTTTGGGGACCTGGAATGGCAATCCATCAAGAAGTAATTTAAATACCCAAGTCAGGAGTAAAGTGGTGGGATAAATAATAAATTGTCATAATTTTTTTTTTTTTAAATCGAAATTATAAATCTATTATAATTCAGCCCTGTCCATGAAACAACATACAGTCCTGCAGAGTCTTGTGAAAACTAAATATATCCTTACTCTCTTAATTCCTATAGAATCAGTAAGTAGTAGCCATGTGCTGATAATCAAATGGACTTGATTACTTGATCATCAGCGTGTGTGATATTGTGCCATTTACAGGTCAGGAGAGTTCAGATGTGTCTTAACACAATTCCACAATCTTCCCAAGAGGGGATGTCCCCAACAGATTTATCTAAAGGTTGGACTATGCAGTCCAAACTTTAGGTAAACCCCAAAAGCATCGGGTCTCACAGACTACAGGCCTCAATTGGCATATTAAAAGTTGATCACGGCACAATTAAAAATTGAGTCAACAAGGATGGCTTGCTTGTAAAGGTTGTCAAGCGAAGGCCTCTTTTCTCAAAAAACAGCATAGCAGCACATTTTAAGGCTTGCCAACCTGGATCTGAATAAACTAATAGACCGCTGTGTCCTTTGGAGAGATGAGACCAAAGTGGAGATGTCTGAATTTAAGGCAAAGCACCACTTTGGCAAAAACCAAACGCTTACTGTCATCTCGGTTGTTGGCAACTGCAATTGACAAAGGCTACCTCATGTCATCATTATTGGCTTAAACTTCTCATACCACCTGTCAAGCAAGGTGGCCGAGGGGCAGCGAAATTGGTCATGAACTGTCTCGTAGCTAAAAAGAACTATGATTAAATGCCTGTGAACCTCAACGGACAGAAGTAATGTTGAAATGAAGAGAATTCATCCACCACGACATAAGAGACTGATAAGTCATTCAGAAAATGAGGAGAATAAGTTATTGATGCGAAATGAGGTTCTGCAAGCTATTGAATCATGGGCCGTACTTGCTTCTTACAAGCTCACATAGAGAACGAGAAGTGTGTGCAGAGTAGCTTTATGTCAGGGGGGATGTTAATAAAATGGTGCCGTTAATCAGAAAAATGTCATGACATGTTTTAAGCTCATATTCCACTCCAACAAAATACAGTTGTTTGAGTTTAATAGGGATTTTTTTTTTAACATCACCTAATTCTCCGCTCAGTCATTTTGAACAAATGATTATCATGCCCATTTCAGTATTTTTGAAAAGCAACTAGTTTTCTGCTGCAAGGTTGACATCCTCAGAGGATTATCTGTCTAATAACTCAAATTAATGTAAATATGCCAGTCCAAAGCTTACATAAGTGCTGTTCTGCTCCTGTGTAACCACTCTGGATCAGACAACATTTTTTTGTTTTTGTTAAAGCTTAAAAGTCCAGCTTTTTTCAGTGCATAAATGTTTTCCCCAAGTCTGTAATAAACCCATAGAATTGCAATTTATGTCCAATCAGATGAAACTGGAGTTGGATGATAACAGATTGAGCAGGAAACAAGACCATATGGTCGATCCCAACATAATGGGAAGAATACAGTTAAAGTGTGTGAGCCTCTTTGTTCAGAACATTTTGCCCACAGCACCAGTCACTCTTATTGTTCTTGTCAGTGTGATTACTTTCGACGGGATGATTGCAGTAATATAATTCATAATGTACGAATCGCAAAGGAAACTGTGAGCAAACGATCTGCAAGCTAGTCGTCCCTTTCAGTTTGGATGAGCCGGTGTATGAGTCAGCTGATGTCATTGAGCTCTGTGGTATTAAATTGTCTTGACTTTGCAAAGATGCTAAGCAGGCTTCCTCCAAATTGACTCAATACTAAATGAAGAGAGAGAGGGGTTTTTTTTTTTTGCTTTGTTTTTTAAAAGCAAAGGCCTCGCTTCAACTTTTGTCTTTTTAAGCCATTATGGAGGAAAGCTTTGTCGGTATCTCTCCGTGTTGTGATCTGTCTGAAGCTAAGAGCTAAACTCCGCTGCTGGTTATTCTTCAATTAACAGAGCAGTGTCAAGGCCATGCATGGATCTTATTTTCTAATCATAGTTTTGGTGTGCATACAGTGTGTGGGTATGGGCTAGCTCTCTAAAATGAGCTGCGTAAATTTACAAGGCACTGGCTCGGTGCCCAGCGCTGCCTTGTCGCCCCAGACATCTTCACTGGAAGCTTCGCTTTGACCATTGTGGTGGGAGTGACGGCTGCCGCAGTCGCGAATACAACATGACAGATGGTGACTGTGTTAGGTGCATTTCACATCCCCCTCTTCTACTTTTTCTTTTCCTTTTTGCTCTAGACTTAAATGGCAATTGGCATTGGGTTGGGCATATGTTAAGGATTTGAACAAGAACTAAAAGGTTGGTAAAAAAGTCAGAGACCACCATGTGAAGCTTAAATACTTTTGGTTTTCTGGTCCAGGTATGCTGCAGGTTTGTCTGGCAAACTAAATCAGCTTTTCCTGAGCTCATTTTCTCTCCATGTCCCACATCCCGCTAAGTTTCCTTTGTCTGCAGTCCTTGTCTTTTGACTCTTTGACAGCCCGAAAGTAGCTGAATAGTGAGAGAAGAATGGCTCTTTGTTTCGACCGCTTGCTGTCGCTGTGGATTTGATTGTCTCAGTAGGCAACATGGCCTCAAACATGACTATTCACACACTGACACACACAGTCACCCCTGTGGATGGACATTCCTTTTGGCAGGGCTCCCAGATGGCACTGCAGGTTCTGTGCGGGCTGCGACCATAAGAAGGAGTGATTGACTGTGTTTCTCAAAGGCTGAGCAGCATCACACTGGAGTGTGAAGGTTATAAAACCATAACTCTGTTTTGTTTTGTTTTTTTGTTTTTTTTTTTGTTGTTTTTTTGTTTTTTTGCTGTTGAGAGTTCAGATTTCTCTGTAAAGTCTTCAACAAAAGTTGAAGATTCACAGAAACATGTATAACTATTGATTGTTGACTTTGGACGGATTTCATCTGGTACTGAAATGACCAATTAAAAGAGAACAAACTTTTAATTCCAGCTTTTTAATTATGATTGATTGCTACTTTTCCAATTATAACATCAGTAATTTGGAGGTTATGTCTGTTTAGAAAAAAGAACATATTTTGAAGAGATTGCCTTGGGCTATCGAAACAACAATAGAATAGAATAGACATTGGATTTGCTTTTAATTTCCTGAATACTAGAAGTTAGGGTGTTATACGAGTCCCATATTGTCAGATTTCTGTATAACATAAAAGTACCGTAATTGTCGGGCTATAAGCCGCTACTTTTTGCACCAGCTTTGAACCCTGCGGCTTTTAGTCAGGTGCGGCTTTTCTATGGATTTTCCATGATTTTTGTGATATCGTAAGACGATTTGTTTTGTTTGTTCCGCTGTTGTACGGCACTACGTTGCCTGGCGGAAGGATCGGGGTTCAAGAGTGGTATGTTAGTCACATGTCCGTCCGCCAGGCAACGTAGTGCCGTACGAAGTAGCACGAAAAACAAACTTCAAAGTAGCGCTACGCATTCAGCGGGAGGCGTGGATGACGAGCGGCGATAAACTTGCGAAAAGCAAGTTATGCCCAACTCCACCGGTGGATTCTGACAGTGTGGAAAAGTGCGAAAACATCCACGATCACCAACGGATTTTGAAGGGCTGGACTGCTGCATGATGGAGAGGAGGACACCGCCACGGCCCTTCTGAGGGTGTTCGACTCTGACACTGACAACGAGGATTTCTTTGGTTTTGAAAGTGACAACGAAGGAGAGAAGCGGAGAGTGGATGACGAAGCCATCCTGAGCCAGTTCGTTTCCGACATTGGAGAAGAGGACTTTGGTGGTTTTAGAGCGCAGGAAGAAGAGAAAGATGGTGAATGACTGACTTTTCTTCTTGTTAAAGCTGTGTCACTGCACCTGAGCCTAAAAGGTAGTCCGAATCTATTTTTCTGGTGTGCTGTAGGTTACTGTTATGTACTACATGTGCAAATATGTACCCATAACTTGTTTTTCAAAATATTAATAAAAGGGGTGTGTCTCCAAACAGCCATCTCTTTCCTGACAATTCCCTTTGTGCATATTCTCTTACATATGATAAGTCAACATTGAAACACCTGCGGCTTTTAGTCAGGTGCGGCTAATGTATGTACAAAACAGGATTTTCCCCTGATTTTAGCTTGTGCGGCTAATATTCAGGTGCGCTTTGTAGTCCGGGAAATACGGTATTTATTTTATTCTATCAGAGTTTTGGGGATTTTTTTTTTTTAGTCGAAGTTCTTTTAGTATTCAAGAAGAATTAATTGTAGAAGTGGCGTCTTTTGTATTTTAGACTGAAATTGCATCCCAAATAACATGGCTTTTCCTGCACTCATGTTCATTACGGACAATAAATTGAAGTAAAATTTAGGTCTTGAATGGTAGAACCTCAAAAAGGGAATGTCTTTGCAGCCGCAGGGTTAGTAACAGGCTGTTGAACATCCAAAAAACATCTTGTTAAAATTGCGTCTTGGTGTTTTATGACAACGCTTACAAGCAATGTCAGTTCCATTAAAGAAGAGTGGTAGTTAAAGAGACCATCCCATCATCCGGAAGGTGACTGATTTTTATCTGCGCGGCAGCTACCCTAAAAGATCCTCAAATGCCCCGCAGCCACGTCTACTCTTGAGTCAAGTTTTTATGTTGAGTAATCAATTTGTTCAACCTCCTTTAAATGTTTAATTAACCTAGACCCAGAGTAAAATGTCACTAATATGAAATCCTCAGATCCTTTATCACAGCCAGCTGAGCTGGAAGCAATTTTGTGAGTATTAGGAGATGACATTTTCCCCAGGCAGACATCTTATGGGGGATTCAAACTAGTTGCAGTCACAGTGGAACAGAAGTCCTGCGAACAAAAATTAGTTCAGTGTACATTTACGTGTGATCTGCATATTAGCCTTGAAGCAGAATCATGCCTCACTTACATTTGGACTTTCATAAACAGTTAATGTGGCATATGCTTAAAATACACATTTGCTTTCTTACTGAATGCTACAGTTTTTTGTTTTTTTTTTAATGGATGTTAATGTTCAGGCATCAATTTTAATGTTATTGGGAGATCAGTTGAGATTCGACTTGAAGAAAATATCCATGTTTAGTTGTGGTTAAAGTTGCAAAACACTTTTCTCCTTCCGCATCTTTGGCATAATCTCAAAGCTGAAAATCTAGTTGTCGGGCAAAGTTTTTTCACTGGGGGGGGTGGTAGGCGGACGAATTATAGTGATTGTATCATCTGTAAATCTCTCTTTGAGCGCAGATCATCGGTAGCAGGCCTGTTAATGGATCCAATTTGAGCTGGATGGAGATGTACTTAAACACCTTTGCTCTCCCTATTTAAACAGTTTAACTGAAATTGGTTGTGTTGTGACTCTTGTGTCCTTGTAAAGCCACTGTTTCACTGTATTAGACCAACTGTTTGTATTCATCTTGAAGCGAAGCACTTGCTGTGCAGAGAATGTCAATAGTATGTTTATTACTATTACTAACAGTTTTTATTTCATAAGCATGAATATCTGAGCTCATTAGAAGGGGAAATAAAAACATGCATCACTTTCTGGGTAAATAAGAGTGAATATAGAATTTAGCTAGCTAAACCAACATAAAAAAATAAAAGTGACAATGCACTGACCTATCAAGGTTTAGGTAGTTTTTTTTGTTTGTTTTTTTTGTTTTTTTTTTACTCTTTATGTCAAGATAGGTTGACAGATGATGTCAGGACAGAGTCTACATGGATTAGGATGTTTGTAGATGACCCTGATCTGCAGTCAGAGTAGGGAGCAGGTGGAAGATGGTCTGGAGTGTTGGAGGTATGCTCTAGTGAGAAGTGGAATGAAAGCCGGTGGAGGCAAGACAGAATATGTGTGTGTGAATGAGAGGGAGACAGTTGTAACAGGGAAGATGCAAAGAGTGGAGGTACATGACTTTAAATACATGCTACAAAAAGACAGGAGGCCGAACTGGAGGTGGCAGAACTGAAGATTTTAAGACTTTTACTGGGAGTGGCCAACAACATTACATTAGTGTACATTGGAGGGACACCACAGGTGTAGCTGGTAAAGACGCAAGCTTAACATGGTTTGGACATATGTAGAGTACCAAGGCTGTTTGATATGAAGCTGCTAGGCAGGAGAAGAAGCAGAAAATTAGAAGATTCATGGAAGTAGTGAAAGGGAACATGCAGATGAGTATGCTAGAGACCAGAATCTGCAGTGGCAACCCCTGAAAGAAGATGATTTATGTCATCAATTGAACAAAATCAAAAAGATGAAAACATTGTAACAGATTTTTTTTTTTCTTTCTCCTTCCATGTCTCATCCTTTTTCATCAGGTGTGTACTCCTGCCTCTCTTGAGTGTGAAGCCTCCTCAGCAGGCACTCTTCCTGCTTGTGGACTCCATTGATGAAGGCAGTCAGCTGGGTGAGGGGGAACAGAGGTCCTCCCCAGGTTCTCCCAGGACCATTGCAGAGCTCCTGGCCAGTCACCATGAGTTTCTGCCTCCTTGGCTGCTGCTCATCTGCTCCGCACGACGACAGAACAAAGCCATTACCAAACTGTTCACAGGTAAATGGTTCAACTTTTCTCGTTGCTCAGTTAAGATAACTGTTCTCCAAGTGTAGAGGCAATTTTCCAAAAGCTTTAGGGTGTTACATGTAGTTTTTTAAAAATCAATACATCATTGTCAAAATCACTATGATACCATTATTACAACTGAGCTGAGCTGCTGAAAAGAGACAGTTTGATGTATGAGAAAGTACTTGCAATTGTCAGTACTGCTGTATGCTTGTTCCGCTTGATGGCAACCATTTTTCAGATTTAATAATACACATTTTGACAAAAAAAATACAGCAGTTACAAACAAAGCCTGCAGCATCATTCTTTTTTTTTTTTCCTTTTTTTTTGTCACTGCTTCGAATGCTTTCTAACATTATGACATGCCTGAAGGGATTAGTCACCACTGCAGACTTCTGTAAGAGATGCAGCTTTTCCTTGTCTTGTGACACTGTACCATACCCACTGCTATTATCTCCTTGTCAGGCCAGCAGCCTACTCTGTGGCGATGAGCTGGCATAACATTAATCAAAAACCTAACTGTGTGGGAGGAAGTTGCCTCTGCAGACTCACATTGCTGCGTGTCCCCCGTCTACCTTTCCAAAGCCATTGAATGTGGGAGCTTCTAGTGCCCTCACTTTACCTTTTTTACTGTTACACAACATCCCAGCAGTCTGAATAGTTGTGCTGCTCCCTCCTCAGGAGGTGCTTGCGGTCAGATTTGGGGATGAACAAGCTACATGCGTTCTTCCTTTTGTTCCTGCATAAATTATGAAATGCCTATGTTTGTATGATCAAATTCTCCAAAAGCAGTTCTATTTGTAGTGCTGATATTTCTATTGATTTTATATTGGATCGGGTATGATCGCGATTAGGTCTCTGTGCATAGTATGTACAGAAATGCATGGTAACAATATAATGTGCGCCTAAAATCCTATAAAATTAATAGGACCGGTAACAAGCATCCTTCTTTAATATCTAGTCCCAGCAGCAAATTAATTTGCTTGGCAGTCTGTTCATGTTCTGGCTTGTCTTCAGTGGATTATGTTGCTTGCCTCTTATCATTTTAGATAATACAAATAGTATTCCTGTATATATTCCAAATTAAATGCAACAGTGTAATTAGAATTAAGAGGTCACGCTCAAAGTTGTTTTCAGGACTCTTAAAATATGCTTTTCATATATACAGCAGGTAAAGTAAATCATGAACGCGTCACCAGTTTTCTTAGTAACTATATTTCTAAAGGTGCTATTGACATGAAATTTTCACCAGATGTTGGTAACCCCTCAATCCAATTCACACATGCAAAGTAATCAAACTATAACTGTCCATATTTTAAGTTGTTTGCAATAATGAGACATGACACAGGGAAAAGCTGTTGAACACATGAAGAAATGGAGGTGCAAAAAGACCTAGAAAGTCATGACAGCAGCTGAAATCTATCAGTAATTAGAAAGCAATCCTGCCACTTAATGCTAATGAATAACAGCTGGTTCAGTCCCTATAAAAAGGTATCTCATTACCAAAGATATACAACCCATGATGGGTAAAACCAGTGAGCTCTTGCAAGACCTTGCAACCTTATTTTTGCAACAGATACTGATGGCATTGGTTGCAGAAGAATTTCAAAACCACTTGAAGATTCCAGTGAGCGCTGCTGGAGCCATAATCCAGGAGTGGAAAGAATATCATTTCACCATAAACTGGCCACGACCAGGTTCTCCCAGCATGATTTCAGACAGAGGAGTGAAAAGAATTATCAGATGAGCTTTCCAGGAGCCAAGGACCACTTGTGGAGAGCTACACAAAGAGTTGGAATCAGCAGGAACAATTGTTTTAAAGAAAACAATAAGAAATGCAGTCAACCACCATGGCCTGTATGCACGCTCGCTACACAAGACTGTTGCTAAAGAAAAAGCATGTTGGAGCAAGTTTAAAGTTTGCTGAGAAGCTCAAAAGGCACTGCATAACATCCCAAAAGTAAATAAGTTTGGAGGTGGGACCATCATGGTGTGGGGCTGTTTTCCAGCATACGACAATGGCACGCGTCATATAATTAAAGGAAGGATAAATAGAAAACATATACAGAGACATTCCTAATAGGAAACTGCTGTCGTCAGGAGGGTGAAGACTAAACGAGGATGGATGTTTCACCAAAACAATGATCCCAAACACAGCTGAGGAAACTGTGTTGGTTTCAGAGAAAGACAATAAAGCTGCTAGAATGGCCGAGTCAAACACCTGCTCTCAATCCAATTGAAAATCTATGGAAAGAACAAAAGTTCATAGAAGGGGTCAAGGAAACCTTCAGGTATGTGTGTAAGAATGGGCCAAAATCACCCCTGAGCAATGCATGAGAAGAATTTCTCTATACAGGAGGCATCACCAAAGGCTTCTGTACAAAGTATTAAATACATTTCAGTAAGTGTGTTCAATACTGTGTCATTTCTCATTATTACACTTAATTTTATGGACATCTATGGTTTGATTTCTTTGCTTGTGGGGCTTGGATGGGACATCTGGTGAGAATTTCATCTCAATAGCACATTTTGTATTAACTTAGAAAACTGGTAACACATTTAGTACTTATTTAACCCGCTGTAGGTCTCCTGCAAGAAAATGAATTGTCAGCTATTTTGATCATTATTTCCGTGCAAAAGTTCCAACCACTCCATGGGTCTAGTTTCTCCATTGTGAGTTTGTTTCTTAGTCATTGTTTGTATAAGAGTGGAAACAGGAATTCAGGACACTAGAGTCTCACTTTGAGTCGTTCGTGGGCATCGTGCATGTAATTCAACAAACCAACCGTGATGCAGGCTGCCCACTTCATAATTTCAAAGACACGCCCACCCACGCTTTCCTCTAACTTAAAAGGTTCTGTGTAGGAACCCGTGTGGATTGGTATCAGTTTAGTTTAAAGCGTTTTCCAAAACTTTGTGTCCACAGACAACACAGATGGAAGAAGTTTTATATTTGATTTTCTTTCGGCAGCAGTTTGTGTCTGGCCCAAATCATTAATTTCAATAGTGAGATTTTATCTGGTGTGCACTTCATGTTCAGAGCGGACTCAGCAGGGGAACATAGTCTTAAAAAACATTTTCGTCTTTGGTATATGTTTTTTTTTTTGTTTTGTTTTGTTTTTTACTTGTTAGTTCTATTTCTGCTTGTTGCACCTCTTTTGTTTGTACTTGTCTGTTGTTTTTGGTTTTTGGTTTTGTTTTTTTTTTTAATATATGGTTTGAGGTGAGTTTCATCGTGGAACAATCTGATAAGTGGCAGTTATCTTCTTTTTCTCCATTTTTGAAGCTCATTCTCTCTTTACTGCCTCTTTGATGATGGCCAAGCTTTTGTTGAGCTCTTACTCCAATTGCCAAGCAATTGGTTCAAAAAGATTAATCTACTTTTGAAAAGAGTGCCAACCTCACATATGAGATGTGATGTCCCTGCTTGAAGGGAGTGAAGGACATATTTGGTTTTGTTTTTCCTTTCTGTTTAGACTTGCTGATGTCTTTTTATTTCTATGAACATATTCCACAGTTAAAGAACTGAAATAAAAGGTATTATCTAGTCTATGCACTGAAATCCTCCTGCAGAACTACAGTAAGCCTTGATCTAATGCTTTTAGCAGTGTCTTTGTTTTGTCTGGATCCAGTCTTCCGCTTTTAGTCCAGTGCTGGAAATTCTTCTACAAGACTGACTTTTTCTTTTTTTCCCATCACACTTAGACGGATGTGGACTTGCACACACACACTCACTCACAGTGTATTCTATTGCCTTTTGTACCTTATTATTAATATGGCACTATGAATGCTCCTTATTCATGCAGCAGTGGACTGAAAATAGACCAAAGAACTTTAGAGTATCAGACTGAGGCCAAGTGTCCCCTAAAAATATCTTGCATATTGTTTACAATTTAGAGATGGCAGTGACCTGCCAAAAGCGTCCACTTTCATGCTTGCTGCAAAGCAAACTACTATTTTATATGAGCGTCCGTTTTAGTCGCAGTGGAGGTTGTCAGTTTCCCAGTATACTCTGGTTTGTGGTAATGCGAACTTTGTGGTTTTGTAAATACAGTGCTGATAAAGTTTGAGGAATGACCTTTAACCACAAGGTTTTGAAGGGAGCTCACTGGACCTGAATTTTGGTCCTGTATTTCTAAAATGACTAAAAGAATTCAGACTCCTTTTATGTGAGTAACTCAAAGCTTTCTGTTACCTTTGATTTTTGCAAAATTTGCTTCAGTCTGACTCACAGCAAGTGCATTCAGCTGGAATTTCTCATTTAATCTTTTTTTAAGGAGATGACTTTATTCCCCAGGAGCAAAACTCAGAGTTCCTTGTCTCTTGCTCAACTGTTATTCCTTGTGTCTATCTCTGAGTGGAATGTGCTTTGGGAAGTTTTCAGCACCTCAGAGACCGAACAGGAAGGAGGCATACTGACTTCTGCTGCAGAATGCCTCACTCACATCCGCTTGGCTAATGCCTCACAAACAAAGAGTGGTCAGTTTGTGAGGAGTACAAGAATTTTGCACAGTATCCCTCTGGCAGACCCGTGTTATGTGATCATTCCGATTCGAATAAGCGTCGGACTTGTTACCTTTGACTTGGACTAAAATTTCACTCTTGAGATGCAAATTGTAGCGAAAAAAAATCCTGCTTTTTCTGACTTTACCTTCTCTTTGAGCTGTGCTACTGTAAGGGCATTGTAGCGGTAGTGCAGTGGAAACACTTAGGCAGCGATTTTGGTTGGGAGCCGGGTAGAATCTGTGCCAATTTATCAAGGCCATCCAGCAGAAGGTGGAGCAGGGACAGAGAAAAGAGGGCTGTATGAAGGTGCAAGGTGGGGGTTGGCTGTTTAAATTACCCCCCCCCCCCCCCCCCCGTTGTGTGTGTGTGTGTGTGTGTGTGTGTGTATTTATTTTTTTCAGCTCAAACCTCAATCTCTTGCCATCTTTTTTTCTTCCTACTTTGCTATTGGTCTCATCGAAATACTTACAGCCCATTTTTAAATCATAGTTCCAACTAGAGCTGGGCGATATGAGATTTTTTCATATCACGATATGTTTTTTCATTTCAGGCGATAACGATATCTATCACGATATAAGCCAAATAACTATATTTGTAAGATTTAAATGTGCCGTTGCTCACAAGTAAAATGTGAAATAATCAGCAGCTTGTTTTTATTTAAATATTTATTTCCCATAATAAGTTCAACAGGGTAGATGTACTTAAGGAACATGAGACTTTTTCAGATAGATAAAGGCAAATATTGCAAACTACACAAAAGGCAGCCGCTAAAGCGTTTAAGTTTCAAAATAGAACAAACGAAACAGACTAAATTGTCAATTCCACTTAGAAACAAAATATTAATTCTAAAAATAAATCTTAGTTTGTTTTACAGAAGAACAGACAAAACTGACTAACTTTTGTCAATATCCAATAAACTGAGAACTAAAAGGAAATTCTCAATCTCTCCTTGTTGTATAGCTGAGCTTTTCAAACAGTTTTAACAGTTACTTTAGTCTGACAAAAGCCGAATGACGAATTAGCGCTTCCAGTCAGAGACTGAGGCTACGTCCACACGTACACGGGTATTTTTGAAAACGGAGATTTTCCGTTTTCGTTTTAAAAAATAATCCCGTCCACACATAAAGGGAGAAATGAAAGAAAACGCTGCTATGAACATGCCAAAGCAGCAGGTGGCGCTAGATTCCTAACCGTGCAGAAATGTTGGCCAATCAGAAGTCTAGAAGCCTCGGTGGGAAAAAGTAAACAAAGCTGGGGCATAGAAGCAGAACCGAGTCGTATGTGTGGAGGGACAGTAACTGTGTGTATATGTAAGCATTTAAACACTGCAGAGAGTAGAATTAACAGTATTGTAGAAATTCATTTCACCGAAACAATAACGTGGCGCACAGTGTGACGCATGCACCAGTTTATTGTATTTCCAGACTTGCTTTCGGCACAATTTACAGTGCACGCTACTCTGTTTTTTGTCAGACTTGAAATAGCCGAAATACCTTCACACTACGGAACTTCTATGGCTCTTCCGTTCGACAATCTCTCCGGCGTTGGAACCATCATCTGTTTTCTCTTCGGTCACGCTCGGTTGATTTTTCTAGTCGGCACACTCATTTCCTCCATTAGGCGCTGGCTCCATTACCCGCTGGCTGCTTCCCAAACAAACACACGTGCGGCTTGGCACTTGTGCTGTACGTAACAAGTCACGCGACGTGACGCTGCGGCTGTGATTGGTTCGGCTCTGCGCTACTTAATTTGGATTGGCTGACCTTTTTTTTTTTTTTAAAGAGGACAAGAGCGGCGAGGTCTATCGCGATAGCTTAATTTCTCTATCGAGTAAAAGTTATATCGCGATACATATCGTTATCGTTCTATCGCCCAGCTCTAGTTCCAACATAGCATTTGAATCAGACTCATGTGATTTTTTTTTTTTTTTTTTTTTTTTTTTTTCCCCCGTCTGTCACATGAAAGCATCACTGGACTGTAAGGGCTCCTATCCGAACAATACTGTTTGATTCATACTTGTTAAAGTCACTGTTTCTCAACAGGCATGTATGTGTGGGGGCTCAAGAGAGTACTGCACGGACTACATGAAGGTGTCTGATCAGCTGATGAATATTTTTTTTTTTTTTTTTTTTTTTTTTTTTTTTTTTTTTTATTAGGGAATGGCTCATATTGACATTTACTTCTGGAAAAGCAAGGCTTCATTTTTCATTTCTTTAAGTAAAAATCCCTTCTTCTTCCCAGTCAGAAAGTGTGACATCCAGCCAACAAGTCATTTAAGGTCACAGTTGTAGCACGGTGACGACATTCCTGACAGTGACACAAAAATGCAGACAGGGTTGACTCATCAGATCAAAGTGTAAATCCAGTCTGGTGCTATAAATAGAAAAAATATATACAACTGGACTAAGGTAATAATCACTGCCATCTCTTACTTGTAAACGATATGGGGGGGTATTTTTAGCAGACACTTTGCCTCAGTCTGATAATCTAAAGTCTTGGTTTGTTCTCTAGGTACAAAGTGCTTAAAATTATGTTTTATAATTTATCAGAAATGAACTGCATCATTAACTTTTTGCTAATAACTTTAAAAAATTTAGATAAAACATTTTTGGTTAAGAACCAAACAAAAAATTTTAAGATTAACAGGCCACAGCGTCTCAGATACATGTGTATCTGGGTCCTGTATACTGTCACTTCAATTCACTCTGTTTACCTTTCTTTTGCCAACCTTGGCACAAACATATATGGGCAGTACTTGTGGATGGAAGTCTTGCTGTCCTGCAAGACTCCCACTGGAACAGTGAGGCAAACCTCTCCACCAATTAGCATCCAGAAAGGGCTGTGCAATGTTCGAGCTGTACGCTGAATATTTCATTTGCTGATGATTACTGCTGAAGCTTCTGCACTCAAAAATCATAACTCCTACCTAATGTCCATATTTTAGCTTATTTTTTTTATTTAATTCAAGTATTACCGGCTAACAGCCAACCTTATGGAGAGCTCAAGGCATGTGTTTTTAAGATCTGAGATAATCAGAGTGAGGAGAGAATTGCTACCGAAATCTTTTCTTCTGTCTGCAAGCATCTTCTGAATAATCCTCGAGTACAGAAGGAGGAAGGTAACTGTGATAGAGCCTGTTTTAAAGGAAACGCAAAACAAAACCTCGTGCAAGCTGTATTTAGGATTTTGAGTGAAAAGCCAACATGAGCGAGGGATGAGGAAGGATGGAGAAGGCATGGAGTGCCAGTAGTTATAATAATATAGTATCAGTGTGCTCCTGAAGCTGTGAAACATAATGACTCCCCTTAAACAAGCACATTCCTGCTCAGGAGTGTTACAGCAACTTCAATTAGATTGATTTCCACTGTAATAAAATACATAATTATTTTAACTCCTTTCCCGATTTTACTTCTTCAAGTGGGTGAAAAGGAGCAACGTTGCCAGCGTTAAGGGGGGCCTACCAGTCAAAACTTGGAAAGTAGCCACCACAAAACTTCACATAAAAGCTTGTCTTGGTTATGAATCACAGCTTTAATTAATACGGTTATACCCCAGCTTAGTCTTAGGAATGTTACAGGAGTGTGTGGCTGCTTTAAAAAGACACTCATCCTTTGAGACATTTTGATGGTGGGTTTACTCATTTCCTTCCCAACGTGACACATTTGCTCATGCTCGTGAGGATTTTTGTTTAAAAAAAAAACCAAGAGTAATTTGCAGGACTGCTTGCATATAGATAAGTCATTAGATTTCACAGCTATTGTGTAGTAAAAGCTACACTTTCAGGAAATTGTGCTACTCTGGGGTGGGACTGTGTTTCTGTTTCCTGTATTTGTGTCTTTTTCGGGTGAGGGTAGACCACCCTAGCAAGGGCTTGAACCACATCTTCCACCTTCGTTCTGTCCACCATGAATGGAGCTTTCTTAACCCAACATGCCAAGAAGCTGAACTAATTTACCACTAGTGACCACAAAAGAAAAGAGCAGCTCTGTTTTAAAGTGCATGCACTTCTTCAAGAAGCCCTTTGTCTGGAGGCCTATGGTTGAATCCCTTCACAGAAAGGTCAGCAAAACTCTTAACATCGCACTAGATGTGTTTTTTTTTGGTAAGGTTTCTTTTTGGTCAAATGTAAGACCTCTCTGGAGGGACCGCAAGATCTTACTGGCCAACTGACAAGACAAACACAGTCATAAAGCAGCGAGGACAGTTTATTTCTTTTCTGCTGTGGAATGCTCCCCGAAGAGAGGCAAAAACGGCTTTGCTTACTGACTCCACAGTAAAATGCCATTTTGTGGCACAGTTTGGACAACTGGATATATGGTTGCACAAACAACAGATGAATTTGGAGCTTAACAATGCCAAGACTTTTCAGCAGTGAAAGAAGAAGCACTTCCACAGTTAATAGTCAAAAGAATTTAATAATTGATTCCAACATATTATGGTCATGCTGCGGCCTTCACCAGAGACTAAATTGCTCAACACTAAACCAAAATCACGTTCAGCAAATGCCTCCTACTATTAAAACACAAAGTTCACTCTGTTCTCTTTTTAGTTTTCGTTATAGATTCTCTGTCACCATGGCTAACAAAAGCAAGCAAGATGCTATTAATAAGCTTACCCCTCTTTTTTTTTTTTTTCTTCTTCTTTAGTTGGCTTACACGGACAAACTGATTTATGTCCGTATTCATGTATAAGTTGTCGTCTGTGAGGCTGCATGTTGAGCCTCACTTTGGATGAGCTGGAGACCATAATCCCTGTTGAATACTGTAATTTTACCACCATGCCGTCTGTCAGCCGGGCAAATTACAGGTCTACCATGTCTGTATCTATAACACCTTGGGTGCTGCAGTGCAGTCACATGACTGTGAGCACGGCGAACAAAACTGGCTGGCCTCTTCCTACCTGAGGTGATGCCCTTTGGTATGTGGCATGCCTCTGCCAGATTTTAATGAACCTGTGATTTTATTTCATTTTTTCACATTTCTTTTGGTGGCACAGAGCAAGACTTGTTGGTTTTTGATTTAATTGAAGGGTTTTTACATTAAGCCTTAATTAAAATACCCTTCAAGAATTCCTGGGATGGTTTTCAGTGTGTTGCTGCAACTAAAGACATATTTTATCTTTTAAATATACCACACTGTCTCTTCACTTGTGTGCCAAGAATGACTTTGCAAGTGCCTGATTCCGCAGCAAGCCGTCAAAGCTTTCCTCATGCTGAATCTGTAATCTGTACATGCGAAGTCTTCCCAAAATGCTTCCAGGCCTACCTGGCAACACTTGTTGATCTTAGATAATGGATTATTTGACTTGATTGCTGTCAAGCTAGTCTGAGCAGTTTTTATGCAGGTGAATGGAAACATGTGGCGGTAGAGCCAAATGAGGTTACTCATAGGTCAACCCGTGTAATGATGAACAAAAACATGGTCAGAAGGTCAGTTGCAGAAGCTTACCATTATTGCAAAGCTACAACGTTGCATCTTCAGAAAGAATCAGTTCTATTTGATGATTCAGTGACAGTTAGTCTGGAACAGATTCCATGGGAATTCCATATCCACTTCCAAACAGCCCTTATTTATGTTGGGGGCCAAGGTATATTCATAACCGCCAATGTATACTTGGCAACTTATTTTAAAATTTTTAAATATTTGAGAGAATTGTATGACATCCAAAACTAGTAAAGAATTCCCACAGTTAGTTTACACCTCGCTCATATTGTCTGATGTGCTCCGATCATCACCCTATTCCCTAAAACTCGAAAACACTAGCATTTGACTCACAGTGGACACTGTGACAGTCTGAACGTTTAATGGAGTAATGGATAAATGTGCACTTGGAACAAATGTCATGCTACTTTTTATGATTTATGTCTGTTGTTTGGGGTTTCTGTTAGAATCTTTGGCATGAATGAAATTTGCAGCCATCTGTGCAGCTGCAAGAAGCTAGCTGTAATAGCAGTGACAAGTCTCTTAGAGTAGATATCTCATATGGGGTAGACAGGTGCTCTGCTTTGAGTCAGCCTCTTGTCACCATCTTAATGAGCTTCTGCCATTCAAAATAATAACTAAGCTCTTTGTGGGTTAGTGGAAAAAAACCTAGTATTTCTACTGTGTTTTGCATAGATTTTTATATGATTGATGTAGTATTCTTTGCACAGGTGGCCTTGTTGTGAATATGTTCCTGTTAACCCAACCCCCAACACATCAGCCCTCTTCAGCTGCCCTACAACAGGTTTGACTGGAACTCTTTCACATCCCGTTTGAAAGTCAGCAGAGGCATGTTCGGGCGGGAGTGTTTTCATGTGCCTCGCCTCAAGCAAACCTAAATTAATTGTTAAGTGTAATCATTTCTGCGTCTCGCCTGGTGGTCGCGTAGCATGGCAACTGTTTGCATCTTTGCGCTGTTAAATCAGCTCCAGATTTGAGCCGAAACCTCTCAGATCTCAGCTCCTCAGTCTGTTCTCACTTGTGAATAAGCCACATTTATCCAAAATAAAACAGAAAGAGTTGTTGCCTTTTGACTGTTAAACTCCAAATTGGAGTCTGTAAACAATCAAACAAAGAATTCAGCAGTATTTTTCAAAGATTGAAGAGTAGCACACTTGCATAGGACTCGAGTTTGCAGACCATTGGAGCTCACTCTCTTCCACATACTTGTGTTTAGGAGGTTGGCTCTCTCGTGTTTTTTGGAGCTGGGAACGCTGCAGCTGTTGAACAGACGTTTGGTTGAGCGCGGGTTTACTGGAGAGCCTGAGGAGAGGGCAGTGAGGCTTGGATTTCTGTTTTCTTTATGGATCCAGTGACTTAAGATGGGGTCTCGCGAAAGATCGTGCTGAATCTGAGAAGCTGCCGTTCCACAGTCCCAGTTGATGAGCTTAGACCTCAAGTTTTTTTGACAGACATGCGCGCACACACGCTGGCTCATTCGTCATTTGAAAAATTAATCTAGAAAGCAAACAGTCACTCTTTTGTACGCGAGACCCTGTCTCTTGTGGCTGGTATCCAGCTCTGTAACGAGCAGCAGCTGGCTCAGAGGCCTGCACTCAGGAGCTGCATCCCTCACCCTGATGAATGTGTCATTTGTTGCTTGTTTAGCAGTCGCTTTTGTTCTGGGTCTGAACCATCCCCACACACACACACACACACACACAATGCTCAGCTACAGTTTGTGTAACCTACTTAAAATGGTGCAAAATCTAGGCCTTCATGACTGCTGGGTTTTGGAAAGAAAGAAAATGGTTCTTGGAAGGCGTCTGGGTATTTGTAGCCAATGAGAGTTCATGCATTCTTGTGTAGTACTTAATAGTAGTTCCTGTTACACCGCAGTCATCAAATGCAGGTTGGATGACATTCCCCCTGCGGTTGTTTTATTGCTTTATCGGCAGGAGTAGGGCAATAATATTGCCATGACTTCACAGTTGAAGTGATGTCTGCTGATGACTTAAGTAGAAGCTGTAGGCTATCTTTCAGTATGTGACTGAAGGGAGATGTAATTTTGGTGAGCAAAGGCACTTAAGTAGGTCTATTGTTTTATTTCTTGTTGTAGGTTTTTTTTGTCTTATCTGAGCAAGTGCTTTATTTCATGGTGGCTGCAGTCAAATTTCGATCTCTTCCCTCCTCCAGCTTTCCTATTCACTGTATCTTCATAATTGGTGTGTCAGCGACCGTGGAATGTAGAAGAAACAGTTTATCATAAACTACGGCACAGAAGCATTTTTCTTCTGTTCCCCAGAGAAAATATTCATGATAGAGCAGCATCTCCAGAATTGGGCTGTAATGCATACTGAATGTTTTTCTTAGTCCCACTGTGAATAGAAGAAATCATCACGGGGAGGAGATAGATAGATAGATAGATAGAGATATATCTCTATCTATCTATCTATCTATCTATCTATAGATAGATATAGAGATATATCGATGGATATAAAAAAACAAAAAAAACAAATGCATTTTGAGGTCTCTTAAAGCATGAAGCATTTTTTGTCTTATTTTTCCCTTTCATGGCCTCTTTCCCCCTTCCAAGCTAGTGGGTTTCCTGTTCCAGCTGGAGCAAACCCAGAATGCCCAAAGAAGGATTTGGTCCAGAAGAAGTAGGAGGACCCATCACTGACATCCGAGCATCAGAAAGTCGCAAGACATAAGCTCTCTGTCGTTAGCGAGAGAGACTGTAAATGTAAATTTGAAACTGTGTGCTTGTGTCAAGTGGAGCACTTGTGATTGTGCACTGGCCTGCAAAGCAGAACAGTAGAAGAGAAAGGAAGCATGTACACCAGTTAGATTAGCTTTCAAGCTGAGGGAAAAAGAAAACAAACCCCCCACACACTGGACACCTGACATGAAACAAGAGGCTAGACAAAATGAGATATAAGGATGAGTGAGAGATCCTCTGATGATAACATGATGGGCTGAAATTTGATCTTTACTGCTTGAAGTTTCAGCCAGGGGAGTTGTGAGCACACAGAGAGACCAGGAATGCGAATTAGGATCGTGTGGTGCCTTCAGTCAAGTCTGTATCTTTTTGATATAAACCCTGAAGTAACCCCAGAGTCATGATAACAAAGGCCTTTTTAAATGAGTACTTAGCCAAGGTTTGTAAACAAAGAATGAAATAAAGACATCACAACTGCTCTAAGTACTCAGAAACAGAAGTGATTTTTACATGGCTACATCACATGCTTGCCATGAATTTGGCTCTTGTAATGTCAGTGACTCCTCCAGGACTGAAGTAGTGGGAGTTGATACGGGAGGTCATGGAGCTGGAGAGAAGAGGCTGAAGGGAGTGTGGAAAATGTGCACAGTTACTGAAAACAGTGGCATACTAGAAGTGGGTTAGGGCCTTTCAGTGGCTGTAATGATGGGGAATATTACTTTAAAGCTTGTTAAAGTGTAAAGAATTCCCATAACCGCCCCATACATAAACCTGTGTTTACATGTTCATATTTAATATTTTCATAATATTTATTATTTTTTTATATGGGAGTTTGGTTTTTTCCTTACTCAGGTTTTCATTCTGTCCCAGATTGTAGACTTAATACTACATAATGCTGTATGCAGACAGATGTGGGGAGTGTGTGATTGGCTGTTGAGTCTCTTAGATGTATATATTTTTTTTTTGTTGTAGTTAAGAAGCATTCTTAGTCTCCTCTTTTTCATTTAGATCTACCACAGGCCACCACATCACTAAAGAAATAAAACGATACAGACAAATGTAAAGAACAATGGAACGTGATTTTTTTGTATAATAGATCTCTGGGTGAAATCTTACATGAATCCTATTTCATCCTGTCCTGTCTTAATCCCAGTAACTGTTCACTCCTTAGCATCTCAGTCATAAGATGTTTCATGACACTTAAGTAGTGCCTTTTAAAAAGTAAATACAAAGTAAATATTTGTCTTGTATCACAGATTAAATTCTTTCATTCAGTTTTATTTATACAGTACTGATTAAAACACTCTTCTCAGTGGGCTTTAGGTTGTACAGTAAAGACCTTACAATAAAGTGTAACCATTATCCGAAGTGTGAGTGTTTTAATTTCACCAAGTAACCAGTTTTTCACAGGCTGAAATGTGACGAAGGGCCTCAAGGACAGAGTAAAAGGGAATTATTGTGAGATACTGTTTGAAGGAACCTGCTTATCTTAAACCAACACAGAAGCCAGCGATAAAGGGAACCTGTTGCTCCTTCTGTTTACCAGGATCTGTTCAAACTATCAGTGCCTGCTTGGGAATTCTTGTTAAAGTCATTAGGTTTGCTATTTGGCCTGGAAGTGTGTGGTTACCGTTGGGCCTATGTGGAATAAGATTTCACTGTCTTTTCTACCCACACAATAGCAGTCGGATGAAGAGAGGACTGCTCCAGGCCTGGTGACAGAATCTGATTCATACTGAGGAGAGATGTTATATAACCAAAGCAATCACATTTCACTATGGAGAATAAAAGTTTTGAACTTGTTAGTAAACCTTTCTAAATGCTCTCTTCTTTTAAGCTGTTTTATCTGAAGATAAAATATCTTTATTTTAATGAATTGATGCTCAGGCTGGCAAAGAAGCACATCAGTTTAGGGAGCGAAAGTGCCAGATAGTTGTTCCCATAGTAGGAGGCTTGTTAGATGTTGGGGAAAAAACAGTATGTCAACAACACTGAGACAGACCCTGGTGACTTTCTTTCCTGTCCTAGTAACCCTGAGAAGCATGGGAACTGTAAATAAAAGTATGCAAAAATGCTCCTACTGCCCTCAAGGCTGCAGACTACACAGACCATGAACAGATTGTTTAAGCATGAAGGAAAGTTCACTTTATGCCCATTAGCAGAGGCCATTATGGAGCCATTTTTCCACATCTCAGAGAGGATTTCCCATTAAAGATCATTCATTAAGTGATTGTGATTATTTTTCCCCCCAGTAGGATTTCTAAAGGTCAATGTGGGAGCATGTTGCATGATAAGTAAGGCATTGGAGAAATGTTTTACAGACCATTGATGTGTTACAGTCATGCAAATAACGTGTCCCTTGCTCTCTTCCATTTTACAGCAGATATGCTTTAGCTGATTAGTCTCTGCAATTAATGAATGGGCTGAATCACCAATGTAGTGGATTCCAGTGTTGAAATAAATTATGTTTTCTCTCAGGATGTGAGATTTGTTTCTTAAATGGTTATCTGCATTGTTACTTCAAGGCTTTCTAGCTTGTTTTTATTATTATTATTATTATTATTATTACGCTGTATTCATTGTTTCAGCCATGTTTATACTTAAATTATTATACATTTTTCCCTAATGCTGGCACTCTCTATCTAAGCTGAAATAGCTGTTTTAGCCAATACACTAAAGCCACTAATTGACATGATTTTGTTTTTGTTGGTATTTCATGGGCTAAGCTGAGAGTGGACACTCACTGATTGTCTCCGTTTCCAGCAGTTAGAGGGGTTATGCTCTCAATTCCTCTGAAAGGATTTTCTTTAACAACCTGGCTTTACTATTAATTATCTTAAGAACCTTGGGAAATAAGATTGACTTAACCTAATTATCCAAAGGTACATGATCAGTGACTAAGTACAGGGCAGGATCTCAAGGTCAGACATGACCAGTGTGGGGAGAATAACTCTACTCATCATTAGCAAATAATGCAGCAAAGGTCATTCTTGAATTAATCTTTTGGATCTTTTAATATACTGAGTAAGTTATTAGCTCAATTTGCCATCAGTCTCATCTTATGTCCTTCCCTTCTGTTTCAGGATTCCGCAAAATCAGCCTTGATGATCTGCGTAAGGCCTACATCGTCAAGGACGTGCAACAGTACATCCTTCACAGGCTGGATCAGGAGGAGGCCCTGAGGCAGCATCTAACCAAGGAGACAGCAGAGATGCTTAACCAACTTCACATCAAGAGCAGTGGTTGTTTCCTTTACCTGGAACGTGTCCTGGATGGTGTGGTGGAAAACTTTATCATGCTTCGTGAGATCCGCGACATCCCGGGCACTCTTAATGGCCTCTACCTGTGGCTCTGCCAGAGACTGTTTGTCAGAAAACAGTTTGCCAAAGTACAACCAATTCTTAATGTAATCCTTGCAACTTGTAGGCCACTCACAGTCAAAGAACTGTACCATGCAGTCTGGACCAAAAACATGACACTGACCATGGAAGAGTTTCAGAAAAAGATGGACATTCTCTCCAAATTATTGGTCGATGGCCTTGGGAGCACTAAAATCCTCTTTCACTACAGTTTTGCAGAGTGGCTACTAGATGTTAAGCACTGCACCCAAAAGTACTTGTGCAATGCAGCAGAGGGACATAGGATGTTGGCAATGAGTTATACTTGCCGGGCAAAGCAGCTCAAGCCGCTTGAGGTGCAGGAATTTGCATTGCATCTTGTGAACTCCAATCTACAGATTGAAGCATTTAATCTGGCTCTTTGGATGGTTTGGAATGGAACTCCTGCTAAAGACTCTTTGAGCACCTCCATACCAAAGGAACAGGAGGTTCTGCAGCTACTGGTCAAAGCTGGTGCACACGTAAACAATGAGGATGATCATGCTTCATGTATTGTACAACAGGCCCTAGAAAGAGAGGATTCGATAAGGACACTACTTGACAATGGGGCATCTGTAAACCAGTGTGACTCCGGTGGAAAAACTCTGCTGAGTAATGCTGCATACAGCGGAAACCTTGATGTTGTCAACTTGCTTATATCTAGAGGGGCAAACATGGAGCTAGAAGATAACAATGGACAGACGGCACTTACCCTTGCTGCAAGGCAGGGCCATACTAAAGTGGTCAACTGCCTTATTGGCTGTGAGGCCAACATAAACCATACAGATCACGATGGGTGGACTGCTCTCCGTTCAGCAGCATGGGGTGGACATTCAGAAGTTGTGTCTGCTCTGCTTTATGCTGGTGCCAAAGTGGACTGTGCTGATGCCGATGGCAGAACTGCTTTAAGAGCTGCTGCTTGGGGAGGTCATGAAGACATTGTGTTGAACCTTCTTCAACATGGCGCTGAGGTCAACAAAGCAGACAATGAAGGAAGAACAGCTCTTATTGCTGCAGCCTATATGGGACACAGAGAAATTGTTGAGCACCTGTTGGACCATGGAGCTGAAGTTAATCATGAAGACGTTGATGGAAGGACTGCCCTTTCAGTCGCTGCTCTCTGTGTTCCTGCAAGTAAAGGCCATGCATCTGTTGTGAGCCTTTTGATCGACAGGGGTGCAGAGGTCGACCACTGTGACAAAGACTGCATGACTCCTCTCCTCGTGGCTGGCTATGAAGGACATGTAGATGTAGTTGACTTGCTTTTAGAAGGCGGGGCTGATGTGGATCATACAGACAACAATGGCCGCACCCCTCTTCTGGCTGCTGCATCAATGGGCCATGCATCTGTAGTCAACACACTACTTTTTTGGGGGGCTGCTGTTGATAGTATTGACAGTGAGGGAAGGACTGTGCTGAGCATTGCATCTGCTCAGGGTAATGTGGAGGTGGTCAGAACTCTGCTGGACAGAGGTCTTGATGAGAATCACAGGGATGATGCAGGCTGGACCCCGCTTCACATGGCTTCATTTGAGGGCCACCGGCAAGTTTGCGATGCCCTTATTGAACAAGGTGCTCGTTGCACAGAGGTAGATAATGATGGTCGAATACCGCTGATATTAGCTGCACAAGAGGGACATTATGACTGTGTGCAAATTCTTCTGGAACACAAGTCATGCAGTGACCAGAGGGGATATGATGGGAGGAATGCTCTCAGGGTAGCTGCATTAGAAGGTCACAGGGAGATTGTTGAACTGCTGCTGAGCCACGGTGCTGATATAGATTACAAAGATGCAGACGGACGCCCGACGCTTTACATACTAGCACTTGAAAATCAGCTGGCCATGACAGAATATTTCCTTGAAAATGGCGCAAATGTGGAAGCTTGTGACACTGAGGGCAGAACGGCCCTGCATGTATCCTGCTGGCAAGGGCATATTGAAATGGTGAGGCTGCTGATTAACTACCATGCTGATGTGAATGCCTGTGACAATGAAAAAAGATCTGCCCTCCAGTCTGCTGCATGGCAAGGCCATACAAAAGTCGTGCAGTTTTTGATAGAGAATGGCACACATGTAGATCACACATGCAATCAGGGAGCAACGGCACTAGGCATAGCTGCCCAGGAGGGTCACATCGATGTTGTACAAATACTTCTTGAAAACGGTGCTGACCCCAACCACGCTGATCAGTTTGGAAGAACGGCAATGAGAGTAGCAGCAAAAGGTGGCCATTCAATGATTATAAAACTTCTAGAAAAATATGGAGCTACAACTCTAAATGGCTGCAACCCCTCCCCAGTGCATACCATGGAAGAAAAAACACCATTGGCAGTGACTGGTAAAATGCAGTCCCTCACCATCAAATCAAGTAGTTCTGGCAGCACTGGGGCAGGAGATGTGCAGTCATCTGGACGAGGTCTACAGAACGGGCCTGTTCATGCCTTCAGTTCACCGTCAGAGTCTCCTGATTCCACTGTAGATAGACAGAAATCCTCCCTGTCAAATAATTCTCTCAAGAGTTCAAAAAACTCCTCTTTGAGAACCACATCATCTACAGCCACAGCACAGACAGTGCCCATTGACAGTTTTCACGGACTGACATTTACAGAACAGATTCAGCAGCACTCACTGCCCCGCAGCCGGAGCAGACAGTCTATTGTATCTCCGTCCTCTACGACAAAGTCCATTAGTCAGCAGCCATCATCCCCATCCAGTGACTTTGACTGGTCTCAGCTGAAATCCGGTCTTAAATCAACAAAGGGAACTAAAACTGGAAATAGCACAGCAAACAGCAAAACAACACTGGGAGACAAGAAGAAAATCAAGAACAGTGGCTCAACCCAAGGTCAGGTTCTGGAGTATGAGATGACCCAGTTTGACAAGAGAATTGCCATTAATAAATCGGTAGCTAACATCGCAGTGAAAGATCCTCATTGTAAGATCATGATTGGTGGTTCAGTTCAGCAGGAAAGGGGACAGTGCCAGGATCAGTTTTTCATACAGCAGCAAAGCTGTTCTGAGAAGAAGAGGAATGGGATAATGACAAACCCCAACTATCATCTACAGGGTAATCAGGTTTTCTTGGGTAGGGTATCAGTTCCACGGACTGTTCAAAACAGGGGCCACCAGGATGTTCTAGAGAACTATCCCATAGGGGAAACGGAGCTAAGCCTTAAACAAGCCCTGAAACTGCAGATTGAAGGATCAGACCATGGGTTTAACTACAAAAAGGAGACTCCATTATAGCTGGTAAGAGAGAGTTTGTTTTTGTTTTGTTTTTTTAATATTCCAGCATGTGATTTTAATGTAATACAGCAACCATGTGTTTATATGTTGAAATCAAGAAAAGGTGAGGGCACATAGCAAACAACACATGCTTTTGGCTTGTCTAAGGACTAATAAAGGAGCAAAAAATGGGCACATAGATGATACCGGAATGCACTGAATAGAACCACCATTAGTTTTATTTAATCAGACTTGCGTGAAGAAAGCCTCCCAAGCAAAACATTAACCCAAATCATTCCTGTGCCATTTCAGATGTCTTGAATGCCATTCGTCATGCAGACGGCGGAGGGAATGTGCCAAAGCAACTGTTTTCATCTGCATTTAAAAAAAAAAAAAAAAAAACACTTCTTTTTTTTTAAACTTTTCATCAGTGGGAGACCTCAAAATGTTACCTAGGGAAGATTGTTTTCTGCCTAAGGCTTATGTGAACTGATACTTCAATGTGCCTACATCTGTTACAGCCTTCTCCATGTATCCATGCAAACTATCATCTTAATTTAATGTAATGCTATTTAATAAACAGTGTATGCACTTTTAAGAGTAAAATGACAGACATGCATTTGTTCTAGTCACTCGTATCCCATCCATGTTTTATCTAAGTAACTGTTTGAGAAAACGTACCAATGCTTTTTCCTGTTATTTTATATTAATGTTTGTTCTACTTTTTAAACACTGACAACAATGTACTGCGAGTACAATGTAACAAACCAGAGGACATAACAGTAACTGATGCCATGGTATGAAGTAAGCGCATTGATAGTCTGCCTTTCTAGAGACCCCAAATAATCTGTGTTAACTTTGAGCAGCGTGTTAAACTTACTTTGTGTGTGATGTGTCAATAGCTATTTTCATCACAAGTATATAAAAGTGTATTTATTTTTGGGGGAAAAAAAGCCACTTTTTGGTTTTGCATTACATTCTATCATGGTGCTGTGTTTTCAGACGTTGCCTGCAGTCATTTTGAACTCCCAATTTGTTGGCTATGTAAGTTTGTGCATTATTAAAATATCTAAGAAAGAGGGAGGTTCATCGAAAATGTAAACAAAAATAATAATAATTTTGTCCCTATGGGATTTTATTTTTTTTTTTTGGTTGTTGTTGTTGTGAGTCCTGTTTTGTGTGCATTTAAAAAAAATATTTAAATAATCCATTTTGGTGCTAAAAGCAGCAATGTCAAGTGATTAAAAATACATTTGTCAGCACAGTTACATGTATAACCTACTGCATCGCAAGAAACAAAATCCAAGCTTTGTTTCCGTATCGTCATGTGGTTCATTTTCAGTTAATTCCTGGCTGGATTTTTCAGGGGCATGACACAGACTCAGAAAGGCTTCAGCCATTAAGACAACTACTAGCTGTTAGTGACATTGTCTGTAATGCAAAGTTGTAAAGCCAAAGTTGAATGGGTATATTCTAACCCGCCTCCTCCCTGTGAGACACTGAGGATCAGTTGGACACGACTTACCCCTGTGGGAGACTGAGGGGAGGAGGTGCTCAGCTGTGACACTGAGGGAACTGAAACATCTGTTTCTTATGAATTCTATAGAGCTGCGTTAGTGTTTACAGGCTGTGTCATATTTTTTTGCAGGCTTTTCATAATGTTAACGGTGAGATATATTGCCAAGAACTGGGATCGAGGAGTAGAAGCCTATCGCATGCACGAACACTTATAAGCCCTAGTGAAAGCTCTCAGCTCTTCAGTACTACAGTAGCTCAAATGTATGCCATGAAGGGACGGTAGAAGGATTCTAAGCAGGACCGGGTTTAGAAACAGTGTTGGAAAAACATACTGTATAGTCTTATTAAGCAGTTATCTTGTTTGTCTTGACTGTGTTTTGTCTGCCATCTTTGATTTGACTGTCAGTGATTGGATTGTAAATAGCTTCCAATGTACATTCAACTTTCATTTAAAAAGAATTCCTGTATTCTATGAAGTGGAATTTTCTGATGTATATTAAAGTGCTTAATAAACATATTTGCTTTACTGCTGAAACAGACATTTTTGCTTATTTCATTTCGCATCCTTTTATAGTAACAGTGCCAGATAGTTGAGGCCAGTATGCTGACAGAAATGATTGTGTTGGCCGTTAATGGTCCAAAACAAGATGGATAATAAAAAAGCCACCAAAGGAAAGAGATTTGATTTATGGGGATGTACCAAAACCTGAAAAATCTGCACCATGCGTATATTTTTGTACTTGTATTCTTTTGACAGCTTTTTCCTCTCTCCCTTTCTCTCTCTCTCTTGTATTGGAGCTGTGAAACTACAGCATGTGCTGTTAATACCTACTTCACTGTTGGTCATTTGATATAGAGGGCCAAACCAGGACACTGCAGGCATTGCAACACATGGATCACGCTGAAGTGGAGCAGACAAGTGTGCCAAGTGCTATCGCGGCCTCCCCCTCTCCTGCATTTCACTCTGTTCATTTGAGTTAAAAGCAAACTGAAAGAGAGCTCTAACAGAAGTAGCTGAAAGATTTGATTTAATAGCATTTTTATTTAATCTTACGCAGTTTCACAATAAAGAAACTGGGTGCTTTTACTGGATTTTGGCTGTGATTGTGAATTATCTCCTATTCAAATTCCAAATCGATGCAAAGTATACAGTGAAAACATTCAGCTGTGTTTCAAAAAGACAACTTTGAACCAAAGAGTTAAATCTGAACAAAGTGGTTCTATTGAATAATTAGGTTTAACTGCCACCACCCAAAATGTCATGAAAAAATGCACCAAATAGCCGTTCAAGTGCCATTTAGACTTTTGGACCTTCAGCACAGGCTTCTCTGTATGTTTTGAGAGGGTGGGTGTTAATGAATGAACCATCTGGTACTGATGTCATGCAGTGTGCACTGTCCAAGCTTGGAGGATCTCCTCATGAACCGTCTGCCAGTGGCCACATCTGGTTGCTCTCCACCCATGCCCTTGTTTTGGATACAGCGCTAACAAGTTCCCTCACAATATACACAACATGGAGACAGTTGTGGCTGGCTTGTTCCAGAGGTATTTTAAACCCAATGGCCTTCAACTAGTGCATGCCTTTGAGAGCCACGTGTGTGCTGAATTCACATTTAAGTAAATGTGATCTCTGTTTAGCACTTTAGCTACAAGCTTTCTTGTTTGGCTTCACAGAAACCTGCGTGTACTTCGATCTAAGCTGGCTCAAGGTGACTGTCGAATCACAAAATGCTGTTAATTCTCGTGTCCTTGTGGGGAACATATTTCCCAGCTTGTCTTGAAATCAGCAATCCTCACAAGAATGCAAACACTGAAAAGATTTCTTTTTGGCAGGTGTGTGTGTGTGTGTGTGTGTGTGTGTGTGTGTGTGTGTGTGTGCGCGCGCGGCTGGTGTCTTACTTCCAAGTTTCTTTGTGATCACATATGTTGAGCTTTAATCTGTGTATTTTCCAACTTCTGCATACAATTTTCAAAAATATACACTTTGAAGAGGGTTTTCAAGATAAAGCCTTTTCAGTTGATCGAAGCTTAGTGAGACAAAACAAATAAAGGCTGCATTTTCAGATGTATTCTCGATTATGAGACTTTAGCCAGAGCAAAGCTTTGTTGGAAAAGAAAATACTGTATGCATTCAACAAATCCTCTTTTTGTGCAGAGATGAATGAGTATGTGCCAGATTTTGCTTCGTGGATTACATTACTAATTACATGCTAAATTACAATTTGTAAACATCACCAAACAGTCATTCTTACTAATCAATTAACTTGAGTAAACACATCGAAGAATTTGCGTTGACTCTTGGACAGAATGTGTAAGTTCAAATCTATAGCTGAACAATTTAAATCAGACTTCAAGCACGACTCTACATCATGTCAGACCAGTTTTATTCTCCAAATGTTAACTGTTGTTCTGGGAAACTGGCATCTGTACAAGTATAAATAGTCAGCATCTTGGGATGAGTACCAGAAATGATTTGGTGAAGAAGCAGCCAAGTGGCAGACTTGTGGAGAAATTTTACAATGGGGTATTTAAATATGTCCCTCCAGTTTTATAATGACACGAGTGCAGCCATGCAGAGCCATTCATCTCAGTGGCGTTCAAATTAGATTGACTGGAACTACTAGCCTGCGAGCTTTGTTAAAACTGTGACCTGAAATAAAGGTGAATTTCTCCAAACTCACAGCGAAGAGGAAATGGCTGCAATTTGGTTGGAGAGAGAGACTTTAAATCCATTAACTGCTACATTTATGTGTTATGTTGTTCTGAAGAAGTTTGTGTAGATCTTGTTTTTTACATATAGTATGTTTAATTTTTAGATTATCTGGGAAATATTTTTATTAATTATTAATTAATAATTAACTGATTAATAATAATAATTATTATTATTATTTATTTTTACAAAATCCTGCTTTAAAGCGATTTTTTGTTTGTTTGTTTAAAAAACAATTTGCCCTGAAAGTGACACTATACAAAGAAAAAATGTGTTATAATTGACTCATCAATAAAATCTTACACTCAGTGTTCTATTGTAAACTAATTTTTTTTTTAAGCTGCATACACACAGGAAGTAATTTGCTCTATGAATTGCTTTGAAGTTGACCTCTGATCGCTAGTCTAGATAACCCCTAATAGATTAACTTTCCTGTCATATGTTAGTCACCGGTATCACTCGTTATCCTGCGCTCTCATTGGTTATCGCTTGCCTCAAAAGTGAGTTCATCTCAGGACCTGCCCACTTCCTGTCACCAACTATTTTATTGCAGGTTTTGTGCCAAAAAGTGATTGCAGATGTTTCTATGTGAATTTTGTTTTAATACTATGTGTAATATTCTTTCTTATATTGGCAAACAGGCTGCAATCAACAGGATTTGCTAATAAAATAAACAAATGACCAATTTTGCAAGAAACGTCATGACTGCATTATTGTACCTACATTATAATCATGTGACATAGCAACAGTGCATGAAATTTAATTTACAAAAAAAAGTTTCCTTTCGGTCAGTTGCAGACCAAAGAATAGCAACACACAGATGGGCAGTAGATAATGAAACCCTTGTGCAAACATGAGCGTTAGTTTAAATGTGTCATTTCAGTCACAAAGGAAGCTGAGTTAGATCAAATGGGTATCTTTTTTTTTTTTTGGCAGGGAAACATTAGCTCTAATCCCAGAATTTATCACATGAACAAACCTACATGTTATTGCCAGCAGTGGCTATGGAAACAAATATAGAGAATGATAAATAGACCATAACTTTGGAAAGCAGATTCTTCTTGATTTAATATTTGAACTCAAACAAGCTTAATACTTCTTTGTGGGTCAGAGCCAGTCTGCAGAGGTGAAATTATCCCAATTCTCAACTTGTATACATTGCATATTATAAAAATGCCATATTACTACTGTGCTACAAACACCTAAAACACATCCGAACCCATCCTTTAATGTCTAGTTGCTGGCAGCCATGTATGCAATGGAAACTCAACAACAGGCTGTGTAAGCCCATTTCACACTCCTCTTTCCTACAAACATCACGTGATCAGCCATAATTCATAGAAGCACACTTAAATTTGCAAGATTTTTAGCTCCAACAACCCCACAAGTGGGTTTGAAAGACAGACATCTCTAAACCCCGGAAAGTAGTATTTGAGCCAGAGATATGGATCTAAAATCCCATCATCCTCCTGCACGTACATTATGATCATACTGTGCACTACTATGTTAGTATAATATCTCACTCATACTCCCACAAAGCTAACAAACAGTAATCGCAAAGCCGGTTTCGGACGCTGTTGTGACAAGGAAGCCTGCTGAATTTCATACTGTTTACTGGCAACAGTTCATTCACGAAGAGTTTCAGTTAAAAAAAAGACCATTCCAGTTTGGATTTGTGTCAGCACAGTCCAGCAGCAGGTGGGCAACGAATACATTCATCAAGCTTTCACAACTGAGGCATTTAAAACATGCATACAGTATACTGCTCTCAGATCCAGCAAAGCACTAAATGCATTTTTTATGAATGCACGTCTTATACAAGGTACAATTTCAAAATGGGTTTATTTGAAAAAAATAAGTGTGCTCCTTTATGTGTCACAGCGCAGTATCAACCGAAAAGTCGAATTCATATTTTAGATAAAAGCCTGTGCTTAAAAACAGGCAGCTTTCAAAGCAGCCTCCGCTCAACAACAATGCACCAACTCATGGCCAACAAAGCTGCAGAATGAGAGATTACTGACATACTGTATTCCTCTTTGTTGCCTGTTTACATAATCCCCACAGTCTCTCATCAAGGATCGTGGATGAAAAGCTTTCATCAACTCTCGCCGGAAAACCTGTTTTCTTCTTTGAAACTCAACCCACTGGTCCAGCGTGAACACAGGTGTTCCACTTTCACTAAACTCTGAACAGGATAAGTAACACACCTGATGGTACAATCTAAAGTTGAAATGTCTGGCTGTGAGGACAAAAAACCCTAAAGAACCTGTCTTTTGAGCTTGGGTGAGTTTACAATAGTGTACCACCATACTAAGCATCATTAATCATTATGGTTGAAGCCAAGGACAATAAATGGACCCAAGCTCTACATAATAAAAAGACTATAGCTTCACAGACTGAGATACTCAGGTATGAGACAAAAGCAGCTGTCTGTTAAGCAGAGAACTCAGGATTTCACAGCTCTGTGGTCTCTTTCCATCATAGTCACTTTCAGATGCAAACCGTGTATCTCCAAAATGTCAGCTTTTGAGGAAGTAGGAAAAATGACATTGTTTACATCATGAAGACGAGACATTTTTGAGAACAGTTGGTGCTTTTGTGAGGGTTTCATAAACCCAGGAGGTCGGTGAACTTTCCCAGGCCACGCGGGGCATGTAATGTTACAATTCATCCCTATTGGAGTTAAGAGGTTTGCATCAGGCAGTGGTGATATGTGGGAACGTGGAATCTGTAAGAAACAGCTGGGAATTGTAAGACCAAAATATCTACCCTGTGACACAGTGAAACAATATATGAAACAATATTTAGTAAAACAAGGCGTCGTTATGAGAGCTACAAAAAAATTTACAAAGTAAATAGTGAATACAGTATAAATGTTAAACAATCAAAAGGAAAAGTTGAAACTAAAGTAGGGATTTAAACATGTATTCAGCCACATTTAGCTTGTGGCTGTGTTTCATTAGTCAAAGACAAACTGTGAGAAACCAAGTTTGCCAAGTTCAACAGGTTGCAGATTGTTATTTCATTTCTAAGAGACAAAGTAACTAAAGGCTTATTTTCTGAGTGCAGAGTGTGCAGTGCTAAGCAGAATCACATTTGATTTTTAGAACAAAGTACAGTAAATAGGTTTTTCTTAGGAATATTTATAAAGATTGCAGCAAGAAATATGATTTTTTTTTTTTACATATGTTAACAGCAAGATTTTCTATAAAAGGCAGTGCCAATGAGCTGATGCATCTTCGTTGTCTACAATTGTTTCAAATTTTCCACAGTTTATAGTACCCATTTGATGAACCCTAACAACTCTGGTGATCCTCTTACTTTTTTTCCCTATTTCTTTAGGAAATGAACATTTCTGCTGTTACGTTAGTTACACTAGAGAAAACAGGGTTTGGAGGCTGCAGCATGAACAAAACTTTTTGCAACCCTCTTCTTGTTGTGTCTGTCAGTTGCTGTCTTCAATGCAACTTTGGTATTTCAAGATGCAATAAAATGGGATTCAGTCTGCTACCAGTTTGCATTTGAATGGGGTCAAGTTGATATTTACATGCAATCTGATTATAATGTGATGATGGTAATCAGGGCTGGACTATTAATCTGGCATACTGGGAATTTCCCAGGTGGGCTGACACACTTTTGGGCTGATGGGTCAATAGAAGGGCTGCTGTGCACGGCCCATTTTCATTACATCTACTATTGCCCAATCAAATCTCTTTAACACAACAGGTCTTCCCCTATATTTGCTGTGCACTCATGCACCTCGTAGAACAGAGTTTAGTGTGGAAGAAGTGGTGAAAAGGTGAAGCTGCAAAGCTGAGACAGAAAAAGAAATAAATGCAGCAGATGTGTCAAATTAACTGACATGTTAGCTGTTGGGACTGCTGCTGCACCGTCACCTGCAGTATCAGCAACAACTAGTAACAAGCCCTCTGAGTCACAGGAGGCTGCTGGTAGCGCCAGCCGTGGAGAAGCGCAGGAGGAAGGACCGCAGTCCCAACAAGAGAGCGAGGAAGAGACACCGGAAGGTGAAATTACCATGGTAAGAAAAAACAGGGACAAAATTAGGAAGCGAGAGAGTCAATGATTAAAGTAAAATAAATGACTGCTTTGATCACGGGTCACTCCTAACAGCTAAAGTGTAATTTGTTACACGCTGTAGTGCAGTGCAACTAAGAACTAACCTTACAACAACTGTACCAACCTGATTAAAAAGAAAAACTGTTTCAATATCAATAATCAAACAAAATGAAACATATACATAATGCATGTATGCATGATATTGGCCAGGGTTGTTTTGTTGTCCCAGTCCAGTCCTGATGGTGATGACTACTTGCATTCACTCCAGAACCTCATACATTAGAAAATAAATTCTCTCCAAATAATGAGGTAGATGCTACAGGATAGAAATGTATCTGTAAAAATGTAACCAGAGTACAAGCCTTTGGCGACTAATTGACTTGAGTCCGCTATTGCAAAGAGAAGAACAGAGCTCATCAGCGCAGACTGACTCGGATCGAATGTGTCAACAATCTGTCTGCTTATAAATTTATATAAAGTTTATAAATTAGATGAGAATTCTTTGTAGACCTTTTACGATATATCTGAAAGTATTTGCAGTCATTCCCAGTCAGACTGTGATTGTTTGGAGATATGATGCCTCCCACCAGAAGTTGAGAGCATTGCGCACTGAACCTCTGTGCAACCACGTAGTCTCTACAACCACTGACTCCAAATAAATTCAGCGCAGTCACCAAGCAAACTCGGATTTTTCCCAGTTACAAGCAGGATCCGGTTCTACTTTTACTCTAAGCCTCTACTGAGCCTGCAGCTGTTGGACGAATTGTTCAGAAAAAACTTGATGTCTTGATAACTTTTTATCTCCTGCCACCAGTAAGTCAAAATTTCTATTTCCATTAAGCATGAACTAGATGCAGTGTCACAATACTGTGCACATACATCAGTGCTTTCCAATCAGTTCACTGCTGTCTTAATGTTACTGGTGATTGTCTGCCTCATTTAGGCTAACCACAAAGTAAAACTATTTATAGATTTAATGTCTCAACAATTATGGGAAAACACTGAAAATTAGTACACGTTCATGCTGATCTCAAAAATGATTACTATCATTTCATCGGACTCCATCATTAGCTAATAGCTATGGTTTGTTTCCCAATTATGTTAGCTTGCTAGCATGCTAAACTAACATGGAAAACTATTATACTTGCCAAACATTAGCATGTCACTGTATGCATGTCTAGCTGTCCCCTCCCCTTACAACAGAAGTGAAATCTTTAAGAATCTCAAAAAGGTGTTTTATCCAGTTCATATACAGAAAGATTACCATACATGAAAAAACAAAAATGAGCATTCATAAATGATAATGCTAATGGAATAAAAGTAGGAGATTTAGAGTTGCTGACATTAAAAAGTACCACATAAATTTATGTTAAAAGTCCATTCTAACCAGCAGTGTCCTACCTATTTCAAGCACGCAGGCCAATAAACGCAGCACGACAATGTAATCTTTATCTACTCTACAAAAATCACTGACACCATGTGACCCTAAACTAAAGCGCCTTTTTCTTCAGTTTTACAGCAGCTGAACATTACGAGCATAGCACGAATAGAACAATGAGAAGCAGATTTGCTTGAAACACAGCATTTGTCCGTCAAGCTGAGAAAAGTGAGCACCACCTGGGTGTTTTATTGGTACTGAGCTGCTAAATCAGCTTATTATGCAGAGCTATTATCGCCAGGAGTTGAGGAAATTTCACAGTTGGCAAGGGTTCTCTCTTTCTCTCCCTCTGGGTACCTGGCTCTCTCTCTCTTCTTTGGCTCTGTTTCCTTCATTTTATTAAATTTTTTATATTTATTTTGTAGCTGTTTTTGATGCCTTGCTCACTTGCTTTCGGTTTGAATTTTCTTCTGCCATTCTCTCCCAGACCATTGTATTTCCCCTACCCCCATCCTTTTGTTTAGCTTTATCTTTCTTAGTCTTGGCCATTCTCCTTTGAGATTTTTCATGTCTTTGCTTGCAACATCCCCTTTCTCTTGCCTGTCCCTATCTGTATTTTCTTCTTCCTCCTGTCTTTGCCCCATTGCTTTTTCTCATTTTCCTGTCTTGTTTTTGTGCCTACATACAATTTTTCCATTGTTCTTCTTTTTCGTGGCTCATTCTCTCCCCTCGTGTCACTCACTCACGTGCTGTTTATTCTGTTTTTGGTTTTTCTGTCTTTGGCTCTCGTAGACTTTTCTTCTCTCTCTTATTTGTCATGTCCGCCTTCTGTGTCACTCTTCTTTTCTTTCAGGCAGATTTTTACCCTCCCCTGTCTTTTGCTCTCCCTCCCTCTGTCTCTTCCCTCCGTCCCTCCCTCTCTCTGTTTCTTCCCTCCGTCAGCAGCAGCAGCCCTCACCACGGCTGCTGCAGAGTTCAACTCAGGACAAAAACCCTGCTCTGCTGCTGCACATACACACCGTTTGTCGACTGAATCAAAGTCTTGGGTGTAACGGGGCCCGGGGACAGATGGAGAACGGTGACGGTAAAACAAAGACATTCTCTGGGTTTCACTAGCGTATAGGAGAGAAATATTGAAATGACAACATGGGCTAAGACTCTAATGGCACATGATTTCAAAAATGGTTCCTGCTCAACAATGTTTTGCACATGAACACATGAAAAAAAACTGGCACAGCCGTGGACTCATGGCTTCAATTTTACGATCAGTTTGCTCCCTCTCGCTTTTGCCAGGATTCACATTTGTTTTGTGAAGAGTGCTAGGGAGATTTGACCTGATTTGACTTTTGCTGCAGATGTTAATCAGCTGTCTCAAGACTTTGATGGATGGTGTTTTTTGCGGTGTACACAGCAAAACAAAGATGAAAAATTAGGAAAGTGATTTTCTTGTTGGCATCTTTGGGACAAACACGTCAATGGTGTATTTCTGTCATGGCAATAATGCAATAAAATGAATAGAAGTCACTCCGTAGTGGGGATATCTGTTTCTAGAATGGCTATTGTTCTTTGGTTCCAAATGGTAACACCAGTGATTAGCTATACCAGATCTGTTTCTCTTGGGACAGTAATGGGAGCCAATTTATCGTTTTCCCCAAATTATGATGGGAGTACCTCAATGTCTAGGGATGCATTTAGATGAAATATACTGGAGTAAAGTAGTGAACAATGAATGTCAAGGATTTTGTTACTAATGATCCACCTATGCAATCTCCCCTCAGACTTGATAGGGGTCAAAATAGAGGTAAGAAGAAGAAGAAGGTTCATTAGACTTAATGGACCCAGTGTTCATATGAGAAGTGTTGGTTTCCAATGCATTTTAAACATCATTTTTGTTTACACTCCAAACACATTGTTTATGTATGTGTCTAAAGGCTTATTAGTCGATAGCACTGCGACTTTGAATAGATTCAAAATGGAAACCAGAAAGCTTTGGGTACCAAAGCTGTTGTCCACTGCCTAAACATTCTTCACAAAAATCTCCATAGATTAAAAAAAAAAAAAGTACAAAAAGAAAGATTATTGCAAGTCTCCTTTAATGCAATATTTAAACTGGCTATCTTAGCACTGACACTACTGTCTAAACTTGCCTAATGTTTTGTGGCTAGCTCAAGTTACCAGCTGTTTACTGTGACAGTGAGATTAAAAACGTCATCCAACAGTTACAGTATTACAGGAAAGTACGTCTTGCATCAATAAGCAGTATCAGTACTGACACAATACACATCCCTGGTGAAAAGGATCCAGTAATAGCAACATGTTGTCAAGATGCACACACAAACTCTGCATTTTTGTTGCAGAAGCGCATCTGTAACCGGAAGGTCGCCGGTTCAATCCCCGGCCAATGGCGCGATATGGCAGCCTCGCTTATGTCAGTCTGCCCCAGGGCAGCTGTGGCAACCGTAGCTTGCCTCCACCAGTGTGTGAATGCGAGAGTGAATGAATAGTGGCATTGTAAAGCACTTTGGGTGCCTTGAAAAGCGCTATATAAATCCAATCCATTATTATTATTATTACTGTAATACCTGCACTACAAGAGCACCAGCTGTTTCCTCCAATCAGACTTGAACATAATATAATAAAAACTACTTCTTCTTGGTGTTCACAGCAGCCTGTGTGTGCATTACAGTCCAAGCTTTAGTTGTGGTAGCTGCTAGGGTACTTCCCCTTAGACATTCACTTACCGCCTTCAAATCACTGGCCAAGCTTTTGTGTGTGACACCAGACCTTGAAAGCAACTTCTATTCAGCACAACCAGTGCATGACATTTCAAATCAGGACTGACCTGGCAACCCTGAACTTCTCTGCCGCTCTCTCCCTCTCCTCATTAGCACGAACCCTATTCAAGGTCATTACCTATGGCACAGAAAGCACACCGTGTCAGATATACATAGTTACATAAATTCTTTATCCCAGGGTTTCTCTGCCACAAAACAAAAACACACACAAAAGGCTTTCTACTTGCTTTCTCTCCCATACACCCTCACATAATGGCACACATATTGCAGATCAGGGCAGATGAGCAGGCAGGAGTCTGACCTCATTAGGAACCATGGCGGTTCGCCAAGAGAGAGTCTGTCGATGAATGACCAAGAAGAACTGGTGCGAGTGCAGGATGGACTCATTTATAGAGCAACAGGAAGAGATCTAAGAGTTTCTCCAGTAAAGCTAATGATAATCCCATATTTCTAAGAATTCTTTCCATTCCCTTTTTCATTTGTACTGCACATATGCCATTTATGTATTCCTTAAAACATATGCAATTTACCAAAAGCTGATGATGTGATGCATGTTAAAGTGATGAAATGCATGATCCAGTAAAACATCTCAGCTAAAGGATCAGTTTAGTGCAAATGTTCCTAGAAGAGTTTTTAAAAAGGCATTCAAGAGTCACTGACTTTTTATCAAGTATGTCAAAATTTCTGTTTGTCTTGTGAAATTTCATCATCTACTATAGATGATTAAATTTAAGTCAGCCAGTGACTTCCATCAGATGGTAAGATAATTATACTAAAAAAGCTTAATTTTTATAGGCTCAGGTATAACTGGAAAAACTACCATAATTTTAAACACCTGAATAAAAATCCTTTGCAGTCATTGACTGCCCGAAGTCTAAAACCCATGGACATCATGATATACTATGTTTTCTCCCTCAAGATGCTCTGCTAGGGCTTTACTGCAGTCACCTTCACTTGCTTCTTGGTTGTGGGTCTCAACATTCAGATTTATATTTAATAACTTAAAAGCCTTCTGTTGGATTGAGATCATATGACTGCCATCGCCATTGAAGAATATCCCATTTCTCTGACATGGGAAGCTCTTGGGTTGCTTTTGCAGTATATTTTGGATCATTTGCACTGTGATGTGCAGTCCAGTAAGTTTTGCAGCATTTGGTTGAATCTAAGTAGAGTACAGCACTGTACATTTTGTCCTGCTACTTCTAGCAGCAGTCACAAAATCACAAAACATCAGTGATTTGGTACTATTGCCTGCACCACAACACTGTCTCCAGATGACAGATGTGTCATGTGTAAATGTGTACTTTTCTCTTCTGATCATTTTAGTACATGTTCACCTTTCACTTGAGTGTAGCCAATGGTTTGCACTTTGTTGGAAATCTTCTCTATTTCCTTTAAAAATGTGTCTCTAGGCTTTTGACAATAATACATCTCCCAAAAAGTGATACTGACTTTGTTAGAAGTTGTGAAGTTGTTTTTCTTAACCATGAAAATAATTCTGCGATCATGCACGTTAGGACTTTGGTGTTGCTGAATTAGCCATTCAATTCATTCTTATCAGACTGTTTATTTGGCCACCCCTAAAGTTTGTTTTTTTAGCCAAAAAAATGGTCTTCTTTAATTGCATAAACCCTTCTGTGTGTCTCATATTTAAAATTACAGTGAAAAACTACAAAATACAAATTTAAAACTTTAAAATTACTTTAGACTTTGGGTTTGCCTCATTTGTCAAGAAATCACAAGGGAACAGGCCTCACCTGGCCTAACTGCTAATGTGTCGATTTTCTTTTTTGTTAATTCATTGTTAATTTTGAGCTTCGATTTATAAAAATGGCTAATGGCTTAAAGATAAAAGTCTGAACTTACTCAAAGTTATGGATCTAACTGTATGTATCAATGCAATGCATCAAAGAGTTCAGCGACTAAAAAGTAAAACCATATTTCAATTAATTTAGCCATTCAAAGTATTCATATTTATAACAATAAATATACTTCTCCCAGCACTAATCAACTGGATTGTTACCTAGAAGGACTGTTATGTAGGTTTATCAAGCATTACCTTTGATGTACAGCAATACTGCAAAATCCTAACACGTTAAAATCATAATGCTACAGTGTCCACCATAAATTATGTCACACGTCAGACAGATTCTACCTTGTGTTCCAGATGAGACTTTCTTTTTTATTTTTTTTTTAATATGCAACCTTTTCAAAGAGTGACCAGCTCAATCCAAAGCCTTTATTTTTCCCATCAGACAATAGCGTCCATCCATCATATGACTACTTCCATGACTTTCAACAGGCATGTGTTTGCATTAGTGGCTATGAAAAATTGTTCCTCCGTTCCTGCCTACAGTTGGCACTTATGGTTTTCAATGGGAATGAATGGAAAGAAAGTGTTGTGAATTAAACATAGTCAAACTCTTACTTTTTCTTTTGGATTTATGACACAAGGTAACCTCAGCTTCCCTTACTATTCAATATTCAACTAACAATTTATTGCTAGTGGAACAGTTATGGAGAGTGGAAGGCGGACATGCAGCCAAACCTCACAAATGATAGATTGCTTCTGCACTACAAGGATGTATAGGCTTTCCACTGCTGTCAGAATATGTCCAGCTGAATACATTACCAAACGTTATGCTGGAATCACTCAAATCCCAACCAAGGTCCACAGATAGATTAACATATAAATGAAACTACAGGCAAGATCCTGCCCTTCATTTTCTATCTGTTTATGGGAATGATGTGCAGCAAAAGAGTCTTGGAGCAGGCAAGTCAGGTGGATGTCAAACCTCTGTATCATTAATAGTAGAAAACATTGCCCTAAAACCAGGGAATCCGATAAATAGATGCCCTGAAATGTTTCCACTTGTAAACTCATGATAGTTGAAATTGCAAAGCACATCAGTAACACAAATAATTCTGTTCCTCACTCATTACTTCTTGTTTTTTCTCTAAGTCCAGAAGAAGAAGAGGAACAATCTCTTTCGCTGCTTTTGCCAAATTATTAAACAGTACCTCTGAGCTTTTCTTGAGAGAGAAAAAATACCTAGGATTAATACTGTGCATGGCTTCCCCAAATAGCTTGAGGAATAATTTCTCAATATACTCTACAAGCTGACACTGTTGGCGGTATTTACTTTATTAAATTCAGTTTTGGCATTCGAGATATTACGCAAGACAAGGAGATAAATTTGCACTGTCTCAAAAAAGTGTCCCATCCACAAAGTTATTTAATAAGTTATTAAATATTAAAATCTATATCTCCTCTTTATGGAAAAAATGTCTTCTTTCCAAATTGATTTTCTCAGGGCCCAGAAATAGACAGAAAAAAAAGAGAAAAAAAAATGGATGATTGGTATATTGCTCATTTTAAAAAACATTTTCAACAACGTTTAGATTAAATAAGGGACTGACACTTAACAATGCAAATCAACCCTGATGTGTTTTCCTAGCAGCTTTCAGACTAATAAACCTTTATTCTTCTACAAAAAGCGAATCTTTAACTGGTTTGCTGCAAAGCCTTGCCAAGCCCTCCGTTTGTTGTAGCCTTCAAACATGCAGTGCAGTAAACAACCAGCACATCCAACAAAATCTCTGTATAATTGCATGTTACACTAAAAGAGCTGTTGCTATTTTCATCAGTATACTTGTGTAAGTAAACAGTGTTTAGCAGATCTGCACAGCGCAACAGTGTTGTGTTATGTGTTAAGTAAAATACGGGGTATTCAGCTGATTCTATTCTAATCCACAATCAGGATCACATTATTTACAAAATGTAATAAATGCACACTTGTCGGTCTTGTTTGCCTTGCTGCAGACAGTGATCAGCATAAGTGATGGTGACAGAAAAAGCACTCAACTGAGTTGAAAGACAGTGTGACCTCACATAAAGGCAGGACAATGAAACACACAAGACAGACAATGTAATATAAAATGTGCATTCTAGCAAGTATGCACAAAGTTGCAAGTGCAGACAGCTTAAGCTACTTAAAATGTCTTAAAACGTCAAATTTGTGCACATAAGAGAGTTTCTATTGGGCTGCAAATTAAGTACTTAAAGCAGCTTGAATATGACTTCACAACGAGGTGTGTGTCTGTTATTCCGTTACAACTTAAATCACAGGAATGTGCCTTTTAAGGCAGTTACACCATCAGTTAAACTGAGCAGCCAGGAAAGGTCAAAGCAGTGACGTATAATCACTGAAAACAACTGTGATGTTTTGTTAAAACCTTGTTGACTGTTGAAATGTCAGTTTACACAAGTGCTGAAACAAGACAAAAAGTCAGTTGATAAGTAAGCGCCGAAGCAGCTGTTTGGAGCGGTGGTATGGGCTGTGTTTATGCCTCCTGACAAGAAACCTCTTGTGGCCATGTGAATAATGACAGCACTCTGGATTTGGAAACAGCACGAGGATTGTCACATAGTTTGAGTTTGAGAGGAGGTTGAGGTGACTGGATAAATGTGTCATTTTTGATACTGACGACCACATTTTGTGTCCTGTCTTCTATCAACAGTCAGCGTGGATTTTTTTTTTCTAACCACGGAGGTTTCTTGATTCTACCCATGACTATTGCACTTCACTAACCATATTCATGTAACTCACTAGGTGCTTCACTAAGTGCCATGCTTTTTTTTAAAACCAAAAGTGTTGGCTTAGGTTTGTCTTACATCCCACAAACACAAATGTGGAAATACCAAACGGTCATGTGACTTGAACCATGTAAGCATTTCAAATTTGCCTGCGGCACAAAGACACCTGCCTTTGGACAAAGAGTCTTGTCTGGAAGTATTTTTACATTTTTACTAGATTTTTCTTCTTCCCTTTTCACTCAGTGGTTGGTTAGGTTTAGGCGCCAAAACCACTTGATTACCGTTAAAATGGACCCTTTTACAAAGTTAACCATAGGTTATAAAGCTTAATTTTCTTGGTTCCCAGCATGCCAAGTTCACCCCAGTCTGAAGGTGACAACACCAGCAAACATTTTATGTGCATTTATTTGTATTGTTTTGTGGTCAAGGACAGCCTCAGGAATACTAACACAATTTACTTCACCTTCCGCAAATCCATGATTTGGTCCTGTTATAGCCTCAAGTTTAGTATGATGGCCATCGTAATCTTAACTTTTGTAGCCCAGAAGTCACAATATTTGAATTGAAGGAGTGAGTACCAACTTAACTTACAAGTTGCATTGATACGGAGCTGTGAAAAAAGTCTTTTTTACTGATTTGCATATTTCAGATAATCAATCAAAGTTTAATACTAGACAGGTAACCTGAGTAAATACAAAATGCAGTTTGTTAATTAATGGTAGCCCTCCCACACACACACACACACACACACACACACACACACACACACAACACAAGTACAGCTGACAGATAATACTTTTATTTTTACAGTTGTAGTTATAGACACACTGGCTACAACAGACGGTGAGTAAATAAAACACCTTCACCCTCCCGGGCTTCTAGAGAAGTGCGCTTATATTAAATGTCGATAACCACTAAGAAAACCACGTCTTACAGATTTAAAAATCAGGTATAATGCTTCTCCAAACAGTACAAGACCATTTATGGATAAAAGCAATCCTGGCTGGTTAATGAGGACTTTTCAGGTCATGATAATCGGTACAGAAAGGACACTGAAAGCCCATTTTGGAATTGTACAGCATGTTTCAATGCCATGCAAATCAAGCAAAGAGCAGAATGACTGAACTGAATGACTCATTACAGCAAGGTAAGGGGCTGCAGAAGGCCCTCAGAGCGCAGACCACCCACTCATATCACCCATAAAGATAGCCAGCTCTTCTTGCACATTAACACCCCTGCAGAAATTTACTGCTTGGCCTGCACTGAGGGTGAAAAATGGTGAAAGACGAGGATTTTTAATGAGACATGGGTCAATGAAATGTCAGAACTGGACAAAGCACTGAGAAAATGCTTTAGAATGCAACCAAAAATTCAGGCTTTACAACTTCAAAGGGAAATTGTGAACTTGAAATGATAACAAAAAAAAAAGACAACTTTTGTCTTATTGGTAATACTATAACGACTCTCTGGCACCTAAAGAAACGACAGATAGATAAATTATCTAGTATTTCAACTGCTAAACAAGTGTACTTCAAAAACAGAAAAATGGTACAAAAAAGCAGTTCATCTGCATGAAGGATGTAAGAAACTTTTAGCTGTCCACAGAAAACCCACTGGACCAGGATTGCTCATTCACTCATCTCATTTATTCAACCCAGGGAACTGTGCAGGAGCTTCATGTCTGCCACACAATGTGTCCTTGTGTGATTCATTGCACCTGTACCGCCGAATGTCCTCCTGCCATGAGGGAACTCGGCAGTAGCCTGTGCGAGAGAATATGGGTCACATTGTACACAGAGATGAGTAGGTTATACTACATTCTTTGACACAACAAAGACATCCAGCAGGCCTTGTGATGCCACAGGAAGTCTTTACTGGACACCCCTGTCCTCAGTGTAGGAGCATCATGCGGTCATACAACATGACTTGTGTGTGCTACTGTTGTTTTTCTTGTGTTCGAATTTTTTTTTTTAAAAAAAAGGAGAAATACACTCACTTACATGCTAACTGAAGTAGTTGTGCACAAGTTATTAGAGGAGCTTCAGTTGTTTAATTTCATTTTGTTTACTTGCCTTTAGCTTGTTTTGCAAAATGGAATTCAAAGTTCTTCACGACTGATTAACAAATCAGAAATTACTGCAGACTAATAGTAAAAGTAAAGTAAAATTTTATTTATATAGCACATTTCTAGATAAAAAAAAAATCACAAAGTGCTTCATAAGGTATAAAATAAAAACAGACAAAAGTTAACAAGTTAACTAATGACATGGGAGTAACGTAAAATGACAAAAGGATAAAAAAAATCAGCCCAAAAATTAAATAAAAACTGGTGAAATAACCTCAAAATGACCTTTAAAACAACAACAAACCCAAAACTATCCATCCGTCCACGTTTATCAGGATCCTGCTTGCAGGGGCAGCTGCCACCTCTAGCTCTCCCAGAGAGATACTGAGACATTTCCAAATCAGCTGAGAGACATAATCTCTCCAGCGTATCCTAAGTCTGCCCCTGGCATCTTCTCCCAATTTGAAATGCCTGAATTCGCTCACCTAGGAGGCATCCAGCAATCACCATAGACAGATAACTGAACCGCCTCAACTGGCTATTTTGTTATGAAGGAGCAGTGACACCTTCCAAATGAGTCCTGAGCTTCTCACCTTATCTTTAAAGTGCTTCATGAGTCTTAAAATACTAACCATTTTTGTAATTGGGTTGCATCACACACTGAGGAGAATTCTCCATTTTTCTTGCAGATCTCAAACATGCATATAGTAAAAGCTTAAAAAACGACAACATAACACACTAAATATTATCATCAAGGTCATCATCACAGATGGAGAAAAGCACCTCCTTGCATATTATCATAGAGGTGAAGATGTTTAAAATTAAAAGTGCAGTGAAACAAATTTCCTTAATGTTAGCGATACCTGCAAAAAAAAAAAAGCAGTTGACATCCACTGTCTATTTTTTGGTGAGAACTATAGGTAAGATTTTAATTGTTAGTAATATCTGTTAAACATCTGTTCACCATTTCTTAGCAACATGATTATCTGATGACACCTTTGCAAATTTGATCGTCAAACTGCCACCTAGGCTGTCCCGGTACCAAGTGCACTTTTGAACACATAAATGTCCATGGGAAAACTGTAGTGGGCACAGAAGTCCAATAATGGAACGCAACTCCGGTTGAGACTCTGGGGACTCCAGCAAGGCCAGGTACTCTAGATTGACGTTCAGTGCAAAAGTACAAGTGATGGTCAGGATTGCTTCCTGAACTAAAGGTACTCAGATACCAACTTTTCATCCACTGGGGAAAACCCCAAGATTCAGGCAGTGGGCCAGGGAGACAAAAGTAAACCTACCCCTTCCTGCTGCCTCTGACTGAAGGCAACTCCAGAGTGGAATAGAGTCTGGTTGCAGAACCTGAGCTGTGCTTTGAGGTGAGCCTGACTACATTTAACTAGTACCTCTCAACTTCATGCATTAGAGAGATTGCTCTTCTCTCACCTCTCTGGTGGGGAAGGACACTGTCCCTCCTGTGGGTGGTAGTCCATGTCTCCATGGCCTAAATGGGCTAAGGCTCAGCCACCAGGTGCTCGCCCTTGAGCCTCTCTCTCAGTCTTGGCTCCAGGGTGGGGCCCCCTTGCTTTTGTAATCTTTATAGCAGTGTCCAGAATTGTTCTTAGTCTGGCCCTGCATCCAGGACCTATTTGCCTTGGGGAACCATGAGCAAACATAGCCCCTGGTATCAGTCAGGCACACAAGCCCCTCTGACATTATAAAATGGCAATACAACATGTACAATGATTTAAAAAATGACAAAAAAGACCTAAAGGTCAACTTTTAAGCCAGTAATTGGAAGTGTTTGCTCCATTGCTCTGAAGCTAGACATATAAAAACAAAGGAGGTAACGATTTAAATAATATGCAAGTATTCATTTTTCTTCAGCTCATAGATATTACACCACATAATAACTGCAGGCCACATGTACTTCCTGATGAAACTTTGAAGGAAACTGATGTCTAATAACTTCAAAACATTTGTCATCAAAAAGTCACGATTTGTATGCAGGCATCAAACTTCTAATAAGTTTTACTTCACAGCTGAGGAATTGAAATGAGAGGAATGGATGCACTTGGTGATGGCCTCTAATCTCCAGAATACTAATAAACAAAAAACAGAGCAATCTGAAGCCTGTAATCAGTTTGCAATCAGGCGGGACTATGAAGTGTGCAAGAACATCTGAAAGCCTCACTCAGAAAATCAGGGGATCAGTTTGCTCTCCGCACAACCAACTGGTACAATGTAACAGATGGTTCAACAGGGAGTTGGAATTGGGACTTACATATTGATTGATGCTGTAATGGATTAACTAGGCATGATCCCAGATGAGTCAAAACCCATATTTTTATTTCATATTTTTTTAAGAAGGGTACTATAGTGGATTCAAAAATCTTTGCCAGTCTTTTACTAAAAGTAACATAAAAAAGTTGTTGACTAGTGTGACAAGATTTCTAATAACACATGTTTACACTTCTTGTGCACACAAATTAGCAATCTGTACCATCTGACTACTTATTTAATTGTGTTTATTAAATAATTCCTACACACCATTCACAGAGCAGAACAAAACAGTCTGTTAGCCAAGCATCTACATGTGTGTGAGTATAAGTGTCTGTGATGTGAGGATGCTGTTGTTTCCCGTCTGGAGTCTTCATCCCACCTTGAAGTGGAGTTCTCAAGTTTCTTCAGTTCCCTGCTCTTCGGGTGCATTCGTCATCTAACTCTGTACCTTGCTGGATTTCGTTGTTTACTGTGTTTCGGGATTCCGTTTCCCCCTCACCGGAGCCATTCCTAGTGAAGTAGGACACTGTGAGGAGTTTCTTCTGCAATGTTCGCTAATTTTCGGCCATTCTGTACGTTCCTTCCCCAATGATGCCTTCTAAGCTCTCTGTTATGGTGAGTTTACTGAGGGGAAGAGTACTGGCATGGGCAAAGGCTTTTTAAAAATTTTGACCTTTTGCAGCCTGCCCATATGATGCATTTGTGGCAGAGCTGAAAAAGACATTCGCTCACCAAGTGTCTAAAGGGGTAGCAGGAACTTCCGGTGCCCTCGGCCTAACACCATCTTGAAAGTTGACAGCAGATTTGGACCCAGACTAGGTAAGCCCAGCTCAAGAAAGCCGATCAAAATAAAAGGTATGTCGATCATCATCGTCTTCCTGCACCCAATTACTCACCTGGACAAAAGGTGTGGTTGGCTGCAAAGGACATTCCCTTAAAGTCCGTGAAACCTGCACCTTGCTACATTGGACCTTATAAATTAGATACTGTGCTCAGTCATAGAGCAGTCAGGTTCAAACTGCCTCCCTCTCTGCACATCCCTCCAACATTCCATGTTTCCCAGATTAGGCCTGTGCACTCAAGACTGTTGTTTTTCTGCATGAATATGAGAAATGAGAAGATGCAATGTTGAAAGTTTTGTTTTTGACTGGTCAAGAAATATTTTGACAGGTCATTTAAGGAATGGAAATGTTCCAGGATGACTACAGAGCAGATTCATGGATGTAGTGAAGGAGGACATGCAAAGAATTGGCATGACAGAGCAGGATCCTGGGGACAGAATGAAATGGGGGCAGTATGACAACCCCAAAGGGAGCACTTGAAAGAAGCTGCATAGCAAGAGAGGAATACTTATGATTTATTTTGCTTATCCATTAAATATATAAAAATAAAAACACTACTTTTAGGCACTGCAAAGCTCCATACTTACTGAAAATTACACTGAAAAGACAAATATGTCACTGGAAACTGACTGGGATGGACAAGACAGCGCTCACATCCAACAAAAATAAAGAATAAACAAAATAACAGCTCAATCTGAATGTGATGATTTTAATGATAAAACACTATATTATGATTAATACCAATGGGCTACTGACACAGATATCCCATAAGGTACACTTTATAAACCACTGATCTAAGGAGCTTTTTATTTGTTTGTTCTTTTTTTTCTAACAAAAGAATTGGATGAAGAGCAATCCTGTATTTCTCCATATTTTTTCTTTTTGATAAATGTTGAGACATTAAGAATTGTTAGGACTGTTATTTACGCTGGTGATTAATTATGCATGAACCTTTAAAATAAAGTCCTGTGGTACAGCAACAGCTTCTTTTGAGTCCTGGGGGTTTAATCATTGCCAAACCAATCAATATCCACTCAGCAGCTATCCAAACAGGTTTTACTGGTTTCCTTTGTAATCACCCCCATCATCCCCCACATCCCCACATAAAAAAACCTTTCAATGTGAAATGGAAATTGTGTAGTTCTATTGAATTTGCTCTTTAAAGAAAAGGAACAAGGAAATACTACCTTTCATACCGAACAGTGCTAAAAATATATATATATATATATATATATATATATATATATATATATATCAGATCATACTGAGAGGTTTTGATTTACAGAAATGGAAGACTGTGAATATGAACAGGTCACAATCTGACCTACAAAATGTATTATTGACATTACCAGCTATCTTAAGGTCCAAATTTGGAACAGTAGTGTGGGCATGACCTGTATTTTTGAGAGTAATGGCTAAAAAGACACACAGTGTGAGTGCAGCACACACACGGCAGGTTAAAGCTGTGTTTGTCATTTAGAATGAAAAAAGAAACATATGACAACAATAACTTCAGTAAAGTGACAGATATGAATATTTGATGATTCTGAGGCAGTGTGTTATTTGCAGCTGTAGTGCCTTTTAGTTTTTTGTTTGTTCTTTTGTTTCTTTATTCTTTTGGATGAGCACTATTTTCTCTACTGGCCTTGCAAATTGAATTTCCCTCAGGATGATATCTGGCATTGCATCATGCGCTGAGGCCGACTCTGAAAGGAGGAACTGATATGCACACTCCACTGATTATTGATTTCTGTTCTGCTGAGTCTTTCCTCAATAGTCCAAGACTTTAGTGTTTTTGCACAGGGAGATTGTCTCCTTCGTTTAGCAGAAGGACAGTGAAATAATCTATAACTTTACACTGAAATGTCAATACTACATGTCACTGTGCCCAAACGTATGGATGTATTGTTAAAAGGTAGACATTTAGCACTCAAGTTTATTAGGCTCTAAATCCTTTATTGCTTTATCTGTATTTTTAATGATGCTGCAAATTTTTCGGTTAATCTCTAGCTTTAATTGCTTTGTCCAAGAACTGCCAACAGTAAGAAATTTCTCTAGGGTGAAAAATGTAATCTAATGGCTTACATGTTTGTGAGAAGAAACTGCTCCATATGACTCTTTCCCAGTGTCATTTCCTCTCAGAGTGTGACTGAGGCTGCTGATAACAGGTTCTCTAAAAGGGAACAGCAATCCATTCAGGAAGAAAAGTGTTGCTACAGAGGTAGACCGACAGTTTAATTTTTGCAGTATTGATTGTGTTGTCATGCACATGATAGTATACTTAATATTTACTCTCCTGCAAATATTTGCTAAAGTGCAGCCTGACTACATGAAAGAAGCCCAAGAGTACGCTAATGACAAAATGCTAACACTGACAGCAAATTACTCTGGCTGTGACTGAGCTTCTAGGTGCGCCTCGCTCAATTCATCTTTCCCTGTCTATCATTGTCTCGAACTGAAATTCATTAAAAATGGGGGTGGGGATGATGCAACACAAGGTGGGGGTGAGGATAGGGGACTGGGAACTGAGTGGGGGTTGGGTTCACAGGTGCAGCCAAATTGGGAGGTGCCATTGATAATGCCGTCCTCACATCAATTATGGCCCAGCTGAGTCATGGTGTCCATACATATTTCATGACTATCAGCGGATGCAAGTCAGGCTGCTTAAATCTCTCAACTTCCACCCTTCCATGCGTCTTTCCCCCACCAATCTCCTCCCCCAGGGCTCAGATAAAAGGAAGGCTTGACTTGTTAGCACCCTGCACCAGTTATTTCTGGACATGAAGGTGGGGTGCCACAGCAGGGGGGGCAGACCAGCTTCACCCTGTACTGCAGGAAGCTCCTACCTCTATTTGTCTTTGTCTGCCAGCCAGTCCCCTGTCTGCAGGGGGATGGAATATGTTAAGATCCGTCTATGAGAAGATCTACCTGTAATCGGCTCAGCCTTTTGTCTATTTTGCCATATATGTGAATACAGTTTTGATTTTTAAAATTCACCTGCCGTTTTTTGCTTTTACCCCATCTCACAGTGATAACTGTTGTTTCTATTTCTTTTCCTTTCTTCCTAATTATTTCCATGCTAATACAACTGAAACCCTCTCATCCACAGCACTGCTGTGGATGGAAGCCATTTTGGTTGAAGGGTGCAAGGACCCTGCAATTATGGTAGTGGGGGTTGGGGGAGTGGAGTGGGTGCTAGAGGCTGTTGGCTAGGAGCCGAATGGTAACGCTTTGTAGTCTGTTTTCAACCAACCATGTGCTGTTCCAGAGAGATTCTACCTACTGAGGTGAACAGTAGACACAGCAAAAAAATATGTCAAGGAAAATAAACTATTTTTAATCATATTTAATGCTCTAACCATGAGTATCTATTGTAAAAAAGCAACTGCTCTCTTCATGAAATTTTCACTGCAGCAGTTTAACAGACTGGGTTGCATTTCAGTCGTCAACCCTAATGGCCAGATGTTTCTCCGATTCTATAACAAAGCACAGATTAAATTGCATGTGGCAGTGCTGGACACACTGGAGTTGTCATTATTTTAGAAAAGAAAAGTGTTGATGATATTTGACGTGGCTTGAAGCATATACTTGCAACACCACTCATTATAGTTTGTAACAGATTTCAGTTGGTGCACACACAAAAGGATCTCTTGCCTTTAAAATGCTAAGCTCAGAGTGTGTCCTGATCAAACAGATCAAAGACTCTTCTCAACCTGTAAGGAGACTTTTTAAAGCCCCATAAATCCTTTTTCTGGTCTTGATAAAGTTTAATGCAAGAAGATAAATTAATTCTTAAGCTTGAAATGTCACCCTGAGAGGCGAGAAAGGAGGCAGTGATGTTGGGACCAAGGATGATACTTTTTTCAGCCATGTTGAAAAGAAGAAGTGAACTTGACTTCTGTAGTTTTCTTTTTCTTTGATTTGAAAAAAGTGGTACGGTTTAAAGTGAGTTTTTTGGGAGAATGAAGAGATTTGTTAACTGTCAACCACCCAGACAGAAGATTTGTTCTTTAAAATTGGTTAAAATAAGCAGTAATTTATAAGTCATTTGTCTAGTTATGAAATCGTTCTTTTATTTGTTTTATTTTATTGTTACAAGAAGTGATGGCATGAAAGATTGGTTTTGGTTTATACATCTCCTGCTGTCCCTAGAAGGAGCTTTTATTTTGAAGATCTACAGGAAGTTGTGCATTTACGGTAAGCTAACATATTGCACTTATGTTAATTTTCTTCATGATTTACAGATAATTACTTTTGATGATGCCATTTCATAAATATTATTTTACTATTATGTCTGTCATATCTAAGTCATTAGAGTATTTTGTCATTTTTCATGTTAAGTGGCTGAGAGGAAACTTGTAAGCTGTCACGCTCATATTTTAATTTGTCCAATAATTGTATAAATGTGTGTGTATTGCAATGATGTTAGTTAGGCTGAAGAAATTCTAACATCAGTTACAATTTAATGGGTTAGCTGAAGAATACCACACATTTTCAGGATGTTAAATAGTTGCAACAATGATTCTTTAATTGTTGAATTTATAATTCACTTGAATGTTGTACAAGAGAATGTAAAATAAACTGTAAGACTGTAAACCTGCTTGTAAATACAGGTCAGGTCTTTTATCAAGCTATGAGTACCGTGAAGAAATTCCAGTGATTCCACTAGATGGCGAGCCTTCCAGTGTGAACTCCATGATCCAGATCTGCTCAACCAGTCTGACCATGAGTGATTTATCTGGCTTCTGGTAGGATTCCATCAGTTGTCCCGACTGGTAATAGTGAACAGACAAAAAGAGTGCACTCCAAACTTTGACTACACAAGGCGTGAAACTACTGTAGACTGCAAACTCTATAGACTTGTAAATTTGCAGACTTTACTTTTTTATTTTTTGCAGCCCCTTCGTTGCCTGACCGACAGATTGTTCCCTCATCCCGTCTGTTCTCTCACTTAACTGACCATCGACTCTATACAAGTCTGAAAAAAGATAGACCCCTGATGGATAAGGTTGTAACCTAACCAAACTGACTCTTGGCTGGGGGTTTGAATGACCCTGCATTCACTTTTGAGTTTTGGTGTTATTTGCTGGTTTAGGCAACAAAACTACTATGTTAGGATTAAGAAAACTTGGTTTGGATTTAAATATATTTTTTCACAGTTTACAAATATTTAAAAACATAATTTTCTAGGTTTTCAGGTAGACAGACTTTACCCAATTAAAAGGCAATGACACTGGGCCTTTGTCCCTAGCACAACTGCACTAACATTTTGACTCTAGGTGGTCCATTGCTGGTAGTTGGTGTATTTTGATTAGCAGTTGCTTTGTAGTGTTACGAGGTGGTGACCCCTTCTTTTGTATTGGGTTGAGCTACAGTTGAGAGTTTTACTCAGACACTGAGGAAGACTTTCAACAGGCCTGGCAGGGTTGATGTAAAGTGCTGTAGAAAATAGTACTAGTTTGGAAGTCTCCATTACAATGTCTGACAAATTTATCAGCAAACAAGCTATCCAGGTTCTCCAACGAGTTAAACTGGGTGTGTTTCTAGTTTTATTTGTTTGTTTTTAATCAGTAGAGGGTTTGCAGTGTACAGAGCAGTATAATCCTTTTAATGTAAAATCTAACATTCACATTCAAGTTATTTTGGTTCTATGCTCCACTGTGTGTTCTAAAACAGCTGATTATTGCACTAGGAAATGCAATTCTTGAGCAAGCTTTAGTTGTGGACAAAAAAGGAAAAAGAGATTTTTACACCGGATACCCCTCCTGACACAACCCCAAAGGGATTTGTGTCTCCTCCTGGGGATCTTATACTTTTTTTAAGGGAATGTGAAAAACACTACTCTATGGAGCCTCTTATGAATATAAATACAAATGTTGAGTGCAGCTGTAACTGTACTTTCACCAGGGATGTTTGTTCAAGAGCACTCACATGCTGAAACACGTCATTTTGACTCCTGGGTCTGATGGCTTATTGGATTTGTATGCAGAGGTTGTCTGAAAAACTAATTCCAGTCCATTAGAATATAACAAATTTTCTAAATTACTTTTTGATAAGATAGGATACAAATACAGGCACATTATTAATGTTTTACATCCAGTCATAAAACAGGCTTCTGTGTTAAAACAGCAGAATATGACTTAATAGGGCTGTTTAAAATGTATTTACTGGTTCTGACGGAGGGAAAGTTCACAACATTATTAGCTCCTCGCTAAAGAAAGCTTCTTAAACAGAATGCTGTGTCCTCTGTAACCTCTGATTGCTGCTCCCCCATCTGTTAGAGCTCAGACGACTCACCCTCCACACAATGTTTAGCTGTGTCTGATGCTTTGTTACTAACATTGTGGTGAAAAGCAACCCATCGCTAAGACATGAATCACTACAAAAAGCTGCCCACAGTGAAGCGTCTTCCAAATGTCAAAAATTCCTGAGATAGCTTTCTTTTGATTTGTCAATATAAAGTTGGACACAAGGCCACACACACACATCAAATGTATCAAGAGCGAGACATGGAAATGGCGTTACATTGTGATATGTGTACTGGCATGTTTGAACTTCACTTGCTAGGGGAAAAAAAAAAATCCCTTTTATGCTACCCTGAAATCTGCTGAAAGAGAAATTTGTGGTTTTGGCCTGTAAAGGTTAGAAAAATTGATTGTATTACTTCTCTTGAAAAGTTGTCATATTTTGAACTGAAAATCAAACCTTCTCACCCAGAAATTCTGTTTATAGATTTCAAAATGTACTTTTGTGGCCACGTTGTTTCTGGATTTATTCATTTCTTTTCCAAGGCAACGTTTTTTTGGGGGGTGGGGGTTCCAAGCATAAAATTACATGACTGTGACACATAATCATAGATGATTAAGTTTAGGCAACAAAAGCACTTCTGTTAAAGAAAGGAAAAGATGGTAGTTTTGGGTAAATGTAAATAAACAGTGTGTCTAAAGTATGTGTAAATTTCTTCCTGTTAAAAGTCTCTTTTTAAACAATATTACAGTGTTATCAGAATGACAATTTTTGAAATACTCAGACAAGCCCACTAAGAAACAAGTTCAATTCAAAGTCACCTTAATCGATTCTGATGCTCAGTTTTAACTTCATCTTGACTATGTGTCTTGACTATGTCTAAAGACACTTGGCTACTGGCATGTAATTGGCTAATTAGCTATTTGTATCAAAAAGAAGTCTAGCAATTTGTTGTCAGGTTGGTACTATGAGTGTACTGTGTCACTCTGTTTTGTCATTCTATTCCACATTGTTCTAATCGGCTAAAGATGTAGGTGGTGGCTATGTTCATCTGTTACTGTCAGTCAGGCCTGTAACAATGTCCATAGTAGAGGAAATGTTGTCCATTTCTGGATCTGTGTACAAAAACCATCAAGATGGTTAAATATGTTTTTTTGTTATTTGACTTAAATTCTTTAAGTACTTTAATTCCACAAGAAAGGTAATATGTATTTTAACACATACTTTTACTGTATATAAACTGACTGGGAATGTTGTAGAGCAGGGGTGGGGAACTCCAGGGCTCAAGGGCCGGTGTCCTGCAGGTTTTAGATCTCACCCTGGGTTAACACACCTGAATCAAATGATTAGTTCATTGTCAGGCCTCTGGAGAACTTCAAGACATGTTGAGGAGGTAATTTAGCCATTTAAATCAGCTGTGCACGACACCCACCCCTGTTGTAGAGTATGGTAAAAGCCTTGTACCAAATTATGTTTTGTGAACAGAAGCAGTGTGTGGTGTTCAATCAAAAGTTTAAAATAAATCCCAATTGGACAGGTTTTCCAATTTGATCCTGGCACTGCGTATTTACCCAAAACCAGAAGATGAAGTTGTACAGGAATTCAGGTTTATTATTACAGCTATACTGAAATCAAGAAGTTAATTGTTTTGTTTATTTGTTTAACCTACTAGTAAAAGAAACAGAAAAAAATATGTTTGGTAAAAGTTGCTGGGTGTAAACCTGCAACCACCAAAATAAAACATGAGTGAATACATTCTGTAAAATGTCTTTGAATGGAAAAGTGGAATTTCAGGAGTTTATCCAAAGCATTTTTCACCCACTTGGCAGATGTGATCCCATCAAGAGGCTGTGAGTTTCACATGTTGTTTATTTGTTTGTGTTAAGCTCTGCGTTCACAAATGTTGCTTTCCAAAGACATTACACACGACACAACTACTGTGATTTTTTACTTTATTTACATCTACAAATAGGCTTTGTGAAGACATATTTGATGATTTTATGTGTTCCGCATAGATAAACGTAAGATAAAATTGTTTACTGCAAGAATTCATATCTGATTTTTGCATTAAGATGACTTTTAATAGCTAAGCAATAAAATTACTAATTTACAGGATTAACAAGTTAAAACAGTGTAAAGAAATAAAATTAAAGGAGTCTATAGTTATGTTTACTGGTATAGTAACTCCTTTTGCCTTTAGTATTATGTTCCTAAGAGGAATTTAATCAGCATATTGCATATAAAGATAACTACTAAGTGGGCATATGTACAACTGTTACTTAGCACTTGTGTGTGTGTGTATGGGTGAGCAAAGAGTGAGGTTGATACATGTGGGCGATCTAGTTTTATGCTGGCAAGGCCAAGAAAAGGGTTCATGGGAAAAGGCTATGTTTATTCTGATTTGGACACAAAAAATAAACGTGCCAACAGATGTCACGTTGGGAATTCTCCATGGAGCACAGATGTAGTGTACAACAGATTGTGTACGCACATATGTTTCTTACACAGCTTCTGTCATAGCCGTTTGCTGTTAGGCTTCAGCTGAGTCCAGTAATAAATCCACCAAATTCCATTTAACTAATGAAATTATTCAGAAAGTAAATGAAGAAACACTTAACAGTATAAGGAGACTTTTAAATATTAGGGAACACAGTGCAGTTTGGATTGTTTGCAGTAAATGCTGTTACCACTGATCAATGAGGAGAAAGAAAATTATCATATAATTGTTCAAATGTCTTGTCTTTGCCCCATTATCATCTACCTCATATCTTTCAGAGCGTACTTCCTTAAGCACATAAGCTCACCAGGCAAATCTTTTTGCCAAAGGAAATAACTTAGCTCAGTGTGAGTAAAAACAGGAACCATTATGACTTTCAACATTATCCATAAAAATAACAGCTGGTGCTGCATTAGTAGCCATAACAGTCCTGTGTGTGTTTCCTGTAAAGGGTCAAAAGGTATGTTGGAATGAGCTCCCTAAGCTGGCATATAATTTATGGATATGAGAGCTGCAGTTTTTTCCGATCGTATCAACCGTTGGAGGTAGGTGTACCTTTTTGTTAACAGAGCTTACTATCAAATGCCTAATGTCAGAAAAAATAATGAGTGCAAAAGTAATAAGACAAAGTTTGCATAATTCCAGAAAACTGTCAAAAGAAAATACAGTTTTGTGGTCATAATCCACCCAATACAGCTTCAAATGTTAGATGCTGCACAAATTGAAATGAACAGTTAGCACTCAATGCCAATTCAGAAACTGATACCGAGGAGGCTGCAGCAAGATGATGAGATTATACCAGGGCTGAGACTCAAAAAATAGAACGTCTTATGGAAAACATGACATAAATATGATAATTAGGTTTAGTACACACACTAGCTCAGGGGATGTCCCACTCTCCTCATCAGGGAGCACAGATGTCATGTATTGTCTAATGTAATGTTCTATTTATGCTGCAGTCACACAGGGATGGTGTATTACACAGGTTTATTACCTTATTGGTTGGTGAATGCTGGCAGCCACAGTGAAATTAACTGCTAAGGCGCTGGTAATGGAGGCAACCACAGGTCGCTAGGTAAAATCAGTTACAAAGACTAAAAACCACCTTGTGATTCCTTTGGTCTCTTGGTAGATTGCTGCAGCTTTTTATAGTTTGCATGGAAGCTGGTGACTTGGCTGCAATAATTTCACAGGGACAGCCAGCAACCTCCAGCAATTACTTTCCAATGTGAACGCAGTGTTTTTTTTCCTCACTCTTAACTAACTGAAGCCTGTCATTGAACTACCAAATAAACAAATTGGTACTCTGTTTTTGGCCAGACAAGTGGCAGCACTTCTGCTATAATTTTGTTCGTATTTAACAAAATAAAAATGCAGACGTAAGTGTATACATTAGTTTTTGACTGGTAGTGAAAATTGTTTTCTTTACAAATAACTCTCTCACTGAACTAACACAGCCAATCCATCAACATGTTTGCTCTCTCTGCTCATATTGCCTTCATATTAAATCATTTTTTGCTTTTTAAAAAGCTTATTTTAACATTGCACTCAACAGCAAACAAATCCTCCCTAACAAAAAAAGTAACTTCAAGAGTCAAATTGCGTCATATTTCTTCACGTCGGGCCACAAGTAGAGGTGACGTAGGCTGCAAGTGGCCCCTGGGCCGTGAGTTTGACACCATTGCTCTAAGGTAGCTCAGAATGAATTGCAAAAATATCCTCCAGTTCTGTTCACACAGGCAGAAATTATGGCCAAAGCTATTTGTTATTGCAGTAAGTGGGCACAGTCTTCTTCTTTATGTTAAGCAAAAAAGTAACGTACCATCTGCATTTAATGACTTAGGAAGATAGTAGATAACTGTAGATAAATTTTCAGTGTGTCATGCCTAAATATATTCAATTTCTTATGTCATTTCATAGCATTAAATTTCTAGCCTTGCATGGCATGGAAGGACTAAGGTTTAAGAATATGTATTCTGATCACTAAAATCCCTCACTCTTACAACTAATGACACGATAATGACAAGGTTTTCAGCAGGGTTATAAGGTCTCCAGGGTGGCAGAATATAGTGTTTCCATTAAGCTTGCTCTCTTGGCCTCTTTTCTTTTCCCCCCACTTTCAGTCTCTTAAGGGAGGCACTCCAGAAGTTCCCAAGTGGCTTATTTACTTTTCAGATGGTCCAGTATCCCCTCAGCAGCCCTCCACAGCCGACATTGGATTGGCTTGTGGCACTGCATTCAAGTCCTCTTACTGTGCTTAAGTAGAGCTGCTTTCTAAGACCTAAGATACATTCTCTTGAGCCGGAGGAAGATGGTGAGATGAAAGGAATTGTGAAATACACACACAAAAAAATAATTCCCTGAAGAAGAAGGCAGGTGGAAAAGTCAAAAGGGAAAAAGTTCAAATGGATGAAGAAAGAAACCTTTGCAAATAGTACAATGTTTGTTTATTAGGAGAAAACTTCCTTTTAAAGACTTGAAGGGCAGTAACAAGGTAACGTAACACTGTGTAATAATTTAGATTTATCCAATTGTTTTTGTGCCAAGACAAATGAGGATGAGTACATGTGTTTGTACTGTATCTTTTGGTCAGAACCCTTAGTGCAGCATGTAAATCATCTTTGGTTCTAGAGTCCTCTGTGGTTCTACCGTCAATACTGTGAATGGGAACCAAAGTGCCCTGACTGTAGATAAACAGGAGAATGCTATCCTGGAGTGGATCGCCAAAGTGCCACATCTGTCATTAGCTAAAAGAAGATGGTAGTACAGAAAACGGAGGGACAATGTGATTTTGTCACATGCATAGCCCTTTATCTGTTTCTTAATTAGTTTGTCTCCTATGGCTATGCTGAGCCACTGTACAGAACAGGTGGTGCATAAGTCCTCTTCTAAAGAACTACAAAGGATTTTGTCTCAGTAATAATTAATATTTTCTCCCACAAACCACATTTTACCAAAATATTCAAATCCTTAACTTCACTGCACCCACAAAACTTGCACCCAGCTGAGCGACAATCCCATATGGAAAAGAAATAGAAAAAACTTATAAAAGACTTGCCTCAGCTTTAGCTTGCTCCATATAGTGAATCATATAAGGCTTATATGATTGTTTTTAATCTGGATTCTTCAGCTGTCTTTTGTTAGTGTTCCTACCACCTTCTGTTTACACTAGAAATTTGCTTTGTTAAAATTTTTTTGAAGGAAAAAGTGAACAAAAAAACAACAACACACATTTCTCCATTGCAGGTAATCAGAGGTGATCGTAACAATATAATGTGCTGTTTTGACCGAGTGACAACTTAATAGCCGTTTGTTCTTCCAAATAAAGCTACTAAATCAGCTCTGGTTCTGACAACATGATGCATGCACTTTCATACTGGTTCAATTAAGTATTGTACCTGTGGGGGAATATTGGCTGAGAGGGGGGAAAAAAATGAGACCATCAGAACAACGCTGTTTTGAATTGAACAACATTGATATTGGTGGACACTGATGACAATAACCTGTTTACTCTCAGGCTCAGTTGTGAAGATTTACTAACAGTGTAATGGAAAACGTAAGAAAAGCAAGTACATATAAAACCAAAGAAATAGTGACACACTTTAGACATAACATAATCATACTGGATACAAGTTTGTTTGAGTAGAAATATCTATAGATATCTATATATATCTATATATCTATATATATGCCGAGTATAACCTGGAAGTCCCAAGGTCAAAATGGGAGATGCCCCCAAGGGTGGTGGAGAATGACCGAGCTAAGATCCTGTGGGACTTCCAGATACATGACCGAGCTAAGATCCTGTGGGACTTCCAGATACAGACGGACAAAATGGTGGTGGCTAACCAACCGGACATAGTGGTGGTAGACAAACAGAAGAAGACGGCCGTAGTGATCGATGTAGCGGTTCCGAATGACAGCAATATCAGGAAGAAGGAACACGAGAAGCTGGAGAAATACCAAGGGCTCAGAGAAGAGCTCGAGAGGATGTGGAGGGTGAAGGTGACGGTGGTCCCCGTGATAACCGGAGCACTAGGTGCGGTGACTCCCAAGCTAGGCGAGTGGCTCCAGCAGATCCCGGGAATAACATTGGAGATCTCTGTCCAGAAGAGCGCAGTCCTGGGAACAGCTAAGATACTGCGCAGGACCCTCAAGCTCCCAGGCCTCTGGTAGAGGACCCGAGCTTGAAGGATAAACCGCCCGCAGGGGCGTGCTGGGTGTTTTGTCTATATCTATATATATACAGACGGCAATTGTGGTATTACCACAAACCATTAGGTCATCTTGTCACTTGACAGGCAAGCCATACTATGCATTTATTTCCCAGGAGTCACTGGATTGACATTCATACTAGACATCCACAAGGGGAAGCAGTCAATGATGTCACCACCTCATAAATGGCAGCCCAGCGGCAAGCAGTATGACGGCTGCAGGACAACAAAGGGATCAGTGGCATTTATACTTTTTTTCATTATACAGCTGCCATTACTTTAAATGACATTGATAAAAGCTATTGTGATTTAAAATATAATATAAACATATAATGTATATAATATAAATAACAAAAAAGTGATAAAAAGAGAAATATATCATGAATTAGAAACAGGATGTACAGCTGACTATAATTATAAATAAATAGCAGATTTTCAGAGCAAACTCCACTTTTCAAACATTTCAAGAATCTGGATGAATCTCTGTGCACGAGGGACAATATACTGCATCTATTACAGTCCAGGTGCTGAACAGCTGAGCAGCTAGAATCCCATGTCAGACTAGAATGAAACCCCATTCCTCTCCCAAAATTTCAACATGTGGTCCTACCATCACATTAAAAATGACCTTTTTTTCTCCCCTTAAAATGGTATATATATGGTTTAAACATGTGACATGTTTTTATGTGCTACTATAAAATATGGGCTCATGATATTTCTAAATCATTGCATTCTGTTACTATTTACATTTTACATAGTCCCAACTTTGATGGAACTGGGCTATAAAACAAACAATCTGTGTGTGAGTTATTTTGCATCAATTGTTTAGCAATTACAACCTGAGGCTCAAACTTAAATAGACAATTGGCTGACAGTTTCATGGTCAGGGGAGGTCTGTTCCCTACAGAAGAGAGCCACCAGGAATAAAAGCAGGCACGTTTTTTTTTCTTTTCCAGAATTCTGAAATTAAAGTCAGAATTCTGACTTTTTTGTCAGCCAGTTGTCTGTCTAATTTTGAGGCTTTTCTTTTCTGTGGCCCTAATCCTCTTCCCTAGTCCCCTCATTATTTCATTACAAATGAAATTATTCCTTGGACTCCCTAGCTGAGACTAGGAATTATCTCAAAATATCTTTTATTTGCTTAATATGTCATAAAATAAGGGAAATGAGGGGAAAAGCCTCAACTGACCACGAACCAGTAAATTCATTCATTACTTTTAAGCCTCTCAAAATGGGAAACCTTGTATAAACATGGCTGTAAATCCTAAACTGGTAATTCAGTACCTTTTGTTAAATTGAATTGTTAAAGCTGCACTTTAGTCAGTAGATGGTTTGATTTAAAATCTACTGTGGTAGTATACAGAGGGAAAATCACACAAAAAATGTCATTGTCCAAATACTTGTGGACCTGACTGTAAGTTCTCCTCTTGGGCAGTATTATGTTGAAGTTTTATAAAGGTTGATGATAGGTAGTCTTACACAATAGCATAATGTTCATTTAATGCACCAAAATCAATAAAAGCCTGACAGCTCAGCCTGATTCAATCCCAAATGTACTTTTCTCTTTCTTCCTGTGTTGCATTTTCATGGTTCAGACATCAATTGTGTCGAATCCCCAGAGACAGTTGTGCGTCTCTCCTTTTCTGAGCTGGCAGCAGTTTTTTGACTTAAAAAAGACAAAGGAGAAAAGAAAGAGTCCACTAAATGTTTAAAAATTTTCCCTTTATACATTTTGACTTTAACAAGCACACCTCAGTAGAGGTTCCAAAGCCATATTAACCTCTGCTATTCACAGCCTTTTAAATCAGCCGTCGATTAGATATTAAATATTTATTCCTCAAAATAAAAATCGAAAGCCTTGCTTTCATCTGCTAAAATGTCAAACAAGAGGTGAAATGAGCAACAAAGGTTTGATTGAAATTAAATTTAAAGTAGATCTTTATGATCCCAAGTAGGTACATTGTACTTGGCTGATGCTCTGACATTTGAACTACTGCCAAACACATCAAACCTACTGAATGAAAAGATGTCAGTTGTTTTCCTGCTTTCACTAACCTGCAAAACATCGTCCTAATATGTAACTGGACCCTCTTTGAGAATCAAACCTTTAGACCAATTTTCACTTTGACCTAAATTTTGAAATGTCAAAATCTGTCCACAAAACGAAAAATAAGTGGCATTTTTCATCCTCCATGAACATGATTTTCTTTTTTGTAGTACTGCCCTGGCAAGAGTCTGGGAACAGCAAAGCTCTCTATCAATTTTTCACCCATAAAAGCAATTTTATTTTGAACCATGGCCCAAAGCTTCACCAGAAAAGGCAGATTGCCTGTGATCCAAAAATGCACTAAGCCATTTTACATTAAAAGCATTGAGAAAATATATTTCAAAAGGCCTGATTATTTTTAAAAAGTGCAGTACTGTGCAAAAGTTTTTAGTCACCCTTCAGTTCTTTGTATTTTGCAAGGAAAAAGAGAAGTAGATTTACTGAAACATCTCCAAATATACATAATATTATAGTATATAAGACAAAAACAGAGTTTTCGGTGAGCTTGAACCCACCTTTATTTTTCAACACAACTTGAACTCTCTTAGGTAGGTTTCTAGTAACTTCTTAAAGAATAGTTTTCTAGGCTTCTACAAGCACATTCAGATCTATGTTTTTGGATGTTGGCTGCCTTTTATTCCATTTTATGTCAGAATTGCTTAAATAATAATCTTGTAGTTATTTTTGTGTGTTTAAAATTACATACATTTTAACAAGATCTCAAATCATTCATTCTTGTACCGCTCTCCTGACCACCTTCATGGATTCTGGTAATGATTTGAACCAAAACAATTCAGATTTGGTGCATCAGTTGCCACTAATTTTCAGTAGAGTTCTTGTGTAATCTGACAGTCTTTTCTAACCATTTCTATTTCTTAGAATGTCTTGTTGACAGCCACCCTTCCACTGAGACCATTTCTGATGGGTTTGGTGAACAGCAGATGGACCCACATAAAACCCTCATGTTCTGTGTCATATGTCTGCTGGATTTTTTCTTATTTCTGAATGACATGACTTTAAGACACTGTTCATTTGTTGTAGATAATTGTTGACACGGGTCTCCACTTGCCCAGTTTCCTTGTTTGTTTAAGGACACACTGCACAGCATCCTGCAAACAGCAAATTATGTGTTTTTGCAACAGGCTGCCAGTAAAAAGTGCCTAAAGATACAATTTAAAATTCTTTGGTAAGCCTTTTAATCCATCCCAGAACAGAAGTCCTATTTTTATGTTTGAATAATGCATATGTCACTTTTAACTAAAAAAGATCAGATATAAAGACTGGAATGAAAAAGAACCTACCTCCAAAAAGCCTGTAAAGAGCATTTTACAAAAAACTACAAGAACGTCTGGCTCATTGAAAGCATAATGCAAATAAATTATGGGTGACTCAAGACTTTTGTGCAATACTGCATGGCAAGAAAGGGTAAAACAGCTTAAACAAGAAAGAAAGAAAGAAACCCTCTAATTTATGTCCATTTACACTGTAGTTTATGAGGTAAAGATTTCCATATTAACACTGTGGCTAGAGAGGGAGCAGCATTAGCAACAGTGCAGTGAAAGTGGAATGCTTGTGCAACATATTTGGCCCCGCCACAATACAGCAGGGAAGTGATTACCACAGTTCAAGGTTGTGTTGAAATAGCACAGATGGATTGAATTTCATATTTCTAGAGAGTGATGTGATGTCTGATGACACCGGGGAGGAGAAAAGGAGGTGGTGGGACATGGAAGACAAGTGAACTGAGGCAAGTGTGTCGGAGGTGATACACCCAAATGGGGAGTGTAAAGACGAGGTAATTGCAGGATAGGATGTGAGAAAAAATGTAATTTAATTAAATACATTTTGTAAAATTTCCATCTGACATTATTACATAAGAACAATTAAAAATGTTACATTTAATGCAATCTAGTCAAATAAAGTAGACGATTTAAATGAATCTGATCAAATGAAATTCACTTGATTGGTATACATTCAATTTATACCAAGCGTCCTTGGTGATTAATTATTTCACTTGCACTCTACTCAAAATTATTGCTTCATGCTTCTTGAAGGTAAAGAATCCTTTTTTGAGTGCATAAGAAATAGATTAAAGTTATATGAGAATCTCTTCTTTTCATTATTAATTTTATACATCCCACTAAAACTCTGCCAGGACTCAAGCATAGGGACTGATTTCTGTCATAATTTACATTAGCATTTTGATGATACTATAACATAAAAGATGAATTAAGGTTTTTCTGAAAGAAAACACAACTCCAACTCTATTCTTTTAAGGACCACTGAAGTACATAAAGTACATCTTACTAAATCTCTTAACTTGCCCTTTTTTTCTCTCGCTTTTTTAATGACATTACTTTGTTTTTTATACAAGAATTTGTAGTTTAAAAAAAAAAAAAGAACATGTAGCCGCTGGTTTGCAGTTTTTCACAGGCATGGATATGTGTTCAGTGTGTTTGGTGACACTTGTGCCCCTGAAATCTATTAAAACCCAATACGTGGGTTTTCAATTTTTATTTCTGAGAAACAAGCTAGATACTTTTTCCTTCTTTTCACCTGAAAGGGATGGTATGTTGTGTCTTTGCCTTGCTGCTTTAATCATTTCGACTTGGGTTCTTACTCTTCATTCGCCCTGTCCTTGTGATGTGATGAAAAGCCCAAGGGAGGGAAGCAGACATAGTCTAGTGAACCTCGCTTTGATCAAACTCCCGGCTCAAAAGCTTGATACACTCATTAAATGGCCAATGATTTCTTGTTTAGACCAGCATTTAGCCAATGGCGTTTCCAGATGTTTTCTGGGTGTGACACAGAGCGAGTAAGGCAATGTGACCCCGGGGGAACCTGTAAATCCAAGCGAACGATGATTACATGAATTGCAGAATGTGAATTGACCGTGTAGGCTGTCGCCTTCCTTACACAAAGTTCCACTCATGTAGAAATTATCAAAGCTGAATTTTCCTGTGGCCGTGTATTTATATGGTGAATCGTAGCTTTGTTGATGAAGGTTTATCATGTGGAAAGATCACAATATCACATCTGTGTGAACTGACCAGGAGCTTTTCACTAAAACTGACTTAACAAGGAAAGAGAAACATTTCCAAGACTTTTGAAGTGGTGCAGGAGGGCAAGGAGACAACGATGATCTAAAAAATCCTATTAAGTTGAATGTGATAAGATATTGAGAAAGTGACAAAGTCTGGAAGAAGAAGTAAAATATTCAAAGGGGGATTTGAAAGGCCTTTGATGATACAGTCTACACAAGCCAAACAGTAATTATCTTGGATAGGACATATGAATATACTGTATCTCTGTTTTAAATGGAAGTGATGAAAGAGATACGAGACACTATGAATGTGCCTGAGTAAAACAAATTGATGACATGCTGAAACAATGACAGTGTCATCGGGGGATAACCCAGTGTTTTTACTGTGGAGAAAGCCTGATGTGAATCTTTCATTGCAAACCTGGAAAACTGTGCCAGCAAGAGAAGTATAACCATCACTATTGGATTCACGCTGTTAATTTTAATGTGAGACAATGCTATTGTTGAACTTGGGGTGGGGAAGATGGACATGACCAAAGTTGCCTCCTGATGCCTCAACCTTAGCTTTATGGTTCTTGACATGTTGGTTTCTGGAGCCAGAACTGACCTTAGTTAGATTATATGGTGGAGTATTATTGCACAAGAACATTTACTGATCAGTGCTAAATAAGGCCTTAGTCACAGAGCTAGAAACTAGTCAGCAAACACCTGGTACCCAGTACTTGGGGGAAAAAAGTGTATTCCCTGACTAGTTGCGATTTGTTACTGGAGATTGCTGGCAGTCACTGTACTCAGGCCTAGAGACTGGTCAGTGACTGGTGTGATGAACTATTATAAAAGAGAAAATTTCCAAATGCACAGTTCTTTTAATGTGGGAAATCACCTATAGAAACCAAAACTGTTTGTTTGTTTTTTGCAGTCACTCTATTCACTCTTGCACTATAACTCTTTCGAAGCTTGGTTGCTGAAGGTGACCATTCAAGGATTTGCAATTTTTCTGTTGGTTTCATTTTCCAGTTTCAGAGGCTGACACTTAGCTTCTGGTCAAGACAAGGCACGAAACTGCACTTCAAATGTATTCCGGTTGTTTTCACAAGTGATGACGGCACATGAGACATGTGGGCTTATGCAAGACAATGTAACGGACAAGGGAGCAAAGCCTGAAGTTAAAGTTCTAGACTAACTGGTCTTTCTGTCTTGCACCCCATGGTCATGAACTGTGCCATTATGAAAATGATGAGATATTGCATATTTAAAAAAAAATAGGGATTAAAATATTAGCAAATATTCCATCCTATTTGTCCTGGTGGTTGTTATTTAGGTAAGCCTCCATCACAGGGTAATATTGACCACAGAAAAAAACTACTGATCAGGATGCCTCCTGGCATTTCTGTCATGCCCTACAGTGAGAAGACTCACTGCAGCATATCCAAAATACACTACAGGGATTTCTGATCCGATCTGGCTTAGGGACAAATAGGATCCCTCAACAAGATCTGGAAAATGTCGTTACAGACCAGAGCTTTCTTTCCTAGCCACCTGGAAAAATTAACCATTAATATGAGTGTAGTCAGTGTCCTAGAGCAAGCATTAAGAAAATTCTAAGCTAATATTACTATATGGCGTATTTTTAGTCAATTTTTTGGAAAGCCTAATATAAAAAGTGTTATATAGAAGGTCCCATTAGCACATGTGTAATCTCCCAGCCTCCTCATTCATCACTGTGGCATTTGGACTGAACCCATCTGAGTGACGGTTGCTCATTATCCCAGTATGCAACATGCCATTTAAAGATAAGAGACAATTATGCAGCATGAACAACAGGTTATTGACAATCTTCCTACCAGTTGACTGCTGTTTTTGTCTAATCACTGCTCCTTTTGACCTGCTATTAATATCTCATCACCTGCTAAATGATATGTTTACATTAATTAACGGCATTATTAATACCAGGAAAGTACCACAGCAGGTAGATTTGTTGTCAGCTTTGGTGTTATCTTAGTGTTGTCTCCTTCTCATGACAGGCCCAGATGGCGAGGTCTGTTAAAGACAGCATTGCTTTTCACTATTTATCTCACCCTCACTAAGCCTGGGGAGTGCTGCTGTCTCTCTCAAACCCTCACAGCACAAAGTCTTCACTTCACACCTTTTGTGAGACAAGCCACCCTCAGCGCCTTTGGCTAAAGGAACTGTTCATTCCAGAGGAGTGAGACTGCATGGCGAGAGAGCTCACAACCTGGTTGACACATTTCTCTGCGGGTGTAATTGTATTTCCCGTTTCCCCTTTGTTTCATTTCGGAATAACGCCAAACCTCTTCCAATTAAACTGAAAGCGCTTTCGCCCTCTCTCCTCTCTTTCTAGTTTTCCACACACCCTTTACCTCTTCTGTTGGCTCAAGCTGGTCAGTAGTGCGTGGACAAGAGGGATCCAGACAAATTCCGTTACAGCTCCGTGGATTCAAAAGCCGCCTGTACTCAGAATTTTTTCCAAGGCGTTGTTGTGTGTTAATAAAGTATTTGTCTCCAAATTCTGCTCTATAATACCCACAAATCCCAACACACATAAAAGAAAAGCATATTTTGTGGTTTGTCTTTTTTCAAAACATTTCCCAGATACTTGTGATTGCAGCCTCTACACGGCCCCTACCTGAATCAGATTCAGTGTATAGGATGCACAATTAATTGTTATTCTGTTGATTTTCTGATAGCAATATGTTCCTTCAGGGTTTGGGAGCTGAGTGAGCAAACATTAGATTAAATTTTAATGAGTTTCTCAAGATTTAATATTTGAATGGAATGAATGCATTGTCCATATGGGCAGTCTTCCATAGATTTTAGCTCTACACAGCTTTCCAGTACTTAAATACATGTGTGCAGCAAATGGTCAGAGAAGGATCATCTTCCTTTGGAAAATATAATTGATTATATTGAAATATCAGTAATTAAGTCTGCTACATACTTGCAGCATATAACAATGCAACCATTAATCAACATCATCCCAAATAACTATTATGCTTCATATATCTGTTACAACAGTTATTTACAGATTGGCAAGAAGTTTAATTGGCTACTTCTACTTGAAGTGGCTATATTTACATCATATTGCATATTACAACTCTCAATTTTCAGATATACTCTGAGGAATTGTATAAAGCAACAGTCTCTCTCACTTGGTATGTTAACGTTCAGAAAAGTCATACAAACTCATAAAAAGCACAGCAATGCCACCATCACTAGTGGCTTTGTAAGGAAAAAACATAACAGTTACACTATTACACTACAACACCATGGTTGTTATTTTTAGAGAGCTCCCTGAAAGGTCTCTCCTGACCACTTGCATGAGCACTCTGATTTCACTACAGACCTCAAACTTGAGCACTAAGCACAAACATCACTTTCTGTGTCAAACTGACCCAGCTTTCTCTTCGAGGATCATCTCTGCTGATGAGAGCTGGATCTCAGGCTTTATCTTCAAGCGAGAGCTTTTAGAGTCGCAAAGGTTTATACAGGAGGAGAATGCCTGCTGTTTTTTAAACTTTCAAGGGCTTTTGTGCTTTGAATTCATCCCAAATGTGAGACTATCAATGCGGAGTTCTACTCTAATGTCTTGAAGTGTCTGAGGGAGAATGCTCAGTAAAACAACTCAAACTTTGGTACTCGCCAGTCTTTGTGTGCAGACGCCCAAGACTCAAAATCCAGGAATTTTTGGCACATCAAAACAGTCTTCAATCATCACTTGCCCCACTTGCCTAAACTGGCTCCTTGTGATGTCTTCCATTTTCCTAAAAACTGAAGTTAAATGTAACAGTCAGTATTTTGGCACACTGAAAGAGATCTAGCATGCACTGCAAACATGCAAGTGTTCAGGTCAGACTGAGACCAACAGCTGTGCTGCAGGCAGTGAACATCACATTTCCGAAGTTAACAATGAAAAAAATGTAGGCTTAAGTCTTTTTTCCCCTCAGTGTAACTCCTAGTCTACAGAGATCTTTTGTCTTAGCATGATGCATCCATGTTCAGAATGTATAGTAAGTCCTTCCATTAATTCCTTCCAAGCAATAATATAAAATGCATTTATTTTTATTTGCAAAATGAAATCTTTATATAAAACTGTTACTGATACAATTGTGAGACAATTACAGTGTAAATATCCTGAAAAGTACTTGACAAATTTGGCTCTGAGATAGCGGCCCTGTGCCAGACCTTCAACTTTTTTCAGTGTTGCGTGCCATGAGGGGAGGTGATTCTGCATAGATCAACTGAGCACATAGGCATGCTGGACCAAGCTGCTTCTAATTAGTGAGCACAAAGACACCCGCCACCAGGGCACATCTATTCCAAGGAAGGTTTGGCAAGTGGAAGTCATGTTGAAAAGCATTGCATTACTAACAGTGTGCAGCTCTGGATAAGAACGGCCTGGAAATTACTGAGCAGAAGAGAATAAAGCATGAGGTTGCATTGCTGTCAAATGTTCTGCTGTGTTTATTCATGTATCAGCTGTGTGTTTATGTATATGAAAAATATATATGGGGGTGGTGACCACGATGCATCACTCTAAATTTTCTCAAGGCCACAATATGCTTCTACTACATTAGTACCTTAAAACAAGGTACATTAAATGCTTTTTATGCTACAGAGACATGGGTGCTGGCAGGACCTGGATTCAAGACAATAAGAATAAATCAATAATACAACTCCATGGGGGCAGGCAGGCTGCCACACATCTGCCATTAATGATTGACACATTATTGGAGATTAAGTATTGGAAATTCAGGAGTGGGACCACACCTCCGAACTCGCTCCTTCCTGTCGTCATCTATATAGGTTCCCCCAGTTCTACAAGCTGTACATTCTCGTTTATGTGCCCCATCCTCTCTCCCCTTTTCAGTTCTTTAACTTCTTCCCTTCTATTTAGTACACGGTACAAACAACAGATAAAGGGGATGATAACATATTACATCATCATAATTCAAGCCAAGATGGTACTGTTGCAGAAACACTTTAAACAAATAGATAAATGGCCATTATATGCTCCTACTCCTACATGAGTTATTGTGCATTCCGTAATCAAAGTAGAAGTAAAAGAGGAAGAAGTAGAACGAGAATAGTGCACTCTCAGTTACTAACATTTTTACACAGTCATCCACTGGCAGGGATTTATGATGGATTTAGGGGATCCATGTTTAACTATAATTTATTCACAAGTTGTGGATATTGCATAGGAAATTGGTTTGTCTTAAATGAATCAGAACTGCAGTTACAGAACTGTACAAGGATGGCGTTCACACTGACTTTGTCAAGATGCCTTTAAAAAAAAAAACCTTTCTTGGCTATGCATAGGGCAGTGAAAATCATATGGGCTATATTCTTTTCTGAAGTGACATTATCTAAGCTGCCCAGTAAACACACTAAGGGGGAGGTTGGAATGTTACATTTCAGACACTTTGATAAGTCTTCACATATCTCGCGCCAAAACTTTTGCACTGGTGGACAGAACCAAAGAGCGTGGATGTAATTGTCTGGTGTATTGCCTTGACAGTGTGAGCAGTTGTTGGAAGATGTAAAGCCCACCTTGAACATCCGATGACCTGTATAGTGCACTCTATGTAGTATTTTGTATTGTATTAATTGCAGACTGGGATTTTTAATTAATTTAAAGGTTTTTAAGCAAATCTGAGACCAGAAGTTTTGGTCTAAGCTGACTGATAAATCTGCTTCCCACTTTGCAATAGGAAGGGATATTGATTCATCTAATTTAGAAAGTGTTCTGTATATTTTAGATAATAATTTGGGGGATTTAAGAGTAAGAAAATGTGCCGCACTTAGTGGTGTTTGTAATTCAACTTGACTGAGGTTAAATTTCTTTTTTACTATGGATTTAATTTGTTGATATTCTAAAAATCTTGTCTTGTTGATCCCATATTGTGCAACTAGTCTGTCAAATGGAATAAATTCTGTTCCCTCTAATATATGTTCTAAGTATTTAATTCCTTTACAACTCCATTCTGGGAAATTAATCATAGTATTGTTTTGTAATATGTCAGGGTTATTCCAGATAGGTGTACGTTTGCATGGGATTAATGAAGACTCCGTTATTTTTAGAAACTCCCAGCATGCTGTCAGAGAAAAGCTGATGTTGATACTTTTAAAGCATTCATGTCTTCTTCACTCTTTAAAACACTTTATGGATTTTTTGAGGCTGAGCTTTTATACATGATGAATTGCTCTCTTCAGTTGGGTGTCTTCCCTGCTGCCTTTAAAACGGCGGTGGTGAGGCCCCTTCTGAAGAAGAGCAATTTGGATTGTAATGATTTTAATAACTACAGACCTGTATCCAACTTACCATTTTTAAGTAAAGTCTTAGAAAAACTTGTTTTTACTCAGATTACTGATTTTCTCAATGATAGACAGATCCTGGAGATATTCCAGTCTGGATTTAGGGTGAACCACAGCACAGAGACTGCTCTCCTAAAGGTTTTAAATGATCTTAGATGTAACTGGGATGCCCAAAAGCTCTCAGTCCTGGTGCTACTGGATCTAAGCGCAGCCTTTGATACAGTAGACCACGCTATTCTTTTAAACAGACTAAAACACATGGTGGGCCTCTCTGGTGCTGTACACAACTGGTTCACTTCCTATCTCTCTGACAGATCTTTTATGGTGAGTATGGATACATGCTCCTCTAAGATCCATAAAATGACATGTGGTGTGCCTCAAGGGTCGGTTCTAGGCCCTGTACTTTTTAATTTGTATATGTTGCCTCTCGGCAGTGTCATCAGGAGGCATGGAGTGAACTTCCACAGTTACGCTGATGACACGCAGCTGTACATCTCCGTGTCTCCTGATGACACCAGACCAATGGATGCCCTTTTTAACTGTATCTTGGATATAAGATCTTGGATGGCAGAAAACTTTTTACAGCTTAACCAGGACAAAACTGAAGTTTTAATTGTCGGTCCTGAGGCTCAGAGAGAGAAACTCTTGTCTAAATTAGAGGCATTTTCACTATGTCCTTCGCTACAAGTGAAAAACCTGGGTGTTATTTTTGACTCTGAGCTTGGTTTTATCCCACATGTTAAACATGTAACCAAAATTGGATTTTATCATCTAAAAAATATAGCCAGAGTCCGCCCTATTCTCTCTCGGGCCAACACGGAGATGCTGATGCATGCTTTTATTACCAGTCGCATTGATTACTGTAATGCCCTGCTCTCTGGTCTTCCTAAGAAGAATATTTCAACTTTACAACTCTTGCAAAACTCAGCAGCTCGTGTGCTGACGAAGACCAGAGGGCGGGCCCACAATACACCGGTTTTAGAATCGCTGCACTGGCTCCCCGTGTGTTTCAGGATCGATTTTAAAGTTCTTTTATTGGTTTTTAAATGTCTTAATGGTCTTGGGCCTTCTTATCTCTCAGATCTGCTTTTACCATACGAACCCTCGCGGACCCTGAGGTCCTCTGGTACTGGCCTTTTGATTGTCCCTAAAGTCAGGACACATACTCACGGAGAGGCAGCTTTTCAGTGGTATGGTCCTCGTCTGTGGAACAGCCTGCCGGAGGAGCTCAGGGCCGCAGAGAACGTACATGTTTTTAAGAACAGGCTCAAGACCCACCTTTTTAATTTAGCTTTTACTTAGCGTTTATTTATTTTTTATGCTTATTTATTCTATCCTGTCATTCTATTATTAATTTAGGATTTACCTAATATTTTTTGATTTTATTCTTATTCATTTTTTAATCTTCTTACTCTATTTATATTTATATTTATATTGTATCCTGTTCTTATTTATTTTATAATTTTACCCTGTATATATCCTATTGTGTCATATCTCCAGTGTTTCCTCAGAGGGCGCTCTCTGCACCGGGGCTGTGATCGACTGTGGCTGCTGGGTCTCTGGGGTCCTCTCAGCCTGGTTGGGGGGCTCCTTGGCCTCCCTCCTGCTGTGTGCCCAGCCCGGAGGCTGCGGTCTGTGACCGGCTCCCGGTGCAGACGGCTCTCTGTTATAATGTTTCCTCACTTGGCCCATGCGAGCCCAGCCCAATTTTTACTCTTTAAGTGTGCGCGTGTGTGTATGTGTGTGTGGGTGGGGGTGGGGGGATATATGTGTATTGAGAGTGTGGGGAGTGAGTTGGAGGGTGGGGTGGGCTGCTTTTAACTATGTAAAGCACTTTGTGCTAAATTTTTTCTGTATGAAAAGTGCTTTATAAATAAAGATTGATTGATTGATTGATTTTGATGTTTGAGCTAATAAATGGTAGGTCTGAAATCTCTAGATCCTTGCATAGTGCCTGTTCAACATCTAGCCAGGGCTCAACTAAGAAGGTATGTTTTAACCATTCTGAGATGAACTGAAGCCTGTTGGCTAAGAAGTATTGGTGAAAATTAGGCAGATCTAATCCTCCTCTATCCTTGGTTCTTTGTAGCGTTTTTAAGCTGATACGCGGGGGTTTATCTTTCCAAAGGAATTTGGAAATATATGAATCCAGAGATCTGAACCAATCTTGTGATGGCTTGTTAGGGATCATCAAAAATAAGTAATTTATTTTTGGCAAGATCATCATTTTTATAGTGGCGACCCTTCCCATGAGTGATATGGGTAAAGATTTCCATCTAGTCAGATCGCCTTCTACTTTCTTTAGAAGTGGGATGTGGTTTAATTTAGTTAAGTCTGAAAGCTTAGGAGAGACATTAATACCTAAATATTTAATATTTCCGGATTGCAGTGGGGCAGAGGAAGAGTTATGGAAGGAGCAGTTAATGGGGAGAACTGTAGATTTTGGCCAGTTAATTGAATAATCTGAAACTCTTGAAAACCAGTTTATTAAAGTAATTACCTCAGAGAGGTTGGTTTGTGTGTTTTGCAGAAAAAGCAACACATCATCCGCATAGAGACTGATTTTATGTTCTATGTTCTTACATTTTATGCCCTTAATTGTTGTAGCCTGTCTAAATGCTGCTGCTAGAGGTTCGATAAAAATTGCAAAAAGTGAAGGGGAGAGTGGGCATCCCTGTCTGGTGCCCCTCAGGAGATAGAAGCTGGAGGATGTCTGGTCATTTGTTCTGATACGAGCTGTTGGGGAATTGTATAATATTCTTATCCAGTTTATGAAAGAGTTTCCAAAACCAAATTTGTGTAAAGTTGCGAATAAAAATTTCCAGTTAACTCTGTCAAATGCTTTTTCTGCATCTAGAGATAATATTATGGTTTCGATGTTTTTATCGTATGAGTAGTCTATTAAATTAAGTAATCTACGAGTGTTTGTTGAGGAGTGCCGACCTTTTATGAAACCAGTTTGGTCAGGATGAATTAAGAGGGGGGTCATTTTCTCTAATCTCTTTGAGAGAGCTTTGCAGATTATTTTAAGGTCTACATTTAAAAGAGAAATTGGACGATAGCTTGAGGGAAATAAAGGGTCTTTGCCTGGTTTTAGCAGGAGACTAATGTTGGCAGAATTCATATTTGGTGGTAGTCTGCCATTTTCCTCGATTTCCTGCAACATGCCGTGGAATACTGGTGCCAAGATTATCCAGAATTCTTTGTAGAATTCTGCAGGGAAGCCGTCTGGACCTGGAGCCTTATTATTGGGCATACTTATCAGGGCTTCCTGGAGTTCACTTGGCGTCAGTGGCGAATCCAGTTCCATTGCTTGACTATCTAGTAATTTTGGAAGAGTTACGTTGTCAAGAAACAGATCAATTTCATTTTTAGATGGGTTTATTTGTGGTGAGTATAAAGTTTCATAGAAATCCCTAAAAATGTTGTTTATTCTTCCAGGATCATATATTATGTTCCCCGATAAATCTTTAGCAGCACATATAGTTGTTTTTTCTTTATTTATTTTTAGCTGGTTAGCTAGAAATCGACCTGATTTGTTACTGTGTTCAAAATTCTGCAAGCGAAGTTTTTGTATAAGGAATTGTGTTTTTTTATTAATAATTTCATTTAATTCTAGTTTTGTTTTGCATATTTTGTTCAATGTTTCCTGATCTTGGTCGCACGCGTAGGCTTCTTCTAGTGATTTGATGTTTTTTTCCAATTTCTTAATATTTTTGTTTTCTTCTTTCTTTTTGTGTGATGAGAAAGAAATTATTTTACCTCTCATCACAGCTTTCCCTGCTTCCCATAGAACAGAAGCAGATATTCCGGGAGTGTCATTAAAGTCTAAATATGAAGTCCATTCCTTTTTAAAATATTTAATAAAGTCTTCATCTTTAAGTAGTGATATATTAAATCTCCAGTTTTTTCTTGGCGTAGTATTATTCTTGTGCATTAGTGTTAAAGATACAGGAGCATGATCGCTGACAGCTATAGGATGAATCTCAGTGTCTAAAATGTCACACAGCAGTGAGCTTCTGACCAAAAAATAATCCAGACGAGAGTAAGAGTGATGAACATGCGAGAAAAAAGTATATTCCTTACTGGTGGGGTGAAGAGAGCGCCATGCATCGCAAAGACCAAAGTCGCTCATATACTGTTTGATTATATTTGTGGACTGCCAATTGCGCTGAGTTCCTGTTGTGTTGAGCCTATCCATGTCTTCATTTAGTCCAAGGTTGAGGTCACCGCCAAGAATGAGTGTGCAATCAAGGTGTTCAGAGAGTGCACTAAAAAAATCCGTGGAAGAATGAGGGTTCATCAACATTTGGACCGTATATACTTACAATACATAGTTTTTTGTTCAATATTGATAGTTTAATAATTAGAAATCTACCCTCTGGATCTATAACTGTATCGAGTACTGTAAAATTAACATTTTTATGTATTAAAATTGCTACTCCCCGTTGTCTAGAATTATAACAGGCTGCAAACACGTTAGGAAACTCATATAGCCCATATGATTTTCACTGCCCTATGCATAGCCAAGAAAACAGTCCTCATGAACTGGAAAAATAAAAATAATCTTAATTCTAACCAATATAGAAATTATCTATTAGATTACATTAGTCTTGATACAGCCTCTGCCACCACATCAGATCAATTGCTCTGGACTCCTTTTATCAGCTCCATCACCTAGTGGGGGTGGGGGGTCATAATTTGGTCCCACCTTCACTGTTGTGATTGGTGTGGGGGTAGGGACAGGCTTAGGGCGTCGGGGGGTTCCCCGGAGGCATCTTCCTTGGGGGGCTCAACCCGGGGTAGCGGTCATGTCCGGTTGGGGGCTCTGTTGGCTCTCAGGTGACTGTTTCCTCGCGGCTGCGTGCAGCGGGGCTAGGGGAGGGTCTGTGCTGACGGACGTGGGTTACTGACCTGGTAGCCTGGCTGGCCCTGGGTGGGTCCGGGATGGGCGTGAGGTTCTGGGGGCGCTCCGTCTCTGGGCTGGGGCCCGGGCCGGGCCTCGGGGGCTTGGATCCTGGTTGGTGTGTTGCCGGGGTTGTGGGCGGGTGGGTGCATGGGGGCCCGGCCCTGGAGCAGGGTGCCGCCGGTGCGTCGAACCACCTGGGGGGCTCTTCAACTGGTGGGGGAGATGGTCACATCTTGCAGGAGCTTTCCTCTCTTCAGGAACTCTCTCTGCAGGAGGGGGAGATACAGGAGAGGTGGAGGAAGATCTCAGCCTGGGCGTTTACTGTCTTATGTAGTCTGGAAGATGAGTGGATGGTGGGGTGGGTGCAGTTTTCTCTGTGGTGGGGTTGGGTGGACTGTCCCGGGCTCTGTGGGGCCGGGAGGCGCTGCTGCACTGGGCCCCGGTCTGGATGGGCCTGGGCCCCCTTTCCCTGGCGGGTCGCGGAGTGTGGGAGTGCCTACTGGGGTCAGCGGGGGAGCTGGGCCCAGGGAGGGGTTACCTGCCCCTCCCTTCCTTCCCTCCCCATCTCCAGCTGCCTCTCTCTTCCCGCTCCACCACAACCACCCACACATGCAGGGCCTTGGAGTAGGGGTATGTCACCAGGGTGCAGAGGAGGCTACCCCCCCCCCCCCCTCTGTCCCCTTCTGGCTGCCTCTGCCTCAATTTTATCCCACAACTTAGACATTCACATTATTCACACTCTCATTACACATACATATAGGATCTTGGGGGTGGGCACAATCACGGAGTCCAAATTACCATCAGGGTGTACACCTCACCCCTGGCGTCGTTGCCCACCTCTCAATTTTAAATACACTTAGACATTGAGGGCTATCAGGAGGGACTATGCGCTTACCTGCTGCTCCTTGGCAGGTAGCTCCATGCCCTCCTGGGTTTTAATTGCACCTTAGAACACACATGCATCAACACACAATGAGCGGGTGGAGGGAGGTTTGGAGTCTTCTCCCACCCCCATTCTCTGCGGCCTATTGGAGCGGGAGGGCTAGGTGGAGTTGGCCGTCCGACTGCGGTCTGGGGTGTGGGGCCTCCCTGCTGCTACGGAGTCGGGGTGGTCTGCCTCTCCCCACCGCAGGGAAAAGGGTAACACCACCTGGGTCTGGGTGCAGTTCCCCCCTCCAGGGGCAAGGGTACCTAGACCCGGTTTGTAGAGTACGCTTGGGGAGTGTGATCGTGTGTACAGCGTCTCTTTATGTCTGTCTCCACGTTGGTTGAGTGTGGAGTGAGTGCATATGAGAGCATGAGGGGGGAATGGATGTTTGTGTCTGTGTGTGCCTGTATGTCTGTGTCTATATGTCAGGTTGGGTATCAGACGCCACCTCTCTGGGGACACCTCAGGCCCTCCAAGGTTTGGAGGCCTATCTCCACCTACCACCACTTCCCCTGCCGGTGGCGGACTCCCTCAGGTGTCGGTGCGTTGGTGGTTCTTTGTGTCTGGGGGTGGGCGTCCAGGTACACACCGGCTCACTCCTTGGCGGCCGCTTATCGGGGCCTGGAGCCTGGGGCTCGCTCGGGCCCCTTCGGGGGTGGGGTGCCCCCGGCCTCTCGGCCTGGGGCTCGGTCACTCAGGCACAGCTGGCGGCCGGCGGAGCTCACGGGCGCGTCACTGCAACTCCCCCTGGCTTCTGCTCCGCGGCTGCTGAGTGAACCCTCATCTGGGACTCTCCTCAGCTCTTACTGGAACAGTGGCGCAGCTGCCCCTCTGTTGGTCTTCCATGGTTTCTTGTGTTCTGGGGGCCTCTGGATGTCTGGAGTTTTGATCTCCTCCATACCTGCTTCACACCCTGGAGGATGGGGCTGTGGCCCCCCCACACTCCCTAGCAGATCGTTACATGGAGAAACCTTTGGAATACAAGCACGCTGATCCACACAGGTATGCACACGGGTGTTCACTGCTCGTAGACCCAAATTACACCTTTCTTGGCTGCTACTTTGAAGCACATCTGTCCTGTGTGCTGCACAACAACATTGAATATTTAGTATTTACTGCTGTTTACACTTAGCTAGATTAATGCGATGGTGTTGTGTTTATTATGTTGCTTTGTTTTGGGGTTTTTTTTGTCTTTTTTTGCTTGTTTTCTATTCTTCTCTCAACAGGTGATCCAGGAGATTTTTATTTTTTTTCTCCCCCCCTTTCTCACTGTCCCTCTCCCCTTCTGTTTTTCCTTTCCTTCCTCTTTCTTTCTCCCTTTCCTATCTCTCACTCATGTCTGTCCCGTCTGTAACATCTGAAAATAAAATATAATATAATAAATAATAAAAACAAAGATCGACCAAATGGACCAATACGGCAATGCCACGATGATCCATTTGGCAAAGTAAATCCATTGGGTATCCTTGTTGGTCTTCAGACAACAATTCTGATGGCTAAAGAACCAAATGGGACAGGCGGAAAAAAAAAAAAACCCTTTCACATCATTTTTCACTGCATAGGAAAGCCTCAATTCATACTTATTAGCCGAAACCAGTGACTAAGTCTATAAAGTTATCAGGAAAGTGTGTACTGAGGTCGGTGCTTGGGACGATTTATTCCATGGACTTCTAGAGCTCTGGAAGTGTTAAAACCACTGGTCTCGTTCTCTGGTAGCCATGCATGTTTAAGCCCACTGTGTTATCTTCACTTATAGACACGAAAGCTGGGTGTATTTGTAAAGTGACCATGGTTCAGGTAGTATGTTGACCAAGACATTGAAAACAACATCGCAGTCAGCTGAAATGATTAAGGCTAAATTGTTTTCAGACGTAAACAAATAGCTCAAGAATGGAAAATTTCCTAACTCACAACACACACAAAAAAACAGCAGTTTGTTTCACTTCAAAAGATCACAACCAAGTAAAAGTAAGAAATGATTCATAATTTTCACAATAATGTTTATTTACATCCAGTCCCTAGTTTTCTTTTTTATTTAACATATTGAGAGCCGTTTACATTGAGTGTTACTAACAGGCCTAACCAATGTTTCCTTGCAGTAAAACAGCATTCTATTTTTTTTCCATCTGGGAAGTCTTTGTGAGGTAGGTTACCACCCTGTTGGAACTACAAAAGAAAAAATATATATACTCATCATAATTGGAAGTAACTGCTACAATGTCATGCCCTTGAGAGACAGCAATGATTACTGCATGTGGCCCCCACATCATTGACAGGCGTTTGCTGACAATAGCAGGAACAAAGACCTTGCAGATGGCCAGAGTGGTCTTTTACTCTCCTTTTCCATTACCACATGGCAGCAGTCCAATCCCACAAGGCAGCATAAGGCCATCCAAAAAGGCAAGATTCTGTTTACAACGCAGGGATATGCAGCACAGGAGGATGTCTACAGTAGTTGTGGGAAGCAATTATAACCGATAGCTTGTGTGTGATTACATCTTGATGTTTTGTCAAAGTGCAGAAAACTGTGGGAGTGTATCATGGTGCTCCATTTGGTGCAATCACACAAGGAGCCAGACCTTCCACACAACAAAGCGATGCCTTTCAACAGAAAAAAGTAGCAAGGTCCCACAAAGACTGACACTCAGGCACTAAACTGGATTATGGATAATATGCTGTATTAGATGTGGTACATTTCTGAGTTGCAGTCATGTCACTGGGGTTTCACAGTATGCAGTGTGAGCCAGTATATTATAAATATTGACAGAGGCCACAAAGAGTGAAATAATCCTACTGACAGGGTGGCCTGGTTTGAGAGAGTACACATCTCAGAGGATTTAAAGATGCTGAACTCTTCTTGACTGTTAATGTACCAAATGACTTTTGAAAATTTAAGATGCTTCTGCCGGAAGAAATACAACTTTTCAATTTTTAAGTTAAACCTCAGGCAGTCTGCCCCACTCTCTTAATTGACTATCCAAGAGGCCCTTTATCCTGAACACACGAGTCCAGTTCACAAAATATTCATTGTATTACAAAGTGATATAAAACATTCATAAACAGTCCCCAACTGAACTTGGTGTCTTTGCCTGGAAAGGCTGCTGAGCAGTAGTTTATAATGCATACAGATGGATTTAGGTTCTTCTGTCTTTGAACTCTCCCAGCAAATCTCCCTGAGCATACTAATACAGCTCATTAACATATTTGGTTATGGGGAGCGCATAAAACATGGCAAGACAGCGATAGCTGTCAGTGCTCCCAGTGTCTAGGAGATTTAGTATGTCACTGGTATATGAGCAGGTATTACCTCCCAGTGAAAAGGGTTTCTGTTTCTGCCACTTCGTGACCGGAGGTTAAACAAAAACAACTAACCACAATGAGATAACGACCTCCTTATACTATCATCATTTATCAAAACAAACCCTGGAACCAAGGTATGAACTCTTCTGCTACATTCACACTTATGAAGCAGTCTTTGGAGACTTCAGCATGACCAGAATTATCGTGACCATATGCACTTAATTTGTTTTCACTCCCTTTAAAATGGTTGCTTTGAAGACTGAATGAGTGTGCAACTCAACTCGATTTCAGTTGTTTTCTGTTACAATTGAGTACCACTTTATGTGCATGTTATAACAATGCAGCCAAAAGTCCCGTGACATCATCTGTTTGCGACACAAACCCAACTCAACAATGAAGAACATTGAGGCAATGGTATACCTGCTGCTCAGTGTAAGGCTTTTTGTCAGACGGGGACCTTGGTGTTGTTTTTTGTGTAGCCATTGTGTAGCCATTTCCCTCGTTGTTGGGTTTCATGTTCATGTTCAGTTTGCATGGCAGGAGATGATCTCATTGCTCTCATGATGCCACTGACTAGCCAATCGGTGGCATGTAGTCTTTTGACATCAGATTTTCAGATCACCCCAGATTGCTTGGAACCCCAGCCAGTGGTAGTACCTGTTGAATCTCAACAGATTCTGACTTTTTTTTCTCAGAATTCTGACTTCAATCTCAGAATTCTGACTTTTCTCACAATCCTTTTCTCAGAATTCTGAATTTGTTTTCTTCTGAATTCTGATTTTTTTCCTCAGAATTCTGAATTTGTTTTCTTCTGAATTCTGACTTTTTATCTCAGAATTCTTTTTCTCAGAATTCTGACTTTTTTCTCAGAATTCTGACTCTTTTCTCAGAATTCTTACTTTAATCTTAGGATTCTGACTTTTCTCAGAATCTTTTTCTCAGAATTCTGACTCTTTTCTCAGAATTCTGACTCTTTTCTCAGAATTCTGACTCTTTTCTCAGAATTCTTACTTTAATCTTAGGATTCTGACTTTTCTCAGAATCTTTTTCTCAGAATTCTGACTTTTTTCTCAGAATTCTGACTCTTTTCTCAGAATTCTTACTTTAATCTTAGGATTCTGACTTCTCAGAATCTTTTTCTCAGAATTCTGACTTTTTCTAAGAATTCTGACTCTTTTCTCAGAATTCTTACTTTAATCTTAGGATTCTGACTTTTCTCAGAATCTTTTTCTCAGAATTCTGACAGGGTTCTTTTTTTTTTCAGAATTCTTTTTTCTCCGAATTCTGACTTTTTTCTCAGAGTTCTAGAAAAGAAAAAAAAAGACATGCCCACTTTTCTTTTTTTTTTGGCCCTAATCCTCTTTCGTACAAAAGCCTTTTAATTGCACATTCATGTATTTTGTTCACATAAGTAAAGAGTGATTGAATAGTCACAACGTGTCACTCATATAGGACTGACCATCAAAGTCATGATACATAAGTGAAATAAATGACCTATTGCGAAATAATTGACTATTTTTGTGTAGAAGCTCACAAAATTAATAATAATTGATATAATATAAACAACAACCAATCTTGAGTTTGTCATTACACCCACGTCTGTTACATGGTTGGAAAGCAAAACATAATATCTGAATTCTAGCTACTGAAAGGACTGCACTAGTGTACAGGGTTTCCAAGACACTGCAGTAGAACAAGCCTGAGCTTCGCTGATAAAGCAAACTGTCAGAAGGTACAGCACTCTGTTAAATACAGGCTGCAGTACCTTGTGTAGCCCCAGATAGGCCAAGACAAGCCCTCTACTCCTGTCTGAGGGCCTAGCTAACTCGGGCCAACATGGCACTACAGCAGCCAGAGAGCCTTAACTTCAGCTGCTGACACAAGCTGGAGAGCTGCCATTATGCCTCAGGGGGGAGAAATCCTCCCTCCCCCACTGATGGAGAGCTCCCTCAGAGAGGATGGAGGGGACATTAGCAAGTGTCAAAATGGAGAGCTGATCCAGGCACAGTGGCAAATGGAGTGAGAGGAAAGTGATTCAGGCAGACATGTGATGATGTGCTTGGCAAAATGTCTCTTTCTTTGAAATTGATATAAAGACCTCTGTCAAAGTTGCTAGTGTCACTTTCTTTGGTCAAAGATCAGTCTGGCTAAATGTGGTAGATATGAATGCCTCTAATGTCATATCCAATCTATGCCAGGGGAGTTCTCTGATTTGTTCTAAACCAATAAACATCAATAACAGAAACTGGTATAAACGCAAGCTGGGTTTATTTGATGCTAAGTGCATTAATTCTGTATTCTGGGCTGAACACCAGTCAAACCATTACAGCTGAATAAGTCGGTTTAGATATTACTCTGTACCTCCTCCTCAGAAATATACCAGTACCGAGTGCACAGTCAAGGCTTTGTCATCCTTCTCGGATGTGCATTAACGTAATTAAAATAACTGAAGTAGTGAGCTCACCAGACCCATTATTTCCTGAGTCAGGGAGCTGCCTTCAATCTCAACAATGGAATTCTCTTGAATATGGAAATAAATCTATTTCTTGTCTAATTAATAACCGCAAATATGAGCATGTTTCATAGGCTATGTCTAATATTCATCAGGTAGATGAATAGAAATATCTGCATTTAGACTTTCTGATCATTATGCTTTCAATAGTGAGAGTAAATTAGTTGATACAAAAGTATCTTTATCAGCTAGATTATGTTGGAATATTTTTCACTACAGCCAGCACCAAATGGCTGTAGTGTAAATGAACATTTTCCCTTGAATATTTCCTGACTTTCACACAAGAAAGTCAGGGAATGTTAGTAGTTTAGAGTAACCATGGTTCGGCTCAACCAGTCTGCAACATTTTCTAGTGATAAATGCAAACACCCCAACATTACATCCATGAGTTATTACTACACGTCTTATCCCAAGAAGATGACCATTATCCTGCTGCAACAGCCTCCACTTTGTTTATCAGTGAGGTTCAGCACCAATGTTGGATGATAAGGTCTGTTTCCCAGGCAGCCTTTCAGTTCATCCCCAAAGGTCAAGCCTCTCTGATCAGCAGAGAAAAAAAAAAGATTTCAGTGCAAACCTCACAGTGTTAATGTTAATGTTTTTTTCTTTATTTTCATGACTGTTTACATTGTCGATTCTCACTGAAGGCATCAAAACTATGAATGAACACCTATGGAATTGTGTAGTAAACAAAAAAGTGTGAAATAACTCAAAACATGTTTTATATTTTAGATCCTCTCCTTTGATTACTGCTTTGCACACTCTTGGCATTCTCTCGATGAGCTTCATGAGGTCCTCCAGACCTACTGAAATACCTGTTGATTTCTGAAGGGTGAAACAAGCCTTTTCATAAATCATAGGAGAAAATTTGTGCCATGTAAACAACTCGGCTCTATCCAAAAATGAAAAACGTATAAGGAATTCACTTCTACACTTCTTTTATTTTTTTAAGTACACAGATTGTCACAGTACGGCTGTGTGCAGGCAAGAGTAGGACCCAAACGCAAACTCACAGAGTCAAAAGGTAAACTCAAAAAACACAGCTTTATTGCTGGCGTGGGACATGAAAAACAATACAAAATAAACTAAACTGGGAAAACTAAAGCACAAGGAGCCACAGGGAAAAATCACACAGCTATGATGGAGGACGCAACACTGACAAAGAGAAACATGGGGCTTAAATACACTGAGGGATAACGAGGGGGAATGAGCCACAGGAGGAGAGCACAGCTGAGAGTAATTAAGCAGGACGAGGCAAGGGAAGCAAAACTAGAAACATTAACATAGAACAGACTGTGAAAGTAAAACAGGAAACACACTGACGGAACTCAAGACATGTGGACTTAACAGACTGGGGGAGACAGAACATAGGGATCTGAAACATGGAACAGAAAGGCACAGTAGATCAACATGAACATAACAACGCCACAGGGGAAGAGTAAAACTGAACACGATGAACACAGAAACACCAGACCTCTTCACAATAAAACAGGAAACATAATGAGACGTAGACATGACAACCCAAACTTCACAATGTAAGACACAGACATGAAACACATGAAGAGCAGGGGAGATTTACCATAGTTGGAAACACGAGGGGGAAATAATAAGAACTAGAAACACTTAAGCATGATAACAAATGAACTTAGGAACCTGAAGGGCTTACATAAACTAAAACATCAAAATGAACTAAAACTCAAAACACTGGGTCATAAGACCCAGGATCGTGACACAGATTTGTACATTTTACCTTTTACTAAAGAAAATGATATTTGCCAGTGAAGGTGTTCAATTTGTGTAGTGATAATTGAAAAAGAATCTGAAAAACACACACCACTTTACACTGCTGTTATCTTTGCAGTAATAAAATAGTCGCTTACTTGGCATTCGAAGAGCAGATATTGTATGATTTGTATTTTAACACTGCTCATTTCAGCACCTTTCATTAAACTGAGTTGTCTAGAAGTCTTCATATTGCTGAGTTGTGATCATCTTACATCAAACACTTGTACAGCAGCAAGCTTTATTCACAATTCCACTGCCCTTGAAAATTCTATTATAGAAATCCATTTGGTGGACTGAAATGACTTATTCCCCGAAGCCTTTGAACCTCTGCAGAGCTGGTCAGCCTGCAGACGTGTGGCAGGTTCCCACTCAGACATAATGACAAGCGCGTGGTGCAAAGTGACAGGTCGACACCTCGCCTCCCTGTAGAGAGGTCACACGGAAGGTGGTGACACTTATCATCTCTTCAGATGTTGTCAAATGCCCGCCGTGGAAAGACATGCAATCAATACAGCTTGACAGATGATGGAAGTGTAAGGAGTGGGCTGAAAGACATGGTGGCTCTATGATAACCCGGGCTGAGGCCATGTTTTTAAGAAAGTGTGATGTCTTGTATCATTAACTCTCGGCACATCCGTTCAGTATAAAAATATAGCTTCAAATTACACATTTTCCATTCAAGTCTTTCCTTTGGGGTTTTTCTTTATTAGAGGGGCTGTGGTTTTAAAAGTCCTGAAGGTCTTTGGCTGATATTGCTGCTGTTAAATTTACAGGGTCGATGTCTGATCTGTGATTTTTTTTATTTGGCAAAACTACTAAAGGTTGATACTAACGAGGTCATGACCATCACTCTGAATATCCACAGTGCTTTCAGTTCAATAGGTTCAATTTACTCTGGTGCTTGACTCTAAAAGAAATGGTAGAAACAGAGATAAAACATCCAACCCGTTCTCATTCCTAGGCTCCGGATTAGGATGGTATCACCAGTGCCATCCTATCTTCTGTCTAAGTAAGCTTTTGTCATCCAACAAGATTGGTGAAATGTAGACAACAACACAAACAAGAAACACTTTGAGAGCACAAACCTCCACCTGGGGAGTATATCATTGTTTGCAGTAGTATTGTATTTTGTACATATTTGAGTAGTGGCAAAGGTGTGAATAGAAAGTTTCAAAAGTGTACCAAAAGTCAAAATTTCAAACAGGATACTGTGGTTTGGTTCCCATGTGAGACGTTTGTGTTTGTATTTAATTTGGCTTACTCTAGGTTAAGCACCAAAAAATGTATTTATAGAAAAAAGACTATGGTTTAGTTCAAAATAAAACTGTTAGCAGTCTTGTTGCTGGACTGACACAGCCAGCGGGTCAAGGCACCAACACTAAAGGAAACCCTGCATGTGTCTCTCCCCAGCAGTTTTGACAAAAGGGCAGTTTGACACCCCTGGAAAGAGAAAAGTCTCCAAAATCACACAGGTACATAACATAGAAAATAACTTTCACCTACTGCACAAAAGGCAAGCAAAATGGCTTGAAGTTAAGTACGGATGGGATTTCTTGGTGAAACAGTAACTTTAAAGTTGTCCTCCCTGATTGAAAGCCTGTTTCACTTTTCTTCACTCTTCTTAGATGTGGATACAAGTGGGGCTCATTTGATATAGAATCCAACTGTGACTGCAGTAAACTGAGAGATTAAACCAACAGGGTACAGCAAAAAAAGAGATTTCCAAGAGATGTTCGATGCAATGGAATATCAAGTATAATTTTACAGTTATCATCTCCCACAGGCTATAACAACATTTATTGTAAAACCCTTTTCAAATGCTGTGTTTCATCTATAGTGAGCTGGATTGTCTTGGATTGTGAAGCAATGAAACACAGAAATGACTTTTTTGTTTAAAATGAACACCTCTGTTGGATTTCACTCCTAGGTTCTCTCCTTCTCCACTTGTTTCCTGTAATCATTTTTCCTGTCACTTCTTAAGAAAAAATATAAAAGACTCCTAAAGAACAATAAAAAGTCCCAGATTCAGGTCTACCCAGAGGGACCCTATATTGTGGAATTAAAGCTGTAATTAAAATACCCATGACCTTACGCTTACACTTGAAGACAAAATATGCAGTCCATGACACATTTTATTTTTTATTGATCATTTTTTTTATCGTTTTCTTCTTTTTTACTACCCACTGAAAGGGTCATGATGACGTGCACATTGGAAAATGACCCTAAAAGGTGCCCAGTGTGATACAATAAGAAGCCTAAGAGTTGGGATATTAATAGGCTGAGCAGACATAACATGTAATGAATGATGCTATAAAATGCAATATGCAATATGTTTCCCAAGTAAACATGTCAAATCCAGAAAAAATATTTGACTGCAGTCTGGTGGCACAGATTTGATTCCAGGAACCAATCTTGCTACCGACTTCCTAATGTCACTTTAATATTAGTCAGAGGGAAAATGGCAAAGGAAGCAATGAGTCATGGGTGATATTTCTCTTGGGGAGTCTTACACATGGTAAACATGGTTATGAAGGCCTGACAGCCACTCACATAAACAACCATATTAGTCTACAACGTTAAACTGTACTCCTAACTGCCAACTGACAGGTGGATGTCAAAGCACATGGAGTGTGTTGTTATTGAATGGAGTTGGAAGACATCACTACAGTGATCCTGAATCTGTGCACCTCCCCATGTGCAGCTGTCCAGATGCTGGCCTGTAAACAGCCACGAAGACTGAAGATTAATGTATGGTCTGACACACAGAAATTAATCAGGGGCAGCAGCACAGTGATCACAATATCTGTTTCCAATCATAAAGTGTTTTCCTGCCATAACTGAAGATGGAAAGTATTTGGTGACCTCACTCCAGTCGGCAGGGAAAGAACGTAACACTGAGCTTAATTTTTGTTTGTCTTTCCTTTTTATCCCCATTTCACCTGTTTTATTTCTGTGATTTATAGCTTACTTTAGGTTTAATTTTGTTTTATTATTTTTTGACTGCACTCTGTGTTAAAAGATCAAAAGACAGTGAGATTATTACTATACTGCAAGATAACCTATCAATGAAACCTGGGCCCTGAAGCTGGTTTTCTCTGATTGCCAAGTTATAATCCAGCTCTAAGGAAACAACAGTTTCCTGCACTGGAGAGACCACTTGTTGTCATTTTGACATTTTAAAACACTCTGTGGTCTGTGTAGTGAAACGCACATATGCTTATCCCTTAGCTGGATATTAATAAAATAAATACACAGATGTACGTCTTGATGGATGCATTGATGGATTAGTGGATGGTAATAATGATTATGCAGGAAAAATAAACTGAATAAGTTCTTCTGGAACTTATGGAAAAATAATGAGCTGTAATCTTCACAGTGAGGAAGAAACTGAAAATCCTTCTTTTATCTTTAAGACAACATCAAGGTAATGTAACATGAGATAAAATGTTGAAAAAAAATTGATATAAGAATATATGTTTTAATGAATCCTTAATCATCTGTAAAATAAAACATGAAAAACGGCTAAATAAAATGAATACAGTCAAATATATGCTCAGTGTAAGAGTTCTTAGACTACTGCACCACGCTGTGTTGACATTATGTTGTTAGCTCACTCCTACAACTGTTCCTCTTTCCCACCTCCATGCTTCCAGCTGTTACCCAATGTAAGGCTGCTGATGCGTGGTGTAGTAAACACCATCAAAAATAAAATTAATGGATGAACCAACTTTTTTGAGGCAGGATCACACCCGTCTTAGTGTATCGCTGTTTAGAACACTGCTATTTAAGTTAAGTTCATTCCAAATTCCTCATTATTGACCTCAGACTTAAACAGAGAGCAAACATGAAATTCAACTTTAATGTTAACGGCCATCACTGGTGATAAGATTTAGGTCTGTGGAATCAAAGAATCAAAGACCAAACAATAGTTTTCAGTGGAGGAGTTTGCGCCAGGTCTCCAAGGCTGAAGGTACTGCATCAGGTCAGGAGCATGCATGTTGTTTGTTCGTGGCGTGGTGCCGTGTGAATTTGTGAATTATATCTCATAATAATCAGAAAGCTAGAGAAAAGCAAATGAATAAGCATGTTCAGAGAAAAGCAAACCTTTGGAAGAACATCCTTTATCCAACCCAAAGAGTGTCATTAGACATCAGCTGGATTTAAGTAGCAACTGATGTTATAAACATGCCGAAAATATCCCTTACACCCAATGTGCCCACTACATACATGCACCTGGAGTCCTGATGCATGTATGCAGTGGACAGAAATGTTAACATAATTCAGGAAAATATTCGATTATGTTTTTTTATGGCTTAAAATGCATAAAAAATCTATAGAAAACAACAGTGCTGGCACAAGTATATGTAATATTTAGAGATCTAATGCTCACTATCGGCTGTTCCTCTTTGGCCTCTATAGTTTGTTTATATATTTAACTTTTTTTACAACGTAATTTTTATATAGAGTTAATTTATCTCTGAAGATGAGCAGATACGTTTGGGAGTTTTATCCCCTGAACATGTGTTTCTTTTCATTCACTTTGATATTAGACTACATTTGAGAAGCATAGCTGCACCCAGATTCATTATTAGTCCATGGAACATAAAAATATTGACTTTTGAGATCCATGGCCCAACAATACTGAGATTGGTACTGAGGTTGGATTGGAGTTTTGCTCAGTGGCATTGGCCTTCCTTTATTATTTTTTCTTATGCTGCTCCATTTCGCCCAGTGTTCCAGGCAGGAAACCAATGGTTTACTCCTCTTTTACTATTCCTTTTCCCCTTACATAAATCCTTTTGTCATTCTCCACAGTTGGTGCAAGGCTTAATGTTAACACCCTGAAACTAGCAATGATTGCATCAGCTGAGACTTGTAACATTTACAAGAGATGAGAAAAGCCATGATACTTAATACACTGGAGAAAAAAACACAACGTGAACAATGGTTGGATAAGCTGATTAACAAACCGAGTAGCGCGGGCTTCTTTATCACCAATATGATTACTGCCAACAGGTTTCTATACAGAGCAGCCGTGACCTTGTATTAACGAATTTCAGCCTGCTTACAATTATCATCTTACAGAGGCCATATTTAAGGCACCACTGATTGTGCCGAGGCACTAAGTACAGATTTAAAGGGAAACTATCTCATTCAGTCTTTGAGAACACTTAATTCGTTAACTAGGAGAGCAGTAGCGCTGTGAGTCAGCCTTATTTTCCTTCTCCGTGCCTGTGAAATGGAATCAAACTGGGGTGAGATAATGCCTGAGTTGGCAGTCAGGCACTGTGCCCACATCCTTTATCCAGGAAGTCGGCTCCAACAAGAGCAGTGCACTCCTGCCACCTGCTGGGCTGATGTGAATGTGCAGCTCACAGAACAGACACATGGCAGACTGACAGGTCCTGACCACTTGGCTGTGCTCAAAATGTTAGAAAAGGTCAGGACATTCTCTTGGCTCGGCTGTCAGATTTGCTGCAGTTACTCTCCAAAGGATTTCTCTCTCTCTCACACACACAACACACACACATGCACGCACACACAACACACACAAATCCACCTGCTTTGATCAACCACTACGTTGTACAGCCAAAGGTTAAATGCCTTTCTCAAGGGGACATTGGCAATATTTCTTGTATACTGTTGTGACTGATCCCACTGCAGTTCAGTGAATACAAACAGCAAGTCTATTTTCTACCTCTATGGCTCCTTACACAGATCATTACTGCTCCTGCACATTTAACATGTAAGACAGTGTATGGCATTTTTCTTCATTACAAATTCAGTGGCTCATGAATTAGCATTTTCATAAAGCAGTTATTCTTGGCCATTTAGCAATACTGAAACTAGACAATGAGTGCTAAACAGTTTGAAACTGAAGAAATGAATTGGAATGGAAGTTACTGGCAACTATTTCAGGCACATCATGTAAAGTAACATGAGGGACAGGAAGTAGTACCGTCCAAAAAGAGTATTTTTCTGTTAAAATTGACATTAAAAATCTATGAATCTTAATTATGTTGAATATAGCACAAATATAGCACAACTGATGTCAAATTTACATGACTGAAGGCATAAAATCCTGATCTGAGAGAGTTGTTCTTCATTATCAGTATGGAATAACATGTAAATTCTGCAGGTTAGTATTTGATTATAAGATGAGATGCTTTCTGTGTCACAAGTTGCTGTTATCATTTCATTGTTGAACTTGATTTTTTCATTGCCTATGATCATCAAATTATAGTAACTACTCAAGACAACATCTTGTTCTTGTTCAGTGTCACAGTCACACAGTCATACTGTGCTTTCTGTATCATGTTGGAAGAGATGTGTGAAGAAGAAGTGTTGTTTGACACAATCACTTCTGAGAATCTGAGCATCATGACTTAAACATTAATGATAAAACTGGGCATCACTTAAAGTGTGTGCTGCATTAAAACCAACCAAACAGCACCTTTTGGCTCTTTTTTTTCTTTCCTCTATAAATGACTTTTAAGTTGACTCACCCTGGATGTTAAATGTCAGATCAACAGACCTAAAACAATTATTATGCAGAGGGTTCCTCACTGCCAAAGATTGCCAGAGTACTTGTTTTCTATATGAAAACTTGGACAAATGAAAAAGAAGAAAGAATAAGTGGAAAGAAATGTGCAGAATCCCAGTGAGCAGCTTAGACATCAGTCTGATGTTTGTTATACAGCAAAGAAATTCTAAATTCATTTTAAGCACCGGGTGATCAGAAGAGGGCGCTGTTTCCTTTCTTCATACAGAACCTAAATTTGGAAGAGTTCCTGAGGAAAGATGAAATACGTGTTGTCTATTTAAGTATTGAAAATGATGAAAACTTTACAGTAAATGATTCAAAAAGTCAAAAATGACCCCAAAGATATTCAGTTAGTTTTTACCTGAAATGAAAAAAATAATCAAACACTCACATTTAATCGCTTAATACTTTAAAATAATTAATTTCAATTCATTTTAAATACTCTTTAATACTTTTGTGAGTGTAAAATGTGAACACTACAGTCAGACTATCTTTAAGCAACAAGAATGGAATCTAGCCTCAGTTGGACTCACTCCTTGCTCTCACACTATACACACAGCAGAGAGGTCACACATGGGAGTCTGGTCTCATTCTGTAGTTGAGACAGTTATTTCCTCCTGTCATTCTCCCGGGAGCAGCAAGGTCTGAAGCGCTGTGGGAGTGCTCTACAGTGCTGGGGGCACATCAGCGGGGTTTGAGGCTGGCTCCAGCAGCCCCCCAGGGGAACAGCTTGATTAATTGAGCTGGCAGATTTATGATGGGCCTAGCAGCTACTCGAGGTGTGTGTGCTCTTGTGTGGGTGTGTACCTGTGAGTGTGTGTGTAAATTACCATGTATGTTTGAGCTGTATGTATCCGTTATCCGTGCACAATGCCGGTGTGTATGCACAATTACTGCCTGTGTTTAGACATGTCTGTGTGTTTTCAGAGCTATTTGTGTATTTGTGTATGTGTGCACGTGTGCGTTGGTCTTTACAAGCCTGATTGTGTGTTTCTGTCTCTCTAAATGAGAGACATGAGTGTCTCTGTTTACACATTTGTCTCTGTTCATTTATATCAGTTCCTGTGTCTGTATGTGTGTGTGCCAGGGTGTGTGTCTGTCTACGTAAGTGTTTGGAAAGAAGCTCTCTCCCTCGACATAATTACAGCTTCCAGGCCTCGGACCGGCATGGGGTAGCCTGGATGTCAGGACTGGCCAGACCCTCAGCATTCCCACCGGGGTGAGTCTGGGGTCTCCCGTCCAGTCAAAACTCTGCAAAGCCGCCCTAAGGATTGATGTGCAGTAAGTTGGATAGTCTGCAGCCAAAACATCATCAGGACCTCTCTTTGACTTCACATTCTTCACATGGCAGACAGTAGGTCGGGTTTTTTTTGTTGTTGTTTTTGTCAAACAAACTTGAGTTAAAAACTTTATAAAAGCAAAGTCTGATGCACCAAGCAGAATATTTATGTGATATTAATTTCAAAAGACTACATTTTATCATCTATCTATAGGTTACTCTATTTTTTAACATATTGAAATTTGTTTATTAAAAATAGACTTTTTCATAAAAATTATAATATTATGTAGTCCAATATAAAGCCACAATCTTCTCAAAGATCAGCATTTTATTAATGCAGAAAAAACGTTGGACAGCTTTAAGACAGACATACGACTCAGATGTTATTAGTCCAATGAATGCTTGTTATTACTTGTTATTAGTGCCATACATCCACCTACAAGCTGAGTAAAACAACAAAAACAAACAAACATATCTTAAGAGGAATAAATGGAAACAAATTGGAAACAATAGCATTTTATGTTTTGAGTATTTTCTATGTTTCATTGTTTTTAAAACATTTTTAAATATGAATTTAAGAGCCCTGTGCTTTTGTTTTGCCACTTTGCCATCATTAAATAGATTTACCTACTCTGTAAATGGAGGAGGTTGAGGTACTGTGCAGTGGAGTTATTGCACAAACACACACCTCCACACACACAAATAAGCAGAGCCCCTGGAGAAATTCCTCAAATTTTTACTGGGGTTTTTTTGAGTGATAACTACTACTAGAGAGTGCAGATGAACTGTGCAGTGCACACAAGAATGTTATACTCTGCAGCTTAAACATTAACTGAATTACAGAACCTGAGGTCTGGAATCTAAAACTTCTGTTTTGCATGCTCTTACTGTCTGTATAAAACATAATTATCTCAGCTATGTCTGCAATGCTGCTGATACAAAAAAGGGATCACTATTGCAAAAACGGTAATTAGATTACCGTTACTTTCCCGTAGGAACGCTGCGTTACTGTGTTACTAAAACCGTGATTTTTTTGCGGGAATGTCTCATGACAATGACGTAAGTGAGTGCAACGTTCATGACAACAGCTGTGTGCAGATCAACAGTGGATAATATATCGAGTGCGGGAGAGAGTATGAGCGTGCAGCGTTTAAAGCGTGGAAGTACTGACCTTACTTTGAGTTTGATTCCATAAAAAGTGACAAAAACATTAGTGTCCGTTGTGCGTGGGAAGAAAAATTATTTTTACAGCGAAAAAAACCCCTAAACAAGCACCGAGTGCGCAACGACGTAATGGGAAATTCACAGAGAAACTCGCGGATTCTTCCACTGACCACTGTGGCACACCTGCACCAGAGCACACCTCCGCCTACGCCACTCCTGCTTTACAGGTGAAAATAGAGCAACAGGACCGCTAGTCTTTGACTTTATTTATTTTCTGCTGTGTTTTACTTGCATCTATTTGAAAGACTGAGTGTAAACACAACAAATATTTTATTTTATTTACTGGAATGTGCAGAAAATAGGTTTAAAATGTTAAACTAATTTCTTCAAGTGAGAGAATGGTGCATGTAATTTAATTTTTACTTGATGCATAAAGTTAAAAGATTAAAACTGATAAAACAAGTTAAAAAAAAGAGACTTTTCCATTTGATTACATTTTGTATGATGGATTATGCAGAAAAAGTAGAATTGGGCTGAAAGATCTATCGCTTTATTACCTATTCAGGTTGTAAATCGTGTTTTTAAAAAGTAACTAAGTAACTAAGTAATTAATTACTTTTGAAAATAAGTAATCAGTAAAGTAACGGGATTACTTTTTTGGGGGACGTAATCAGTAATTAGTTACTGATTACTTTTTTCAAGTAACTTGACCAACACTGGTTAGGAATAAGCCCTATAAGGTCCCAGGGCTTTGAGACAATACCAAAATGAAACTAAAATGTACTTCAAGTTGTTTCAGACTTAAAGAGACTGACCCAACACTGCCTCTTAACTATGTTTTCATAACATCAGCAACATTACATTTTTCATCAGCAATGAAAAGATTAATCACACTGTGAAACATGATAACTATTATGAGTTTATACAGAGTTGTATTTCATAAGAAGCACAACCATCCGTCAGCAAAAATATTGTGTTCTCTGCTAAAAACCAAACAAAAAAACGTAATTAGCTCTCCAGTCCAAGCAGTATCAGGGGTGTCAAACACAGCGACCCGGGGACAGAATCAGACTAGAAAATACTGCAGAGTTTTTATTGAATGTTCATAAGTTTTGCAGCTTATACCACAGTAATGAAGTAATATATAAACAACTGAATGACTGACACAGTCCTGTTTTTACTGTTTATGTTGTTTACAATGGATCCACCATAATCTTCTTGGATTTATATACTACAGCATCATTTCTTCATCATGTAGAAAAACTCCAGAATAATGTTGAAATTTCACTTCCTTTTCTTATATTAAGATATCTGAGGGATTCAGTGTTAGACTTGTTCACACTAACAGAAAGTAGAGTTTTGCCAGGAAATGAGTTTGACATTCCTGGTATACAGGACATAGTGTACCTACCATCTGATATGAGTAATTAGTTTTACGATGTAGCATTGTAAAGGTTTGGTAAGAATTAGGCACAGAAACACCTTGGGAACATTTTTGGGATTACCGTTGTAGGCAAATTAAGTTTGTGAAAAACCATCAACGCTGATCGATTAGACTGAAAATCAAAAAACAGTCCTCTGTTTTAAAGTCAACTGTTTTCATCCCACCACCCTGACCTCATCTCTGCACAGTCTTTGTGCAGAGATGAGGTCTCTTTTGACCCTCTTTTAAATACCACTGCCACTGGATGGTTTTGTCTCGTGGCCATTCTGCATGTCATTTTAAGGAATTTGATTGATGCCATCTCAGATGATCAGCAGAGATCACTTAATAATACAACATAATCTCTGAATCATAGAAACTCCTCGACAAATGATCTATGAGTTGGACCTGTGGAGCTCCAGGGTCTGGGCATAACACTGCTCACACTGAAAGCCAAGAGCAGGAATAATTTCATTCTGATATTCCAAAACATGCTCTTTTATACTCTTAACAATACTTTCTAAAAACTCGTTCATTAAGTAGAAAATTCATTGCCTTTACTTTTCTGTACTGCATGTGCAAACTCAGCTAGGACCAGCAGAGGCCAGTATGGTGACAGCAAACACAAGCCCAGGGTCACTTTGCACGTGCTCAGTGATACACGTGGTCAGCACTTGTATCACACATTGTATTGTACAGTAGGAGTAAACACTACTCCAACTGAGCTTCAGGGGGGAAAGCAACATATTTTAGGACAATAGCTTCCTTTTAGGGAGTAAGTTACCATGTTTACTTTGTGAATTATGTTGGTATTTATCTGTCTCATTTGTTTGGAAATGAAGAAGGTACATGAAGAACCATGTCTAATTTGCTGTAATGAAATAAATATGCATCATCAGCTTCTGAGTAAAGTCTTCACTGACCCCTGTTGGCAAGGTTTTAACCATTCTGTTTGACACATGTGGAGAAATCTGGGATTGTAACAGCGAAAAGGCCCCTGTACCTTAGAGCATTGTTCTTTTCAGCCTTGACATCAAAGCGCAGCGCTTCGACAGGAGATGCGTTTTCCTTCCTTCAGCTGTGTTATCGTTTATGATCGATATCAAACAGACACTGTGCATAAATCAAACACGAGCTAGCCAAAACCTCTTTCAAGTTCCAACAATCTCCACCGTTCTAAAACAATACACAAACTGTGGCTGTCTGTCTGTTTGCCAAGAGCAAGGAAGTCAGGAAGTATTGGCCAAACATACCAGTTCTGTAAATAGATAGGGCTTAATGCCCGACACACACACACATACACATAATACAGACACAAAACACAACCAGCTGCACACACACACAGATGGAGTCACTTGTGTCCACATGCACAGGCAGGCAGCACATTTCCCCCCCAGAAAGACTCACACAAACACAAATGAGCTCGTTCCTGCACGCAAATGTGTGGCTATTCGCTCAGATTCACGCAGAAACTGAAAAAACATTTGAGGTAAACAAGTACACTTGACACACTGTCGCTGTGTTTATTGTCATTAAGTAAGTACACACTTACTCAATGACTCTGAAGAGCCCTCTAATGGTGCTTCAAATAAACTGCAAGCAAGAGGGAAGAAGCGGGGTATAGAGGAGGTTTATGAGGTGTCAGCAGTCTGCCTGTCAATATGCTTTTAGAGACAGAACTGTTATGGGATTGACATTGCAATTTGTAGACTTTTACAGGATTATATATTGTATTATATAGTTTTATATTCAAATACCATCAGATCTATTTAATAGAAGCTATTCCATTCACCACAAAATTTTCCTAACGTTATCAAATCCATAAATTATTAGGACACTTATTACTCTATGACCATATCTACTATAAGACTTCTCAACTGGCATGAAGAGGCAACAACGATGCCAATACATTATTTTCTACTAGAACATTAAAATAACATTTTGCTTAAAACTGTGAGTAATTACATGGCGTGGAAACAGAACTATTAATCAGCCATCATTAATGTTAACTATCCCGTCAAAGTTATCTGAGAACTTCATGTGAGATAGCAAGAGCCAGATTTGGCAGCAACAGCCTTCAAGTTTACTGTTTATCACAGTTAAGAAGGCCTTTGGGGGAAAATTTCTCAGATGACTTACAAAGTTTTGTCTGATTGTTTGTTAGCAGGACACATTAAAAAGTAATGGAAGGATTTGCAGTTTAAGAGATGTGGAGTTTGGCCCACCTTCTGGATTGGATCTGGAATTTAATCTGCTCCAACAGTTTACCATTGTAAGATAAAAATTGAATATTTCTGCTGCATTTCTTGAAAAATACATATCAAGCTGACATAAAAAAAAGATGCATTGAACTGTCTTAATGTCTCCTCAGCTTTGGCAAACATTCATTGTGTATGAAACCTTTTGAAGTTTAACAGTAAAAGTGGTTGCACAACTTTACACTGGTGGAAAATCATGTTTAAGGCACAACCATTGTTAAAAATGTCACAGTAGCTATCTGAAGCCTTTTAAGGCTTAGATTAGCTTCAGATAGTAGGCTATTTGAAGCTTTTGTGTAAATGAGTTAAAGTGGCGACCTGCCCAGAATGTGAAGGTGTGATGGACTCTAGCGGCCTATATTACAAAGTAAAACTTAATCGGAAGTGAGAGACTTGCATGCAAAATCATAAAAATTAAAAGTACATGTATATTTGGTAAAAGGAAAACAGTGATCCCCTGAAGCCTATAGATAATTTTTTTTAAATCAACTTAATCCAGACTACATCTCAAAGATTTCCCCACACTCTCTTTTGGGACACAATATGCCCTCGTCTGTCTTTTGTGTGCTCTTTCCTTGTATTGTAAACTCCCACTTTAGCAACCTACTGATAGAACGCTCCCAGGCTGTTCCCAGAAAAAAGGAAATAGCATTTCCTCAGGACATCTCTCCGGATCTTTTCGTGGACACGACAGTAGAGCAGATTGTTTTGTTTTACCGAGTTCTCGGAGATGACTGAAAATTGTCTGTTTTGTTTATCTCCACTTCCCCACTCTGTTTGGTCACAAAGCCCCTCGACACACTGCCCTCAAGCAACCGCCATCCCCTGCCGCTGGGACCGTTTGTTTGTTGAACTTCTATCTTTTGTTAATTGTAGATTTTGTTTTTCAGAAAGTGCTCAGAGGGGAAATTTGTTCAGTTTGTATGTACAAAAGTGCGTTTAAGAGAGTCGCCCCTTATCTCGAGTTCCCCCGAGGCCAGGAAGTGACTGGCTGAGAGGAAAAGCTAATGTAATCTAATAGACATCCAAAGAGTGCAGGAGGTTATGAATTCGTCAGAAGAGATGGGATCAGGATGAAGTGCAGTTTAACCCTTAAATGTATCGGGAGGGTAGACAAAATTAGCAACACGTCAAAACAAGTATTTGAGATGCAGGAAATTAAAAACAAATTCCTCTCATGTGCTCTTGCATCTTTTACACAGCACTCAATGCGTGGCATTTCAGTGCTCGCAAGCTTTTTACATCTGGTTTCTGCTGCAGGCCTTTATATGATCATGTAAATACCTTCTATGGTGCATTTAGGGGGTGTGACTAAAACACTCGACAGCTATAATACAATATAGTTAACAAATTCACATCCAGGTTTGTGTTTGACATACTGGGATTTCTCAATCTTTGTGTACCATTAGTCACACACGTACAATTATAAAGTAACCGCTGAGTTAATGTTATCTTATCTGGCATTATGATAAAAATCTGTTTTAGTAGATCTAAAGGAGGGCATCAAAAAGACTTTTATATAAATGTTGACACAGCTGAAATGAATACCAACTTTAACATAAAGGGTGGAATAATACAAAGAGTTATATTTTATCATTACTTTAAATTTAGCTGCCTGTAGCTGAATGAGAGGTTTTGTTCGCAACTTGAATCTAAATCTCAGTTGTTGTTTGCATAATTTCCAACATGCAATTAAACAGTGAAAATACCAGTTCACCAATCTCTAAGTGCAACAATTTGCATTCAGACCAAACAGCAACCTCTGGAGCAGAAAACGCCAATGCAGAAGAGCAAAAAGTGCAGTTCCTTAATTGCCACTTGAAGCTGCGTCCAAAGAGAGTCGTTTCCCTTCGACTCCTATGTCAAAATGCCCAACTTTACAGTATTAAAAAGCATATTTAAAGTAATTCCCCCCTCATAACAACTCTGAGTGGGGTGATTTTTTTCTTATAACTCATCCACCTGGATAAATTTACTTTTAGAGCTTTTTTGGGGATTACTAATAGGATTATTAATATTGTGTTAGGATTAGTAATGTTGCGGTTTGGTGGTTCAGATTAGCTCAGTGAAATTCTGCTTTTTTATTATTCCCCTCTGTCTGTGTGCTGCATCTGCATGGTTTATGAGTGCAGCTTACTGATAAAGCTTTCTGTTTAGCTAATAAATTAACTTTCTCTTTAAAAGGTGATAAAATAAGTCTCATTAATATCATAACTTTATGTGTGGCATTACATTTCTTCAGTATTTATTTCTAAATTTTACTGACAGTTAAAAGCTGTACCAAATGATTTCTACTGCAGCCCACCTGAGGAAAGATAAATGGACTGCAACCTAAACTATGACATCCTCTTTAGAAGTTTTAGAAGCCAAACAGAAGAGTCTTCAGGAAACTTTGCATTTTAGCAATAATCATAATCTATTGTCAGTTCCTTTTAATCCACTCCATCTGCATCTGCCTTTAAACTGCAATCCCTTGATAATCCCAAAATTTGCAACCTCATTGATCATCCAGTCATTGTTTTTCTCACTCAACCATCTTCTTCATTTTCTGTTTTTCTTGTCGAACCACTCACCTAATAACTAAATTCTGTTGTGTACATGTTCGTATTTAATACAAGCAGAAAATATTTCAGTCTGAAGCTGGAAATAATTTGTTAGAGGCCAAAGAGTTGCAAGAGCAAATTCCTCTGTTGCTGTGTCGCTTTTCAAAGAATAAAATGAGCACAGATTCACTGTAAGAAAGTCACAACAATATCACTGAAGTTCTCTGCCACTCTGCTTTTGCATTTCATGTGATTTCGTTATACTGCTATATCTGTTTTTAGCATCAGTTATACAGCACATATAGGTGGTAAAAAGAATCCATCACAGATATGAAAACAAAAGTAAATTGCTTCAAAAGAGTACCACAAAGACAAGTGTTTGTTTGAGAAGCAGTATTAGGGAATTGTACTGGCAGAGAAAAAGTTGTTTGCCCAACCACAACTTCTATTCAACCACAATGGCAATTACGCCAATTTGTTACATGTCTTGAAGCAGCAGTGCGGGGAATTTCCTACCTCTCTGCTAACAAATGATTACACTATGACTCACTACAATACAGTATATTTAAACAGAGCTGAGTGTTTAGAGCTGCTGGTGTGGAATTGAATGCCGATGAGCATTCCTGTTGTGTAATTTAGTTTAATTTTTCTTTTACCTCTTTGTTTCCCTTTTTCCTTGCGACTTCATTAAATGTGAATCTGATTTGAAATTTTACATCAATTTTCTATCATCTTGAATGAAATGACTATTCGTAATACGCAAAGAGCGGCTTTAGTAACAAACCCACAAAGGATAATTATCAAACTTGGCAGCTCCAAATTCCACATTCCCTATTGTTTAGATTTATTCTCACCACTCTCATTAACTTGTTTCCCAGTTGCAGCAACCAACTGTTTGCAGTAAATCACTTCTGATAAACCCACTGGATGCTAACAGCTCAGCGTCAGCAAGTTGAAATATTTTTTCTACTCTTTGCAGTTGGGTAAGTTATTGCTTACTTGGCATTGTCATGTAAAGTATAGTTTAGTATATATTACTATATATTACTTTCAATGTAATCTAAGTATAGCCAAGTGATGCAAATTATGATAAAAAGATGATAGAATAATGGTGGTCATTAGCTTTAATCATTATGAGCACTGCAACTAATTTTAACTAAATGAATTAGGTGAATCCTTAAAGGTCAAAGTAGGCATTTCTATATTATGATTATTAAATAAGTACCATTAGACCCTTGAGAAATATTTACCAAAATGTGCTGAGATTTTTTTCTTTAAACTGTTACAGGTGAAAAGCTGTTCTATGTGGGAAAAAAAAATATTTTGGCAGCTTTCTGGTAACATATTTGGTCATAAAAAAGGAGCATCTGGGAAATCGCAAACCCATATGAGATCACTGAGCTCTCCCCATATCTTTGACACGCTTCCAGCATTCAGCATATGGCTTTTGTAAGCTCACTTACAGAGGTCTTTGCCAAAGTAAAACTAAATTGTGCAGACATTCCCATATGTAGGATAGGTCCTTAATAGGTTTGTTTCATTTAATCTTTATTTGACCGGGAATGTTGCCCATGAACAGTTTTTTTATATGACCTGTCTGACTCTCTACAACAGTGTAATTAATCGAGTAACGTTGCATATTAGAATTGCAAATAAATAATATCCTCTGTGTTATTTAACACAGAAACACTGGATTCTCTACCACTGGAAACGCTTTTCTTATCGCTACCAGTTTTAATAGTTTGCGTCTTCTTTAAAAAATGAAAAACAAAAAACAAAAACACGTTTGTACTACAAATACTACAATACCCATAAGCCACAGGAGCTGTCTCTATGGAGTAAAATCTAGTCAGGGGCACAAATCAGCCGACAGAAAGCTGATGTTCTCTCTGAAATGCATAATGCAACTTGAAGGTAACTTAAATTTTTAATTCAATTGTTCCAGGCTGATCCATGCTAGAAGTCCTTCAGTGCCATACTCAGTTCATAGTTTATGTGGAAAAGTATAAAAATATGATTCTTTTCTTTTCATTTCTTTCCTGAAACATCACCCTGAGAGCAATAAAGCTATCAAAAATACACACAGTAGTTAACATTAATGTCATAGATACATATGATGGCTAGTCATGTTGGTAACAAACATTTTTAACCCAATAGTAAAGTAATATTTCCTGAACAGTTTTGTTATTGATTCTCCTCCTATTTAATTTGTCGGGAGTGTAACGGGAGAAGAACAATAAACCATTTGACTTAAGACTCTAAGTACTCGTACTACAAAAGATATCATCTGAAGCATGTTTTCTTGACTCATGGCATCCTTTAAAACTGACCCCTCTGAGTTCAGTGGGTAAACTTCCATGGAGTGCTATGTATACAGTATACAACTGTATACAGTATACAACTTTATACCAAGCAGTTTTAGTAGGCAGTGGATTCACAGTTCATAACACTCCATGGAAGTTTACCCACTGAACTCAATTCAACAGGCTGTGGTTTGTATTAATAATGATAGGAAATAATCTATATAACTATAATATTATAAAAGCCTCTATGCCCATACAAAAGTCAATTGAGTTCATAATTATGCCACCTCAGGGCCAATAATACCATGTTAGTCATTTGACAAAGCTTTTTTTTTTTTTTTTGCATAAACTTAACCACTAGGTTGTAATACCAATACTAACCAACTTTTAGTCACTAAACATAATCTAAGAACATATTACATTAAAAAATGTAATATCAAAAACAGAGGTAAGATGAAAAAGTTTTTTAAAAGAAAATTGTCACCAAAGGGTATCCCTATGAATGAGAGAATAATGCTGAGTATTAAAAAAAATCACAGGAAGGAACTATTGACTAAGCATGAGAACGTGAGGAGGTTGGAGCAAAGATGTGTTGGCATGAGTTGGAGCTGAGATGTGCTGAAGAACACGTTACTGGAATTGCTTCAATGCAGACAAGATGCTGGAACCAACTGAGACTATACGTGCATTGGCAGAGCTACAGACACAAGAAAACGGCACTTGGCTATAAAGCCATAATACCATAATGGCACAATTATAGCCTATTACAGTCCTTAATACATTTTGTTTCCCAGAAGCATCATCTTTTATTTGCTGAGTGACACTGCTTATTGCTAATAAGCAGACAAATTACAGCTATACCAACAACATGTGGTAACATCTTTATCGTATGCATGGTCAGACTACAGGATGGCTATGTTGTGCTTATGCCATAGGTATGGTGTAGAATCAACGTCAACTATAAATCAAGCTTAAAGCATGTGAATTGGCTGTTTTGCTTTGATTTCATGAAATAATCAAGATCTTTTGCTACTGATGAATCATAAAGCAGGTGTGAGGTCTCTGCCCATCTCTGAATGTCACAAACGGATAATCAAGTAGAGGGTGAATTAACTTTATTGTCTGCTCGTTAGAAGGACAAGACTTTGTACAGCCAAAAGCCTCTTGGCCTTGCGTATCATGGCCCAAAGGATGAAGAATCCTGGGAGTTCCGCTACGATCAGGAATTTATTGTCACAGTTCAAAGCAGGTGCCGAAGCCAAACCTTAAACAAGGACTTAAAAGGACAGCAGGGGGTGAGTCTGTTGGGCGGCCGTCATGGTCATTATCCTGGTGGCTCTAACCCCCGGCCCTCCTCCCCAAAGCACACACATGAACTAACCCTTCAAACACATACACACATCTGCAGCTAGCCCACCCAGTGCTCCTCATGCTTTCAGCTTTTTGAAGCTGAATTTCCCCAGTACACACAAATGTGTGTGTCATGCCAAGTTTGTAACTCAGAGGGATCTATTTGTGGATGAAATGAAGAAAGTGGCAAGAGATGGCAAGAGCAAGGTGCTGGATTAAAAGGTGAGGGAGAAAAGCGCAGAGGCTCTTTAATTCAAGAAATCCTTGATCCCACCCCACCCCACTCTGCCACCTCCCTCCCTGCCGAGAGTGATACTTCATGAAACACACAGACAATGGCTCAGTGGAAGAAGTCACCCTTAATTCTCCTTTTGATCACCCAGAAGTCTTTGTGTCACTAGGCTCTTTACACATTCTTTCCTTTTTGTGCCAATGCTCCAAGTTGGGAATGATTAAGTGTCTGTGGATAAATCCCCCTATTTCATTCTCCTTCTTCAGGGATGCTGCTTCTTGGGCAGTCAGCTTACCATAATACCAAGCTGCCTCACAATACATCCAAGTTATTTTTGGTGGTGCATGCTCATAGCTTTGCGCCTTTTATCAGTCAGTGATCATTTGTCAGTGCACTTAATCTAATTACTTGAACTTGAGGGGAATTTCAGTGAATAGAAAAGATTATTTCAAAAAATTTACAAGATAGATGGTGTCATTTGCCATGTAAAATGTTTATGTCTCCCATTTTCTCCCATTCTGATTTTCACCAGTCACACAGCAACCAAAGGTGGTAAATGTGTTGTTACATTAGAAAAAAAATTAGATGCAAGGCAACGGTCTTCTTATTGAGTTCATGATTTATTTCAATTATAAGTAGAGCAATACAGATTGAAATATATTTTTATGAAAAGCGCATTCCTTTTATTGTTTATTACCATGTTAAAAAACATGAAATGAATTAACACCTACATTCCTACATTTGAGGAATTAAAATGGTTTAAAATGACTTTATTTGACAGCTTCCGACTTGCTGGTTTATTATAGACCTTTAAAGTTTATTTAAACTGATTATAATTCATGGCCATATAGAAAACATAGTCTGTCTATAAGAATCTATCATTTTAAGATTAAAAGGGTTAGTAACACCAGGCTAAAAATGAACTTTAAATTTAAACTGACCTCTGACTGTGTTATAAAAAGCAAGGCACACCACACTCGTGACATTTTAAAAGAAAATTCGGACTTGTGTTTGCATATGCATTTTTTAATAATTTATAATTATTATTTTTGCTTTCTTTTTCTGTCAATAAAGCAGAGTTGGTAAACTTGGCTCTTTATCTGCATTAAAATGTCTACGATCACATTATTCTAAACTAAACATTAAGCAAGTTTCCAATCACACAGTTACTTTTTACTTAATTTGTTTTAAATAAATTACATTATTAAAGCTTTGATACATCTTAATTTTCCCTTTCAAAATGTTCCCTTTAAGTGTTTGTGGCCTTAGAAATCCTGTAGGTATTGTTATTGTCTGTGAATCCTGGGAAGATGATACACATCCACCGTATCTATCTCCTCTCAGCAGATTATGTGGGCGGAAGCAGGTGGCAGTTGTGAGCACAAGGAAATCAGGCTGCAGATCTTTGGATGCACGAAACTGAGCAGCAAATCAGCATATTGTTCACTATCACTGTGTTGGCCCCTATGCGCTAAAGATAGACGTGTGTGTGTGTGTGTGTGTGTGTGTGTGTGTGTGTGTGTGTGTGTGTGTGTGTGTGTGTGTGTGCGTGTGTGTGTCTGTGCATGCATGTGTACATGTCTTTACATGCACATACTAGTCTACGGGTGCACCTCTGCCCTCCTGTAACGTTGCGCGGTGGATTCCGAGGATTAACGCAGTCTCCTCAGACCACTTTAACCACTTCCTCCTTTATCTATGACAGCTCCTCTGTGAGTTTGAGATAACAGCCCAGCTCTGATGTTTTTGAAGCTTTTTCCCTTCTGACAGCACTAAACAACGGGGAAACCCACATGTTGTGCCCCTGAGCCTTCCGTCTTCAAACTTATCTTCAGCCGTGTGATGTGGGACCATCCTACTGAGATCAAATCGTTAATTAATCCTTTTGTTCACAGTGTATGACAGGAGCTTTAACACTCTGTGATTTGTTAAAGAGAGATACATCAATAGTGTTGATAAGAATTTGGCAATTATGCACTGGTTAAGCACAAATATTCATAGTGATTTCAGGGTGAAACGGTGGCACGTATTATCCTTTACTTTGCCAGGATCTCATCACTTGGCTCTTGCACAATGCACATTGAAAGTTCATGGGGACAGTATACATGCCAAAGCATGTCGAGGCCTGCAGGGTGTTACTATGAGTGCTATCAAGTACACGAAAACACTTAAAGAAATACTCTCTATAAGGCCTTGAATTGAAAATGTGAGGTAACCTGTCCTATAATTAAAGGATGAGAAAACATCAAAGCAAAGGTGTAACATCCAAAAAAACAATTATATTCATTAACAGAAGGGCATAATACTCAACTCTGGTAATCATTAAAAATGCAACCCTGTTTCCAAAAACGAAAAAATAAATTAGATGCTGTGTAAAATGTCAATTATTAAAACTTTTGAAAGTTGGAAATGAGAATTTACAAAAAATGCTCATTTCAAATTTGATGCCTTGGCATGAATATGAAAGAATTTGTCTAGCAATAATCCTGCAGAAAAATGCATATCATATGACATGAGTGGCAGAATATTATTCTTTCCCATGCACTGTGAACTCCAGCCCCTGTTTTTCTCAGACAATGTAAGGGTGTCTTAGAAACGTATTAACAGTCTGGTGTGTATATGCCTGGAGCTACATTCTGTTGATATTCAATATGGATGCTCTTCAATATTTATAACAAAATTAAAAACAAAAAAATTGGCAGGTCTTCAGTGAACTCCAGAAAATCATGTGGAATCACTTAAATGATTGTCAGAATTAAAATAGGTTTACGTTTTACCCTTTTTATTTAGGGTTCAGAATTATTACTTTTCAAATATCTTGCAATTCCGAAGAAAGCATTTTGAATGCTTTCTTCGGAAGGCTTTGAAAGCTGCAAGCCTTTTACTTCTTGTTGGCATGATTTGAAATTGACACTTTTTCTGTCATTGGTAATCTCAAACTACTACATAAGACATCAGTTCCATTTCACTGAACAGCATATGTTTTGCACAATTATTGCACTTATTGTGCCAGTTTGGGTTACAGTAAGGATAGTAGTCTTCATAAACTCATGTCAGTCAAATCCTGTGTGCAGTATGTTGCTATATGGAGAGATTCACAGACAGAAGCATTGTGTGATGTAAAATAAACAGTTCAAACTGGAGAGAGAAGGATATTCAGGGTGAGGGCAGCTGGGAGGCTGGGTGGGACAGCTGTGTTCTTCCGGAATGTTCTGTTATTTCCAGATCAGGAGTTCTCTTTTGACCTAAACCAAACTCTGTGCTTTAGCTGAGAGCTGCCTAGAGGCTCTTCTACCTCCACAGCAGCCTTTTGTGTGTGCCTGCAGTCCCCTGACCCCTTTATAGTCTTGCAATATTGGTTTAGGAACAAAAGAGGCTGGTTAATTCAATAAAGCACCTTTCCCAATAAACTGGCTGGGTGCTCTTGCTGTGTGTGGCAGGCTGCACCGCATGTAGCTGTTTTCATTGTGTCACCACCGCTAAAGATAAATGAGAAGTTCCCAGATGGAGAAAGAAGCAGACTGCATGTGAATGTGGAAAATATTATACTCAGAGGGAAGCAAAGAGGACTTCAGCAACTGGAAGTGTCTGACAAATAATGTTTACTCTGGAATTATATCTCAACTGGAATATTGTTAAATATGATTGGAGGCCTTTTAGTGTGCAGTTAAATGGAAGTATCCAAATTGGGACAGCTAAATCTGAAGCTACAGAACACAGTTTAAAATCATATTTCAGGTGATTTTCATTTCTTTACTTTGAAATGTTAAGGCTTTGATGGTAGTTAATGCCCTGGAAGAACTATAGAAGAGAGTGTGCACATCCAGGCCAAAATTAAATCTATTGAGATGCAAAAAAGGAGATGAGTTTGCAAGCTTCTAGCAATTAAGGCACTGTTTAAATTCATAGGCTCTTCTTGAGAAAGAGTCACAGGATTAGCCTGTGATACCTGAATACCCGGTGTGTTGCTTAGCTGGAATTGTTTTTACCTTGTAAGTCTCTATGTGTGTGTGTGTGTGCACATGTGCGTTCATGTCACAGAGACACCAAGTGAGAGCTGGTTTTGAATCTGCCTGCGGACAGATTTTGTCAACACAATAGCGGCACCACCATGCATGATGCAGTTACAAACTTTGCAGGTGTGTTGGCTAGTTGATATCAAAACAAAGGTTCAGTTTAATGATGGTTGCGGTTTGTTTTACTTTGGATTGTCTGCATTAATGTTACCCAGTCATCAACATTCAGCGCTAGCTAAAAATGATAAACCTGAGAAAATTGTCTAAATCTCGCTACAGTGCTCTTTAAAAGAGCTGGAAAAAACAAATATTGGTGAAAAGTTTACAAGAATTGAGCTGAACAAAAAGAACAAAGAATATATCTTATTAATAGAATTTGTCACTTTGTTTATGCCCATGGAAATTGTGTTTATTCAATATGTAGGAGCAGCGTGTGTTTGCATAGTTGGTGTGTGTACGACTTGGTGTCACTGAGGTCATCAGCTCTGTGACAGTATTGGGACACTGATGACAGGCTTTTGAAAGCTGCTCCTCTGTGTCTCACCGAACTGTCAACAGCATTTAGTTTCTGGAGCTGTTGATCTGCTCTTTTCACTCTTCATCATAAACCAAATGTACAGATGCAGTTTCAGCCCTTCACCGTCATGTTGATGGTTTCATGCATGCAAAGTTCATGCTCAAACTAATTTGTAGAGTGATGAGTGAACAAATAACCACAGCTGTAAAGACGTCTCCCTCTATTGTCTATATAAAATGACAACAAATTAATAAACAATTAACAACAATGTCAACTGGTTGCTTTCAAGTGAGTAGTACCATAAGCACTTCTACTACAAACGCAGTTAAATCATAAGGATAATGTATTATGTATGTAATGTAATATGTCGGTGCTTTACGAGTACACACTCATGGATATGCTCTGCATTCACCTAGACCTGGAAACCACCACTCACTAGAGAAAAATGAGCATTCCTGACTGGTTCAGGTAAGTGGTTAAGGCCGCTTTCTTGCTGTTGCTAAAAACTGTTAAAACTGATTTCAAAGAGTTATAAGGTGCTGCAACAAAAACCTTTTTTGATTGCTTTGGTTACTAGCAGACAGACACTGTTGCTGGTAGTTTGTATGGAAGATGCTGACTTGTCTGTAAACATTTGCCAAGTACTCACTGAGTGGTAATGAAGGGTCTGATGCAAACTGATAGAGAGAACATTGCCCTTAAAAGAAAAAGTTTTGTCTTTTGAAACCTGAAGGTTTCAGGTAAGACAACTTTTATTTTGAAGCAGAATGGATCTGTTATGCAACCTTCGAGTGACTGCAGAAATGTGCTAGCAACACAATCACAAAGAAGCTTTTGGTGCTGCACCTTATTTACAACAGATTTCACCCAGTGACAGCCAGCAACCAGCAGCCACTGCCAGCAACCAGTTGGCAACCAGCCGGGTAATTGCACATTTTCTTTCTTGGTGACCAGTGGTTACCAGGAGATCACCAACTGTGTGACTAAGGCCTGAAATTTAAAGATATATATATATATATATATATATATATATATATATATATATATATATATATATATTAGGGGTGCAACGATATTCGTATCGATATTGAACCGTTCGATACAGTGCTTTCGGTTCGGTACGCATATGTATCGAACAATACAACATTTGTAATTTATTTTATCAACTTTCCTTCTGACGATGCTGTCTGTGTTGAGCGCTCAGTGAATCTGCGTTCGACTACTCCGCCTAGGCTGCACTGTCGAGCGCAGATCCACTGAGCGCTCAACACAGACAGCATAGTCAGGAGGAAGAGCGCAGGGCAAGCTAGCGAGACAGAAGTTAAGCTCTCCTTGCAAGATGGACCTCCCCCACTCTCATTCAGATCTGGCGTTTGGAATTATTTTGGTTTTCATGTGACGTATGACCCTGAAAGTAAGCGAGTCATGGACTAAAGTAAAACAGTATGTTGGATGTGCCATGCAATGCTTAATTACATTGGTGTGAACTAGTGTGTTAGCACAGTTAGCTCGTTAACGTGTTGGCCGTCTAGCCCCATGCACGGGGCGATCGGCGGTAGCTCGTTAACGGAGATTTGCCGTGTTGTGGCGTTAAGGTCATTTCAACGAGATTAACCTGAAAGCACTAGTGGGAACACAACGAATATGACTGCACATTTACGCCGACATCATCCTAGTGCAAAGACAAAAACAACAAGCATGCTACTAACTTTAGCCGAGTCATTTAGACAGCTGTTAGCACGTGATTCTCCTTATGCTGCTGAGAATATAGCCCAGAAGAAGCGGATAGTATAGCTTTTATTTTGGAAAGAGACATTTCTCTGTAATAAACTCTCTTTTCCAAAGATGAGTGATTCCTCAATCAGATACAGGGCTTGCAAAATCGCTAGCCTGACGTCCTGGAGCTAGCGATCTTTCCAGTCGGGCTACAAAAATCTATCTCTTCCCTGCCCGTCGGGCTATTGTAGGAAAAATATATGTCAATGCTTTTGCATTCTTTCAGAAATGTAGCTGGGTAATTATGTCATTGGCATCGGTGAGCCACTGTCAATATGTGACATATTGAAGTCGCGTTTGAATTTGCGCTTGTTTTTTTGCTTTCACTTTGCAATGACAGCACTGATCTGTGAGTGATGATAATTTGTGCACCAATTCCTTTGACATAGTCTTATTAATTGTTAGCTTACTATGCAAACATGACAAGTGAAATCTCCCGCAGCAAGCTTAAACATGTGAGAGGTTGATCGCGCAGAGAATCGCTGAGCTTATGTGAGTCCGTGTGTAAAAGTAGCAGTATATATATTTTAGTTCTGCTGAGCCAAATAAGACAGGTCGGGGTGAAGAAGTGACAGCCAAAGAAAAGCTTACCACAAAACGGAGAAGTTATGACAAATGAGACTATAAGGCAAAAAGAAAGTGCAGCTTTATGGTTTCATGGACAAAAGAATTTCTGTGGCTGCAATATGACGAGCTAAATAACCAGGGCTGCACATAAGTGGTCCGCAGGTGCGCATTCGCTGTCAAAATAAAAAACGCGCACAAGGGTTAGGGTTAAATTTAAAAACTGTACTTTTGAATTAAAAATATATATTTATAATTTTAATAAATGACAAATTAAAAAGGCATGAACATTTTTTTGTATCGAAAAAATATCGAACCGTGACACCAAAGTATCGAACCGAACCGAACCGTGAATTTTGTGTATCGTTGCACCCCTAATATATATATATATATATATATATATATATATATATATATATATATATATAGAATGTGAGTATTTTTTAAATAAAGTGGTAGTGTAGGGTGGAGATGTGAATCAAATGTGCACCAGAAGAGTACTTCAGCCAATGAGAGTGAAATTGTTGCAAGTCTTTAATGGTTTTGGAAAGGGGAAATTTTGGTATTTAAGCAAAACAGGAAACTCTTAACATGTTTAACTCAATCTGTTTAACTCATGCTGAACACTTGCTTATGTGTGTGAGAACATAACAGCTATCTCTCTTCAGCCCTTCACTTCCCTTCTTACATTGCTCCAAGGTAAAACATGTCATCTGTGGGAGCCAGTTTGATGGGTCCCGACACTTGCAGTGCTTTGAGGATCAAGACAACAGTTTCCCAGTGTGAGTTTCTTACTGGCATAAGGAGTGAAAACATGAAAAAAAGAAAGAAAAAAAGATCTGCTCGCTGTCAGAGACTGTAAATGGTGATTTTGTTTCACTTCTCTACGTGTTTCCCCCTTTCTTTCTTTTTTTTTTTTTTTTGCAGAATCAAAGACTTATTGAATCCTGTCCAAAACCAGCATGTTTGGCCCTGTCATGAGAAATGACAGCCATGTTATGTATTTCTTAGCTACAGGTTTTACTTAGGGAGGTGTTGATGGTGCTTCACATGCCACATTGTGTGTTTTCTGTAGGGACTGGCTCCACTGTTGTGCACTGCAATCGGCCTCTGTTGCGGGCAGGGTTAATTAATGCAGTTGGAATGTAACGAGTGTTGCTTGTCAGCCAAGTGCATGCCCGCTGGCATTTTATCAGCTTGTCACATTAATGAAATACGGTGCATGTCGAGATTGCTCAATTTCCATTTCAACTTTTAAACTTTGCCTGGCTCCAGCTAATGATGTAAGAGTTAAATCGAGCATTAAAGTCATTGAGAGGCAGCAACAACCCCCCAACACACGCTAATACAGTTTTGGAGCTTCTTGAATGCATGCACATATAAGGGTAAGAACAGCCTTTACTTGCAAAGCAGGGCTTAACACTACATTTGTCTCAGAAAATCTTACATCCTGTTGGGAATAAAGTACTCTGCTTTCACTGTAAATACTAATTTGCTATCATTCTTTGGAAACTGTGATGAAGTCTTATTCAGTGAGGTCAAATGTTCCATTTAGTGTCATATGACATGAAGAATACAGTCATGAGGGTAGTCTTTGTAGTGATGTTACAAAGTAGGGTTGTGTTAGATAAAGTTTACAGGTTCTGTATGAAAAAAGAAAAAAAAATTTCCCATTTTGCCCCTGTGGAGAGTTGTTATCCTCTGGTCCTCTACCAGCTCAGGTCCTTTATCGGAGGCCTGAGGGCTTGAGGGTCCAGGGAGGTATCTTTGCTCTTCCTTGGGATGCGCTCTTCTCGACAGAAATCTCAGTTATTGTTCCTGGGATCTGCCAGAGCCACACGACTAGCTTGGGGGTCACTGCACCAAGTGCTCCGATTACCACTGGGACCACTGTTACCTTCACCCTCCACATCTTCTCAAGTTCTTGTCTCAGCCATTGTTACTTCTCCAGGTCCTTCTTCCTGGTGTGGCTATCACTTGGTATAGCTACATCTATCACCACGGCCGCCTTCTTCTGCTTGTCCACCACTACTATGTCGAGTTGGTTAGCCATCACCAGTTTGTCTATCTGCATGTGGAAGTCCCACAGGATCTTAGCTCAGTCATTCTTAACCACTCTAGGGGCAAATCCTGTTTTGACCTCGGGATTTCCAGGCCATGGTTGGCACAGATGGTCCTATATACTATACCAGCCACGTGGTTATGGTGTTCTATATATATCCGGACTTCTAGCCTCTTGCCTAAGGTCTTGCCAGGTGTAGTAGCCTCTATGGATTTTGTACCTGGAGTTTGTTCCTGTGATGCCATGATTAGTGCCTCTGTGTGGTTCCCCAGCTGCACCAAGGCCGATCAGCAAGCACTCCAGCGGGTGGTGAAAGAAGCTGGCAGAATTATTGGAACAAGTCTGCCAGAGATCAGTAATATCTTCCCCACTCGCTGTCTGAGAAGGGTGCACAGTATCCTGCGGGACCAACATCACCCTGCGCGCCACCTTTTCCATCTGCTGCCCTCAGGGAGAAGGTACAGGTCTATACAGGCCAGAACATCCAGACTGGCCAACAGCCTGTATCCACAGGCTGTGAGGCTCCTGAACTCTCTGCCCCCCTCTCACGGACAATAACCATATCCAACTTCTTAATAGCAATGAACTGGTCTGCATTGGTGCATCATATCTTTATTCTCTTCCCCCTCCTTCCCCCCCCCCCCCTCTTTCTTAAATAGATAACTATCATATCTGATATCATATCTCACAGTACAATAATATTGAATGGGTTGCATTGTTGTATTTTGTCATGTTTCTCAGGTCTTTGTCTGAATTTCTACGAACATTATTGCTAAGGATTGTCTTATTGCATTGGAGTCACACTGGGTTAAATATGTACACTTGGGTTTTAAGGGGTATTTATTATTTTCTTCTTTTTTTGGGGTTGTATGGAAGCCCCAAACGCAATTTCATTGTTCTTGACAATGACAATAAATAAATAAATACTAAATACTAAAATACTTTCAGTCCAGCTGGTAGGATTTATGGATTTTAGCCAATTCCTTTATCTGCTGGTGCTGCATACCGTGCAGGCCCCTGTCCTTCCATGATGGTTCCTCATCTTGCTTCTCTTCATTCTCGGATTTCTGCTGCCTGGATATTCACTAAGCATGTGATCAGTTGAGGCCATCTTCCTGATGTTCTTATGAATGTTTGTGGTCTCATTCTGAACAGCTATTCTAACACTCACCAGTGTTCAGCCTCGGGTGTTGGATTTTTGGTGAAGCCCTCCATGCATGGTCAGGAGCTTTCTTGTCTTGATGTGAGGTGGCTTCTACCTCCTCCTGGCCAACTTACTGTCCCAGCAGGGCGTAGATGTTGATTGTATGGATCTTATTCTTTACATTCAGCTGACTCCTCAGGACTTGCCTTACTCTCTGCAGATATTTGCTGGTCCTTGTGGCCTCTTTGTGGTTCCCATTTGCCTGTGGGATTCCAAAGTACTTGTAGCTGTCGTCAATGTCTACAATGTTGCCATCTGGAAGTTCGATCCCCTCAGTTCTGACTATCTTCTCGCTCTTTGTTACCTTCTGACTACACTTCTCCGGTCCAAATGGTATTCCGATGTCGTTACTGTGGTGTAGATCAGTGACTGATGCTTTGTTCACTCTTGACAAGCTTGATGCCATCATGTACAGGAGGAGGCGAATGATTGTTCAATTCCATAGTCGGTATCTGTAGCCAGTCTTGACAATGACTTCACTAAGGAGGTTTAGGCCCGTGCAAAACAAAGGTGGGGAAAGGGCATCTCCTTGGTAAATCTCTCACTTCGTGGTGACTTGTGCAACTGGCTTGAAGTTAACCTCTAGTGTAGTTTGCCCCATCCCTATTGAGTTCCTGATGAAGGCTAAGGGTCTCACTGATGTTGTATATTTCTGTGCATTCCAGGTTCCATATGTGGGACACTGAGTCATGGCCTTTCTTGCATACAATCCAGGCAGTGCTCAGGTTGGGCAGTCTGTTCTTGCAGTCTCCGGCAACTGCTCTGTCTACCAGTAGCTGATATTTCACCCTCCTGGTATTCCTGCCAATTCCTTTCTGTGATCCACTCATGTATTGAGCCATGAGCCTGTTCATATTAGCTACTATGATGTCTGGAACTTCCATGTAGTACTGAGGCAGGTTAAGGGCCAGTAGTTGGATGAGACCAGTCCTTTCTAGGGATCCATGGGGATAAGGACAGTCCAGCCTTCAGTTACCCATACTACTTCTCCATGGAGGGTACTGCTCCTTGTGGTTATTCATCTTGTAGCCTAGCATCTTTGTGATCAATGCTGCCTTGGAGTAGATTGGCTGATAAGTCTCAGTGATGGTCATGTAAACACACATGTTTTAAGTTGTTATCTTTGAAAGGCTTTTAAATTGAATCTGTAAAACCTATGATGAGCATCTCTTCTATAATTCTGTGTTCCACTGCTTTGGCCATAATAGGAATCTAAATATTGTGTAGGAACCAAAGTTGTGTATGGATCTCTATCTTGACATCATATGTCAATCAAAGGTATTCTTTACTCTCATCAGCAGGCACTTAAGGCATGGGGGTTGAGAAAGCTTTATCTCGGGCCTTGCCAACTGCTTCCAGTGTGGATGTAGCTTTAGATACAGCCACTACAACCCTAGTGAGCCCTCATCTGGGACTCTCCTCAGCTCTTTCTGGGACAGTGGCGCGGCTGCCCCTCTGTTGGTCTTCTTTGGTCTCTTGTGTTCTGGGGGCCTCTGGATGTCTGGAGTTTTGATCTCCTCCATACCTGCTTCATGCCCTGGAGGACGGGGCTGTGGCCCCCCCACACCCTCTAGCAGATCATTACATGAAGGAACCTTTTAAAAAACAAAAAACAAGCGCGTCCATGCTCACAGGTGTACACACGGGTGATCACACCCACAAACTACACCCTTTTTGGCTCCTACCTCAAAGCACACTGTGTTCTGTTGATCTTATGTGCTGCACAATAATGTTTAATATTTAGTATTTACTGTCATATTCCCATATATCATTGTGATGTTGTTTATTCTATTACTCTTGTTCTCTTCTGCTTGTTTTCTTTTTTCTTTCTCAGCAGGTGACCCAGGTGATTGATATATGCATTTTTTTTCTTCTTTTTTTTCTTTTTCTGCTCATTCTGTTGGTTTTTGGTTTTTGCCCTTCTCCCCCGTCCCTCTTCTCAGCTGTTTCTCTTTCCCTCTTTCTTTCTCCCCTTCTTTCCCCCAGTCAAGTCTGTCCCATGTTCAGTAAGTGAAAATAAAATAAACAATAAAAGGTGAATCAAATGGACCATTATGGCAAGGCTGGGATGGTCAATTTGGTAAAGTAAATCCGTTGGGCATCTTTCTTTGCCTTTAGACAACAATTCTGATGGCAAAAGAGCCAAACGGGACAGGCAAAAAAAAAAAAAAAAAAAAAAAAAAAGATACAGCCATGACAAGGTATATCCAGAATGCAACAGGCCCAATGAACAAGCCTTATAAAAATAATGTTACATAAAAAAAAGAATTCTTGTCATATTTTGCTTCTCCAAAACGTGACAATAATTTAATGTGATCACTTCGAGAATCAAATTATGCAAAAAATGTTTGAATGAAGACACAAGTGAAGATTACAAACACTACCAAGTTTAGGTGTGTACTTGCAGGTTCTGGCATCTGTGCTAATTTTCTGCTTGAAAAAGCCATCATGTACAGTTCAGTTCTATATTTCTTAAGCAGTCTGTCATGTTATCCCTCATAACTTTATTTGAACCAGTTAAAATAATAATAATAAAAAGCAGTGTTAACTAATCAATAAAAGCTGATAATTGACCAAATTCCAGGAAACTGCAAAGAAAACTTAAACTAGAAAAGAAGCACGACTAATTGTATGCATGTTAAGTGCTTTTTTTGTTTGTTTTTAGTTGTCTGCTCTGCAAAAATAAAACTGCTGTGTTCAAAGTATTATTATATTAACTATTATAATTAGAATTATACCTGTTTAGCTTTTTTTTAACAGAATTACAAAGTATAACAGTGTTTAATCTGTTGTTTCTTCTCTGACCTGTGAAGTTTGATCCAAACTAAAGCCTGTGGTTATCTGCTTGTCTTCTCTTTTTCTCAGCTCTGAACATTTACAAGTCACATCATGCCACCAGACCAATTATTTCTAACTTACTAAATAAAGAGCCCTATCACGAATTGCTTCTGTGCAACTACTCCCTTTTATGTGTCTTTCTCTCTGCCCCTTTGGTTTCAAAAACACTTCCCATTTTGCAGAGAGCAACTCGCTTTACAGAGGAAACAAAAAGAGAATGCCCCTAACCATAACAATAACAACAGATTCTCTCCAACATGTCTCATCACTTTCATCTGTTCTCATTGCCATGGGAAGACAAAGCAGAAATTTTCCATAAACACAGAATGAATAAAAGATCCACACATAAAGTGTGTGATTGTACTTTTTCTTAAAATGATTGGATGTTCATTAATATTGAAGTCAACACAAAAGCACAGCACCTATATACCCTGTCAGACTATATTGTGAGTTATTAATACCTTAAAAAAAATCGTGCACAAATATAAGACACACCCACAGATACATTATGTTAAACTTGCAAGGAAACAGATGGCATTAACACAGCACTGAACAGGCATTACCTGTTGTATCTTTTTCACAAATCTGCAATACAATATTCCACAATTTCACCTTTTATTTTCAGATTTAATTCTTGGGTCGCTTTGTTCAGACAACTTTAACTCATAGAAAATTTTGTTCACCATTCATGAATAGATTCTTTTGAAGATGGCAATATCTTTGTTACGCACAGAGCATTTGAATTGTGTTCCAAGACAAACATATTATCCATTGTTTTACACATAAACAAATATTTTGTATTATTATGAAAAAAGTTAAGTCATTTTCTGATGTATGCATTTGGGAAGACACGCAGAGGGTTAGTGTTACGGAAAGGGTAGAGCTGACAGGGTGAGAACTTAAACTCCTATGAGAGAAAAGAAGCGACCATAGAAGAAACCATAAGAAAGAGTTGTTGACACTGAAATATACAGGGTGGGCCATTTATATAGATACACCGTAATAAAATGGGAATGGTTGGTGATATTAAAGTCCTGTTTGTGGCACATTACTATATGTGAGGGGGCAAACTCCTCAAGATGGGTGGTGACCATGGTGGCCATTTAGAAGTTGGCCATCTTGGATACAACTTTTGTTTTTTTCAATAGGAAGAGGGCCATGTGACACATCAAACTTATTGGTAATGTCACATGAAAAACAATGGTGTGCTTGGTTTCAACGTAACTTTATTTTTTCATGAGTCATTTATAAGTTTCTCTTTGTTCACAGCCATTGACATGTCGAAGAGGTTAACACGTGAGGAGCGGATCGAAATTGTGTTGATATCTGGTGAACGCAGTAACCGGGTCATTGCAGCAGATTTCAATGCAAGACACCCTGCGAGACCACCCATCTCCCATGCTACAGTCAGCAAACTGCTTGCTAAGTTTCGTGAAACTGGTTCAGCGTTGGATTTGCCAAAATGTGGATGCAAGAAAACTCACTAATGAAGAAACATCAGTGGCTGTCCTAGCTTCATTCAGCTAGAGCCTGTAGCACTCGTCACATGTCACTGGAGAGTGGCATTAGTCGAACATCCCTTCGGCGGATATTAGCTACTCACAAATGGCACCCTTACAAACTCCAGCTACTGCAGCATCTCAACGAGGATGACCCAGATCGGCGCACAGAATTTGCAGAATGGGCAAAACAAAAATTGGAACAGGACCCTCAGTTCATGCAGAAGATTTTGTTCAGTGATGAGGCAAACTTTTATGTGAATGGTGAAGTTAAGAAACAAAACCACCGCTATTGGTCTGACACTAACCCACATTGGATTGATCCCTCCAAGACTGTTGGAACAACAAAAGTGATGGTTTGGTGTGTGTGGTGGGGCGTGGTCTGCGGGGCCGTGCGGACGCACCTGCACGGCATCCGCAATCACGCCCGCCGTGTTAAAACACGGGGACTCAGGGGTTGGTGGTGGTGTGGTGTGACGTGAATCAAATAAAGTTGGCTCTGAACGTCGCTCCGTGGTCCCGCCGTGCCTTATTCATGCCACATTGGTGCCGAAACCCAGGAGGCGGCATGGCGGGTACCTACCAGAGCCAGGAAAGGAAAGAGCTGGCCGAGAGGGTGGCCGAAATAGCGGCCACCCAGCGGAAGCAGGCGGCGGAGGTGCGTCGCCAACAGGAAGAGCTGCGGAAGGAGAGCGAACGCCACCTGGGGAAGATGGCAGAGCTGGCAGCGCTGCTCTGGGCCTGGGCGCCACCCCCACAAGTGTGTCCCGAGGACAGTGAAGCGGTGGAGGAGCCGTGTGGGTCACCTCGGCAGCCGGACCCACGCGGGGGTCCGAGCCTGCCGGAGGAGGAGGAGCAGCCGGGTGAAGGGCTGCTCCTGCCGGGAGCGGTGGAGGAGCCGCTCCAATCGGAGGCCGAGGACGAGGCGGGCGAGGGTCTACACCTGCCGGAGGCAGAGGAGTCGCTCCACCCAGAGGTGGGCGAGGGGCTGTGCCTGCTGGGGGTGGAGGCGCAGTGCGGGGAGCCGCTCCAAACGGGAGTGGCGGAGGCGGTGGCGGAGCAGCTGTGCGGGGAGACGGAGGTCCCTGCTCCAGGGCAGCCTGTGCAGCCGGAGTTGGAGGCAGAGGAGCGGGACAGCCCCGCTAGGCCGGGGATCGGCGGGCTGGCTAGTCCAGCCTCGCTGCCACCAGTCGATTCTGCGCGCCTGACGTCTGCCCAGCCGCCTGTGTGCAGGAGCTCACGGCCATGCCTGTGGGGCCGTGTCCGCTTGCTACGCGGCCGACCTCCGGACCAGCTTCGCCGTTGCCGCTGGATGCGCGGGCGGCCACCAGAACGGACGCTTCCCCGTCGCTTGGTCAGGGGCTGGGGCGCCGATGTTTAGGGGCCGAGTCTCGCCCCAGTTCGCGGGGGGGGGGGAGTAGGTTCGGCCAGATTACTCCCCGGCCTCAATCGGGCGATGGGGGTATGTGGTGGGGCGTGGTCTGCGGGGCCGTGCGGACGCACCTGCACGGCATCCGCAATCACGCCCGCCGTGTTAAAACACGGGGACTCAGGGGTTGGTGGTGGTGTGGTGTGACGTGAATCAAATAAAGTTGGCTCTGAACGTCGCTCCGTGGTCCCGCCGTGCCTTATTCATGCCACAGTGTGGTATATGGGGTACAACGATAGTGGGTCCATTCTTCATCAATGGAAACCTCAAGGCCACTGGATATTTGAAATTGCTACATGATGTGTTTCCCTCTTTGTGCACTGAAGCTGGCACGTTCCCTGAGTTTTTCCAGCAAGATGGTGCACCACCACATTATGGGTGCCAGGTCCGAGCATTCCTAGATGAACAGTTTCCTGGAAAGTGGATTGGTCGTCGTGGGCCAGTTGAATGGCCCCCAAGGTCTCCCGATCTGACCCCCTTAGACTTTTATCTTTGGGGGTCATCTGAAGGCAATTGTCTATGGTGTGAAGATACGAGATATGCAGCACCTGAAACTACGGATACTGGATGCCTCTGCTGGCATTTCTCCTGCGGTGTTGCTATCAGTGTGTGAAGAGTGGGAGAAGAGGGTTGCATTGACAAACCAACACAATGGGCACCACCATTTTAGAAGTGGTCAGAAACTTGTAAATAACTCATGAAAGAATAAAGTTACGTTGAAACCAAGCACACCATTTTTTTTCTTGTGACATTACAAATAAGTTTGATGTGTCACATGGCCCTCTTCCTATTGAAAAAAAACAAAAGTTGTATCCAAGATGGCCGACTTCTAAATGGCCACCATGGTCACCACCCATCTTGAGGAGTTTGCCCCCTCACATATAGTAATGTGCCACAAACAGGACTTTAATATCACCAGCCATTCCCTTTTTATTACGGTGTATCCATATGAATGGCCCACCCTGTAGAATAATACAGTAAAAGCTTTATATAATGTCAAATATTCTTTTTTTTAACCTATCAGCTCAACAGTTCAGTGTCTAATAGCATGAGACATCTGTGTTTACCAGATATGCAGAAAGGACTTAATTATTTTAGATTATACTTCATATTCCAAGAACATTAATCGTAGAAAAATGCCTATTAGAGTCATCGCTAGGGATGGGTATCGAAAACCACTGTTTCAATTCCTTGGAATTGTTTGCCATTTTTGCAAACGATTCCCTTATCGATTCCAGTCGCCCCGAATGACGTCACCACGTTGCGGAGCGTCATTTACCTGGCAGGAAACACGGCGCGTAAGCGGCTCAAACACTCAAAAGTTTGGTTATACTTTACGAGAACGGATGACAACAGGGCAACTTGCAATACTTGCAAAGTAGATATTTCATTTAAGGGAGGAAACACTACGAATATGCAAAAGCATTTGCTCACAAAACACGTGATGACCTTAAATGAATGTCATGTTTTTAATTCCGCTCCGGACTCGTGAATCTCAACCCAGCAGCAGCGGTAACGTTTGCACGTCCTCTCCCGTTAATGCAGCAGGTAAATAATCAACTAACAGTGTATATTATGTTAGCACGATCTGCCTTATTACAAAACCTGCCATTACTGTGCATTTAGGGGACCATGATGAGAGAGACAGAAAGAGTCTGGCTGGCTCAGATGCTGGCAGTTCTCGCTGCAGTCCGGTAGCGTCTCCTTTCAGGCCAGGATAGACGAATGTCACCAAGCAGTGACTAAGTTTGTGGTAAAAGGCTTGAACCCATTTGCCACAGCAGATGCCCCCAATTTTCGGTAAGTGAATGTGTTTAATTGTAGGCAGGGACATTACTGGATATTCTTGTGTAATTGCTACTGAATAATTTATGTTATACTTTGTTATTGCTACAGAAGAATATTTATTTTATTATTTTACATTTACAATTTTTTTTCCTGGGGACCCTGTGACACCCATTGAAGAGCCTTAGGCCGTGGATCTCTTAAGATCTCACTGTTGGGTTTGTAAGAAATTTAGGAGTAACATGGCCTATCTTGTTCAAAGAGAAGATATAAAACAAAGTTCTAAGCTAATCAAACTTAGTGTTCTCCTTTTTTAAAAAGAATCGATAAGAGAATCGATAAAGAATCGAATCGTTAAACAGAATCGAAAATGGAATCGGAATCATGAAAATCTTATCAATACCCATCCCTAGTCATCGCATTCATGTTTTTAAAAATGTATATTATTATATAGCATATAACAAGGTCAAAATTGAATTACACCCTTCTTTACTTCAACACCACCAGATCAGCAAAATGTAGACTCTGTATTTTGAAAAATAAATAAATAACAATTTCTATTCTAGTTCTGTTTTTGAAGCCTCAAGCTGAGTATTATCAATGTTGCCATTTTAACTTTTTTTAAACCAAATGTCACGACTATATCTGACTTTGAATTTGAAGAACATCGCATGCTAACTTGTCAGTGACAAAGTAAGTGTGCCTTTATACAAGCCCTGATTTAGGGCAGGTTATCATCATTCTAGACACTAATGGGAATCATAATTAACAAAATAAACATATCATATTCAGCAAGACTTTAAAGTAGCAATGAATTCATCAGGAAAGAGTTTACTGAGGTTAAAGTTTAATAGAGCGGAGGGCTGTTTTCTGACTGATTTCTAATACAACCTTCGTTTTGCAACAACAGGAGTTTCTCAAAATGCATTTTGAAGACACTTAACTTCTTGATGCATGTTAAATCGTACAGGTAAGTTGATTTGTTCATCTGAATGTAGCTGTTTCAAAAAACGCTAGGTCCAGATGAAAAGGATCAGCATTCTAGGATTTATTTTTGACTCTGGATCTCTAGAAATCTGATAACATATATTCCCATTTAAACATTTCTTCCCTTCCCGATAAGCTGATTTTTTAGCAGAAGTCACATTGCCAAAGTTATGTCAATCAGAGCCAGTGCCACAAGTGCACTTGCAGCTCCCATGATGCCTCTGGCTTTTCTCTGGCTCTTGTCCACAGCAGAGAGTCAATGGCTGGATGAAGGCAGAGAGGTTGAGGGCTGAGGCCACAATGGGGCTCTGACAGGCTCCTTTTCTGATGGCCTCATGTGCCTTGTCGGTTGTGATAAGTTGCTTGAATAAAGAAAAACAGAGGCACAGCTGAGCATGCTAATAGAGTAATTGTGGCAGGATTTCAGGCGGGGGCCGGAAACCCGCCAGCTTTTTCAGAACAGTCTGCAACCCCCAACTCACGCCATACCCACTTCTTCACCCCTTCACACCACCCAACCAACAGCCTTCCCTCTTGGCTTTGCCAAGGACTTGCAAAGTTATTTTAACCAATTGATTTCCCAATAGAACAACCACCACTCCCCCTTTTTGCTTAATAACCCCACACCGATATGGACTAGAAGAAAAAAACGTTTGTATTAACAAGTCCAAAAGTGAAGACAAAACATGTCTGTGAACACAGTGCAGCTTTCACACATTAAGAAATCTGTCCTCGGTCCGGAGGCATTTGATAGTTTCATTTCGGCATGGATCCCAGAGGGGCCCGAGTGCAGCTGCTTCCATTCTCCTCGTCTATTTTAGAGCAAAAAAGGAAGACAGGCCTGTCATGACAGCCATATGAAGTATGTTGCTTAAAAAACAAGCCCAGATTTAAAAGATGTCTTCAGAGCAATCACCATGAGCAGCGTGGACCTGTCAAGCTTTCCTTGATAGGAATTTTGACCATTTTATACATTTGCATATTCACAGTAACTCCCTACACTTGTGATAAGCACTGCTCTCTTTATACAACTTCCACTTGTATATTCTGTAACTATGAAAAGTATGTAAATCCTACTGACGGACATATTACATTATGTTTCAACAGGATAATGACTTTGAAGTGGTAGCCATATTTTCACATAATTCAAAACTGCTGAACAAATATGGTCTAATAGTGTTTTAAAGGGTGAAGATCTGCAGGAGACACCCCAAAGTTTCCTGGTGGTTTTGAAAAAAATGGAAGAAATTAAAACCACATTTTTCATTTTCCAGCTATCAGTATGCTGTACAATCCAGTTACTGTTACACGATGTATAATGGAGCTTCACCAAAACAGTATAAGTAAGAGAGAATGCTGCACAAATACACACACATTACTGTTTAAATCTTGGCATCTGATAAGCAGTTATAAGAATTATAACAAATTGCCTGGTGTTTAAAATGCACAATAGTTGCTTTTATCAGAGCTGCTGATAAACCTGTTAAATAGCACCAGCCCCTCCAAGCTTTTCCCATTACCAGTCTGAATCCCATTACCAGCTTCAGCTGCACAACAGGCAGTACATCAAATTTTCTTTTGCACCCTGGTCCCGCTGACCACAACTAACATCCGCTCTCTTGTTTTACTTTCTTGCTCAGCTTCATTATTGATCCATATCAACGCCACCATTTAAAGTCAGTAGACATTTTTAGAAAACGCTTGCTTCAGACAGTTTTTATCCATGGCAAACGACAGGATTACTAGGAAGATAAACATTGCTTCTGGGGCTCATTTCCCTGTACATGCTATATGTCGTGCCTCACGGTGAACATGCATTTTACATTTATGTTTATAATAGGCTCACATGTCAACACATCAGTTTGTTTACTTAAACAATGATATACGACCTATTTGAAGGAAACAGTGAGAGGTATTAAAAGGGGCCCATGTCTCATGTTTGCTCCAGGGACGTTCTTAGTTGTCAAAATATGGAGTTAGATAAATATACAACATAAATATGATTTACTATTAACTATCAAAGAATTGGAGAAAATGGGGGTAAAATCTTGTGCTCAAAGAATTATGTTGATGTTGTTATGTGCAGTTCATGCATTCCCATACTGTCTGCAATAGGACAAAGTGATGTTCTTTACATTAGTCTGACATTTCTTTAACTAACCAAACAAACCATCTAATTTGTAGATTGCGGGGGGACGGGAAGTCATGTGTGAAACCTCTGTCCCAAGTTGTTGACACAATCTGCACTCTGTGCCACCTAATTCCCGGATGTCGGATCATCCTGTCCTCCAAATCTCTCCAAATCCCATGGACAGTGGTCCCTGAGAGGCCCTGTTTACCCTGGGCCTGCCAGCCACGGCAGCCTCAGAGTCTCTCCCCGTTTTGTCCCGCATGAAACAGTCACGCACTCATCAGTTAATGCTGAACATCTGGAGGGATTAGCAATGTCAGACCAATCAGAGTTGAGCTGACAGATCCCAATGAAATGCCATTCTGCAGCTGCGCTCGGCATTCATGCGCTTTCGGATTCCCATTTCGCCTCTCTGTTTTCTCTTCTGTCCTTTCTCTTTCCATTGCAATCAATTTGTTTGCCTTTTATCGTGAGGGAAAACAAAATTATTCTTACTCAAAAAGTAAAGAAAAAGAAGCTGTTAACTTATGTAAAATAGCACTGTGAATATAAGTTGCCAATCGAGATGAAAAGCGGGTGTAGGGATTTGATAACATTACTTTGCATTTGCACGTTATCTTTCATTTTGTCTGTTTATGGTTGAAAAAGTTGAAAGGCACCCAATTTATAAGATGGGAGGACACGTGAAAAAGGGAAACAGGCAGAAATAGAGAGAAGGGTTAAGTAAAGTGGGGTCAAGGCACCACCTGCTCCAAATGTTTGCAGCTATAAATCATTTGTGCTCTGGTTGTACTGTGTATGCTGCTACAAAGACAGATGAGGATAAAGTTAAACATGTGCTCGCTACCCAAAATGCTAATTTTTTATGGATTTCACTCGAGTTAAGGGCTGATTTGCATTTGTTGCTTATACTTTTATTGATGACAGACACAGTTGTGCGGTTCAAAAATCAAAAGCATGCTGGCAGAACTACATGACTTAGATAAGTAACTAAGGTAAATAAAAATAAATAAAATTATATTATGGTATTTAAAAATTTGACATGTGCAAGATAGGTGAATTATGTTGTTAAGTTTTTGTATTTTAAGGTCTGTTAATCTCATTCCATCCCTTCTCCTTATAGAAAAACTTTGATAATAATTATATTAATCTTGATGATTTATAGTGTTTAAAAAAACACTTAAAAATACAGCTATTAAACATTTTTCTTTTAGTGGTCAGAGGTTTATTTTACTTCCCCACACACAGAAGCTGTTTGTTTGTTTGTGATATTTTTATGTGTAAAAAGAAAGAGAGGGTAAGTAGCAGCCAGGAGTAGCTAATCAAAGGCATTTATTAATTGCTTCTGCAAAAACACACAGGGGAGTTTGATGGTCTGGATAATTCGGGTGAGTTTTAGTACAGTTCCCTATTCCCTCTAGTATTGGGCATCCCAGCAAATGTGCAGTGCTTGGAGAAATTGCAGAAAATCCAAGAGCTACATCTGAGCCTCTACAGGCCTCTGTCGGCATCTTAAATGCTAAAGTTCATGATAGCACAAGTATGGTTTGTTTGTAACGGGTGTCAGGAGAAAGCCTCTTCTCTCTGAATGTTGTTCTCTGTCTTAGGTCTGCAAAGGTTCATCTGAATAAACCACAAGATTTCTGGAATAACGTGCTTTGGACAGACAAGGCCATAATGCACAGTAGTACATTTGGCGATAACCAAACACAGCATATCAGCACAAACACCTCATACCAACTGTCAAGCACAATGGTTATGGAGGGTTGGTGATTTGGCTTGTTTCGCAGCCTGGGAACCTTGCAGCTATTGACTCAACCACAAACTGTTATGCATACTAAAGTATCTGAGAGTCAAATGTGAGGCCATCTGTCTGACAGCTAAAGTTTGGCCAAAAGCAGGTTGGAACAATGGAACAATGACCCCAAACACAGCAGCGAATGCCCAAAAAATAAAAAACTCAAGGGAGCTGCTCCCTCAATCTCAATGAACTGAAACAATTTTGCAAAGAAGAGTTCCTCCACTCTTTTCATATGACTGTATTTACTGTCTCTAGTCACTTACTGTATGACATTACCTACTGCAGTGCACTAAGTCTTTTCAAATCTCATTACGTCTACAGTAGGGAAAGTCACTTTCAATAGCAGCCTATTCGAGCTCTAAAGTTAAGGCAAATGCTACCACGGATAAACAATTATATTTTTCCAGATGAGCCCATCTACCACCGCTGGTGATGAAATTGCATGAGATCAAGTTGCTGGAATGCACCAGTGGTCTTGGTTCTACTGGGACTAATCGGAGGGGTTTGCTGAGCCTCGCATGGACACACAGGGCTCGCATCTGATCCCAAACAGCTGCTTAGCAGACAGGGCCTGCAACTGAGAATGCCTAATCCGAAACCTTGCTACAGTCCAGGCAGGCACTTTTGAAAAACATTGCTGTGACCCTTAAAAGGTCTTGACCCCGCAGTAAAGGCACTTTGGCGTATTTTGTTAGGGAAAGCACCTGTCTTCTCATGGAGTGATTTTGAAGTGAGTTATTTTCAGCAAACAAACATTCCTTTGTGCTTGCAGCACACTAATGCTGAGTTTACTGATAACTGTTAAAGGAAAAATTGTCATATTTTTTTAAACTTTTACAAACATTGAACTCAGTGGTTGATATTTTTAGCAGATTTTGTTTTTCTTGTGTTGTATAATTGAAATGTAGTAGCTCCGAGTATATGGGCACTGTATAGGAAAATGAAGAAACTCTTTCCTGCCATTTTTCATTAAACTCTAGCAGTAGTACTATATTTATGGATTTGAACAAAGAATAAAATGAGGTAACGGTGTAAACGAAATCCACTTATGGGGCATGCAGGGTGGGTGGGTTGATCGACATTATACCGGTTGTTAACATGGTTCACCAATTTATTTCCTGTTACACAATGATTATCAGCATTTTCTCTTAACTACAGCCTGTTAGGAAAATTTGCTAGGGCGTTTATCAAGCAAGAAGTTCTTAAACCAAACACAGCACTTTTTTACCCCTGACCATGACTTTCGTGACTTTTTCCTTAACCTTACAAAATTGGTTTTGTGCCTACGATTAACTAAGCCTTGACAGCAATCTGCATAAATGATTTCGAAGTATATATCTGTGACACGTATCCTGCTCCTGATATGATGCAATGGATCATATCAGAGTTCTGGGACTACCAGTCGCCTGTATATGGTCATTTATCTCAGAGTATTTGTTAAACCAAACTGCAATTACACACAAGACTGTGTTCTGATTTGGGGTATTTTCAAGGTTGTGAAATGGTATTGTAAGTGATAATGTTATCGAGTGAGTGTGATTTCCTGTTGTTGTCATCTGGCAACCATTTCACATGAAGATAATTAGAGAAATTAGCCACCATGTGGAATGCTTTCTCTTGACAGAGTGAGAGAGAAGCCTTCCAGTAGTGCCCCGAGATCTTGATTCATAGTTCCTGATTTGGACTGTCAACACACACCAAAACACATACACTTTATCTCTCAGTTTTACAACTGCTATCTTTCCCTCTTTCTCTTTTTTCTCCCTTCTAGATCACACACCATGTCTGCACACACACACACAAAACGGAGCTCCCTCCGATCTGAAACAGATGTTTTACAGCAAGTCTCTCCTATGAAAGCTTCCACTGAAGAATACAGTCCGTCTCGTTACTCTCAAACTATTTAACTTTATTTCTCTTTCGTTCATATTTTCTATGTTGAATTCAAGTGTGTGATCTTGTTTTTACACTGTTTAGTACAATGTAGACACTAATACTTGTTCAACTTAAAACATCAGCTTTTGGATCTTCACTCTCCAGCTTGAAGGGGGATTAGCTCTGTCCTCTGAATTCTGTCACTCATGTCTCGGGAAACAGCATGTAGCCTAAGACTGACATCTCAGTCTAAAGTGAGAAAAGGGATGTCAAAGTTTGCGCTCACTGGGATTTGTTTCTCTTTGTGTCACTCCTTCGATTTTCTTTTCTCACCTTTGACTTTTTACAATCTCCCTTGCTGTGCATCTCCCAGCATCTCCTTGATAGCAACACCCCCACCAACAGCTACCCATGTCTACGTCAAATATGCTAAATATCAGTGTTTTGTCCTTTTCTTACCCATGACAATGGTGACATGAAGATGGGTTTGTCACTGTTATGATAAACTAAAACAGAAAACAAAGCAAACTGTACCCTTCTGTAAAAGACTCTCGATTAACCGCCCAGTTGAGTAGCTTCATAATCGTGAGTTTTGTTTCAATACCTAACTGAAAGAAAAATCAGGAGCTAATGGGAGCTTCATTGTTATCTGATCCATCTTCTTTGTGTTTCTAAGTCCCTAAATTACATTCTTGACAACACCTCTTCTGTACACGTAAGTGTCCATACTGTCAAACCAGATGTTTTGGGTTAAAACACAAGAAGATCCTGGGGTTGAATCCACTTGCCACTTGGGGCCTTTCTGTGTAGAGTATGCCTGTCCAAGTGTGGTTTGTCTCTTGGTACTCTGACTCAGGCTACGTCCACACTAGCCCGGATAAATTTGAAAATTGCGTTTTTGTGTGAAAACTCTCCGTGTTGACACTGTCGTTTTTAGTTGTTTTCACAGAGTTGAGCGTCCACATTGAAACGGCCGAAAACGCTTATGTTCCAGTGCTGCGCATGTGTGAAGATTCGACCTGCCTCATTTCTGCCTGCCGCTTATTTACTTTTCGGCTCTTTGAAACGTCGCGGCAAAATGTTGAGGAAAAGCACCGAGTTTTTTAAATGGCCTAACAATGAGGTGGAGTTGTTGCTGCGAGTAACACAAAAGTACAAAGTTGCAAAAGCGAGTGAGAGAATTTGAAGAAAAGCTATCTGGAGCATGTACTGCCTGATTAATCTTTAACAGGGCTGTCAAAATTCAGAGCAAACAAAACAACTGCTGTATAATGCCCTCCACTATCTTAGTTTAATTGGTCACATGACTGCATCACATGACTAAAATGTGTCATCGTTTTGAAAAAAGTCTCAGTTTTTGCTGTCCACACTGTGACGCGAAATCTGCATTTTCAAATCTCCTTGAGAGAAAACGCCTTTAACCTCCCCTTTCCTCTTTGAGACACAAACACCCCATCTGACCCTCCATGACCACCATTCCTCTACTCCCACTTCCTGACAGTGAAAGGCAGGTTGTTCTGACACGCTACCCTGTATATCCAGTTTCATCTCATCCCATCCCACCCAGCATACCTTTCATTTCTGCCTTTTGACAGAGCTTTATTTCAAATACTAATAGGAATCCTGTTGCAGGAATCCTGCTGATTGATGTTTGCTGGCGGGGCTTGGGAAGCATGTATAAAGAGGCTCCAAGGTGAAGCACAGTGGCACGATCCTCATATCTTTTGTCCTGACCCCTTTGCTGCAAATCTAAAAATTCTTGAAGTTCTTATTTTGAAGTCAAGGGATTCACAGGAATATGTTTTAATTTACTGTTAAGCATTTTGCCCATTGTTTGAACCATCACAAAGCCTAATGCAAGTGCTGTACACAGTCAGCTATATCATGCTTTAAAGTAAGCCTACCAGCACTCAGCTTTTGCTAAACAGCTCAGATTGTTGCCGCTGTTATCTAAGACAAGAAATGTTGTAGGGTATAATGTGTAAAAGTCTTACCTAGACAAACGTAAACAATGCTGGTCTTAGGTAACTAGACACTAAGGTGTGGGTTAATGTGAGTCAGAATATGGTTATGGTTAGAAACAGAAGAAGAGTATTTTATGAGGCTTTCAGCCACTGAATGAGACAGCAATATCACTTTTGCTCTGAAGACAAATTTCCCTGAAAATATGGGGCCCATAAAGGCAGTCAACCCTCAGTGAATGTGTGGCAAAGCATGAAAACGTGCCATAAAAGGAAACCTAAAAGAAAGGAAGAAAAAAAGCTTAGAAAAATTGGTTGATGTCTGGTTATGTGTGCCATGTGTCACTAAGATGAAGAAAGAGAGGGGGAGGTTTGCACCACATGTGCATATATATTACATATTAGAGTTTTACAGGTCTCAGTGGCAGCGGTTCACCTTCAGCTGACAGACAATTAAATAGCTGGCTGCTGTTATGGAAAATAATAGAAGTTGTTTTTTTCTTACATCAATTTACACTTTGATTCATCTTTTTTGCTATGTTTTATGAAGCATGGCCACTTAAAACAAAATTCTTTCAAGTACAATGTGTCTGCTGCCAAGACTTCCTTTCTTCATTGTGAAAAATGCAATTTTGTGGATACACTTGGTAACGGAGCCATGCTCCATAGATTTTTAATAACATTGATGCCTCAGCCATATAGAAGGGCCATTCCCATGTAATACTGCAGGTGTTCTCTTTCACCTAATCACCACAAAGTACAAATGTGAAGCCACCCATGATAAAGTGACCCTTCACAGTCGCGCCCCTTTTAAGAAACTGCTGTCCCACAGGTGCATCTGAGGACTAAAGCTAGTTTCACATCATGTAGACTTAAATAGTTCTATGAAAGCATGTAGTATGTATTGTGATAGGTCATTTTTTTATATTTAATCCACCACTAAATATGATATTTTCCTACACGTACTGACTCGCTTTCCTCATGACCAAATCCTCCATTTTGTGTTTGAAGATTTTTTGTTTATGTAGTTTCTTAAGTGACTTGAGGTCAGCAAGACACCACACAGATAGTTGGAAGTGCTTCACAAAGCGAAAAGACAGTTTAAGGCACTGTCTGTCTGATAGCTGAAGTTCTTATCTGAGATGTCCCCTAAACTTTTCAAACAAAAATAAACAGATAGGAAACTTTCACATCCTGAATTCTCACAAATCTATGCTGAATTTCTTTTTGCTAAAAACATATATATAGATGCCATTTTCTAAATATGTTTATGAAGTTTGCACTGACACCTATCTGACCCTGAAAGTCTTTACAATGGGTGTGTTTGGTGGGTCAATGGATTAGTGAGCTCTAAGCAGGGGAAGGTGCATGGAGGCGACGTGAATGTGAAGCTCAAAAATTCTGTCGAAGCAGGCCGGTGTTGAGTTTCTCATCGGCCGTGCTAGCTCGTGTAAGCCTCTCGCGTTCCAGTTCAAGGGTCAGAGTTCATGCAACAGGCTTGGGGCCTCTGAAATGTGCTTGTTGGAGAGAAGTGAACACAAGGTGCATGAAAAGGTCACAGAGAATATAGATGGCAATAATTTATCTTTTCAGATGTATTTATTTTTTTCTTGGTAGTTGATTTGGATCATTACTTGACAGAAAATGAATCACAAGGGTTTGATGGGTTATCACCAAAACAGGAAATGTTTCGCACACACATGCACACACATATGCATAATGAGTCTCAATTCTTCAATCTAAAAGTGAGGATTAAATCATGCTTCATCATTAAAAGTAGATGTAACTTCTAAATGTTCCCAATTTGTTCTTTCTTGGAAATTTTCAAGAAAGAATGAATACCAAACTATACAAGATAAAAACCATGGCTGTCCTGATACCAGCCATTTGGATGACTTAAGGGCAACGTCATATGGGTATGTAACCTCTTGTGAAGAGGTTAACAAGGCATTATGGTCATTACTGCTGAAGAAGGAGCAGTAGTCCCCCTTCTTGAAATCTACCTTTAAATTATAGAGCTGGTGCATATCATTTTTCAGGGCTACGCTAAGTACTACCTTTAGGCAAGCTAATCTTTTGTGCTGGGAGATTGAATGTGGGCTTAAGATTTCAGTTATGTTCACTCTGAGATAAGGAGACACATTTTCCTTTAATGTGATGAATTTGCGAATCAAAAGTGTTCACTGCAGACAATGGTAGTGACTGCAGAAAAACAAAAAAGAAATAAGTTATAGTCCATACATATTTAGGAAGTTATACCTTAAAAAACATTAATTTTTAATATTTTTGACTTTTAGTCATATTAAGGCACATGCAGTGGTTGACAGAGTGAGCTGGTACATAGCTAAAGTGTATTTGAGGTGACAATGTCAATGAAGAATAGGAATAAACAGAAAGACTGCCAAAGCTGTCTTCAGCAGTTACTGCTTATAATGACTATGAAAACCACATGAAATTAAAGGACAAGAGGAAAAAGATGCCACTGCTTCAATTGAGACTTAAAGAAAGATAATTATAATATATTATAATTTTATATTCCTTAAACTTTGTTACCGTTTACGAGTCTTTTGCCTTCCATAAGCTGGAAGAGGGTTAAGAAAAGTACTTCTTGGCATACACTTTGTACATGTGCTGTAAATAAAAACTGCTTGGTATTTTAACTGTCAGGAGTCGTGGTGTGGAGCGAAGGAAAAGAGGACTCAGACGCAGGACTCATTGATGGGTGACAAACTGAAGGCCGTGTTTATTATAGAGAGTGGATGAACAGAACATGAAATGGAGGGCTGGCTGGCTGAATGACTGACTAGCACAGGAATGACGTCAAGACAACATCAATGACACGACACCGAACTGAGGTAAACTGAGGTAAACTGAGGACTTAAATACGCAGACTGATGAGGAGGATAATGAGAGACCGGTGAGTACACAGCTGAACATAATCTGGCTAACGACACAAGAGACGAACTGACACAGAAAAACAGGAAGTGAGAACAACATTGAAGTGGCATAATAAACTAAATGTGACAAAACTGAAAACACTGGGTCATCGACCCAGGAACCCTGACAGTAACGTGGCATTTTCAAGGTTTGAAAAGTGCTTAAGTTGTGGATAAAGTGCTTGAAACTGCTCTTCAGCACATAAAAAGAAGACAACTCTGGTTCTAAATCTGCGTGTGATAGTTTGATCGGCCAATCGTTTTGACGCGCAGATGGAAAAATTAGGCTGTTGTCACGAATGAAATGCCATTTGTAGAGCGCTCGTCTGGTCTTACTAACCACTCAAAGTGATTTACACAACAATGCACATGTGTGGCCTATTCCTACGCAGCAAATACACATATGGGCAAATAGTGCACTGATTAACCAAACATACAATTCTTTGGACTGTGGGAGGAAACTGGAGGCCCCAGAGGAAACCCTTGCAGACGCAGCGAAAATATGTTAATTCTTGCTGCAATGTGACAGTGCTAAGCACTCTTAAAAGTGAACTTAAAAGTGACAAGAACAAATCACGTTTACAAAAGACTAAATCCCAAATTGGCTAGATCATTTTTCAGTTGTTTTTTAGCACAGTGACATCTGATGTGATAACATTTCACGTGATGAAAAAGCAGGAATGTCAGTTTGAAGTATATAGATACAGTATATGAAATCACCACTGCAGTACAGTTGTGAAAAATCATGAAAATGGCTTAAATATGCTTGAATTTTGCACTCTATGTTAATCAACTGTTTAAATGCAACTTTTCCTACAAATCTTTCATTTACATTTACAGAGTCACTGTCTTCTCACCCCTCCCGATATTTTAACAGCAGCTGAGATGGGGTCTTCTCCTGTGTAAGTACAAATTTGCATTTTAACAAGTCCTTTAATCTTTTATGTTCTCTTTTATGTTCTCTCTTCTTTTTCATCTTTTAAAAGTCTTTCAAAGAATCTGGAATTCATTATTTTCATTTGCGTTAAATGAGTTTGATCTTTCCACTTATCTAAGAATAATGCCACTTGGCGTCATCATTTACAGTATTTGCTGCAATCATCCCTACATGCTGTAAATGAAAACAGTATGTCAGAGGATATAAAGAGTTTTCTAAACCAGAAACTTGAAGATGGTTTGAAGTCAGAATATTTCTATGTAAAATGATCAAAATGCTGCATAAAAGTATTAAGACTTTGCAGAACTGGGAGTCTGGTTTGTATTTAGCAAAGATTGTCCTAGAGCTTTCCCCTCATTTGCTTAGAGTGTATGGGGCTCTTCCTCCTTCCGCAGTCTCGATCCATCCACTTTCATTCACAACACCCCCGGCTCCTATCAACAAACCCCCTGAGCAAAGGGGAATGGGTCATATAAAGGAAACTGGGAGTCTTTTTATATCCGTTTACTGTTAGTGTTAGCAGTCATTTATGACTCCACTGGCTCCAGTGACGCGGGATACAGGGCAAAGGGAGAGCAAGCCGTCTCCTCCAAAGCTATTCAGCGTCTCGTAACCCTGAAGCCTTTTCCTTTTTACTGCCATTAAACGATGTCTGGGAGTAAACCCCCCGTGTGGGCCTTGGCAGTAATGAGGCTCCTTCTCCACAACTTCAAATGATCCAGGGTGTCAGAGTGAGCTTTTTTGGAAAAACTTCTAACGTACTTCCTGGCTGGTTCATTTAGCTGATGGCGAAGCTTTGTGTTGACTGTGCTGGTAATTATGTCACTGGAGAATTTGTGAAGTTGCTTAATTCTGAATGCAGATGCTTAAAAAAAAGACTGTGTTTTCCCGAGTATAGAAAAAATTCCATCTCAATATTATGATAACACACAGAACTGACAATATCCATATTTTACTGATGATACTGTATTTTTAAGCTTTTATCCAGGGTAGTATTATTATCTACTAGAGCAGCTAAAAACAGGAATGATACCTTGCAAATAAAAAGGATAAATAATGATCTCTCTGATTTTTAATTAAATGATCCAGTAATATCTGGGTGATTTGTGGTTATATGTCCCCACTTTGTTGCTGGTCATATGTTCTCACTTTAATTCATCCTTTATTGTGTGTATGTCTGGTTTGGTCTAATAAAGTAACCAAAAATACCAGATCACAGTCTAAGAACAACTATGATGTTAAAATGTGCCTATGAAGTAGGTGGACATAATAACAGTCAGTGTTTACAGCTCAGCTTCTTTTAAACTGTGAGACATTCATGAAGTTTGACATGTTCAAAGATGCATTGCAGTGATTCACCAGTGATCCAATCTACATGTACCTCAGTTAACTATGTTCTTGACGTTCACCTGACAGATCCTGGATAAAACTCTTGCTTGAGATCATTTATTTCTTGGCATACAGTCATTAATATGTAGTTAATGAATGTGCAGAGGGAATGTTTATGCAGATCGTAGGTAGGATGGCACTCTGAGACAAAGTTAGAGTAGACCTGCTTGTTTTCTGGGGCATTTGTATGACTTATTCAGTCCTTGACTGATTATTTGTGCTGTAGCCCCATTACCTATCGTCTTTGAAAGACTGAAAATTCAGCTTAACTTTGTTCATTGAGTCTTACTTGGTTTCCAAGTTGTATTCATACAGAAGGTTAATTTTAGTTTTTGGTTATTAGAAGCAGGTAACTTAATTTTTTACGTGGGAATCATAGAAATATTCTAATCTGTGTTCCCTGTTGTCGTGTGTTTAACCAGGACATCTGGCCAATAGTGAAAGCTGCCCTCCCTGCTTAAAAGTAATTTTTATTTCTTTATTTTTAAAAAAACTATTAAGACATATTCAAATTTTGTTTAACATACAACTGTATTCTGACCACATGTGTAAACACAAGCATCAAAATAACTTCCTAAGGTAAAATCAAAATGGGGATTAAAGGTGATTTAAGCGACCTGGAACGTGGCATGGTTGTTGATGCCAGGCAAGCTGATCTGAGTACTGCAGAAACTGCTGATCTACTCAGAAAACCCAAGTTCTCTGGGCGAAAATAGACTGTTGTTGACAGAGTTCAGAGGAGAATGGCCAGACTGCTTCAAGCTGATAGGAGGGCAACACTAACTCATACGACCACTTGTTACAACCAAGCTAAACAGAAAGGTATCTCTCCAGATACACAGATACAAATCTGTGATACTATCATGTCAATATGGACCAAAATCTCTGATGAATGTTTCCAGCACTGTGTTGGACATATGCCATTAAGGCAGCTTTGAAGACCAAAGGGCATATAACATAATATTAGCAACATATACCTAAAAAAGTGGATGGCGAGTGTAATCGCCACAAAAATCCCCTGACTGGTAATCTGCTCCAGCACTGACTTTTAAATCTATACGTCTTTGTGAGGTTTTCATTCTTCACCACCACCCTCTCATCCTTTTTCCACTGTCAGTGTGGGCTTAGATGGATGTGCAACTCCTTATACTGCCCTCTCCACATCACCACAACCATTTCTCTTAGCTAAATAATGTTTAGACCCTGACACTTCTCCTCTTTTATGTCTAGGAAGCTTTACACCATTACCTCTTAAGTCAAAGGGAAAGGCCGGGGAAAAGGGAGACATCCATTAAACAGATGAGCAACAGAGGATCAAATGTATTTTTACAAGAACACATCTTACCCCTCTTCTAAGAATCAATAAATACAGCCGAGGCACACAAGAAGCAAAAGTGGAAACCAAAATCAAAACTACAACATTCACTTTGAGGAAGAAACACTCATTAAAGGCTGTGTACTTTAGAGGACCTATAAATTCAAAATCTTGTCTCAGAAAGTGACGTTAAATTAAAGAATTAGACAGCTTGAGTGCACTCTAAATGCTTAATCCCTAAAGCTAAATTTCCATCTCTTGATTTTTTTTTTTATCTTGATCACTCTAACTCAAACTTTTCCATCATGCATCTTTTTAATGGTCTCTAATTCAGCTTTTGTGGTCATTGCTTCCCTGCACTCTGGCAGGCATGAGTGTAAAATGCACTACTTTATGTAAACACACCTGTAAACACACCTCTGAGTAAAAATAATTCTGACCATGACCAAATATATCAAAATATAATGAACAGTTTTTGCAATAGCAGAAATTCTGTTGCAGATGTTACATTTTAACCTTTGCTTCTTTCTTTTTTAAATTCCTGGCAGGACTCGCCGTTTTCAACATGAGTGCAGAGCACAGACAATCTGAGCAAGCTGTACTGAGTTCCTGTGTGCTGACTTGCCCAGCTGCTGCGCACAACTACCTTAAAACTGTACTATCACAGGAGTAATGTTTAACCACTGTGTGGCAATTTTGCACTAACAACGAGGTCAGATACAAAGTTGTTCATTAAAAGAACCAAATTGATTATTTCCTTCCTGTTGTTTACTTGTCACACAGGGCTTTCGGGTTTACTTCCGAACCTGAGCTAGCACAATGACCTTATCTTGCAAGGGAGCTGATTGTGTAACCATTGCCCTCCAGTTATCGCTGTACCATGGCCAAAGTTAATAGCCGCTTCCCTTTTTTCCCCCTGGAATCGACACTAGCTGCAGGCCATTTGTCAGGCAGTATTTAAACCAGCAGTCTGTTTATGAAATTAGATACTGATTCAAATGAATAGGTATACCTCTGAGAAAGCAATGGCAGAAGTAACTCTGAATTGCTTGTTTGGACATGATTGCACACTGAGCATGCTAGATGTTAGTGTTAATTCCATAAAAAGGAAACTCGTGGAAATTCTGCAGTAAACACAGTTTAAATGATCCACAAACTGTGAACTGCAGCAGTATACAGTATATTTCCTATGTGTGATGCCCATGTATAAGTGGAGAGAGCTGTATTGTGTAGTTCACCATCCATATTCTTTGTAGTGCAAACAACCACACCTTTTTGTGCAGGTCATTTAGTGTTAATCATACCTGGAGCATACTCACAAATAACTTCTTTCTGCTCCAGTGATTTGTGTGCGGTTTTCCGTGTGTGTGTGTGTGTGTGTGTGGGTGGGGGTCCTCTCATGGTCCTCTCCTACGTTTGTACAACAGACTAAATTCTTGTTTGTCGTCTATAACACATCTTCAGAGTGCCTTCAGGAGAGGTGAAATCATCCCTAGGAGGTATTTTGTAATATTTCATAAGTCCAGGGATAATAAATATCTGTCACATTGTTAGGTTTCACAGACGCCTGTGTGAGTGTGTGTGCACCTGAAATTTAATCCTGCAAAAAACAGGGTCCAAATATGTAAGAACAAGGCTAGAAAAGGAGAGCTATGAAAAGGTAAGTGCTAACATAGTGAAATATTCACAATGAATCCAAACCAAATTTTAGATGTAGTAAAATGTGACAAACATAGACCTGATGCAAACAGAAACAAATGAGTCCAGGGCAGCATTAATTTATACAATAAATGAAAAGAAATTTGCAAACTACACAACTCAATGTCCTTGTGCACATCTGGACTGTGAGTGCATTACATAACCTTAAAGGGAAGCTTGGCCAAGTTGTTTTTTTCCCATGTTTTGTGGACAGAGGCCAAAAACTTTGCAATTAAATCATGTATAAACTGACCCTGCATTATTACAAATGTATTTACACTTAAACACATGATAGGTTTTGTTACATCTAAACATGCATTTAAAAACGGTTTGCTTAATAAGGTTTTTGAAATCCCTGATCACTTTTTTCTCAGCTTGGTTGCTGAATTATAGAACTGATCCCTTGTTATGATGTCTTTGCAGTTTGCCAGATTACTCCAAACTGACTAAGCAAGCTATGACTTAGTGAAGTTGGAACACCAACCATATTCATATGTATTTTATTTGGCAATGTCTTCCTTATATCTAAGAATTAAATCAAGTGCAAGTGTTTGTACTACTCACATATCCAGAGTGTGCTGTTGTGGTTAGTTCATGACTCATCGGAATTTATTTGACCATGGGATGATAAAAAGAAACACGTTAAAGGTTTTGTAAAATAAAAAATGTTTTAAAAAAGGAGAAAAAAACACTTCACACAAACTTTCAAACAGTCATTTCCAAGAGTTTTGGTGAGCAACAACAGTGTCAAGCAGTGCTGAGTCAACCTCCTTGGCAACATACACGAGACCCAAAAATGAGCATGTGTAAAAGGATTCGGGTGTTTACATGACTGTTCTTTCACTCATGAGAAATCCGGACCGTAAGTTCCATGACATGCAAATGTTTTATATATGACTCAGAGAATATGCTGAGCTGGTTCATTTGACCATCACAGCTGTATTCTTAACAAAGTGTTCTGTGTGCCATTTCCCATGATTTTCTGTTTTTGTTTAATGTTTTGGGTTTTTTTTAATCAGAATATTTTGTTAATCCCAGAAGGGGGATTCTTTTCCTGCTGTTGTTTGTGTTGCAGATGCTCTCTTAAAATGTGAATATGAAGGAAAGAAACTCTAAATAAGAAATGTCAAGCAAAGCTGACATTCCAAGTAAATAATATTATTTGAAGTATAGACATGATATTACAAGTGAAAATATTCCACGTGTCATAACGAAAAGTCATAAAATCTGATGGCCATAGGAATGATCTCCTGTGGAGTTCTGTGGTGTGAGTGGTTTTGTAATATTCGTGATGATTTCCAGGATACTATGTGTTATATGTTACATGTATTTCAGAGGCACTTTAACCCTTTAGATTACTCTTCTTACAAATCATTTGAAAAGTTGTAGGCTGTGCTGTCACTTTTAAAGAGCTGTAAATGTCATAGACATGATGCATATGCCATCTGCAGTATATAGAAGATCAGTGATCATGGCCACGTTATTGATAGGAGATTTGTTTATGTGCCAAATGCTGACTAATCCCGAGTGTAATGCATTCACTACAAATGAGCACCTCATTAATATTTGTCACATGTGTCTCAAAGAAACTGTGTCAGCACATCTTGAGTGCAAATGCATGGCAGCTTGTAAATCTCATGCCTTTAGAGACTAATAATAACAAATTTATCTCTGGCGATTGCTTTTCATGGCCCTGTGTGATGTAAACCACACCAAAAGCTGTCATTAATGGCATTTTTTTTTCATGGCAGAGCCAAAGTGGGGAACTTGAAAGCGCCTCATTATTCAATATTTACACATGGCTCTTTGTATTGCACTCCACAGAAGCTTTCCATTTAAGCTTGAAATTCATCTGAAAGTTAGCCCGTGCCTCTCATCTTGTGGGAACCGCCGTAATAATGAATCTTGCGCTATTGGTAACCGCTTTTTGTAGTGACTGGTAGTTTCTTTTGAAATTCTGGGCAGGATGAAGCCCTCTTAGTGATTAACACATTTCAAAGTCTGCATACCAAATCTACAAATAGATTTCTGGTTTCAAAAGAAATTATGGAGAATTCAAACAATTCATTGCAGAATAGGACCTCCAGGGGCATGAACGATGTGGAATAAGTCATCGCATTAACCTAAAATGTGACTGACACCAGCATCAGGGCTCGAGGGAAGGCAATGTCCACACTTTGATCTCAAAAATGACTGCATTCATTTCTGCTTCTTAAACGGATGATGCCTATTTAGCTTAATTAAATAGAGACTGATGTCAAATACTGCATGGCACTGGTGCCCTGATGCAATAGTCTCTTTCAAATGATAGTTTTGGTGCCTATTCAAACTCAAAGCTCCCAAACATGACATAAACTGTGGTGTCCTGGTTGACAGCCTTGCAAGTTATGCCATGGCTGTGCTAATATTACCTCATTGCTTCAATGAATCAATGCACCAGAACCAAATGACACATTTTCAGTATCTCTGGAATAATAACAGCTTTGATATTTAACATTATAAAAAAAACATTATAACAACCCGATTAATTCCAAATTAATTGAACACAATAATCATGTTAAATAGCAAAGACTATCTGCTAAACATGTTCAGTTCTTCATTATGCACATTTGGATTTTCTGCCCTTTGTGCATTTGAACACACATAGAAAAGTCAAAGGTCATACCCTAAGTAACATGTACAAAACATTAAATCAATTTACAAAATACTGTAACACTCACAAAACTTAGTACGTGTGTTCCTGTCTATAAACCTATTTTTCTGCCTGACCTGTCCCAAATGATAAAAAATAATGAGTCCTTCCAATCCTGTAAATGTGCTCAAAATATTTTGCATGCTGAGAGCACATCCTGTGAAAAAGAATATTATGTCTGGTGCTAAATTTTCATTAGCACAATAGTAACGGGCAGCACAGCACCAATATAATAACACAGTAAGGGGGGGATATAAACCTGTCACACCACCTAAAATGGATGGGCCCAGGCCAGAGGGGGCTAAACTGAACCTAAATCAATTTGAGTGAGGACACTAGAGGAGTGGAGGAAAGCTTGCAGGGGGTTGTACAAGTGTATACCCTCGGACTTGGGTAAGGAGTGTTGATGTCTGTTGAAGTTCCCGATGTGAGGGTGTCAGTGAGGCCCGAGAAAGGCTCCAGGCTCAATCTCTCTCCCTCCCGCCCCTTTACAGATCCTCTTCTGGCTCCAGTCGGACTCTGGCTCTGATTAATAGCCACCGGAGGTGTCCAGAGATGGCTGATAAGGGACCCCTATCCTCCCTCCCTCCTCTGGAACAGAAGGGCTCGTAACAAGCTAGCTCCCTCTCTTTCCTTTCCTTGGGCACTCAGGGAAGCCAATTAACCAAGTCTTAAAACTCAGGAGCGGTGACAACCAGTCTGGGCCTCTGGCAGAGGGCCACAGTGTGACAGTGGTGTTCACTCAGGGGACACTGCATCCAAAGCATTGGGTCAAAGGGTAGTATGTCTCTCTCAGGGACACAGCACTGCATTTCTAAGCTAATTAGTTAATCAATTTGTTTACACGATAAGCAATCCTCATTAATGCAGCCAAAGCATAATCATTTCCCAAACAATTTAACAACCGCAACTAACCCCTCCAACCCCCCACCCCCACCTTGCAGAGATTCTGTTCCCAGGCCCATCGAGAGAACAGAAACAAGAAAAAAGGGAATTGCTAAAAGGGGGGTGGTGGGGTGGTGGTGGGGGGGGGGGGGGGGGGGGGGGTCCTCTGTTCCAGACAAGAACACAAGCTTATCCCAGCAGCCCGTTTCTCTATTTTTTAACTTGATGGCCAACCTTACAGGTGATCAAAGGACTGGACCCTAGGAAGGGGCTTAGGGCACAGCAGTGCAGTGAAAGGGATTGCTTCCCAGTGATTTGTAAGTAGGAAAAGACTTTTGACATGAAAGACAGCTTAAACAGCAGAGGAATAATAATAAACCAGCTGTAAAATGCTTCTTGTTGCAGCTGAATTGATGCAGAGGGTGGCTCCCACAACTATTTTTCTTTTGCTTTTTTTTGTGGGTGTCTGGCATTTCCTACCGAGCTATTTCTACAGTCACATGCACACAACAAAAGGCTACATCTGAAGGGGTGGGGTGCCTGGGGTCTTAGGGGTAAAAAGATGCTTTGTGCTGGGGATATTGTGAAATCAGACGAGTCACATTTCTTTTCGCTCAGGCTATGTTTGAATTTTGGCTGTAGTCTTTGCCCTTACTTTAGTGCACTTTGTTGAAAGATTAGTCCGAAAATTTACTTTTAATGTATCAGTTGATTGTAAGTGAAAGAGAGACTCTTTAAATGTAACAGATGTTACCCACATGTGCACACTCTTTTATCACGCTTGAAAATATCAAGGGTTGTTGCTATTTAGCTCCGTCCCCTGTGTCATCATTACTTCATGTCTTCATAAATGGAATAGTCTAAACACTACCGAAAATCCAACACTTTCTTTGCTTGTGGGCTCAGCTTTACGATTTAAAATGAGTCGATTATACAGTCGTGAAAAAGAAAATTTTCACAGGATTCAGTAGAATATGAAAACCTAAGTACACACTTCGTGCTTCCGTAGGAATTTGGTGCCGCTAATTAAATGGATTGATAAATTGATCATCCACAAGTGGAATCACCTCTATCAAAGCAGATGCTTTAGTAGTTGGCTGGTTTGGAGCATTCAGCTATATGTTAACACAATGTTAGCACAATGCCACAGTCTTTGCAGAAGTGGAGGTCCCAGAAATGTACCCCAAGGTCGGACTGTGCAACACTCTGAGAAAAAAACCCACAAAACATCATCTCAGACTTTACAGGCCTCAGTTTGCATTTTAAATGATAAAGTTCATGACAGAAAAAGACTGAACGAGTATGGCTTGTTTGGAAAGGTTCTCTCTAATAAGAACCTGGCAGCACAGCTTAGGCTTGCAAAGTTTAATCTGAAAAAAAAATCACAAGACTTCAGGAATAATGTCCTTTGAATGAACAAGACCAAAGTGGAGATGTTTGGCCATGATGCACAACGATATATGGTCATAGAAAATATCTCATACCAACTGGTTGTACAGTAGTGGAGGGCTGTCTGATATCTACAGCTTGGCCCAAACTGGATCATCTAACAGGACAGTGAGAGTGAGCACAGCAACACTCCCACAACAGGATGGTTGAAAAATCAAGGTGATGTAGAGACTCCAAAATCCAGACCTGACCTTGATGCAATTCTGTGGTGGGATCTTAAGACGCCTGTACAAAAACACAATCTACACAGATGTCTTAATGAAAAATAGAGTCTGTTTGTTTTCTTAGAAAGAGCAGGATTAAGCCTATAGGTTGCTACTAACTTTGAGAACTTTGTGAGTCACTTTTGTTTGTTTCTGAAGATTAGTCAGAAAGATAAAAAATTTATCTCTACCTTTATGCCACATGAATGCTTTAGGAAGTCAAAACATCATACACTGTTTGCATTGTTGGCTTTAAAAAAGAACGGCTGAAATCAAATAGCTCTGATATCTGGTGGAACAGAGCTGGAAGGACTTTACCTCCTCTGTGACAGGCCCTGAAAAGTTCCTGTTAGTCCTGGAAAGCCTCACAGCAGACTGCAGTGGCACATGTGACATGTTAGTGTATTTCATGACAGAGATTTAGGCTGATGCCTTAGTCACTGGCTATGTTCAAAAGCAATGCAGGACAGCAAGGAGTGAAAAAAAAGAAAGGAGCAAGGATAAACTTCCTGTGGGAGGAATGTAGCTGCTACCCATCACAGTCGGAATCTGTGGGGTCACATACCAGGAGAATGGTAAATATTTAACATTTAATTTCCTTGCTGTAAGGTAGACTGGACACAGAGCACAGCCAAAGGTCCATATTACAGAAGGCCTGAAACACGTAGGTGAAGCTCATGGGGGAAAAGTGGTATATATTGAAGAGAGGTTGTTAAAATATTTAGGCAACATTCCCAGCTTCTCTCGACTATAAGCCTACAGTGTCAATATTGATCTTATTTTTAATAATACATGTTGAGAAAAGGCTCTCTGCTATGTAAAGGGATATTGTTTTTTAATATAGCGAATGTAAATACTGAAAAACTGTGGTAATTTTTAGTGCTGAAGTTCCCATTTAACAGCCTTCCCAACATACTTTGCACTGATTTTATTGCTCAACCTTAAAATTAATCTTACTGTAAAGTGAATTTTAAAATTAACAGAGCGAAAAGAAAAACAAACTGGGCTCTTATCCAGCCTTTCCAAGGATTCCAAGATGGCTCCCATGCATATGTTCTCTCCAGCTTTACTACCCGCCTTGCCTTACTTTATGAAGAGCCTATTGTGCTCTAACCTAGTTTCCTAACAGATGATTCATAGTGTGTCAGGGCTACATCTGAAGTGTACACAGCAGAGAGAGACGGTCAAATGACAGACTTGTCCGTATCCTCGTTGAGACAAAAGGAAAGCTAAGAACCCTGGCCTGAAGGCAGAGAAGAGTGAGATCAGTTTTTTTCCCTAGTCATCTGGCAGGAATTCTTTTAATATCAGGTGCTGCAATGATATCAATATCAGCAAGGCAGGCTTCAAAGCTTGCATTTAGCTTTGTTTATACTCACTTTAACCCATTCCGCTGAGGTATGTGTATGTTTAGTCTGCGCATTTTTGGAAAGGATCTTCCTGTATGTTGTCAAAGACTTAAAGTTTTTATGGGAAGTACAATAAGCACAGTGACAGAAGTTGAACTGGGGAGATTAAAAAAAACCACCTTTTTCTAGAATTTTTGCTCTTCTTGAGTATCAGCAATTACTTACAGCTATCTACTGCCAGAAGTGCAAAGTCAGGAAAGCCCCTTACAGAGATGGACACATTGCTGGTGTTTCAGTGATTCACAAAGATGGCACAACAATATTCCCAAAACAGTCCACAAAATTGAGGATTAGGATAGGCCTCAGTTACACAGGCCTACAGACTGCTCAGCAACCAATTCAATTCATTTTTATTTATACAGCACCAAATCACAACAATACTTCCCTCAAGGTGCTTTATAATGTAAGTCCCTACAATAATAAAAAGAAAACAGAGAAAACCCAACAATCACATGACCCCCTATGAGCAACCACTTTGGCGATAGTGGGAAGGAAAAAATCCCTTTTAACAGGAAGAAAACCTCCAGTAAAACCAGGGTCAGGAAAGGGGGGGCCATCTGCCATGACCGGTTGGGGTGAGAGGAGAAAGACAGGATCTCCCAGCAGCCTACACCTATTGCAGCATCCAGGTGGATCAGGTGACAGGAAAGTTTTTTCATCTTAAAATTGGAGAGGTGTCTGTTTCCTGAATCCAACTTGAAAACTGGCAAAGAGGTGGCAAAGTTTTATTCATTTACTGAGTCAGTTCCGACAATTGTTTATTTTACTAAAATGTTTGGGAGTTATCCTGCAACATAACACCATACTGGAACAGACCAGAAAGGATGTTCCGCTCTGGACCCAGTGTGCTGCCAGTGAGCAAACTGAACAGTCATGGAAGTGAGAGGAAGAAGGAATGACTGTGTCTGGACTCTCTCAAAGATATCCCTCCAGACTGTTTAGTTGACTCACTGGATGATGCAGGCTACAACATAGTTTTGTTTTACTTCCAGGAAGTGGAGCACTGGGGTTGCCTTGAAATTACTAAGAGAACCATCATCGTACTCCTGTCATGGAAATGGTGAAAACACACGCTGACTCCTCACAGCCGTCTGCATCGTGCACCAAAAACGTGAAACATCTGGACCTTATTTTCGAATGGGGCTTATTTAGAAAATGTAGTCGGTTACTTTGGCACAGTGACTTTCTATAAATATTTAGCTGTTATGAGCATTCGGGGAAAAAAAACTTTTTAATAGAGTAGGGATTCTGAATGTGCCAACATTGCAGGTGCTTGGGAGCAATTTCCAAAGCGTAGTAGTAGCCAATAGGCCGTAGGAGGGCTCCAAATTTAGCTAAAAGCACTGAAACATTCCAAGATAAATATCTTAATTGACAAGACTTTAATCATGAAAACAAAATGCCCTCTAGCTATTGGAAAATAGTAGTAGATTTCAATTTCTTCAGTTCTGATGGGAACAATGGAATTGTGAGTGAGCGCTCCCTCCTAGAGCGAGTGTAAAGTTTCTTGAATGCATTTTGTTTTAGTTTCCCTCCTTTTAGCGCATAATGAGACACAGTCTGTTCTGCATCTTGTCCATCCAGCTCCACACGCCAAACTGTGTCAAGTTTGTGAAAAAGGCACAAGAGGTCTGTGAAGAATAAAAAAGCTGCAGGACTATTTTGTTTTCATTTATTTATTTAAACCACATAGCCATGCGTACAGTACTACTTTTGTTTTATTTGTATTCACCATCATTACTTCTATATACATATTTTATTCCATTTCATTAACTCAGTTTTCCCACCTTTTTACGCTTTCTTTTCGCAAAGGTTATTGTACTAACATTCAGACTGTATTCAACCTTATATTCTGAATTATTATTTTTGTTTAGTTTCTCATCTAATCAGTTATATTACAATTATTTTCCCTTTAAATCCCTTTTAGCTACATTTGTGTTACATATGTATAAATGAAAGCAACTTAATGACTTAGCATTGCTCCCGGGATGGCAACTTGGGATGTTTCCTGCACACATTTGTGGTATCCCAATGTTATCAGCTTGTCTATCATCACATTAAATCACTTGAAAGTATGGAAAGTCACTGACAAATAAAGTACCCTGTGAAGCACTGTTAGCATGCTGAAATTAGCTGTTAGTTCAAAGCAGCACCGTACGGAGAGCTAATTACAACTTCATAGAGTTGCTAGCCTCACTGTAGGCTTAAGCAGAATTCGCAGTATTATATTTGTGCATGTATGGGTACGTCTTGGCTTTTTTGTTTTATTTGGGATGTTTTGGCTGAATGACTGAAAACTTGTTCAAATGTTTAACACTGAGGTCTTTTTCAATATATTCAAAGCAAAAAAATACAAGAGGCAAAGAAAGAAGAACTGGGAAGTTTCAGGCAGATGCAGCCTCAAACTCATTTATGAAAAACAATTTGTGCTGAACTGGGATTGGTCACCCACACTTGTGCAATTGTACATCAGAGGCATCCTGTTTATGTGACCATGGTTGCTCTGTGGGGATTGGATCAGGCTGCATCTCAGTGCTGCAGCCTAACAGCTGGGAATGGCCTCTCAGTCTGACAAGACATGCCGTTCCTATGACAAATACCCGTAGAGCAACAGTAACATGTGTCTCCCACTCCTGCAAGTCAAACCCCCATCATCCCATCTTAGACACCCCCCTCCAACACACACACAAAGCTACACAGCGCAGTGTACTTAATGAATAGCACGCTTGGGGCTGCAGGGGTTTTTGCCGGAACAGCGAGAGAGAAAAAAAATAGCCCCCAGTGACCTCCGAGGGCCATCTGAGATAATAAATCCATGACCCTGAGTTCCGGAGTGCTTTGGGCAAGGTTGGGGTGGCAAATTTCCCACTTCCACAATATCATATGTTAACGGTAATTCCTTTTAACCAATGTGTAATGGCACAGGAATGTCTTCTCCCCAGCCTCATCTAGGCCTGGTGGAATCTGTTGAAAATGTGTGACAGCTGTGAAAGTTGGCTAGCTCCAGCCTGTGAATGTATAAGATTTGGATGCGATTCAGGACCGAGGGGTGCAGGGTGAGGTGCGCTGAGGGAAGGAGGTAAGTGACGGTGGAGAGACTTGTGTTGTTATGGTGAAGTTCACTTGCCTGCCTACCGTCTCTCTGTGTTTTGCTCCTCCTTTTCTTTGACTTTTCTTTGCTCCAGTGTAACCTTGTTTTTTTTTTTCATCCATGACTTTGAAGAGAACCAACTAAAAAGGGAGACAGAGTGGATAGATGCCACGACAATATTTAATAAAGCAGGATGTCATCACTTTAATCTAAATATACTGTGTTGCCAAACAACACAATTCTATGTATCTGTTCTTGCTTTTGCAACAACAGCTATATAGGGGTCAGATAAAAATTGAGGGGCATGTTCTGGGGGCCTCTGGATGTCTGGAGTTTTGATCTCCTCCATACCTGCTTCATGCCCTGGAGGACGGTGCTGTGCCCCCCCCCCCACACCCTCTAGCAGATCATTACATGAAGGAACCTTTTAAAAAACAAAAAACAAACGCGTCCATGCTCACAGGTGTACACACGGGTGATCACACCCACAAACTACACCCTTTTTGGCTCCTACCTCAAAGCACACTGTGTTCTGTTGATCTTATGTGCTGCACAATAATGTTTAATATTTAGTATTTACTGTCATATTCCCATATATCATTGTGATGTTGTTTATTCTATTACTCTTGTTCTCTTCTGCTTGTTTTCTTTTTTCTTTCTCAGCAGGTGACCCAGGTGACTGATATATGCATTTTTTTTTCTTCTTTTTTTTCTTTTTCTGCTCATTCTGTTGGTTTTTGGTTTTTGCCCTTCTCCCCCGTCCCTCTTCTCAGCTGTTTCTCTTTCCCTCTTTCTTTCTCCCCTTCTTTCCCCCAGTAAAGTCTGTCCCATATTCAGTAAGTGAAAATAAAATAAACAATAAAAGGTGAATCAAATGGACCATTATGGCAAGGCTGGGATGGTCAATTTGGTAAAGTAAATCCGTTGGGCATCTTTCTTTGCCTTTAGACAACAATTCTGATGGCAAAAGAGCCAAACGGGACAGGCAAAAAAAAAAAAAAAAAAAATTGAGGGGCAGATGGCAGTGAAGTGGTGACTGGGGCCACTGCACCAGCCCCGCCCACTACCCTCTGGGTAATGCACCTGCCTCCCAAGGCCCTGTGTGTGTGGTGATATGTTGTGAACTGTAATGACTAGGGTGTTATTATAAAGGAGGGTACAGCCAACAAAGCCACATGAATGGCCTTAGGCACTGTGACCTACGCAACAAATGTTGCAGACAGCGTTGTCTGTGTCAAGCTTTGACAAGCGTAACCACACCTGAGACTGCTTTCAGCCTGCTACCACTGCCATTGGCTTGTGTGTTTGTTGCTCCTCAGCATGTTGCAGGAGTGCTGTCACACGTTGTCACTCTCATCCAACCCAGATGTACTTTGGCACCATAAGTTGGCACCAAATATTTTACTGTGAATGGGCACTCAGTAGGACGGTCAGTATCCTACAAAGTATCAAGTATTAAAAAGTATCAGGTTAAAGGTCCTTTTTATAGCTGAAATATATTTCCTGTTGGTTTAAGTGGGGTAATTTAAATAAAGAGGGGATATAAAATGTATTCATTACAATTTTATGCATATACTCCACTATGCCAATTGTTCATTTTGTTATTGGATAACACTTCAATCAAAGGTTTCAAATACAGTTTGTCAAATGTTTGGGTGGATGTGTAAAATGTGTTACTGAATCTGCATGTGTATATAAAGCCTAGTGGATTAAGAAGGCAGTGCACACAATAGATCAACTGCCATAGGTACAGAGTTTAGCTACCTAACAGGGTGTCTTTGAAAAAAGCATTACCTTAGTTTTCAGTTGCTTTCTAAAAGACCACAAAACACATAACTTCCAAGATTTTTTCACAGTTTCGCACACTGGTTCACAAGCAGTTTAAATAATGATGACAGAAACTAACTGTTCCAATGGACAAGGTTGTTGAGACAAGTTCTTCATCATCATTCTAGAAGGAATCCTGAAAATATGCTAACATGCTCAGAGGCTTAATTTGAAAATAATATCAAAATGTTTTAGTTTGGAATTTAGTTTAGACTTTGTATATCCTTAAGCAAAATCCCATAAATTGATTGCAATGGGAGGGTCTGGAAGGCATTTCATAGGTCACCTTTGATAGCAGAAATTTAAATGCTTTTCCAGTTGTTGCAAATTCTCAAGCTTGTCAACAGACAGCTGTTACCATCTGCACATTTGGAAAGAGGAAAAGCTCTGGGAGGAAAGAGGCGGGGGAGGGAGGGGGAAGTGTTGCTGGATCTTTGCAGATTCCACAGTGATTAGGAGCAACTTCTCGTAATGTCTTTGAAAGCGTTCTTGAGGATTACTAATTGGATTAAATAGAGCCAATGACATATATTGCACGTTTCAGCACTGTTACCATGTAATCTGACTGTTTATGGACCTCATTTTTTTAGGATTTTGAAACACCATGTTACAGTCAACACCAATAACTTATAGCTGTCAGATGAAGTTTGGGAGGCAGTAGGTACAAAGTGCCGTTGTGATTTTGTCGTGTTGTTTTTTCATAGGTTGTCTGTCACCCAAACAACATTGGTCATGGTCATTTACAAACTTTTTCTGTGGTTTTGTTCATCAAGATTTAGGTATCTTTAGTGTACTGGAAGTAAATCAGAATATATACAGAATATAGACGTGCAAATGATATACAGGCTGAGATGCACTGGATAATTACAAGTTCATTGTTCTTGCATAGACACTAAGAATTTACAATAGCTAGTTTTTTTCCTGTTTGTTCACCACATGTAAATGGAAGAAACCAACTGCAACAATTGTCAATGGATCTCTGGGATGTGGCACTGGTGAGGCGCTCTGCCACCCCTGCCCTACTGTCGTAATCAGCCCAAGAGGCAGGATTTGGGGGCTGTAGCATCAGATAGTATTTCTCCTGGGCCAAAAGGCAAGGCCAAGACAGAGAAGTCTTTGTTGCACCCCTCTAAGAACAGCTTTCACTTTGCAATTGTGAAAGTAATTCCCAAGCTGTGCCTCATGAGCCCCCAACCCCACTCTGCTAAAATTGCAACCTGGAATCGGAAAGACCTTTCAGCCATGGTTGCCTGGTTGTCAGTTCTCAGTGAGTGCACAGTGCAGAGATAGTGTTGCATTACTAGAGAAGCTGAAGTTTCAATGCAGGGAAACTGTGGAAAAAGTTGTTAAATGGAGGTTCGGTTGCCAGATTAAACACCAAACACCTGTTTGATTACTCAAGTGAAGATTAGATAAAACACAGACTTATAAATCCTATGTGAAGTCTGGGAAAACTATTAAAAACACGCTGAGGCTCCTCTGCAGGAAAACACAAGCATCAAGCACTTTAAAATGAAATGATCAACACATTGTCGTTTTCAGCAAGAAGAATACTTTTGTCTGAGAAGAATCTCAGATAAAGGTAAAAAAAAAAAACAACAACAACATTTGACTATTTCATGAAAAATCTTAGCTCATTTTGACCTTGGTGGTAGGAACGCATTTCAAAAAAGTTGGAACAGGGGCAACAAAAGACTGGAAAACTAAGTGGTATTGAACAGAAACAGGTGGAGGAACATTTTGCAACTGATTAGGTTATTTGGCGCCAGTAACATGTTTTGGTATAAAAAGACCATGTTGGAGTGGAAGAGTTTCTCTGAAGTGCAGATAGGCAGAGGCTCAGCAACCTGCAAAACATGTGTTTACAAATTGTGGAACAATTTTAGAATAATGTAAAATTGTGAAGAATTGGAATATGTCATCATCTACAGTACATATTATCATTATACATAAAGATATGTTTAAAGATTTGCTCACAGAGTTTTCTCAAGATTCTCTAAATCTTGTATCATGGAAATAAACTGCATGTGTTCAGAAAACAACTGCAACATAATCAAACAAAAATACCACAAAGAACACCCAGGACAGGAGCTAGTTTAGTTAGCTCCGTGGGTGAGTGGGAGGCAATACACCACACGGCCAGAATGCAGTCTGACCTGTGGTCCTTTGCTGTGTGGCTTCCAATTCTCTCTCTGCCCAATTTCCTGTCTGTCTTCACTGCTCTGATATCAAATAATAATAGGATAAAATGCCCAAAAAACTACTTTAAAACAGGAAGACCCAGGACTGTTGAGTAGCCAGAATCCTCAATCAAACAAGAATGGGAGAAAGTTCTTCTTCTTAATCTTTAAATGTGCTAAATATGCTATACTTTATACAACTCCAATGATTGTACTGCTGTCTTTCTTGGCCTGGACGCTCTTCTAATTGAGATTTTAACAAGCAGATTATACAGCCCTACATATACAATGACTTTATGAATTAACTACTCCTTTTAGCCAGTTGTATATTATTATGTAATATGTTCCAGACAGTACAGGACTGTGTGCAATCTTAAAACGTGTTTAGGACAAGGTGTAACCAGCTGACCAGCACTCATTCAGTGTTCCATATATAATCATGACAAGAACCATGTGTACCAGTTTATCATGAAAGAGGTGTCGTATATCTTTCCACAGTTTACAAGAACAGCAGAAACTGGTTTTTGCAATCATCTTCCACCGTTAATCAAGCTAGTCATTAGTGTGATTCACACACATGGGTAGAACAATGAAAACTCTTCTGGCTCTGGTTTTGAAATCTTTTCAGCAGAACAAGCAGATTATCACACAATAGTCAAGATGTGAACAGTAAAATTTCAACAATAACAGAAGTGGGAATGTATACCAAGCATTTTTTTTAAATATCAGTTCAATTCAGTTTTATTTATATAGCACCAAATCACAATAACAGTCGTCTCAAGGTGCTTAATATTGTAAGATAAGGACCCTACAATAATACAGAGAAACATCAACAATAAGAAAAAACCCCATGAGCTAGCACATTGGCAAAAGTAGGAAAGACAAACTCCCTTTTAACAAGAAGAAACCTCCGGTAGAACCAGGCTTAGGGAGGGGCATCCATCTGCCATGACCGGTTGGGGGTAAGAGGTCGGGAAAATGACAATAGACATGCTGTGGAAGAGGGCTGGAGATTAATAATAACTAATGATTAAATGCAAAGTGGTGTTTAAACACACAGTGAGTTAAAAAGGGTGAGAGAAGGAAAAACACTCAATGCATCATGGGAAGCAGCCCAAGTCTGCTGAAGTATAACTACGAGTGGATTCAGGGTCACCTGATCCACTCCTAACTATAAGCCTAAGACTATAAGGAAAGTCTTAAGCCTAATCTTAAAAGTAGACAGGTTGTCTGTCTCCCGAATCCAAGCTAGGAGCTGGTTCCACAGCAGAGGGGCCTGAAAGCTGAAGGCCCCTCTGCCCTGTAGCATCTCAGAGAACATTAAATCAATATGGCGGCAATTTGTAGAAACCATCGTACAGTATTGAGAGGTTTTGATGTTCAGAACTCCATTGGTATACTTTACATCCACCGAACTCTTTCATACATCTCTTGCATTGTGTTCCAGGTGTACTGCCATGCATTCACCTGCCTCCTCTTAATTTCAAGCAATATTAGTTTTTGCAAATTTTATAATACTGTTAATAAATGCCATTCATCGCTACACTTACATGTAACCCTAACAGAGGTTGTAACAGGTTACTATATTTTGGGCCTAATTTGTTATGTGAGAATGCTACATGGTGCAGCTTTAAAAGCAAAGTCTGTGTGGTTCGCATTTTTCAGAAGCCTCAGTCAAACTGACGAGAGGGCAAACCTGAAGACAAAGTTTCTGTATTTGTCAATTTAATGTGACCCACCAAGAAGTCTTATCATTCAGCACTAATCCATCCACAGTGTATTCCCCCACTTCCTACACAGGATGCATTCCTGGCTCACCACACCCAAGATCATTGAAATGAAAATTCCTGTGTCTACGCCAAAAGGATCCAGTTGCCACAGATCCTTTTATGGCACATCACCTGATTCCATGGCCAACGGAGGTTAGAATGCAGCTTTGCCAATGCTTAGAAGTGTATGAAACATGGATGCAGTATGTGGGGCAATAGTGGTTCAAACCCCATCTGTTGAACACATGATACCCTGACCCCTTTATTCAGATGTAAAAGGTACAGAGCTCCCCATTTCAAAGTATTCTGTGTGCTTCTGTCTACATTCCTGTATGATTTGTCTGACTACTGAAGAAAGAGAAAAAGTCTCATCATAAAAACAAGTTGTTTAGGACATACCAAACATTTGTGCCCTAGGGTCTATAACTTGATGATCGGGGCATGCGTAAAATGCAAAACCCTTACTCGATTAAAATTTTGTGGATCTCATGTTCATGTTCAATGTCTCCTGCACCTCTGGACAATTTTCAACACAGTGACTATTTTTAACTCTCTCAGTGAAGTCCCGTTGCCTTGAACTTTTACATCTGCACTGGATACTATCCAGTATGTCAGAAAGGCGTTCCTTCAACATTTTAATCTCCAGGAAGTGTAAGAAACTGCTGAGAGAAAACTTTGGCAAGTGGCCTGTTTGGTGAGTGAAGATCATTTGCGCAGCCAAAAAACTCGCTGCACTCTGTGCAGGCATGAGACGGAAAGCTGACATGCAACAGTTTTCTCTGAATGCTCTGCCTCAGATACCTCAGGCCCATCTAATGGAACTTGGCACTGACATTGTCAATCTAGGGGATTAATTCACTATGCATGACCCAGTAAATGTTGACAGAAAATGCTCTTTGACTCCCTTTTAACTCACTGCTGCGAGGCGTGGAAACTGTGGGTTTTTCACCTGAAGACTGAAAAAAGCCAATGATCCTCCATAAAAATGCATTGTAGTCAGTTTGAAACAGCAGATGATCTTTGCTTTCTATGCAAGTGTCAGATATGTGCTGAGAGAACTGTGCAAGTGGTTCGAATCACTTCCAGAAAAAGCAGCTGCACTGAAAGCTGTCTGGACATGACTGAGAAGATGACCTTGAATGGGAGACTGGCCAAATTTAAATCACGTAAGGCTGTAAACCCATGCTCTGCATCATCAGTTTTCAATGCACACTCCACCAAAAACCTCACTGACAGGTTAAGTGTGACCTGGATTTTTAGAGTAAAAAATATCAAAATTACAGCCAACTCTACAGAGTCACACTTGAGACTTAAGAAAACATCTGGGTATTTTCCACAATAAGCAAAGCTAGAACAAACAGCATTACAATTAAATCATTTTGTCTTTCTGGCAAAGTATGAGTTACATTTGATTTTTATCACAGACTGTGAAGGAAAGGTGTGGTCCATGTCCTTTTAGATCCAGCTCACTTAGAAAGAAGAAAGGCTGTATGTTTTGTGCATCTTCAGCACCACACGGCTCTATTATAGATGTCTTTCTGATCTGGAATCTGATTTGGCCCTGCAGACACAACAATAAAGCAAGTCGACTGGTGCAAGGATCAGTTTGAAAGGGGAAATGGGATGACACACTGTTGCTTTCCCCCTTTTTAAACCTTCATTTGGACCTTTACTTGTTCTCTTCCATTTTTCACATAAGCTTCATATATTTTTTGATAGGCTTTACTTGTGGCCGTTAGAATAATCAAAGGTATGTTCGTTGTAGTGGTTAATAAACTAGACATTTGTCACTTGTTTCACTTTTCATGTTTCTGTTTTCGAAGACAAGCCTAGCTAATGTTTATAAACAAAATTTTGCATATGAATATACAGAAGAAGATGAGGAAAAAGATTTTTGGTTTCTATTTGTAGCCTCTATTTGATGGTCTTTTGGCCCCATCCACGTAAAGAGTGCATGTAGACGGGGAAAGAACACACTGGCTAAAATGCAGTCTTGAAACCACTACTATCATCTGACAATGATTTAACTTTTTATTAGTTTCTTTTGATATATCTGCCTTTACAGTCAGGCTGTAAACAGTGAGTTGTACATGAAACAGGAAGTCTTGGCTCAGATATCAGTTATCAGTTATACAGATATGTCCGGCCAAAACAGGAGTTATTGACTGTTGTCCCCACAAGTGTAACTATCAGAGAAAAGCTGATTGTGTGATTGTTCTTGTATCAACTAACATGTGTCCAAACAGCTGAAAGTTTGGACACATGTTCTTATTTAATGGTTTTTCTTTATTATTTTATGATATTTCTTTACATTGTAGATTGTCATGGAAGGCATTAAAACTACGACTGAACACATAAGGAATTATGTATTAAACAAAAAAGTGTGAAAAAACTTAAAACATGTTTTATGTTTTAGATTCTTCAAAATAGCCACCCTTTGCTTTGATTACTGCTTGTACACTCTTGGCATTCTCTCGATGAGCTTCATCAGCTCGTCAGCTGAAATGGCTTTTCAACAAGGAGTTCCCAGAGATGCTGGGCACTTGTTGGCTCTTTTGCTCCCACTCTGCGGTCCATCTCTTCCCAAACCATCTCGACTGGGTTTAGGTCAGCTGCACTTGGGGACACATTAAAAGTTTCAGCAGTTTTCCAGACTGACTGACCTTCAGTTCTTAAAGTAATGATGGACTGTCATTTCTCTTCACTTAGCTGACTGGTTCTTGCCTTAATATGAATTATAATAGTTGTCAAATAGGGCTGTCCACTTTGTACCAACCTGACTTCAGCCCAACACAACTGATGGTCCCAAACCCATTAAGACGGCAAGAAATTACACAAATGAACCCTGACAACAAGCACTGTCAACAAAGCAAAGGGTACTTTCAGGAATCTAAAATATAAAATATATTGAGAGTTACTTATAATTTTTTTCTTTGCTACATAATTCCATATATCTTGCTTCATATATTTGTAGAAAGTAAAAATAAAGGAAAACCATTAAATGAGAAGATGTGTCTGAACTGTTTACTGGTAGTGTAGTGTATATAAGGCTGCACCTCCAAACAAGCCATACTTGTTCGTTTTTTTCTAATTGTACTGTTACAAACTGTACATTTAACATGCTAACTGAGGCTTGTAGAGATATTTAGGTCTTTGGGTTTTTGCAAATACTCTGAGCATAGCATGGTATGACTTTGCAGGTTGAGACATCCACTCCTGGGAAGCTTCTGGCATTGTGCTAACACAGAGTACACCCGAATCCTTCAGAGCAATATTGTGCCATCTTATAAAGGGGGCCACATGGATTCTTCATTAAGTGGTGACTTGCTGCCAATCAATTGCATCCAAACAGCATCACTGATTACTACTTATCCTCTTAATTCCTACAGAACCAGTAAGGGTGTACTTTCACAGGGTTGGATAATGTCAAGTGACTTTTTATAGGACTGTTGAACTTATTTGTCAGTCTATCAGTTTTCCTTGGCAGAGTCTGTCTCGCTCACTGTTCCTGCTGAGCAGAGTTCTTGCTAAAACAATTGAGACTATGAAATGGAAGATTATGAAATGGTGCAACCACTCTATTAATACATTTTAATGAGGGTTTTTTTTTTCAGTCAAGAAATCAAAAGTTTGGGCACCCTAGATAATTTTCATGATTTTCTTTCATAAATCATTGGTTGTTTGGATCAGCAATCAGCAGATGAACACAATGATATTTGAGAAGTGAAATGAAGTTTATAGGATTTGCAGAAAGTGTGCAATAGTTGCTTAAACTAAATTAGGCAGGTGCATAAATTTGGGCTGCCCAACAGAAAAATTACATCAACATTTAGTAGCTCCTCCTTTTGCAGAAATAACAGCCTTCAAACACTTCCTATAGCTTCCAATGAGAGTCTGGATTCTGGTTGAAGGTATTTACTTTACAAATAAGTAAATACAAAACATCTCCAGTTCAGTCAGGTTTGATGGTTTCCGAGCATGGACAGCCCGCTTTAAGTTAGATTTTCAATAATATTCAGGCCTGGGGACTGAGACGGCCATTCCAGAACGTTGTACTTGTTCCTTTGCATGAATGCCTTAGTAGATTTTGAGCAGTGTTTAGGGTCGTTGTCTTGTTGAAATATGCAGCCCTGGTGCAACTTCAACTTTGTGACTGATTCTTGAGCATTGTTCTCAAGAATCTGCTGATACTGACTGGAATCCATGCGACCCTCAACTTTAACAAGATTCCCAGTACCTGCACTGGCCACACAGCCCCACAGCATGATGGAACCGCTACCACATTTTTCCGTGGTTAGTAAGTGTTTCTCTTGGAATGCTGTGTTCTGTTTTCACCATGCATACCGCCTCTTGTTATGTCTAAATAACTCAATTTTAGTTTCATCTGTCCACAGCACCTTATTCCAAAATTAAGCTTGTTTATCCAAATGTGCTTTAGCATACCTCAAACAACTCTGTTTGTGGCATGTGCAGAGAAAAGGCTCCGTCTGCATTACTGTCCCATACAGCATCTTCTTGTGCAAAGTGCGCTTAATAGTTTAACGATGCACAGTGACACCATCTGCAGCAAGATGATGTTGCAGGTCTTTGGAGCTTGTCTATGGGTTGACTATGACTGTTCTCACCATCCTTTGCCTCTGCTTATCTAAGATTTTCCTTGGCCTGTCACTTCCGGCCTTAACTAGAACTGTCCCTGTGGTCTTCCATTTCCTCAATATGTTCCTCACAGTGGAAACTGAGAGCTGAAATCTCTGAGATAGTTTTTTGTATACTTCCCCTAAACCATGATGTTGAACAATCTTTGTTTTCAGGTCATTTGAAATTGCTGATCCAAACAACCAATGATTTATGAAGGAAAATCATGAAAATTATCAGGGGTGCCTAAACCTTTGCATACCACTGTATTAGACATTAATGATAAATATCACCTTTGGTGTCAGTGATAATGAATCAAAAGGGCAGCTCTCCCGAAAACACTGGTTTTACAAGGAGATAAGAAAAAGAGAAAATTCCTCCTCTTCACAGTAGCTTCAACAGAGAGACTGCAGTCACAATAAAAGTTGTGATTAAGCTGTGAGTAACTTGTATTTTCTAACCCACAGCTGGATACAGCGAGTTCAGACTTGCTCTCAGAGAGAATTCAAGGCCACTCTCGGAAATGTGGGAGTAGATTATATCTGTATATAAAGTGTATCTATAGAAAAATAAGGGGTGGGGTAAAATTGCCATAGATATTGGCTAAATAAACACACAATGTTTAAGTTTATTTTTCTTCCAGGTCTATCTTTCCCAGGATGTACCACCATATATGTTTTTCATCCTCTTTCTTCCTCTTGTTTCTGAGGGTTAAATAAAAGATGCTTTCATCTCCCCCGTCATCGTATGGCAATGAATGCTCTTGCATGGAAATGCATCGTATCTGATTTCAGCTTACAGATCCTGATGAGCAAAAAAGCATGTTCCAAATCTTGATTTAAAACAAGTGCGCTGCTAAAAGCATGGAGGAAATCACTAATGAAAACTTGGCATAAGGTAACCACCAATATATCACCCTCTCATAAATGTTACATGAGCTTTTAATTTACAACATTAAAACATGCTACGACTGCATTACTATTTACCTTTCCATATCCGATAGCCCCGGACGGTTGCCATGGGGTTTCAGTCATATCCAATCCCGGCCCCTTTGGCACACACTCTTATCTCTGTTTAAATATCCGGTTACTTCCCCCTCTGGTCCAGACACACAGAGACATGTCATTAAGAGCAGTATCTCTCCCCAGCCCAGGCTTCCTTCCTGTGCATGTGGTGACGGATTGATTTTCTCCGGTAGGGATCCACTGCAAGAAGTATTCATCTAAACAGGTTATTTAATCCATCACTGAGTATTCAAATGGCAGCCAACAGGAAATAGGAATGATTTCACTTTCTATAATTGTTTCCAGAGAGTATTTCAGCCAAGTGACATCACTTTGAAATAAATGGAGTAATCACCCTTTTTAGCATTTTTTCCAGTAATTTAGTGTTACTTTAATAAACTCGGTTGTTTTGGAAATTGTGTGATTTAATGATTCCATTTTATTGTGGAATTAAGTCATACTTAACTTATTTAAGCTCCAATAGTCAATGTGAAATTGCAAAACTAATTTAAAAGTTTGATATTGTAGCGTCCTGTAGTTTCTCTCAAACCATCTGGAGTGTAGCAAAACATTAAAACACACTCTGGTCTTCTGACTTTTCAGTCACTGGCTGCTGTATATCAGTGAAACTTAATTGCAGCTTTTTAGAAGGCTGTCATCTTAACTCATCCCAATCTAATGCCCAGAGCATCAAATATGGTCATTTTGTCAAAGTCATAGTTGTCTGTGCAGTTATACACCAGGTAATGACAATAGTGAGACTGCACTCACTCCCTGCTTGTCAGATATGGACACTTGGAAGGACTCCTATGAGTCAGCTCTAAATTATTTAAGTAAGGTTCAGTTTTCAGTCTAAAGGGTTGAGGAATATATTTTATTTATTTATTTTTTGCCCAAGCATATCAATGGGAGGAAGTACATGCAAAAGTAAGAAGTAAGTAAAAACAACCCAAATCAAAGTGACATCTTTGCTAGTTTAAAGAGCGTACTGTGCAACACCAGTAGCATCTGATAGAACAGCTGTATTTGGTGCTACTAAGTACCGAAGTGACAATTTTGTTAGTTTAAGCATTCCGAAGATTCAAAGTGCGTTTGGTGCTTAGAAATAAAACATTTCAAACTGATGGGACAAAATATGCCATGTGTTATGAGTGAAAGTTTTCAACAACCACCAGACTGGATTTTGGTCCTTGCGTGCTTCGAGTATTAATTGTAGGTGTACTCAGGTCATGAACAAAACATTCTTAAACTGAACTGTGTCAGCAGTGTCCCCTCCTTCTTATTTCCAGTGACTGAAATAGGATAGAAGTCAGTGCAGTGTTTTTTTATCTGAAAGAAAAGTCACTTCAGAAACTACAGTTTTTTCTACATGGCCAGTGCCCATTTTTATCCTCACTGCTTTTATTTTATTTTACAGGATTGGATTAAAGTGAAAGTCTCACTCATTGCACATTTAGGGCTAAAAAAAAGGATTTAAGATGCATTTTTTACAGTGGAGTCTCGGGTCTGTGGCTTGGCGTCTGCTCTCTGCAGCAGCCCTTGGTACCCACAGGGGTCAAATCTCCCTCCTCTGTTTCTGAAAGAATAGAAGCTCCTAAGAGAAGCCAACACTCAAGTATCTCCACAAATCAATGGAAACACTTCCTCTGTCCTTGTCCTCCACAAGCACTAAGGACATATTGAATGCAGTATTTTATGTAATACATTCCTGCGTGTCCAGTCAGCTTGTAAATTTCGCATCCAGTGTTAAGGGTTGATGTGTTATTTATATGGGTCAAAACCTTGAAAGAGCTTGTCATACAGCATTTTTAATGCTTTACCAAACCCCCCAGTCATGCCTATGGAACTGTCTTGAGTCTAAAGGGTTGCCCTTACAGCTATCCACTGTACAGCTGTGGGGAGCGAACACACCAAAGACCACATTCATCTAGAGGTATAAAATTTTCTTTCAGCACCCCTGCTCTCCCAGAGGTTTTGTCACGATCGTGTTACATGTCCAAGCCATAGGAGCTTTGGAAGGGGGGGGCAACTTTTGCACATCTTTATCATAAAAAAATGTTCGCCCGTTGTACAGATGCCCTGGAGCTGAACTCTTAGGGAGAGTAAATAGAGGGGGGACGTCTATGCAGGCCTTTCCTTCTCTTTCAGCTGCACTAATGATGTTGTGCCGGGCCACAGCTGTTTCTTCATGGCAGGTGTGCAAGTAGGAGCCACAGCAGACTACACTCGGCCCGGATCGGAGGAATGCCAAAAACAAGACGGAAGGAGAGGAGACAGGGTGCATAGTGAGGCGGTGAAACGAATATCCACACAAGATACAGCTCCCCAAGCGCCCACAAAGCTGGATACAATATTCAATTGAAAATTTCCCCTCAACACCTGGCTACCAGCATAAGTAGGATATTGATGTGGGTCCCGCGCCAGAGCCCCACAGCTTGACTCATTTGAAATCCTCTGGCGATTTAATGCGGTATTTAGGCGAAATGCTTGGACAAGAAATCGTCTGGAGTTCTTTCCTGAGACAGGGGACATAGCCAGTATGCCTCGAGTATGTGCTCCGCTGATCTCAGCTATGAGGATAGAAACGGCCCCAAGATCATTTCCTGTTTGGAACTCTATTGGATCAGCAGCGCAGAGGGGAAAATATGAACAGAAAATTTGCTGTGTGGCTTGGAAATCATGGTCGACATTACCACAAGGCTATTGTTAGACACAGAAATTCAAGTTGATGGAGTGAAAGCAGGAATTATATATAATATATTACTTTAATAAACACAAAAACTACCATACATGCAATGAAAAACTTGCCATTTTGCAATATTTGCCAAAAGGGATCCATGGATTTGACTACAGCAAAAAACAAAAACAAAACATGCATATCATTCTGACCTGTAATATTTATTATCTCTTCTCCTTTCCAGTCTGATATGTTCTACTCAGTCATGTCAAATAAAGCAGTAAAGGCTTAAAAAAATAAATCTTTAGAAATTGCTTTTGGGTAGAAAGGGAGACCAGAGTGAAGCCTCTGTTCTCCCTTGACTAGCGCCTCTAGCTAATATTAAAGCCGAGGCCATACGTGGTAAATATTAGCTTTTCTCTCCCGTGTTGACAGTGTGTGCTTTTCCACACACACGGAACAAAGGTCTGCCATATTGCACACCCACCTGGGAAGTCAGATGGGACAGAGTGGAGGTAGGTGTTCACTGCTTAACAGTGGTGGCTTTTCATTGTGTGACTTATGATTATGCAGCTGAAAGGCCCCCGCAGACCGGATACGTAATGCTGATAATTGGAACAGGAGGCTCATTCTATTGCTGCTGGGTGCAGAGTAAACTGTGAGGGTCACAAGTAAAAATATTCTTTATAAAAAATATAACTCAGGATGCATACAGCCCCATAGACAGATAAAATAGTTTTCTCTGCCCACTCAGATGTTTTATTTACCTACCTGAAACACTTTGCTTGAAAAAGAGGCTAAAACTAAGAAGAAGAAAAAGGACTTTTCTCAACCATAAGAGTTTTAAATGTGAACTTAAATGCACATATATATGTATATTTATATATATATGAAGGGAAAGCATTCATCGTTCAGGTGTAAGCAAACAAACTGTCCCAGCATGCTTCTTGGCTCAGAGCACAGGAAAGGTCAAAAGTCAGTTCCTGAAAAGCCAAATACCAACAGCAGAGGTCCTATCAAAGTGGCAGTCCCTCTCCAATTCTCTTCCTCCTCCAGCCACCTTCCCTAACCTCCCCACCTCATCCTCCCACTTCCTCCCCACCTTCTTCTCTACCCTCTTTGGCCTGCCAGTGTGGTTTGCCTTGGCTGACTGATAATAAGAGACACAAAAATCCTCTTATCCCCCCCTTTTCTCTCCACTGAAATGAGTCACTTCCTTGCCAGGGCCTCGATAGCTGGATCACTGCCAGGAGATACCCTGCTATTTATTGCCACATTTCCACCCCAGAAGAGGGGAGCCTGGGAAGGCGTTTTCAGAGGCGTCCACACACACACACAAACACTGAAACTTGTGTGCATCCACACAAATAAAAGTCCACAAGCACATCCACAAAGAGACACACATGCTCACACACACAGAAAAGCCAAGCACGCGCACACACACACGCTCACATACACACATAAACTTCCTGGCCCGGTTTAAGCATCCGACAGGACCCAGAACACGTTCTCCTTGGATTCCACGATTGATGTTTGCGTTCCTCCCCCGAGCAGCTAGCCTGCCTGCCTGCCTTTAAGGTCTCAGTTTTCCATGACGTCCCACCGGGTTCCAGAGAGATTTATGACCCGTCCCCGGCATTTTTCAGAAGGAAATGGCCCTGCTTTTTCTGACCACACGTACGATGTAACAAACACAGTCTTGTAAGGAGGCACACAAACAGTCTCTCATTATAAAAACAGCTACAACTAGATCTATAGCTTGACTATAGTCTGCTGAAAGTATGCATAATCTTTTTACACAGATGTTTTGCAGACAAATACCATCTTTCACCTCTATATCGTGTAAACACAGAGCGGGAAATCATGGCAGAAGACGCCTGCAAAGGTTTAACCGACTATGCAAAGTTTCATGTCGAATTCCTTCGCATACGTGGAACATAATAACCAGGGGTCAGTTCGTATAGTCATATAGTGCTTTACGGCACAATAATACACACACAGTCACACACAACCACACACACAGGATCCTTGTGAATCCAAAACATTCCTTTCAGCTCAAGTTCAGGCACATCCCCTAATAGAGGGGTTTGCATTTTATTCATAGGCCCTTCTTTGGAATATGGCTGCTTTATATCTATCAGCCTAGTACTTGTTGAGCCTCTTTCTTCACTACACTACATTGTCCTTCCACCATTGCTTTGGAACGCAGAGGATTGTGATTTAAATGGCTTTTGAGTACTCCTAATCCACCGGAGGCACATAAGTCACACAAAGGTAGCTCCAAAAGGCCGGGTGAATTCCACTGAGCAAAGAGGAAGTCTTAAATCCCAAGCTTCATTTAAATACCACTGAGGTGACTTATGAATGGAATGATTTTGACTTGTGTGTATAGATGGCCCTTGATTCAGTGTGATGGCCTCAGGTGGCTGGAAATAACACTAATACAGCGTGACAAAGGATGTGGACAAATAGAAATTCTTTGCTTCTCTTTGCTATTATCCAGAGTGAAAGAGGAGGAAAGGTGTTGCCAGTATAAAGTATAAAGTGCCACTTTGGGAAAGACAAAGACACGGAGACATGTGTATACAGATTCAGCCCCTAATGCACTGACAAGCACGTAGATATCAAAGATTTATTTCACATTTGTTTGTATCCATTTTAAAGACATAGTTACCAGACGTTTCCAAGCTATAGGTCCACCATTAAAGGATTTGGAAGTCAACTTTCAAATTTCTTTAGCAGATTTACAGAAATGATGTTAATATGGAAAAAGAATGTAAAGTTTCTAATGAAATGCTCCATAAATTGATGTAGCCCAGGTGGTGCAGGGGACCAAAAGAATGACCGACCATGCTTTAAAACCATTGTGCAAAATGTGATGTTGCGTCCTGAGTTCCTTTTGTGCTTCACTGCACAGACCTGTTTCAGAAAGCATGCACAAAACCTTATTCTGCAGCTCATTTAAGCCTCCTCTGGTTCCCAAAGGGTGGGGTTCTACCACAATCAACAGGACAATGTTCTCACTATGAGGAGGTTTTCATAATAAAATCAAAGCATTTGAAATGTAATAACGAAATGTCGTGATTGACAGCTTAGCTGACAATATCCCAACTGTCTTATATAAACTCCACCCACAAGAAGTGGTGGCTTGGTGATGTGATGCAAAACCAGCATCTAAATTTAGCAACACTAAGAATCACAATTTTTCTCCTCCCTCCACCTGTCCTCCTGGGAGCACCAATGAATATAATATTTTGGTTGTATGTCTAAAGAAAAAGCACTGTGGCAGCTTTCATCAAACAATGATATCACTATGATAATTAACTATGCCTGTCTCTCAAACCTATCTAACACTGCAGTGACGAGCCTGGTGAAGATGCAGTGTACAAACCGGGCTGATTATCATCTGATTTGGTAGGTTTAATGCATCTTGACAGCTAGGACAAATGATCAAACACTGGCCTTAAGCATTTAACCCATAGATTTTTAAACATACCATGAAGGATGTATTAACAGGGCTGTATTTTTTCTAAGAACGATTTGAAATAGAATCACTTGATCTTTTTCTTTTCTTTTACATTACTTTCTTCTGTTTCTTCTGATGATCTTGGTAAATCAGCGGATACCTGATTTATTCAAGGAGACAAACATTTCCATGAAAGATTTTCAGTTCCATCAGCTTTGCTAATTCAAATACCAGACATACCAGATATAATCATACATTTCTCCATACAATGCAATGTGTGAGAACAGAATCACAAGTAGGAAACGCAAAGTAAATAAAGACATGGAAAAGGTAAGATAAAGAAGAAAAACAGGACAAGTAGGGCAGGAGTCGATTGTAGAAACCCAAAAGGTGGAGGGTGGCAGCAGGTATGGAGGAGGTTGGCGGTTAAATAGAAAGAACTTGAAATTTATTGTGCGCTTTCTTCGGTTATGGGAGCCATCAAGGTCAATTTCTTTCTCTATGAGATAAGATCAGTAAAATGAAAGCTCCTAGTGTGACTGGAGGGGGTTAACATATTTACTGGACAGAGATCAGCAGGGGTTTTTTTCTTCTTCTTTTTTTTGTCTTTACCTTGTTCTGGGGCAAAAACAGGAGACCTGCTGCTGTAACGGGCAGAGAAAAACTCCATGCTGAGGGAGGTGTTAGTGTAGCTAAAAGTTTTTTAGCTATTTTTTTCATGGCTGACCAACAAAAAAAATAAGTGCTTTTTTCATCGCAAGTAACAAATTGCAAATAATGAAAATGTCAACATAGTGTGTCTTCCATTCGAAGCAGCCTTTGGTTTTGAACTCATGATAAGGTTAAGCTATAAACAGGCTCAGGTTATGTAACCATAAACCATAGGAACAGTAAATTACATTAGCTGTACGCTAATGAGGTGCAGGTATTTCAAATCAATTTGCAAGCTAAAACCTGCAATCAAACAGTAATGGTCTCGAGTTATGATTGTGTACATAAGTGCCATTTTATATAGTGTAATAATCTGTGCCACTATAGTGATGCTTTTTTAATTTTATCATTTTCATAGGAGATCATTTAACTCCACGTTGTCTTACTTTAACGGTGCTTTGCTCTTTTGAATCTCCGGGATTCACTTTTAACTGTGAGTTGAAATTTTATATAAATTCAATGTGTGTTACATTTAAATTACATTTTATAATTTGTATGTTGGGTTGGTCCAAATTGACTATAAAGTTTAACTGAAAGGATATTAGTTCATTATGCAAAGACCCTAATTCATCTGATTGCATAACAGTCGATATAATTAATATAATTTCAGCCCCGAAGGTGACAAAAGAAAAAGTCCCGTCTATAAATCACATTACTACAGGCCTAAACTGCATTCTAATGAATGTTTTGGGAAATCGGTTGGTATAAATTTTCTCCTAGATGAGATTTGTTTTCTTGGCATGTGTCACAAAAACATTTTTAATGAGTATATTTTTTTCTTGTTTTGCAACTGTAGCTCATTTGTAGGCAACAAATCAATAAATAAACAAATCAGTTGAATAAATCATCACTGAGCCCTGCATGTTCTACAAGTGCCGGATCACTAGCTAAATAGTTTTGGTGTCTAAACTTAACCACATACTGGCTGGGGAAAAAATTAACAAATGTCTTTAAACAATTACCCCACACTGAGCTGAACCCCACATCCTCTGAGTGACAGTCAAGCTTTTACCTCATGTCTCCAAAAGCCCCCACCAACAATGCGCTTTTATTTTGGTAAAAACAAAATTAATCACATTCTTTATCATCAGGTAATTTTTTGCAAAAGTTGCACTTCATGCAGTTTTAAGTGATTTTGGTAATATTTACTGACACCATGTTGTTTACAAAGACAGCTCACTAATAATCAGGGTCTCGTAAACTAATGTGCTTTATCATTTTGTGCAGGATTTTCCAAAGAGGTCAGTTATTTGCTGGGATCTCAAAGAGCACTTAAAGTATAGGCGCCCACTGTGATGTTTTCTAAGTGCTTAACAGCTCAATCTCTCTTAAAATAATTACTCCTGAAAGGCAGAGATCCATCACAACTGCTCCAGTCTGAAAATTGCCCTCAGATGGGCACACACATACGCACGCACACAAACATAAACTTACACAGAGTGAACATTTGTAAGCCATTATATGACTTACTTCCTTACTTCCCTTCCTATTTTGCATCCTTTTCTTTTTAAAAAAAACCTATAGTCTGTAAATGGTTATGAAGGATGTGGTTGTAAACTGAGTAGGGTCTGAGTATATCTGTGTGCATCTTTGTGCTTTTTGCACCGTGTACGTAATTCAGTTGCATTGGCGTTATAAATGTTGCATTCACTAGCAAAGTGGGGCGTTCCAGAAGAAAGGTTCTGTTCATTTAGCACGATAAGTTACTGACAGTTCCAAACTTAAGATTGGAAAAGTTAACAGCTAATGTTTAGTACACACTCTTCTGCCCTAAAAATTATAATCTTTAACTGTAAGTAAAAATTGGAAATTCTGTGAAGCTATTTATTAATTATTTTATTTTACAGCCTCTTTTCTGTCCTCAAACTGGGGTCCCAGGACCCACGGGGGTCTGCAAGCCATAGATTGGGGGTCCTCGAAAATGTATACATGTGAACATCCAGGGTTGAGCTAATTAGCAAAATGGACATATATTCAGGTCAGTCCACTTCATCAAATAATGCAAAAGCTAAACCAACTAAAGTGAGAAAGAATGACAACAGCTACCTCGAGTTTGGCTTTTGGCAAAATATGCTACTGTCAAATGTGAGCTAAAGCTAGGCCCAAATTGGGTGATGCAACAGGACAACGATTCCAAGCACAGCAGCAAATCTACAACTGAAAAAAAGGATCAAGGTGCTGCAATGATCCAGTCAAACTCCTGACCTCAACCCAGCTGAATGTCTGCAGCAGGAACATGAGAGATTTACATAAATGAATTCCTGCAAACTAATCCTAATGTATTTTAGATAGCATCTTTTCATTGTTTTTTTATACTTGGTTGCTAGCTAAAGATTAATTTCTCTAGCTATCTTCAGCATAGCAACTGTGGACTTTTTTGAACAGCCACCATACCCAACCAACAAAAAACACTGACTTATTAATAGCAACTTGGCATAATATTATTAATAGCTGTATTAAATATAATAACAGTGTATCCAGGAGACTTCTGTGTTAAAGAATAACACTGATTTTAAATAACTTAAATGGTAATGTACAGAACGGGGAAAAAAAACCTTCCAGAAACAGCTGCAATGCAGTTTTTTCAACAAGATTTTAATGTATGGTGTCCTTAAACCAAAAGAGCTGTAATCTGAGTTTTTTGTGGGCTAAACCTCCAGTACTGTCAAACTATCCTCCACTGGGAGATTAAATTAATACTTTACTAAACTGCTGTGCTCAATATACCACTGTGGTGGTAACTGTTCCAGTAAAAGTGAACCCTTTCAAATATATACTCAAGGCTTAGGCATTAGAGTCCAAGCGGCTGTTGTTGTGAAGGACTGCGATACAGAGCTAGTTAATGTTTACCCAGAAAATATGTAATTGCAGACTTCCCCCTAATAAACTGTTCCAGAATGCAGACCACAATCCTCCTCCTGTAACATTATTATTATCTACAGCCCTCGCGAACCACTATCCCTCTCCCTCACTTGCACAAATACGAACACGCGCACATCTTCAAATATACAGCGTTGAAATATATTTTACATTGTGACCGGCCAATGCACACAGAACCACACTTGAAAGAAAGAAGCAGAAGGAGCTAGTGTTTGCATATTTCAGAAAGTTGCATGATTTAACAAAGTGTAAAGTGTCAAACATTACACAATTCTTTTAAGTCATTCACTTTCTGCACTTTGAGTTTTGTTTCAGTGAAAGCTGCCAACTAACAAATAACTGAAATCTAATCTGTAGCTAATTATACATGACTAAAGTATTTAGGCCATAGTAGTTATGCTCTTTGAACTCTACATGATGAAATGTGTTACAGCAGCAAAGGACAGACAGCAGTGCAAAATCCATTTCTTTGGATTCCTTTATAAAGATAGACACAAAGTAAAATACAACACACATCCTTCTAGTTATTTTTTATAGTGTTATATATGCAATAATTGCTATGATATCACAGGAAGAACTTAGTGACTAATAGAGCTATTTGTTAGACTCCTACAGTCACAGTAGGGAAAACAGTGATTAGAGACCATGGCAGAGCCAAACGTATTGCAAGCATTTGCACTTGTGATACTGTTGCCTTTGAAATGGTCGATCAAGATGATGATAAAATGGCAATAAGAAGGAGTTAGTCTGCTATCAGTTTGAGATTGAACTGGGTCAAGTTGAAAATTATATGCAATCTGTAAAAACACAGAGACTGACTGTGATGAATCACCGAAAATAACACATCTGTTGCCATCTACACACAAATAGACACCAGGGTCTTATATTCAGATTTGAGTCACAGACCTTAAACATACATTGAGAGATTCCTCCACAAATAGTGATGTTGCACCTGTTTGATGGTGATTTGAGTGCAAAATGACATTGCACTTGGTAACCTTGCTTTTATATAGAAATATAACCAGTTGGCAACCAGCTGAGTGGAGTCTCCTGTTGCAAAGAGACAGGACAGATGAGTTGCACTCATTCCTGCAATCTAGCTCAGAATGATTGCAACATCTGTCTATGTTTAGAAATTAGACAGCCATTATTTGCAAACCTTCCAATCCATCTGCCAGCAATGTCAGTCAGTCCAAGTCAGACTGTGGTTGTTTGGAGACAGGTTTCCTCCCACCAGGCAACCTGTGCAACTGCCTTGCAATTGAAAGTAGATGCCTTTTAAACTCTTTGGTGGGTTTTTGGTCCAAGCCACAGTAGGTAACTGTGGTCACTTGATGATGGCTGACGTAGTTTGGGGTGTGTTGGAGTTTAATACCTTTTGTGTTTGTGCTGCCTCAAGAACATCTAACTGCGAAGCAGAGTAAACACACTTTTTCTTGTTTGTGTTCTAAGAAATATACATTTTGCAGATATATGGGCTTGTCACAGAGTCGGTGATATTCGTGAAATGCAGTCTTAGGGTTTCGTCTGGCAGTTGTGGAAGAATGTTAATATATAGGTCAGATAAAAAATAAAACTGTGTGTTTCCGGCCACGACTGTAATTTTTAGACCACAAAGTAACACCGAAGATCCCAGCTGAGGCTGAGGTTGGCTGACGTCACTTACATTTAAGATTACTGTCGATACTATGTCTTTAAAAGACTATTTGGAGTGGAATTATTTTATTTTTACATTCAAGTTGAGCTTTTTGTCATGTTGAACTGCAGCTGGCTCCTTCATTTTCTCTTTTCCCATCCCAGACTTAAAGTTTCTGTTCTGGTTTCAATATAATAAGAATAGGCATCTGCCTCTAAGTCTGCTCAATTTAACATATAGAGACAAATTGCATTACCTCAGTCTGGGAACCACATAAACAACCAACGGCCGCCATATCATTAGTAGGACTTTCCATTGTAAAGTTACCCAGCTTTTGTCAATCATCAAAAGTATAAAAGCCTCCAAAACACCTATGATCAGAAAAATAGGAATGCTTCTTTCACTCACACAGTAAAATGCATCTAGAGAAAAAAAAACCCTCTACTGTGCAGGCTGGTCACTTTACTTATAGTCGATGTTAAAACACACACACAAAGATGTGCACACACACTGTTTATACAAATGTGAATAACAGTAAACACTCTTGGACTGTTTCCTTAAAGCTTCATAGTGTTTTTGGAATTTGTACAAGCAAATTAAATAAAGTAATTGTGTTCAAATGACAGGAAGTTCAAAATCTCCACACATGTGACCAGTGGCTACATGAAGTAAACATCCGTGGTAGACTGCAGTTCGTGGAGCGTTTCATATTGAGACACAATACTGGAAGGATGCCCTACATGTGATTTTTATTTGCTGCTTGATGACTCAGCAAGCACTTGGATCACATAAATTTCATCTTAATCCATCAGATTGCTGTTGTTATACAGTATTTTATTCAGGAACAAACTGATCAGCTAACTATTATGGCTAACAGGGAGGAGAGACGGCAAACTGACCTACCAAATGTGGTATTCCATCAATAATTCTTCCAAGATTATGAAAATCTGCAAAAGCAAAATAATGATTATGTTGTATGTCTGTGGTGGTTGTAGAGTTGTAGAGGCCTCAGTTTCATTATATTTAAATATGTGCTATGCAGTTGTGACATAGTCTTGAAAGCTAAGGTATGTAATACCTATACGATGACTTCAGAAAGTATTGTTTACATGTGTTTTTATCACATTAATCTACACCCATTACCCTATAATGACATATGAGAGAATTTTAGGATTTTTTAGTGAAAAAACTGAAACATCACATTTATGAGAAGTCTCTATGCCTTGATTGAAATCTAGTAGTGACAAAAGTAGTAATTTAATTGACTGGACATGACTTAGAAAGACAAAGACCTCTCGATAAAAGGCCTCACAGCAGGTAATGGACATCAGAAAAAAAAACAAGCAATGAGGTCATGTAAACTGCTCCAGAGCTCAGTGACAGGATTGGGAAAAATCACTATAATGACCAGGAACCCAATTAACCAAAATGAGCTTGAGAAATCCTGTTTGAAGATGAGACTAAGTTCCAGAAAGTCAGTCACTGCAACCCTCAACCAATCTGGGCAGTTTTAAATGTTATGTCTGAAAGAACCCAGGGACCGCCTATTAACTGCCCATAGCATTATAACAGTGAAACATGGTGGTGGCAGCATCATGCTGTGAGGGTTTTTTTCAGCAGCAGGAACTGGGAAACTGGTGAGGGCTGAAGGGAAACTGAATAGAGCAAAGTAAAGAGATGTCTTCAATGAACAACTGTTTCACAGTGCTCAGGACCTCAGACTGGGTCAGACTGAATGATGACCCTAAGCACACAGCGAAGCAAACACAGAAGTGGACTAGGGACAACTCTGTGAGTGCCCTAGTATGGCCCAGCCAGAGCCCTGACTTCTAGAGAGATCTCTAGAAATGTCCATGATCTTCAGGCATTCAATAAAGAAAGAAACTCATATATTTCTGTCATGGAAATCACCCTTTACCCCCATTCAGAAACCACTTTCTGCAAAAACAGTTCCCAGTGCCATCCACAAATCCAGAGTAAAGCTCTACCTGCAAAAAAGAAGCTATATATGAACATGATCCAGAAATGCTGCCATCTTCTTTGGGTCTTCAAGTCTCATTCAAAACAGATTGAGGCAAAGTGGAAAACTGTTCTGTGGTCAGAAAAATCAATGTTTGAAATTCTTTATTGGAAAATACTGACACCATATTCTCTGGACTGAAGAAAATAGGGCCCATCCAGCTTATCAGTCCTCAATTAAATGCTTGCATCTCCGATGATACAGGGGCTCATTAGTATCTTTGAATAGAATAGAATAGAATAGAATAGAATAGAATAGAATAGAATAGAATAGCCCTTTATTGTCACTGTACATGTACATTGTACAGTTTGCATCTCTGCTTAGGCACCATCAGTGCTGAAAAGTATAGACAGGTTTAGGTCTTGGGTGTTTAGGTTTTAGATAACATATGCTCCCATCCACACGATGTGTTTTCTCAGGAAAGGGCATGCATATTTTAGACACATGCTGAAACTATTCCCACAGTATGGCTTCAAAGTAGAAGAGGGAACATGCAGCAATTGAAAACATTTGGAGCATCATGAAACAGAAAATACAACAAAGAAGACCCAAGACTGTTGAGACGCTAGGATCTTTTAGCAGATTAAAAAGATGTGACTATAACCTGCTCCCAAAAGGTGTTCTCCTCAATTCCCAGGCCTTTAGTGGCTGTTGTTAAAAGAAGAAAAAAAAATTAAGATGTTTTCTATTTTCTGTTGTGAATAAAATATGGGTTTATGAGATCTGTAAGTCATTGCATTTTGCTTTTATTTACATTTGACACAATCACCTTATTTTTCATTTTAATTTTTTTGGGAATTTGGTTTATAAAAAAATTTAGTCTTGACCATAAATTATTTTGTTAATAACAACTTTAACTCATCCAAAGTAAATTCTAAATTCTAGTTGTAAACTAGCCAACAGTATAATCAATTATCTAAACCACCTTTATAAATGTTAAGCCAAATGTGGCCACACCTGAGAGATTAAATGTGAAAATCTTAATCGGTGGTACAATTTCATCCAAAAGGAATCACAGCCAAAACTACAAATGTACAATAATAAACTAGAAGAATTAATTCAAAGAAAGCAAAAGACATAATACAAGGAGAAGGTCAAATATGAAGCAATAAGGCAGAACAGGTGAGGATAACAATAAAATACAACAACCGCATGGCTTCTGATGCCAAAGTCAAATACAGAGAAGGGAGGTGAGGTCTGTGAGGAGCAGTGTTTTTCCTCCTCTCTCCCTGTGGGAAAAACGGGGCTCGGGACATGATGGCATCCCACTAAACACTGAAAAGGGGCGGGTGGTAGTGGAGTTGGTAGTGGGGTGCATTTTCTTTCTTTCCCCCGCCTTTCCTTTAACTCCACACTGCCTCACTGCCCTCAAGTCCACCCCTTCCTTGAGCCAGGAGGTGCTTGTGAAGTGTGTGTGTGTGGAAAGTGTTGGGAGGGGGCTTTTATTGAAACCGAACAGAGTGGAACCTTTCGCATTGTCTTTCCTCCTGCACCCCACCCCCTCGCTGCCTCACTCGCTGTCTCCCTCCTTCTTTCTCCACGGACAAAGAATGCCCTGAATGCCTGGCGTCTCCTGCAGTGTCAGATAACTAAAGGATAGGTGGAGTGGTGCAAGGGCCATGGAATGAAGAAGGAGAGGTAGAAGAACAAGTTGGATCAGAAGAATAGTTCACTCGATTATTTGTTAATCTTATATTTCTAAATAATCTTTCTATTCTTCATATGTTGCCAAGTCCTCATAGCTAAATGATGAAATTCATCACTGTACAGTAAACAAAACAAGGTAGCTATACCACCTGCTCAGACAACCAAACTAGTTTACCTTAGTTTGGTCAAACATGGCTAGAGACGGGTTAGCGACCCCTGAAAATGAGTTTTTCCTCAGTGGCAAGTGATTACTTGGAATGGCTGACTGTTACTCTGTGAAACTGTTTGCAAAGAGGACACTTCATCAACAAGTTCCTTGTGATTGCTTTGGTCACAAGAAAATGGGTGTGGTCATCTTTGGTTTGCATGGAAGACACAGACTTGTCTACAAACACTTACTAACTGACCATCAAGCGAAAGTGAAATTTAAAAAGTGCAACACAAACCATAAATTTATGCACCCTATACCGCTTAGCAACCAATTTCCCCAACCTCAAGCAACCACTCAAATATGTCTGGAGAATACAACTTTATTCCTAACAACCAGTGGTTATCAAGGCATCACTGAATGGTTTCTAGGTCCGCATGACTGGACCTTTAACAGTGTCCTGGAATCACTCGCAACTATTCACGGAATATTAATTTTTCCATAATGACGGATGATTGCCAGGCAGTTGCTAACCAGTCTCTAGGCTTGTGTGACTAGCGCCTTAATTATAGTTGGGGGAAAGATGAGCATCCTGGTGGAAAAATATCACAAGCTTGACTGACATGACACATGAAAAGAGTAGGTAAGACTGTCAGACACATCTTATTCAACAGAATGCCTCAAATAGTAGGGTGTGAATAAATGATCAAAGAAGCATTCAGCAGAAATTGAAATCTGAACAACATGTCAAATTGCCTTGCAGTTTTATGTGTGTTTTGCCACATCGTGAAATGGTTTAATGCATACTTCTCTTAAAAATCCCTCCATTTTTTAATTAACCAGTCTGGGCTTTTGAGAATACCAACAGCAGTATATTATATTGGTGCTTCAGTGTAAATAACAACACCTGACAGGATTCTTTCACCAGTGTGTGAATGTGTGTGTGAATGGGTGGATGACAGGTTGTGTAAAGCGCTTTGGGGTCCTTAGGGACTAGAAAAGCGCTATACAAATACAGGCCATTTACCATTTACCATTTAGTGTTGATGTTGTCAAAGCTGCACCTGATATTTCAGGGATACACACAAGGTATTTCTTTGGCATTGGTGCCCTGACACAAAACTATCAAGAAATGTCACTTGTGCACATGCAGGGTTAATGTATGGGGTCAAAAAACACATATTAGGCTTTTCCTAAACTTAAACCTGTGTGTTTAGTTAGTAAAAAATAACCAAACAGCAACAGAATGGAAAAGTAAAAGGAAAGAGAAAATAAAACTAATCAGCTAATGAAAGAAAAGTGAAACAAAAGCTTCCAAGTATGATTCTAACTGCAGTTGTTTTAGTCAGCATGCTTACAGTAACATTCCAATCCAACTAATTAGGCACAATGCTTTCCAGGCTTGCCATTTTAGCTTAGCTTATCAACATGGCAACGTGATAATCAACTCAAAGTTATGAGCTACTGTTTATATTCTAAAAACCTAAAGTCATTAGGAGTCACCATCTTAGCACCATTAATGCTGTACCAAGTTTTCTTTTTCAGTTTTTCCTTAAACCAAGCTATCCTGTATTTTGATATTTTTTAGAATAAGTGTCAGAATTGACTTGCTGATCTTGCAAGAAAAACTCAGGCAATTACCAAATCAAATTCTGGGGTCCTCATATTCTCATTAATGGACTTTGGAGACCATCTGTATATCATCCAGTATTTTTCCCATAGAGTGTTGGACCCACAAGATAGATCAGCAGGGCCTGAAGTCATGAGGCTAGTATAGTCTAGACAAGTGGCAGAACCCCGATATACTGAAGGACAAAGTATTAGGCTTGGTATGGGTCACACATTTATGCACAGATGGTCCTTGAGATCCTCTCCCAACTTGAAACAACATTTATGTCACATCATCATTCATATCAGATGCTTTCTAAAAGCTTCCCTGTAAGTCTTTGCTTTCTTTCTGAATAAAATAATCCTTGCCATTTCACTGGCAGCAACAACTTTTTTTGTTTTTTGGCAATGTGTGTCCCTCATGGTGATGACATAATTTTTTTGAAAGAGCTGAATTGGACTAATCCTCTTTTGCTTTGATTAATTGTGGGAGTAGATACTTGCGATCCTTAATTTCATGCACCAAAATGAAATCCAATAACTCATTGGGTTCTCTGTCGTTTCCCCCACTGAACAGCTCCGAATTGTTTACTGGCAATGCTTAAGCGCATATTTCACTTGTCATTTATAACATTTGCCAAAGTACACTTGTGAAACTACAAGTGCGGTTTTAAAATTATGTCCTGTGAGGTTTGACATTCACGTCTAGAAACACTCACATACTCTTTTTCACATGCACACACCCACTTAGACACTCTGCAGCCCTATCATATAGTGAATGTAATGGGTGACTGTACTAATTGCTGCAGCACTCCAAAGCAACAATAACAACATGGCCTCACAACCACATGAAATCATCTTATTCCACAACCAGTGTGTACAGAAAATACCATCCATCAAGCTGTCAAACTAACCTCATGCACTTTTCTAAAGGTGGAAGGAGAAATTCTCCATCGCACACTGAATTATGACTTAACCTTCACAAGACACCATCCATTACAGGCTGCAGTTAGGAAGACACAAAGTCAAGCTTGACTTGAATAATTAATTTTGATTCAGTGTATTTGGAGCAGAGGATGGGAGGGTCTTATGATAACTAGAATTGGTCCAAATGTGCTTTTAGCACCAGAAGAGTCCAGTGATTTTATGTTCAGATTATTTTAGATTATTAGTAATGATTGTACATACCAGACCAGTAAGAAAAAAATAAGAAAAAATAGGATTTGGATTTGGATAATTGTAATAAGAACTACAGCACCAGTGCCCCATGGATAAGTGCTGCATTCGTGCACATTAATGGGGTGGATTAAACATGGGAACACCTCAACTACACAATAGTAAACATAGATCAGCAAAAACTTAATTAAAAAAACTTTTAATTTATTGCAGAGCTATTGTTTTACATTAGGGGCACATTTTACAGGTGTACTTAATAAATAGGCAGATATGTGTATGATTAAAAAATATACTTATTTATAATAACTGTATTTTTATCATAATCAACAGAAAGAAAACTTTTTAAACATGTCAGAAGGTTCCCAGGATTTTTTTTTTTGTCTTCAGTAGAAACTGCTTTTGAAAACTATTCATTATAGGTGAATGGGTGTTGATGATGACACAGTTCTGGCCAAATCCTAAAACCAGTCAAGGACCACCAGGTGGCGTTGTGCAGACTCCATTGCTTTGGTGCCATTTGGCAGGATACCACCAACAGTGGCTTACCAGCAGAGACAGGAAGAAAGTTTGGCTTAGTGTTGATCGCTTGCGAGATACATAGCTGCTTTGCAAATGGCCCGTTCCACAGAGGAAAACTACTATGCTGGAGCATTAAGCTTTTTTTTATAAGTAAATCCGAATTTCTTTCATCTGTTGATCAAAACCATGGTGGGCTTGTGATACGAAGAGTCTGTGTAAAAAGAGTCGGGTTGGATTCAAGGGGTTCTGTGGATAAGTTTGGACTTTTCTGCAAAGACATTATCTATCTGTAGCTAAAAGTGGGAGTAGCATTTAAAGAAAAATTATAAATAAAACAAAGTGTCTTTTAAAAATTACCTTGTTGTTGTTGCAGTGCAAAAACAACGTTTGTGAAAAGCAAGATTTTTTTTATTTTCACGATTAGTAAAGGGAAACTTTGTGAGTTACATGACGACAGCCGTATGGATGCAGCAGACACACAGTGCTTGTATTGAGAAATAATCAGGCTGCACTTTTTCTGTTTTTGCTGACATGAGATATGATCTGCAGGATGGAGAGGGAAATCAGAGGGAATGGTTGAGAGCCAGAAATTAAATGTGCATGTGCATGAGAGTGTGTGTGTGTGTGTGTGTGTGTGTGTGTGTGTGTGTGTGTGTGTGTGTGTGTGTGTGTGTGTGTGTGTGTGTGTACACAAACACTATCACATTTTACAATGCTTTGTGTCCCATTCCCCCCTCCACCGGACTGGACTCTTAAAAAAGGACTGAAAATCAGAGAGTGTAACCTCAGGTCATGTGCCTCACTGCCGGCCTATCAAATACACAGTAGTTAAATCAAATGACTAGAAAGTGCACTTTGAACTCAGCCTCTGGCTGAGGTCTCATTCAAGCAGAAATGTAAAAGTTCCTGTCCTTGGTGGGGCCCCCTGTTCAGAGGTGTCCCCATAAAAGACTTATAGCTGGTTACAGCGGCTTGGAAAGAAGCCCATAGATGGCCCAACAAGCCTCGACCAGCATTATTTCCTACCGGTCTCTTTGTCTGGTGAAGCCTTTTTTTGGCAGGGTTCCTATTGCAGCGCTCGACTTCCCATTGAGAAAACAAGGCCCCCCCGCCACACCCCACTCGCCCCCAAACCACCCCTCCACCCACCTCCCGTGCATGGTACTTGCTATTCCACTTTGAGCTGCAAAAACCTGCATTTCAGCCCTTCTATTTTTTAAAACAAATTTCTTAAAGCTTATTTTTCATGTGATATTTTTCTTTATTTTTAAGTATTACAAAATGCATATTTAGCACTTATGCTTTCCTCCTCCCCTTCAGAATTGCCCTTGTAAAATGAAATAGCGCCTCCCGGTTATTGTTTTCACTGCTTTTTTATGAATGGCCCATGCAATCAAAGTTCACTATTGTTTTATTGTGGAGGTAATTTATCAGTGTTCCAAGAGTTAATGGTTTCCTTGCCTGTCTCAACAGCTTGTAAAGACCTGAAGCTCTTAATTAAGTTTGAGCACAATTTATACTCAACTGATAATATAGAGTTACCCTCTATTACCATACAAATTACCTTTAAAAAAAAGTTCTGTAAACAATTACAGCCACTTAACTTTATTCATCCCTTATGAACATTTTTGAGCAGAAATGACTCTTGGATGGTGCGCTGAGTCATTTAAAGTAAATGATCCGCGGGTTTAAAACAGGCTGGCATGGTTTGGCATGTCAGTCACAGTCCACAAGCAGAGCACAGTAGCACCTTTCCATGTTGCTCAGCTGCCTGTCAGCAGCTACATTAAGCCATTACACAAGTGTGGAAACCGCCCTCGTGGTTGGCCCACACCGGCACACATCCGCTCAGGGATACATGCCATAATTATCCCCCCACTTCATACTCATCTCCCCTGGCAACTGCAATCATACAGACCAAATAGCTTGGGCTAATTCATTACTTTGGTGGAGGGAAGTTGGCTGCCTGTAATGACACCAATTGCCCTGACCTAAACGCTGTAATAGGACCTTTCGGTACACTGGCGAGGAAATGGCTGCAATTGAGGCTCTTCCACTTCCTAGCAACCAAAGCTTGGGCCTACAATTTGAAGGGGGAAATGCTTCACATTACCTGTGCCCCGCAGCTTGAAATGCAACCTAATGAAGGCGAAATTGTACGAATTAAGCAGACTTCAGGGGGAGGCAACAAACGGAAAAGTGGAAGCATGTGTGTCAAATGGGTTTTGTAGTTAATGCAGTGGCTGTCTAACAGCGAGATTAGAGCCAACCGGAATTTGCCTGGTCGCGTAATCAGGAAAGACCAGAGGGGAAACAAACACAAGCAGTCTGTTTGGTCCCCACTGAACACAGAGGTAGGAGGAGGAGGACAAGAAAGGTAATGGCGGTAGTACAGAGGAGGGAGGGAGGTTCTCACTGCAGTTCCAAAGAGTAGAGTCCAATACTTTACAGCAAACTGCAATGGTTAGTGTTTCGCAAGAGTGACCTGGGTGAAATATTATTAGCAAATACTTTTTATGATGTTTTATACTGCTTGGGTGCCAGATGGAGAGGCTGCACAATACTGGACAAAGCAAGGGGGGGAAGAACATTCAAACAAGCAAGACAAAGTGGATCTTTCTCAAACTCTCAAGATACAACACACTATCAAAAGCAAAGCTCAGAAGAAGAGACTAGAAAACCAGCTAAAATCACCAATGTTGCTAATACAAAATCAGACGTGCTTTTTAATAATGATCTGCGTGTTTTGAGCGGTTGCTTACACGTAATTACAGGAAATTCTTTGGATTCAGCTGCTGATTTTGGGACCTAACCCAAAAAAAGCTAATGTAATAATGAAATTATAGTATCTTTTGATCTGTAATTCAAACGCAGCTTAGATTAGGTAATAGAACCTACAAAAGCAGATATTTCAAAGCAGATACAGCTCTGTAAACAAATTCAGAACAGCACTGGTATAATCAAAATGCACAGCACTGAAAAGAAAACTGAGCTGTATGCACACTGACATGCTATCCTCACACAGCATTACCTCAGCAAACACCACAAAACACAGGTTGGCCCGGTTTTAATGCTGGATCACATCTCGACTCTCCTATTGGTTGGCTCTTAATAAAAGCAGTGCTCTTTCTACAGGCTCATCTGTTGGAAAGCCTACCTGTGGGATGAGGTAGGGATCCAGGCATCTGATTGGTCAGGAGATAACATTATCTGGCTGATCTTCAGTCAGGCAGGATGAGGCCAAGCGCTGATGGAGCCAAAAGAACATTCCCAAGGTGGATTGGTGAGCAGATGGAAACCAGGAGAGTTCATCCTCTTGTCACAGTCCAGGTGAAGGCCTAGGTGAACTTCCTCACCCCTGTAAACATACAATATTTGCATGTCTTCTGTTAAACAGTAACAAAAGTTTGTATTGGTTTGTTTGTTGTTGTACACGACTGAGTGCAACTTTCTTAAACGTCTTGCAGTATCGCAGGTGCAGTCATTCTTCAAGCTGTCTCTGAAATCTTGAAAGCTGGAAATAACTGGAAAGATTAACTATCTGGAGTCAATTTCTTTTCCATTTTGAAATCATCAACAGGTGAAACTGTTACAGGCTTAAAGACATCACTGGGAAAACAAAGAATCCCAATGAGGTTGGCTGTTGATAGATAAAAACCACTACTCCCAGTGAAATAACCTTGTGAAGCAATTTCAGGTTAATGTCCTTCATCACTAATCTCCACAGGAAACAAGTGGTCTTTCAGTCACTTTAGAAACTGATTGTAGAATAAAATGTTTGTGCTTCCTGTTTTCAAATACACACGATGCTGTTTTTGATCTATGTAAACCAATGGAGCGTCACTTTTTGAAGAAGAAGCTATTCGATTTGGTAAAAGGTGCAAAGGGCCTGACTGTGCTGTGTTTTGGACGAATTGATCAGGGAGTAGAGAAGTTCAAGTAATGCATATGAATACAAAATATTAACCAAAACAAGAAAAGTTTGAACCTTTTTAGATGATAGGTTTGACTTTTCATATTTCTCAAATGAAAGAAAACGATTTCATTCAAATCCTGGTTTAAAAAATTATAATAATAACTGGACTTGTAGTGGTGGTCTTCATGCTGCCAATGGCCTACTTAGTAAAACAGCTGGGGTCATTAGTGGGTCAAGCAATGCTTCAAAATTTAGTTCCAAAGTTTAAAACATTTCAGAAGGCATATGCTTTGAATTTGAGATTTCATATTTTAGTCTTACTGGCTTTTACAGGATTTTTTTTCTTCATTATTTCTTTATAGGACACACACAATTCTCATTATTCTCATGCAACGCACTGTGAGGCCAAACTGTACATACACATTCACCTGTGCAATCAGAAGTACTTCTACATTCTGTTGGGTCAACTCAGTGAGGTAGGTTTACCAAGGGGAAAATAAAAGACTTTTTGCAGCATTTGAAAAAATAAAAACATGAAACTCCTTTTTTGTATTTTCCATCTGCAGGCTGAGTGTTTAGAGCCACTACGAAGTGGGCCAGAGCAGCAGAGGAGCCCACCATCAGTCACTTTTGGCTGCTTCAAGTCACATCACATAAACAATGGCATTTCATGGGTAGAGACTCATCTTCCTTCCTGCCTGGCTTCCTGTCGATCGTTCTGCCTGACTGGGCAAACTCAATGTGTCTTGCCCCCCTTGTCTTCCTCCTCCTTCACGCCACCGTTCCAGTCACCCAGTCCTATACCAGCAGACCTCCCTCCCTTTCTTTCTCCTGAATCAGACTGTAAAGTTGATCAAAACAGAGGAAGGGAAGTCAAAATGGGGGAAAAGAAGGAATGATACATTACCAAAACACTACAAGAGGCTTATGTGGAAGTGGAACATAACATGTCAACAAGCAGGCTCTATTGACATGCAGATACTAGGCTGAATGCACTGTTTGACACCTACAGTGCAGTAAATTTTAACCCCGCCCACGACCTGTAGCTCCTTTCTCATGCAAGCCCTTCAGACCAGATTGATGATAGTGGTGCACTTCCTCTGCAGGGAGCGTGACCTTTGTTTGAATAATTAGCTGACCATTGATTAGCCGGTCTCATTAACATCCAAGTCCAGTTGTCAACTGTGCTTCCCGTCTGGAAAATAGTGAACTGCTAAATAAGTTAAACTAACATGAAATAAGTACTTATATATAAATCATGATCGTTGAGAAAAAACAAACAAATTCTGAATTTAACATGTGATCATAGCTCCAAAAACAAGTTATGTTTTATTATATTCTTTACATTTTAATTTTACTCTGTATTCCTGTTGTTGATTAAGGATTACAAACTGCAAAAGTACCAAACCAGAAAAAATCGTGGGGGTCTTTTAAGATACATTCATCTGAACTTACTCCTAATATCTTCTGGAAAAACACTAACAGAAGTAAATCATTCTGTCAGCATAATATTGATATTTATAATCACAGGTGTCAAGGCAAAATTGGCTTTCATTTCATGACTTCTGCAATGTTACTCACTTTTAGGACCTGTAAAGTCTTATAGCTTTGGTAAGGTGTACTTCCTGAGGATGCAAGATAACTTATCTGGTTTATAGACCTATTTGGGTCAATACCAGGTCGACATGTCTGGTACAGAGTCAGAGAAAAGCAGAAACCTTTAGCATTCGAGCTCAATTTCATCTAGTCAGGAAAATTTACTTGCCACTTTAATGGCAACATAACAACTTTGTTATCTGCAGCTTGGATCGTGGATTGCAGACGGAGTCATAAAGTCCAAAGAATAACTTAGAGCAGCATGACTGACATCATCAACCAGCACGTCCACAGATCTGAGGAAAGCGTGATGAAGAGCACTTGTAGAAGACCGTTTTTTGTGTCTCTGTTTAGTGTTCAGCTCTTGAATGTCTACTTGTGGGTCAAGTTCAGTCCTGCACAATATTTTGGGGAAATAAAATGTTCTTTCTGCATCTTTTTTTCTGATTTTCAATTTTCCTACAGCAATACAGCTCAGTGTCCAAGAGTTATATAAAATAACTAAAAATAACAAAATAACTGCAAACCAGCATTTTTTTATTGTCAGCTATCATTTCAGAGTTATTTCTTTATATTCCTTTATAATATTTATCCTTTGTCTTAAGGTTATGGAAAGCATTTTATTGCATCTGATGCCAGGTTAATACGAATCTGACTTTTGCATTCCTTAATATCTGTTGCATGTCAACTCAAATTAACTACTGTCCGGGAATGCATATGTCAGACTCATATTAACCTGGCATCAGATGCAACAAAAATATTTCCTTGACATAAAAGTGATCCCATAAAGAGAAAAGTGAGGGGAAAAAACATAAAGAGGAGACATAGAAGCATTTATTTTTTTTTAACTGCAGGCATCCAGCCTTCCTTTAGTGTGAGCTCGTTTAAAGTTGCACCTGTATAGCACGGTGGGGGTACGTCTGGAGGCTTGATGTGGGCGCAGTATTTTCTCGACCCCCTCGGGAAGGGAAAGAATTAGAGGGAGCCTTTGTTGTCTACACTAGCTACACCTCATATACCTATATATATTTTTTAAAGACACAAATACAAGCGAGCTGTCTGACTCAGGCCCCTGACTCCCCTCAAAAATCAACCTTGGCTGAACATCTCTGATATTCCTGTAAAAGCTAATTGAGCATTTGATTGTGCCTAAACTTGAACGTGGTTGTGAGCGTTGTGCTGTCGTAATGATGAGGCACTTCCAGACAGCTGGTTTCACTTTTTCGTTCACTCTCTTCCTCTCTCGCTTTCCCTTTATTTGACCAAAGTGTTCTTCTTTTGATTCATCCTGAGTGATGGTGCGAGATTCGCAGGGCAACTGAAGTTTCCTTTCAACTTCTCACACAGCCTCCACAGTTGGCCATCTCCTGAGCAGGACCCTGGAACAGATGCAGATGAAGAAGAAAGAGCACTATAGGCCCCTGCGGAACAAGCTTTTCATCTGCTTTTCACTGATTCCCAAGGGAACAAAAAGTATAAGTAGGGCTTAGGATTATTATAAATCCAAGATTTTAAAGACATTTGTGGAACTCAATCCTTGTGACACCAATCACTGGTTTGTTGAGTACAATTTTCACGTTTTTTTGGAGTCAGCAGTGACAATATTTCAAGGTCATCTTTAGAATGTATGAGTGCATCACACAGAAGCTGCTACCTGTGTAATTAGCTGCTGATGCACGGTCTTCTTGGACAGTCGATCATACAACAATCCATAAAATTTGTCAGACTTGTGTATTAAAACTGCTACACCAAAAATATTGTTAATAAGTCCAGTTCAGTGGCATTAATTAGCCTCAGAGGTGATGCCCGGAAGGTAGCTAGCAACTTTTGCAGCACACAAAGTGACCTGGTCCCTAATAACGATAGCCTAAAGCCTCAGTACAACTGATGATATCTATAGAAACCAAAATAATTTCTGGTAACAGGATGTAAACATGTTATTTCCACTGCTAGACTGAGCATTTTAACATGGATGCAACTTCCATTGGTGAATGAAATTCTAGTACTTTAGTAGTCTTACACTTAGCACTAACTAGCTGATGCCTTGCTCTGTGCATTGTACATGCACACTTGCAGCTTACCATCCAACTTTGCTAATGTTAGCTAATAACTTGTTTCTTCACTTATGGCCCCAGAAAATAAATATGATGCTTGATGTTGAGGCTTCATAAATCAAATTCAAATTCAAATTTTATTTGTCACGTACACAGTCATACACAGTACGATATGTAGTGAAATGAGGAGTCCAAAATTCACAGTTAGCATCACAGTAGCTAGGTCCATTCAAGGAAATTCAATTTCTGGCACTTGGCTTTGGTTACATTTTCAGCCATCTGCTTCCATATCATTACAGTTTGTACGTGAATCCTGCGATCTGATAGCTTATCAAGTAGTGCCAAATTTGGCTAAAGTCTGTCTTGGTTAGAAAAAAGCAATGTTATTACCTGTGAGAATGGTTTTGCTAGGTGTCTTTGTCTGTTTTGTTTTTGATCCATGAACTGTAAATGTTAGAAACCAGAAATCAGTTTTCATACATCTATGATAAAAGAAAGATACCACAACACATCTGCATAACACAGTCTTCCAAAAATATGCTGTGCTTTTCTAGCTGATAGTGCAGGCCACAACATGACATATGGCAAATAGGGAAATTAGCATGAGTCCTAAAATACTCTGGAAAGAAAAGTTTAGTATGAAATGTTAAAACTGCCTTTTTTTTATCGGGCCAAACATTCCCGAGGCCCTGTGCTGCCAGGACAGCCAACTGAAACATATTATCTGCTGCTGATTTACTCCCCTAAAACCTGGAACGACCAGACCGGCCTGCACAGTAGTCTACAACAACAATTTTAAGTTGCAAGGAAAATTACTTTGGAAATTTGGGTCCAATAAGAGAGTTTGGAACCCACTGAGGTGTTTTATCTGTTCCACAGGATGGTGTGCAGTACTGCATATCTGCATACTGTGGTTCTGAATATATAATGGTCAACATCCCGTCTTGCTTTGCTACACTGAAACTGCTTTGTGTAGAAAATAGCCAACTTCGCCCATCTGCAACTTAACACTTGCACATACAACAATCTGGCTGGGCAGCGAGGTGGAAAAGAATTTCTCCTGGTGGTACAACAGCATTTCTGTATATTCCCACAGAGCCTGTATATGTTCTGCTAGGTGCCAATCATGCAATAGTTAACCATTTCAGAGCCTTGCAAGGATTGTGACTGACAGGTCTGCTTCTCTAAAGGGGTGTGGTCTCGGAGAGTCAAGCTGGGTTGTATTATGGAGAGACATACTTAATAAGATCTACAGCAGAGAAAGTGGCTGGCCTGCAGGTCCAATTTCCCCTTTGGCATAATAGTGCCATTGAAACACATGGAGATAGAATCACACCTCTTGCTGGGTTTGAAATTGAAATGTTAAAGACTGGACAGAATGGGAGTTGAAATTATTGATGTCTACTGGTTTTTTAATACATACAAGAATGCAAACCTGTAAGATAGAATCAGATAAAACAAAATTTTGGTTATCAGTGTGGAAACTTTGTGCTTTTGCCATGTTTGTTGACCCTTTTTTTTTCTCACCTGCACTTATTTGTTGCTTGAAAGCAACCCTCACCACTCTGCATGAACACCCCCCACATTCACAGAGATCTGGAAAAAGAAATTGCCTTGATGAAAGTGGGAGCTTCAGTGGTCCAGCTCTGTAAATCCTTGACACATTTCTAGAACCCAGTGCTTTATCCTAAGCTTAAAATCAACAACAGATAAGCCATTTCTGTGTGATTCCTCTTTGATCTAGAGGCCCTTTTCCCCCACCCCTTCAAGGAGGGGAGGGTTCGTCAGCTTCCTGTTAAGACCCCCAACCCCCACTCTGGATTTGGGGTTTAGAGACCCTGGAGGCAGATGAGGGAGGAGTGCAGGACCCCTGCCAAACAGATGCCCTCAATCTTTCCATTGGGCTTGATTCGATCACTGTAATAGGCTGACTGTAAACAGTCAGTAATGCAATTATTTGAAGTATTTCAAAGGAACTTAATGCAAATCTTCTATCATCTATTTTGATGAGCAACTATTGATTTAAACAGTGGTGTGGGAATCTGTTCTGCTGTGATTGCACCTCTAGAAAGGTTAGATGCAGCACTACTGTCTGTCACATATCACTTTTTAAGGGTTTGAATATGCTGTTCATAAAAACAAGGGGAGGGATTTGACTCATTTTAGTTCAATATCAAGTTTTCTGCACATATTGTACACCTTAGAATTTCAGCTTTGAGATAAATGGTTCAGTTGTAAAGTATTTTTTGCAAGAGACAGGGAGGACAGGGTAGAAGAGAGAGGAACGTGAGGTCAGCTCCTTTATAGAGGTAATCAGAGTTGTCTTCCTGTCTATTCTTCTTCTATTCACAGCCTGGCTTTGGTTCACAAAATGAAACTGGACACCGAGGTTTTTGTTATGGGTTTACAGCTCAAGAGCACAAGAAACAAACAAGCCAGCAGAGAGAGAGAGAAAAGGGCTGCTTTTTACCTGAAGTTGTGGCATGACTATAAAACTGCCACTAAAATTAGAAAAGGAGTTTACAAAAAAAACACAAGTTGATTTTTTTCTCAGATTTGTTCCTTTAAAAAACATAATAACCAAGTGGTTTAGGCTTGTGTTGAAACGAATTAAACTACTTTGTGAGGTTAAACAATTGAAGAGCACAACCACAGTGGAAAAAGAGCCAGCGTTGTGGGTACATGTTGTGTCTCATATTGGGAAACTACCTAAATTGTACTCAGGGGGTTGAGGGGTGGGAGGGATTTGTAGTGTTTGATAAGGTTTCCACACTTTTAAATAATGTCACTGAAATATCAACAAAAAAAAAATTTAAGCAAAGGAAACAGCCTGACAAAATATAACTTACTGTAAACCACTCAGGGCTCTATGAGTGTAAACCCATCAGCACCTGTTTATTTCCTAAATTTCCCTAAGACCTGCTCAAACAATCGTTTCAAACATCAAAATGTTGTGTCTGCATCAAATATTTATAATACTATTAGTGGATGTTATTGCAGATGTAAAGCAAATATGAGAGAACAGTCTTTGCTCATTACCTATCCTTCTTGAACTTGAGCGCAGGGGGAGCTGGACAGTCCTAGGAGGAAGAGGCTGTCTGTTAATCCCTGTGTTTTAACATTCACTTTTATTTGCTGTGTCAGAGTGTAAACCACTGATTACTGCTTGCTTTAGTAGATTTTCATCTCCTTCAGACTAGAACTGGATATTTCTAAGAAACGGGATCAAAACCTGCCTGATCCCAAGTTCCACAAAGATCAAAACATCTCAGCAAGCCCACCTGTTGGTCGACCACACAGCAGCCTCAAAGGTCCACTGATAGTGTAGGAGATTAAAGCCTATCTCTGGAGTGGTTCATAAGGGTGGGAGGGGGGGTCATTGGGAAAGGAAGAAGGAAGAGGCTTTTTAAGGGTCAAAGGGTGAACATCCGGCAACTGGGAGGTTAACCATCGTATTGCTGATGGAATGGAAGCTTTAGGGGGGAGGGGGGAGGGACAAGGGGGCTGCAACTTCCACTCAGTGACTGGTTGACTGATGAAAAAAAAAATGAAAGTCCCTCATGACCCCCACCCTATTGCCCCCCCAGCCGAGTAGAGCCGGACGGGACTAAAGCCCCCCATTGTTGTGCCCTCATACAGGATCACCAAGGTCCTGGCAGTATGAGAGGCATGGGGGGTTGGGTAAAGGATGGGGCTGTGGGAGGGGATGAATGGTGTGTGTGTGGGGTGTGGGGGTTGTCCCGCCAGCTCAAATACAATCGTGTGATAGGACTTGGCCCTATCTAATCAAGGGCAGAAGGTCACTTCCGAACAACTGGGCAATAAAAGATTATTTCCAGCCACATAACAGAGGAGCCGTTGAGGAGGGGGGGACAGAGGGGGGAAGAGAGGCTGTCTGTGACGAGAGGAAGTGAATTGAAAAAAGCCAGCAGACGGGAACCATCTGTCTGGATGCAGTCTAATCTTGAAAAAAAGGGAGAGAAAGAAGGGGGGAGGGAAGGGGGGGGGGGTAAAGAAAGAGCAAGCTTCCTCTTCTTCCTTGCAGAAAAATACACACAAATCTATTTATCTTTCAAACTATGTACTTGATGTTCATGTGTGATGCTTTTTGTTGGCCTTCTTTTGAGCTATCAAAAGAGAAAAACAGAACAAACGTGCTTGTAGGGGGCCTGGAATGCAACACACAAGATTGTCCCCTGGGGCTGTAAAAAGAGAAACAAGGGTGTGATCTTTTATTTGTGGAGGTGATTTTTATGTAAGGCAGGTTCTGATCTTCATCATTCTTGTCTGTTGCTGTCATTTTCACATATCCCTGGCTATAAACTACAGTCTTTTGATTATCTCTTGAATCGCTGTGAGCACATTTGGGGATCAGATCTAATGACTGTTGACAACTGCTGTTTCTAACAACAGTCTCCAATAAGAGCAACAGTGAGACAAACACCCTGCTGATTTAATTAGTGAGCGGAATACAAAATCACAAGTGAGTCTATTGGGGCCTGTGAGAACTGGCCCCAATAGACAGGCTTTTGCGCTAACTTTGCAAACACTTGGAATACTGATGAGTCAATAGGAACCATTGATCAAGAGCAAGTCTGTAGCAAAAATTATGCCAACCATTAATTTCAAAAGGAGCTCACCGAAAGATTGCCAAGCGCATTACACTGTATTGATCCATCAGCCTCCTCCTTCATGATAGACATCACTGTCTCCAGCTGGTCTTTGTCCATAAAATAGTAGACAAAGACAAGAGACAGGAAGGAGGCTCGGTTAAGAATGAGGCATCAGATGGCTTGTGATGCTGCATGGACACGTACTAAGTTAAAGGGGTGGGGGTTACATTAAGTTCCTGTGGGTGTGTGTATACCCAGAAGCAAGTGCTTAAAAGGGCTCAAACCCCAATGAAACACATCCGTCTTCAATAGTCCAACACCTGATAAAACACTGGGTTGTACCTACAGGCCCTTTATAGCTCCCAATGAGGGAAGAGCCCGCTAAATAGGTGCTGCACTGGTCATCTGACCAACAGGAAACAGCATCTAAATGTAGTTTTACGTAGTGCCACACAATACAAAAGAGTCTTTCTTGCTAATTGGATTATTTTGGTTTAACTTTCCCAGAATTTAATACAGTTGTCACTGTGACTTATGATTTAATTTGAAACAGGGAATTAACATTTAAGTGTGCTGCTCAAAACAGGAAACTGTTTAGGGGACTATTTGTTTGGACAAAGTGGTCCCATGTTAAAATGTTAACGTGTATTTTTAAAGTAGTAGCCACAATCAAACAAAAGCCTATTTACTCTCGTTGCTTTGTGAATTTCAAATCTCCCAGGTGGATGTGTCATTTGGAAAATAAATGACAAAGCGCAACAAAGGGGTAAATGAGAAAATGTCGTATTGTCTAATCTTTCTGGACATAGAGGTCAAGCAGGGTAACTGCAGTTATTTTTTTTTAAGTAGAAGTCTCTTTTTCTGGCTTTTTAATATCTATCTGTTGGCTGAAAGGTTCACATCTTCAGCTTGGGGAATTTTAGGTTAAATTAAAGAACCACAAGTTTTTGTGTGAGAAATTACTTCTTCCAAATCTTTTTTTTTTTTTTTATCACGTCAGCACTACATGGCAGTCAAAGCAAAAACATTGCTGCGCACTAAAATGTTTATATTTTGGAAAGGTTTTCATCTGACTGCAACAATATACTGTATTTTCCCCGTGTTTGGATACAGTAAACTCTAGTAATTCTGACTTTATCGGGACCTGCACTGAAATCTTTTATGGATACCTAATATCGTTCTTTTGTCATTTTAATCCTGCGGCGGCTGAGTGTGGATGTTGGAGCAGTTTCTAAACACTTCAACCCTCTCACATGTCGATCCAGGACTCTGAGATCAACAAAAACCAAATATCTGAGGAGATAACTTCCATAAACTTTGGTCGTCATGCTGAAGTCCAAAAAACCTGCCTTCCCCTCCAACATCCACCACCCCCATATTTCCCTTGATTGCTAATTTCTATTTATATGCCATGAGGGGAAATAATGAAAACCAGATGAGCAGGCAGAGGAAAGCTGAAGCAAGCCTTTTGGTGATGAATGCTGTGGAGGAGGATGACTGTTTATAGAGTATATCCTGCTCCACTGTGACCATGCCGGCAGCAGTGCCCCGGCTAAGAAAAGGACTGTCCCAGTAGGATGTGTGGGTTGGAGCTTCCATCGTGACTCACTTGGTAGTCATGCATGTTTGCACTTGTATGGCCCCCAAAAAAACCCAAAGCTGCAGCTTGGGACCCGCCAAGCCTGACAACTCCAAATAGCATTACGTGGGTGTGTGGAGCAGCTAAATTTACTCTAAAACAAGTGCAAAGAAGGGGAGGAGGAGGAGGGGTGGTGGTTGTTACCATTTTTGCCATTGAATTACTTAATACTGACTCAGAATTCATATCTTTTTTTTCTCGATGGAGTGCTAGTCGTGTGACGAGTAAAATGTGACGCAGTTACGGAGCAGTTCACGTGGCAGGATGACTGAAAAGTGAAAGAAGCCATTCATGGGCCTTGAATGTTATTTTAGACACCTCAGCTGATTAGATCAGAGATTTAAGAGACGTGTTGCGGACTTAACAGAGCCAAGTTCTGAAAATGGTGGGAGTAGGATCTGTTGCCTTATTTGGCTTAGGCTGGAAAATATCAAGTAAACACTGTCTTCCTGTTCACCGCCTTCTGAATACAGTGTAGATCTTTTCCATCCCCCTCATCCATAGTGAGGAACGATAATGAAACCTGAAAAAAAAAAGAGGCCTCCTATTGTATGCTATCATCTAAGGGCCAGGAGCAAACAGGGCTCAAATTGCAGCTGTGAAAGGTAACAGGAAATTGACAAATCGCTAATCCTAACTACTCAGAGCAACAAAAGGTACATTCCACCAAGAAAAGCCCGGTGAGTACTCACCACCAACTTGAAGGGATGTTTTGTGTTTTGTTTTTTCATGTAAACTTATGATTAAAATAAGACTGTATGCTAGTGAGTTTACTATTACTTTTCTCGTCTTTAAAGCGCTTAAATAATTATTCCTTAAAAGTGCCAGAGCTTTAACAGTGGGTTCTAGTTTACTTTAGCTGAAGACGTTTTAAATAATCCAAAGATCCGAGGCCTGCTGCAAACAGCAACCAAGGCCACTGCGATCACTTGTAGCTGATAATAGACACGGTTGTGTTGTTTTGTCGCCAGCGCTGCAGCTCTCCAAATTTAAACTGCTGTATATTTTTTCCTTTGTCCAAGAGAATTTCCTGTTCACCTTTTGTGTTTCCCCAGCTGCTGGTATTTGTGGCTGACCAACCAACTCTCAAAGTGATGATCTCATCTCTTGGGGGCCCGGAGGTGGAGAAGTGCGCGGGTGTCAGTGGTGGGGGTGGAGGGGTTCAGTGGACTTCCCACGTGATAAATTCACTGACAAAAAGAGCTGGCCAAATGGGGGACTGCGGGTCACAGTGGGGGCTGGATTGGCCCCTGTCATTGCCTTTAGTGCAGGAACCATGCCATAAAAGCCCAGCATTGATAGCCCCGGTTTATTATCTTTGAACAGGTGGCCCCGGCTACTCGTAATGACCGCTCTCATATCTGATGGCACACACTCTTGGGTTTGCAGCGCGGAGACCATTTGGGAGTTTGGGAACATCCCCATCTGGCTGCGTTAAAGCCCAGGGAATAAACTACAGTACATAGTTTGTGGTGACTTGTTGGCGGGTGAGACGAGAGGGGGGTTTAGAGGGAGAGCTACTTCCTGTGAGCATAACTCACTCTGAAAACGTGGAGACTCTGTTGATGCTAGCAGCTTCGGGGCTAATCATGTCAATGACCTGTATTGTTTAGCTTTCAAGGTTACCGAGGAGAATCGCAGCAAAGAAGCCCTCCAAGAATGTAAACAGTCACATTTTGAGCTACAAGCTGTTTCTACTTGTAGCTTTAAAGAAAAAAAACAGGAATTCCACACCCAGCGTGAACACACACACACACACATGCATACACACATGGAACAGTGATTTGCTGTTCACCACTGAACTCCCAACTTAAGAAACAGACCCACATTCCCTTAAAAATCAGCCAGCGGCCATCCATCAGATTTAGTTACTGCTTCTCAGCAGGGCAATCAAGACACCAGACAGTGCTATTTTTTCATTAATTAATATATTTTCTGCGTTAAAGTTAACATAGTTTTCTTTTGTGCCACCCTTTAATTTTTCAGTAAGTATTTGATATTTTGTTATATTCAGACATGAGTAAATTTAAGACTGTCTCTTGCAATAAATATCATAAAATAATAGAGCTTCACATAATAAATATTTTTTTTAACAAAAAAAATGTTTAACAGACATTTTTTTCTTTTAAAAAATAGCCAGAATTCCTCTTATGGATTTTTGAACATACAATTTACACAAGATAAAAGGAAAACAAAAAACATCGGAGAATATGCCACAGAATGTGTATGAAAGGTTCAGATGGGTGGAAGGAGAGAAACATATCCAAGTGGAGAATACTATGAGATGGATGTGCTTTCGTTAATGCAAAATGAGCATAGAAACCACGGTTTTAGTGTGGTAGCAACCAATAAACTCAAACATACCTGCTTGCTATGAATACCAGGTAACAGCTACATAATTGCCCTATAGTAGATCGTCCTTCACAGATTTGGTGAGAGGCAGATCCCACCGGGCACACAGACCCGGAGGAAAGTGCCTACCTAAAACGGAAGAAAAACTTTTCATATATATATAAAAAATAGTGTTAATGAGGAGCTGAGGATAGACATAGAAACAGTTAAGGCAAACACTGGTCTGTAAAAACATGGTCCTGATCCAGAGAAAATAAAACTAAAAATAATCGAGTGGTTTTCGTTACTCCTTTGCTTAGCTCCTTAGGGTTCTGCAGCGAGGAGGGGAGGTGGGTGGGAGGTGCTCAGAATGTCTGATAAACATTAATTTGTGACTATCATTATCATTGTCATCATAAGATCCGTTTCTAGAGTCTCCTGTGCACAGGCAATCACTGAGACCTTGGGAAGCGATCAGGAAGGCTTTTCCTGGGTCTGTGGGGCCCAGCTCTCCAGTTTACAATACACAGTGTTGGAGTTCTTGCAGCGACAGCCAGGTCTCTTAACCCGGTCATAGCAACCCTGGCATGCCTTCAGACACCCCTTGACAGGTGGGTAGCATAGCAGACAGGGGAAGAGTACCGACATTAATCCCATGCACAGGAAGCGAGAGCAGCAGTGGGAACGTGACAGTGAACAGGGGTGGTCAGCACATGAATCCCCCTCATCGTCATTGGAGCAGTGGTAGAAGATGCCCTTAACAAGGCACATACACGTGCCGTGCTCCAGTGCACTCTCAGCAGAGCAGAGGCACTGGCCATTACACGCCAGACATGAAGGCAGGCTCCTGGGTGCTGTGCAGTCGGTGCACTTGCACTTCCCACAGCGCTCGCAGATGAACTGGTGCCCAGCAGCAGCCACCACCTCGTTGCCAGAGCCAGAAAAGTCTGATTTCCCTTTGCCCTGGGGCTTGAGTGGAGCCTCTAGTGGAGGCTGGTAAAATTGAGGTCCCTGCTGGGGCTGTAAAAGGGCCTTGGGCTTCGGCTGAGTCCGAACAGGCCGATCCACTCGGTGGTGATGCTGTAAGCTAATGCCAGGTCTGGTGGGGGGTGAGCGTGCCAAGAGTCCCTGCTCAGAGGAGGCACTGCTGTTGCTCCCTGAGCTGGCGGCGCTTCCTGTGCTAGTAGAGCGGCTGAGCCCTGGTGCCCGAGGCCCACCATACTGCTGTCCCCCAACCAACACACTGCCCCCAGCATGATGGTGGTGACCTGATGACCGGTGCTCATAATTGTTGTTCACATTGACGAGGATGACCTCGTGAGTCCTCTCCTGCTTTTCATGGGGTCTGGAGACCATCCGGGGTGCAGGGGGCCTCCGAACCACTGAGGGTCCCTCAGTGTACTCGTTGCTAGAGCGGATGGCCTTGATTTGTTCCAGAGAGAAAATGCCGGCATGCTGGAACTCCCGCTCGTAATCCGACCTCTGCCGACTCTCTAGGGAAGGCTGTTGGATCACCACTAATGAACCGCCAGGGCCATGTTGACTTTGGAGCTCCATCTGGGGGAATCACCACTTCCGACATTCACCGTGGACATGCATCGGAAAACCTGCCAGGGGGGGGGGGGGGAGAGAGACAAGGAAGAGGCAGGAGATATGATCAGAAACAGTCAAGCAAAAAATAAAAATCCTTGTTCTAGGAAACACAGTCCTGATGGAAGAGGGGTTAACACAATCCCAAGTGTTTTTGGATTCAGAAATAATACTAATAAAAATCTAATACTAATATATCATTACGATCATTCTTGACGCATACCATAGCAGTTATTGCACAGCTATAACATAAGATGCTGAACAGTGTTTATAAATAAATGACAAATAAATAAGTCTTTATAGTTAATCCAGACCAACTGTCTTCACCCTGTCAACATGACAATATGTCACTTTTGAGCCCGTTAAGTGAGGCAACCCGGGAAAAAGTTGACTATTAACAAGACTTTTTGTACCTTCCTCCCCAACAGGCACACATCTAAACTTCAGCAGGCCCTACAAATACTTCCCCTGCTCATTTACATTTGTATGACTAGTTAACATTTAAATGCACCGCGGCGACGAAACGAGGACACTATCCAAGGGAACTAAATGAGCTGCCTCACTTAGTATTCTATTACTACATCAAAAAGGATTTCAGGGAAACGGGGACAAAAGTAGAGCTAAAAAACTAAGGTCAGATCAAGTTCCGACAAAATATAGACGGCAGTTAAAAAACGCTCGAAAATCGTCAGATTAAAACCTTATTTCAGTTCCGAGAAGCCCCCAATTTTTGAAGTCAATATGAACACACACACACATTTTATATATACATATATATATACATATATATAGTATTTGTATTTATAGGAATACGATTAGGAATTTGAACTTGAGTCTTTGGGGATGTTATTAAGCACAGCCGACCTGCAGGAGGCCGAAACTTACAGTTTACAAAAACATAAAGCCTAGGTGTCCCGTGAAGGGCTCCTTAAAACTATTAACGATTAAATAAAAATAAAAACTACTACAATCAAAGCAGAAAGATCGATTTTGCGGCTTTGCACATAAACAAACTCACGTTTCAACTACATTAAAAATATTTATCTATACATTTAATAGTCTATCCGTCAAATGGCGCACTTTAAATAGGATCATATGCACAGAACGCGCTCACATGAGAAGGCGTTGTTTGCAGTAATAAAAACAGGATCTTATAAAAACCAGAGCCGGAGATGAAGAGACATTACAGGACGCGTAAGACGGGCAAAACTTATGAATGAAAACAACCGCCATGGGGGAGGGGTGTTTGTTACAGCACAGCCTCGGAACAACACTGGCGTGGAAATCCATCAACTTCACCAAGTAGTCGCGATCAGTTCAACCCACAGCGGATTCTTTATTTCATGGCGAACACATGGAAAATAAGACGAAAAGTCTTTGCGCACAGCAAAACATTTGGACTTTATTGCTGCAGCGGCGCTTTCTAGGTAGCTACGTGCCCTACTATCGGGCAACAAATGCCCTAAAACCAAAGCAAAATGCGCAAAATAAGCGTAAAATCACTAAGAAAATGCATACCTATATGCAAGCATCCATAGCGTCGAATCCATCAACCAAATAATCTACCAAAACTCCATCCAAACGGAAGGGGCAATGTCCAGCTGTAGATTATGAGGTCTAATGCATAACATTCAGTCTGTTAATCCAAGTGCGAATGTATCCCTTTGCGTTATTCCCTTTTTATTTATTTTTTTCGGTTAAGTCGTACTGAAAAGTTCAGCGTGTGTTACGCGTGCATCTGTCCCAAGATAAAGTAAATCCACGGCGGAGCTCTGATGAAGAAGGCTGAGAGGAAAAAATAAATAAATAAACACGCGCGAGCTTATATCCAAAAGTTGCTCCTCCTCGCGTATCTGCTGAGAATTGTATTTGAGTTCTGGCTGTTAGTTATTGTTGCGGGATATCTGCGCTCTTGTGCAAAAGCGTCGTTATGTTGCAGACAGCGGTGCGCTCTCTTCTGCTCTGCGGGCCTGTTCAGCACTGATGAATGGGGGCTCAGGGCTTAGTGTTTGCTCGACAATCCAACTCCCATTGGCCAGCCACTCCGCTGAAAAAGGATACATCGCATCCGTTCCTGATTCATTGGGCAGATGTGGAAGGCCGGGCGATAGAGATGTGTGCACTGGTTAAGGTGGAACGGCTTTTTAAAAACGCAAACGTTGACTCAACGAGGGGGTTAGGGGAAGGAAAAAAAATACTAGTTTCCGTTCTTGTGGGTTATGATTAATGGTGTGAATGAGGGTGATGTGACTAATAGTGACGTATTAAACGCCGTATTTATTTATAACATTGCTGAGTTGTCATTATTGGTACCATACACACGCATCAAAAAAAAGGAAAGAAAACCACTTTACGTAGATTCAGAATTTCTGATTTATTTATTTATTTTTTGTCCATGTTTCGAAAAATGTGCACCCAAATACCACGATGTTCCTTATAAGCTGAAAAATAAACCGCATATTGTTTCAAAAGGGGCATTTGATATATTTGTACTGGGCACAAAAAATATTTTTATAGGATTTTAGAGGAAAATATGAGTAAGATTAACGACAACAACATCAAAGGTAATTATTATAGGGTTTGGATGAGAAATATAAGTTTAATAAATATGGTTATATTAGGTTAAATCTTGCCATGTCAAGGAACCTCATACGAATAGAGAAAAGTTTGTTATAGAAATAAGAAAGAATCATATATTGAGTAAAGTAGCTCCTAAACTGCAGTTTCATCGTGTCTGTGCTCTGTAGCTACCTGTTCACTGCTGTGAAATAGGGATCCATACACATCTAACTCATTAGTCTCTGTGAATTAAATACAGACTCGAGCCCAACCAGTTTCTGCCCACACAGCTGTGTCATTGTACAGACAACTCACAGAGGAAGCATCAACAGGATGTCCTCTGTCCTCTGTGGAATGTTCCCATTACGCACTAACTCGTGTCATCAGAGGAAACACAACGTGTGGCAATGAATGTTCAGTTTGTACGATTCTCTGATATGAAATCACTATCAGAGGAGTTCTGTGTTGATTTCTGTTTGGGCAGCGGTGGGGTGGGGATTTGCGGGGCAGTGTGCGCTGTAGCTTCAGACCACCTTAAGAAAAAAGCTGCCCTGCAGCCAGGGGGGAAAGGCTCCCCTCCTCACTCCTGCCACCCCCCTCTTCTCTGTTCCTGACTGTCTGGTTTGATTGGTGTCGCGGATGCGCTACATCCGGATCCATGAGAAAAGGAAGTTCAATACAAAGTCAATTTATCCTATTCAAATGGAAAAATCAATAGATGAATGACCCCCAGTGCCATTTCGGGTCAGCAAATGTTTAAAAAAAGAATCGAACAAAAAGACCTGCGGAGTGTAAAAGTGACTCCGCGGTGCAATAATAACTTAGAGGTTGTTTGTTTTTTTCAGGCCCGATGTAAAAATGTAGCTTCTTGATGATAAAGAAAGCCCTGGTAGACCGACAGATGGCCGCCTGGATCCCTGCTCTCAGTGGTCTGAAGTGCGGACGGAAATCTCACGATTACAGCAATTAGTTGATTTTCCATGGGTAGATGTGATGAATATACCAGCCCGGCTGTTTTTTCTCCCCGTGGATGCGGAGCAGCGGTTCACCAAACTCGGGGTTTAGGAACCATCAGGGGTCCTTGTCTAATGCTGCTATTTAATTCCATAGATGTCCATGTGCCTGTGGAATATTCTGATTAGAGGGCTCACACTGCCCACCAACTGTATAATCAGTTAGACAACGTTTTTACCAATTTAGATTTTATTGCAGCTTTACCCAACATGTCCTGAAAACGCAGAAAAACCTGTGATTTGACTGGAGGAGTTATTCAAAATCCAGAAGAGCCACAACTCATAAATTACACAAAGTGGGACTGGAAACATGTAGGACGGGCAGATTTATAGGTGAATGTTAAGCTACAACAAACCAGAGCATAGGAGGTATTTAAATCCAATCAGATCTATAAGACTGCACTGCTTTAACGTGATTTGGGACGTGTTAGTTTACGGGTTTTCTCAGCACGCTGATACTGCTGTAAATTCACGGCTGGATGTCTTTAACAGTGCAAACTACCACACTGGCTCACCACTGTTATATGGGATTAAAATAAGGCAACCAAAGACAATAAGTGGATCGATGACAGTATGAATACATTATCATTTTTATTTGATCAAACATGACAGCACACCATATCCTTCAAAGTCAAAAAATAAAGCAATAGTGTCAATGCTGCAATAAAAACAGAGTCTTATTTTAAAGTCAGCGATTTACAACTGATGAGATTCTTTGGCCTAACGTTGTGGTTTGAAAACATTTAACACTGTGTAATGAAGCAGACTGGTACAGTTAACACATATACACAACTCCAAACTAATAAAAAGAAGAAAATCCTAATTTTGACTTTTTCCATAGCTGTGTGGTCAGAAGAAACACAGGCCACTGTGTTGCTGCTGATAGCTGATATACGACTGGATGACAGAGTCAGGGATTCGGGGCTTCACAGTGTTCAGGGCACTTTCAAAGTGTCTGGCTTCGATGTGCCGAGCTTTGATGTCCTCTTGCAGGGCCAGGAGAGCAGCCTCTCTACATACTGCAGTTATCTGGGACAGGAAACAGACACAGTTACAGTCAGCAGTCAGGCAAAGCACTCCATCCACTGAGCACTACTGAATCATATGAGGGGGCACATTTAGATGCTGATCGATGTCATGATAGACTAGTCATGTAGGTTGATGTGCTTCAGTAACAGAGCAGTAATTTAGTAAGAAAATCATACCTCATATCTTTTATGACATATAAAAGAAGAATCTGAGAGAGTGTTTAAGAAGAGTTTGAACAAAAACAAGATGAACACACTGTTTTTTGTTTCAAGTTTAGAGTTAATTTGCAAAACAACAATGAACCATGGTGAGTTAATTTCATAAAATGTGCTTCACTGCAGTTCCCTGGTGTAGTTTTCCTTCTCAGTGCTTGTCCAACTTTTCTGATCTGCCATGTCTAAAATATAAATACAGGCATTCTCCTGCAGCCTTGTTGCTACAGTACTGATGGAATTATGCAATGGCATGGCGGAGTGCTGCAGTCAGCGCAGGTGACCTTTGAGAGAGATTCTGCACACGCCAGAGGAGTGACTCACTTCCGAATTGGTGGCGATGGCTGATGAAGGCCAGGCACCTTTCCCAGCAGTGCCAGCCTCCTCCCTTTTGTTGAAGCATAGCTTTGTTCTCAGCCAGTGTAGCTTACACAACTCCCTCCAACTAGAAAAGCCTCGCAGGAAACTATTGCTGTACAACCACTGATAAGGTCTGGTGGGAGGTTAGTGGGACAGGTAGTCATGTGATCCTGGAGAGCTGTCTAATAATGAATGGTAAAACAAGGCATGTGTCCAGGGAAGAGACTGGCCACCCCCCTACAAGTACAGTATGATGCATGCTGGGTGGTATGCAAGTTGATTTTCTTTTTTTGTTTTTTAAACAATGAGCATTACTCAAAAATGGATAAAGGCATCGACTGACAGAGAAAATGCACTTACATGTAAAGATAAGGATACATTAAATCAGCTGATATCACCATGATGCATTTAGGACATCATCCTAGTAAGGTAGGCTTCAATATTTAGCAGAAAATACATTTTGAAACACATTTTTCAAAATGACAGTCATGGCGTTTTGCAAGGCATGAGAGTAAAATGAGGGGAGATAGCTGTCTGAATGTGCTCTGGCCCTGCTAGCATGCATGGCTCAGGACAGGTGCTTTGCAGATGTCAGGATGTGAGGCCCATTTCCCCCCACATTCTGTTTCAACCCAATGAGCAACATGATTTAGGCAGAGTAAACACACGGGGCTGGGTTAATTTTGTATGAGGGCTTCCCATCATTCAAGTCGTTTAGGCCTGTCAGTAATAATGATGCAAAACAATGAGGCCATGTATCCCAGTTGCATGTTTACAAACGCACAGCGGCTGAGCGAGCGAGCAGGGAAGAGGGCAAAAGAGAGAGTGTGAGAAGATGCCACATGTTGAACAATGTGATTTAGTATTGTTTCTAAGCAACATCCATAAACAGGAACAGACAAACATGGCTGGACAATCAAACTGTAATTTCTTATTTACAGTGAAACTTGACTTTAAGGACATGTTAGCTTTCCTCTTCCTCAATCGCATGATTCAATGCTTAATAATTATTTGCTTGTTTACTTCCATAACACTCCTTAGGTTGATTAGGAAAAAAAAGAAGAAGAAGAAGAAGGGGGAGGAGGAAATATCGCTCCTCTGAAGTACACAACCGATACATGCACGCGCGTGCGCACACACACAGGCCCCTTACATTCATACTGGCTGGGTTTATGAGCTGTTCTGTGAAGGCGATCAACAAGCCAGTGTTTCCTGCTGTGTGTTTGCCTGTACAGGCCTTGAAAAAAAATTAAAGCCACAAAGGCAAACAGGGTGAGCGAAAGAGCCAGTTTGTTTGTAAACGTGAAGGCATTTCCAGGCCGGAGCCAAAAGTCCTGCGCCGACTCCCCTCCAGGACTACCTTGATACCCCTAAACACCCCCAAAAAGCAACCTACCACCCCCTAAAGATGGGCCCCCTGTGCTACTGAGAGGGAAAAGAGGAGGGAGGCGAAATCTGCAAATGCACAGAAATGAGATGTGCGTAGGGGGTTTGGTGGCGAAGAGTGCTGACTTGTGGCAGGCCAAATAAATTATAGATCTCTCTTTTTTAATGTTATTGCAATGCAGACTTTATTTTTCATTCCCTTCATAAATAATGTCAGCAATCACTTAAATATATGGAAAGGACTAAGCTGATGCATTGCAGTGGCTGCTCTCTGGTGATGTCTTCATGGTGGTGGCGTGTCGCCAGTCATAAAGGCAAAGCAAGCGAGAAAAAAAAAAAGTAATCATCAAGGACCTCTCAGTTTGAAGACGTGGTAAAACTTGCTGACTCAAAATGACCCAAAAAGTCTGAGTCAAAGAGGTTTGATGACGAAGCAAAAACTGTGTAAAGTAACAATTTGTACAGTAAGGTCCTTCATCTGCCTGCTGGGTTCAGGTTAAAGGCAGCAGAAAAGTGTACTGTAACGAAGACCATAGTAGACAGTATCCATCTATATTCATGTATTCATACATGAATTATTGGCAATTGAAGAAGAATCAACTCAGGACATTCGCCAAAGTTGGCCTGTTTTTCAGATCTGGCAATTTAGGACAGGAACCAGCAACTCTTGAGCTACAAGTGGCTCTTTTTCCTCATTCTTTATTGGCTCCCTCTGAGTTTGCCAAAAACTGATCATGAATACAAAAATGAACAACGGTTATTTTTAAAGATTTGCTCGTTTTCAGCAGCAAGGCTTGATCAGTGGCTTGACTCTAGTCAGAATTAAAGTGAAACTTTATTATCAAAGTAAGCTACTTTCAGTTAGATTCATTTGTACTGCCAAAGACAGTCAGAATGTATTAAATGTAACAAAAACAGAGCAATAATGCAATAAAAATAACCAGTTAAATATCAAATACTCACATAGCCCACTGCAGAACAGTCACATCGGGTAAAAGATTTTAAATCACACATATTAATAATGTTGATAGACTAATCTATACTTTGTAGTCACATTCATTAGCAGCTCCCTACAGATTTCCTGGAGCACAAATTACTCAAAAATGACTCTTCTGGTGGTAAACATTTCCTGAATTTTCCAGAGAATTACTTTCACTGTTCTTGCAAGAGGCTAATCTGGTATCACATGAACTTACTATGTAGGTGCCTGCAGGGTAGGGTAATAGCGAGTGTTTAACATCTGAGCAAAATATGCTGTCCATTTGTATTCCTACATCCAGCCCCACCAACCAGGGTCAAGGAAAGTACCAGACACGTTACCTACGTGAAAGCCGTTTTGAAACCAAGCTTTATGAATCTGTTCAAGAGTGTTAGGCTGCTATGCACAAACAAGAGGAAATTAAATTTGCACAAAACGGAGTAAGGATGAAAGAACATGGAAAAATGGACAATAAAAATAAAATGTAAAAAAAAAAAAATGAGTATAATTGAAGGTGGACACGTTAGACTTTAGCCAAGCTGGAAAACCTATGCTTGAAATCCCATCTGTATCCGTGTCGCCACCATCGAAAATGTGCCGAATCCTTAAAACAGTCATTCCGCCTTAATAAAATGTCAGCTGTGCCTCTTTGACTGTAGAGCTTTAACATGGGTCGCTGGAAAAGTGATAGTCAATTGCAGCTCCTGCCACATCCTTGTTTCCACATATTCCTCTAATGACAAGTTTCCTCTCGTGGTTCTAAGACCTCTTTAAAAACCCAAAGGTCACATGCTTCAACCTACAAACATTTATTTCTCAACACTACAATGTATGCAAGGACTTATAGTAGGTTTACTGAAAAGATGAGAGAATTTATCGTGATTTCTCAGAACTACTGTAAATTGCATGGCAAATTCAGTGATGAGAGTAGCGAGACAGAGAGGGTCAGGCTCCCATAATGACATGCTTTGTGGAGGCTGGCAGGCACATTTACTTCCACAGGCCTGTCGGTCATCTGATGCTGACAGGAAAAGTAATTTAGATCTTCTTTTGATCTTTAATTGAACATTTACATCTTCAAAGAAAGAAAGAAAGTCAAAATGTGATTCTTGGTGAAAAACACTTAAAGTTTGATTTAATGTGGAACGTGAAAAATGTTCAAAACTTACACTCAGAAATTTATTACAAACATCATCTTAGAGGGGGCACATATCTGCAGACTGGAAAAATTATTCTTGAAAGAGCAGAAATAAACACATAGTTTGTTTTTCTTACTAAAAGTTCAAAAATGACATACTGCACTTAAAAATGTAAGAAAGATGAACACTATTGTCCACAGTACTGAAAGGTGGCCTATAATGCTCATTTCTAGCTCTCTCTATATTTTTTCATTTTTGGTCTCTAGTAGAATTATTTTTCATTATTCATGTTGGCCATGCTGAATATGAGGATCCATGACTAACTATAAGGGAAAGCACAACAGTTCTACTTTACATATACAAATAGAAAAAAGTGGGAGTAAGTACATTTGCAAGACAACTTATGTGAAACCACCCACTCTCCTTCGCTAATGATTCAGATTTTTCTTATAGCTGTGAGAGCTTTGTGGCTGATAGAAAATGAAAAGCCTATTTATTAGTTATTCATTTACATATTTTATACATGTTTCTTTATTATTAGTTAATATCTTTATGTTTCAAAATAGAGAGTATAGGAAAAAATTACTACAGGAAGAAATTGTAATAAATTTTGATTCAGTCTTGCGTTGTAACAGATAAAGCCAGAGGATTTTAGCCAGTGAAGCCATCTTAATGGGGTTACCAAATGAGGATGGGCACTTCCAGGGCTTACTTTTGCTCAAGGCTGCTAGCCACCTCTGGCCTCCTTGTGCGCTCAGTCATTAGGGTACCACAACATGAAACCCTGGATACAACAGCAGCCTTTATGCCCCACTGGTCACTGTACTGCACCTCCATTCCAAGCCACAACTACACCCTATATCATGCCGTTTCAGTGCACACTTTTAAAACATTGGATATATATATTGTATGTGGAGTGATATACTACGGCACATCCAGCACTGTATGTGAGGTCTTGTTGTCCTTGTAAGACAACGCAAAACTTTATTGACTTGCGAGAGGAAATTAAGCCGTTATAGCGGCAAATGGTAACAAGATACAGCAAAGAATAACAGAGTATAAATAAGAACACGGCAAAGCTCAGGTTAAACAAACACACCCGACACTTTTTAGCACTAGAACATGGCAGGAAACGCATATAAGTGGAATAAAAAAGTTATTTGAATATCAACATTTCCATGGAGATGGAAAACAGTAACCGTAATAATCAAAGAATACTGTGGTCATGGAAGAACTGGAAGTGAGACAGCACACAGATGGACGATACCGAAAAATTGAAGCGGTAAAATAAAGTTAAAGCTTACACTGTTTAGACACTGTGGAAAAAGTGACTGCATGTCTATTGACACCTACGTGTCTAAGGAGCGCTATGAGCAGTGTATAGTGACTACACTGTACAGGTGCAATGTAAAGAAGAATACAAACCTCGTACAAAAAGTATAAAAAGATGTAAATTTGAATCTGAATGCTTAACATTCGAGTATGCGCACACCACAAATGCACTGTACACATACACATCCAAACATGCAAACGCCTACAAAACCACCAAAGCACACTGTGACATATATTCTACACGTACACAGCCAAAAAAAAAAAAAAAAAATCGGTAGTTTTCTCTGCAGTATTTCCCTGGTGGGGGTAAGAGGGGGGCGCGTGCCATGAGACAACCTGTTCAGCACGACAAAAATAAACCCTTCTCGAGGTGGAGGAGAGGGGGGAAAAAAAGCTTGTGACTGCTGGCAGCACATACCAGCGTTCTCAGGTCAAATCTGTCTGGTGTACTTTTCGCTTCCTACTTCAACAAAAGCGCTCAGTGAGTGTATCAGACGGCCTTAATGAAGGGCTTGTTAGCCGGGCTACCGGCAGCAGATCCACTAGACCCGGAGTGTGTGTTTACTATCAATCGCCTTGTGTCTACAGCGGGCTACATCCAGTCCCCCCCCCCCTCCTCCTCTCTCCTGCCTCACCCGCCCGCCCTCCCTCAAACACAAACGGCCACATTTACAGGAGCGAGCCCCGACAACTCCCCCTCCACCCCGCCTGCCACAAAACCTCTCCTCCATCACTCCACAAGTCCTGCACACATACACTGCAGTGCAGAGAGGCGCGGGCACACACCCTCTCTGAACACATTGCACTTTCCTGCACTGTGCAGGCATGTGAGCACATATATGCAACACACAGATAAGGTTTATGAGGTCAATATCGAAAAACGTACCCCAAAAAAAGAAAAGCTACACATGCGTCCTCACATGCATGTTTAGACAGAAATGCATGTGCACATACACATACATGTATCCAGTACATATACATATAGGTATTAACTTCATGCAAAGACCTACATTCTTGGTTACATAGTGTTTCGTAGAGCAAACATTTGCATGTTTGCTTAACAAACTGTTAAACGCTCATTTAACCTTCAGAAGTTGCAGCTAGAAGAAGCAGCTTATTCTTTTATCTTCATGACTTACTTATAGGTCATAACTGTAAAACAAGAATGCAGAACAGGCCACAAGTGCAAATTCTTAATAATCAATCCTATCCATAGGTTTGACTAATATTAGGACTGATGCAGAGCTGTCATACCTGATCAACATTTTATATATTTTTTTCTAAGTGAATACAAACAAATAGGGGGCAGTGATTATAATGAATGTATCTTTAGTTTTCTGCATTAATCAATTGCTCAATAAGATATCAGAAAAATAACGGCATTTGTTCATAAAAATTTCCCATGTTGATGTTTTTAGGCCCAAGTTGACATCCTGCGATATCAGTGTTGACTGCAGATTTTTGTGCTGTAACACAAGACAAAGGGAGTGGGGAGTAACTTACCTTGAAAATATATCCAAACTATAATTAAATATGAACAAAAAAGGAAGAAAAAAAATGTATAACTGGAGTTTAACTGAACTCATAAAACTTTGTTCACTCAGGAAGAAAACTAAATTAAACTTAGGCTCAAAGAGGAGCTCTTATTCAAAATAATCACCCCTAGCCCCACCACAGTATCATCCCCAACCCCTTTACTGGAAAAAAAAAAGGGGGGGGGGGTTTCTGCATCCAATTTTCTTGGAGGAAATTAAATAATACATAAATCAAACGACGTTGGGGGTGCAGAGCCCAAACTCTTAACCAGAAATAAAACATTTCATCCTCCAAAGAAGCAAAGAGGAAGTGTCTGCAGTGACATGCTTCTGCCAAGAGAAACAAGGCCTGACCACAACTCCATGTGAAACCTATTTAAGATTACAAGGCGAGAGTGAGAGAGGAGGTTAAAGAGAGGGAGGTGAGGTTAAGCATGGAAGGAGGAGAGTCACGTGGGGAAAAGGGAGGGGGTGGGGGGCGGTGGGGGGATGGAAACATGGCACATGATCATAAATAACAGAGCGGAGGTGTGTGAGCTGTGGATGAACGTGCACATGCTTGTGCTCTCAGCAGAGGAATTTAGATTCCATAGAAAACTCCGATGATGAAATTGAACTCGTGCGGGCTTTCCTCGCCATATGTTACGGCTGAGACAACAGACATCAAGGAAGATATTACATATGTATTCCAGCAGGCAATCAACTCCAATTTTATGCTTTAAAATATTGGTGTTTGTAAAGTATTAACATTTTTAGCCTAAAATCTGAATAATGCCACGATGTTCACACTGTGTGGAAGACACAGTGGAACGTGGGACACTGTACTTCAGACTCTGGGTGGCACTTTTCAAATGTAGAGCCATCATTGTTTCCCTCTAGAGAAAGTCTGCAAAGTGTGTGCTTAATTCATTTTTTAAAAGTTGTATTTTATTGCATATATTTTATTTGATTTTATTGCATCACTGCCTTCATTTCACTCCCTGTTCCTGTGTAGCCAGTCAAGACAATTCTAAATGTCTGATTTCTGACATGGTCAGACTTCTCCCCAGTATTGAACTTTACGTTATAGCTTATACTCCTTGGACCTGTAAGTGTAAGCCAACTAACCGCCACGGTGACAGGTTATGACCATTAAAGAGAAAGTAATGTAGTGTAAATAAAAGTAGAGCAAATAAATTGAACAGATCAGTGGGGAAAAGTAGTTGCAACATGCCTTTCTTTCCTTCTTTTTATAAATTGTTGATTGCTGTAGTGTATATAACACAGCCTGTAACATAGCCTTGAAATTAAAGAAGGATTAAATATATACCAGTACTCAAACTGATATTATGTTATTATTTATATGACAAATGAGATATTTTTTTTCTTGCTCTTTTGTACAGATTACAGATTAGTCCCGCTACCTCTGCTTGTTATCATATAGTGAAAATCAGATAGAGTGAAAGCTCTAATAGTCACTCTGTATTCACTATGCAAATAAAGAAACATTTTCTGAACACGTAGGAAATGTTTGTCATGAAAGTGGTGGTTTTTCCTCTGTTAGATGACTCACTGATAATATTAAGAAACCTCCTACAAATACCAAATAACTTGCAGCTCAGGCGTTTCAGTGTTATCATATTAAGCCATTGTCCACTCTATGTTTTGGAACGACCCATGTGGGATAGCACCTGTGTTGGGGCTACACCCTGTTAAGGTGTTGTACGTGTGTGTAGGGTAGCATTGCTGGGCCTCGCCTTTAAGGGCACATTTGTCCTCACCCCTTAATCAGATGAATGAAAGCTTCGCATTCTCTGTGGACTTGGGAAGGCAAGGATGGCATATTTACCAAACACGCCCACAGTGAAGTGACCTGGAGACAGCTGTGATTGGGTACGTCTGTGCATGTGTGCGTGTGCATGTGTGGTGTGTATGCATTTTGTAATGCCAAGGCAGGTGAAACTCCAGATGTGTCATATGAACATTTGTCTTTCCTGTTTGCTTCATCTTTCACGAGATGCATACTACCTGCATATACACAGTGAATGTTCATGTTATAATAATTTGTTATAATATACAAATTTTCCACATGTGGGACTAATAAAGGTTATCTTATCTTATCTTATTAGTGGTATTACAACACTATACACATACATTATATACAAGTTCTAAATTTTAAGGCTTCTGAATGTGCTATTTAATATAACTAAATTTGCAAATCATTAAAATAAGTTAGACTGCAATTATTTAATTTCCAATAAATCTAGTTTTTAATTAAGGGACAGACTAAATAGGCTCTATAAGGGAGAGTTACCTGAGAAGCATAATATCCTGTCTCATGTTCATATATTAAATTTGAAGTTACCGTGAGCAGCCGGCTAATTTAGTCTAGCATAGTGGGAGAAACCGCTAGCCTGGCTGTGTCCAAAGGCAACAAAATCTACCCACCACTGTAAAAATGACAAATACCTGTTTTACACAGGGTTAAGAGGCAGATTATTTCTTGGTCCTGATAATTTGCCAGACAACTGGACTCCAAAGAAAGAGAGTCTCCAGGAATTGAAACTGAATTAATGGTGTGTTCTTGTCACTGTCCATTTCCTTTTTGGCGTCCTCCTCTAGTTTTATTAGCTACTTTCAGGTAGGTAAGTGCACCCCTCTCCTCTCTTCTGTTTCTCCACAATTTACCATCTTCCTCTTCACGTGTCTCCTCTCTGTCCCTTTCTATGTTCCTACTCTCTTGCTCAGTTTCTTTCTTTTTTGGCTTTTGCTACCCACGTTCTGTCTTCTTTCCTAGCCAAGGGAAACAGCATGTTGGGTACGCTTAAGGGCTTATATTTCCCAGAAAAATTCAATTGGTGCTCACCATGTACTCAGACATAAACCACAGTGAAGGCTTTATATATAAAATGTAAAATCAGGGGCCAATTGGAGCCATTTCTCTCGCTGTGACATCTGGCCTTTTGCAGGCCACAGAAGCTGGCTGGCAGTAGCAGCGAGGGAAATGTTTTCTTTTTTAACCTTTCTAAAAACAACATGTTCACAATGTCAAGAGGTAACAGGCTTGCTGGGAAGGAAGTGAAGTGAGGTGTTTCACAGTCATGGAATTGCAGGGGTGTGAATGGCTTTTTCCTCGCAGCATTTGTTAAGCGCTTTCCATATCAACAAAGACTGCGTCTGAGTGACAGCGTGACTGTGTCGGCGGCGGTCGGTCACACAGAAAATAAAACGCAGACACATGAATGCAGTCAAGACAAGAAGTTAGAGCATATTTCGGCAAATACCTGCCAACTTCAGACCAAGTCAGATGCACTTTCCACAAAAGCTGACAAGTTTATTTGATGATTGAAGATCTTTTTTCTTTTTTTTTCCATGGCTAATATCTGATTCATACATTGTGTAATGTCACTGTTATTCAAACAGCAACACGTTTTTGTTGATGCATTTTTTTTGCGCCTGTGTCCTTGGTGATAAAAATCTTTGCAACAACAAATACCAGGCCATAAATCAGACAGACAACACAGAGCCAGAGGAGGAACAGCCACAACCACAACAGGTGTTAAGAGGAAACCATTTGTCTTCCTGTGAGGGTGGTTTTACTATGTGTGTGTGCGTGTGTGTGTCTGTCACAATACAACAAGGCTGTACTTACAATCAATTTCTTTTTTTTTTTGCTTTTAATAGTCGCATTGCAGCTACTGCAGATACTGCTCGCCTGCTCAGGTTTCTATTTTTAATGAATAATTTAAAAAAAATCAAAACTACTTTTATATATTACAGAAAAAACAAATCACTGCTTCATCAAACTACATCATAATACACTCTGACTCAGTTGACTGGGGTGTGCAAATGTGCTTAGCTATCTTGTAAAGGGGAGTATTAAGCTTTGCAGGCTGCCGTTGATCTGCCTTATTTGTATGTCCCGCATTGGAACAGACTTGCTCTTGCCAGTGTGGAAGAAGAAAAAAAAACATTAAGAAAACAATTGCGCCAGTGAGTTTGAATGGATGTCAGCCAAGCGTCCCAGACACCTGGGCTTGGACCAAACAGCTCTCCCCCTGTTGGAGCGAAAAGACCCACCGCTATGGAGGTCGCAGCCGGTCAAAGGCATCTGTGGCTGAACACAAAGATATTCTGATACGGCTGAGCGCTGCAGCTTGAAGTTTTATTAAAATGCCTGAACAACCGTCCCCCAACACACCCCCTTTTTTGGACATGAATGTTACAGGGCTGTGAGATCAGCAGGAGGGCACCCAGCAGGGTTGGTGCTGCCTATCACTTGTTGCCACCTCTACGTGATCTGCATCTAAATACTTTGAGCTGTGTCCTTACTGTGATCATGCTGAGAAGTCTTGATATTTAGCTTTTTCTCAGCAACTTGTCAACATCTGCCAAATGCTCATTACTGCGGTGTTTTTATATTCCACTTCACGGAGGTCACTTTTCAATCAAGCACCACGGGGAGGTCTGTGACATCCAATGTTAATAGAGTACGAGCTGCGCACTCAGGGACTGTCATTACTCCTTTTAATGACTCAGTTCATTTCCTGTTTATTCAAAACACGTTGGAGAGAGAAAAACTTCAATACTGAGCATCTGTGGATTTTTCCAAGGAAAGAAGCCCTAAAAGCAAACTGAAATTTCCTATTTGCTCGGTTATTAGCAAAAAAAAACATGTATTTTCAAATAAATTTAGTCAAAGGCTGCTCATGTTTTAGGTCCGTGGCCCTTTCTGCCTTCACTTGTCTGACGATGCAAAACAGTGACAATCTGCACTGAAGCTTCAGGGAGCCAAAGCTCTGTCATGGAACCCGTTTTTCTCGTCTGGTAATCACAATAGTTCAAGAGTTCATTGTGTTATCCATTTTCAGTTAAGGTGAGGGTTACTTAGCCCTAATCAATCATTCACTCAAGTCATGTATCAGACACATTTATGCAATTTGTTTTTTTTAGCAGAAGCAGTTAAAACCAGCTTATTCCTACAACTAGCTGTGCAAAACACTGAATCCCCTTATCCCCTCCTTCCAAGCCATGATTAGCTAGATTGTCATTTCTACCGAGGAAACAGGCTGGGGAAACATAGCTATAACTGAAAAAAGTTCCTGTGGGGTTATGTTAGGTGTTACCCTAAATACCACTTACACATCAAGACTAATATGACATCTTCCTAAAAGACGGAGGAGAAAATGTTGATTTAATAAAGAACATTCAGAGCTTTGAATGCCTTTCAGACCCCACGCTACTTTTATAATGCTGAGGTCCAGGCTCTGGGGCCAATCGATAAATTATAGCGTTTGATTGTTTTTTTTTTAGTTTTCTGTCCAAGTTTTACTGCATTGTCCATCTGTTTGGGATCATAGTCATGCTGAAAAAAAGTTATTGCCATTCAGATGCCTAATGGTTTTGCATGGTGGATCAAAAGCTGAAAGTACTTTTCTGTGTACCATATTTTTCGGACCATAAGGTACCGGATTATAGGCACACTGTCAATGAACATGTCTGTTTTCATACATAAGGCGCACCGGATTATAAGGCGCATTAAGCGAAACAAAACCGTCAGATAAGTCAATCTTTACTCAACTCGTTCTTCTTGCTTCCTGCACTTCCGTACCATTGATTTATTAACGCTGCATTCTCTCGCAGCTGCTCTATTCCTGCGTTGTTGCAGTATATTAATGACTAACCTCGTATTGTGGATGGATTATCTCAGTTGTTCTCCTGACTGAAGTTTGGTCTGTTTACAGCATCCTGCCATGTGACTGCATTTGTCCCTAACCATCGGGAGCCCTCACATTAACTTTTATTGAGTGAAAAAAAAATTAGCATTCATCCTCCAGCTTCACTGTGTTTATGTTACAATCAAGTAGCAAACATATACCAGCTAGTGGAACTTCGGTAACCCTACAAAAGTCAGCTGTTTAGTTTTCTGTTTTCATTTATGTTGGAAGTGATAGGTATATCATGTTTAGGTGGAAACCAGCTAGCTAACTTCCTCTCAGTGATGCCGCAGTGTTTGTTTGACTTTGGGACCTGAACCAGACGGAGTTTTGGACCCAGATCACTCCGCGAGGCTCCTGACTATGGTAGCCATAATGCTACGACAATCCATCAAGCGGTGCAGCTTCGTAACTTACCAAAGTTGTAATAAAACATTTTTTGACAGATTTTTTCATCATTTCGAGGTCAGTAAGCACAACCAGAATTCATACATAAGGTGCACCGGATTATAAGCCGCACTGTCGATTTTTGGGAAAATTAAAGGATTTTAAGTGCACCCTATAGTGCGGAAAATATGATAAATCCATCAATTCTGGCAATCTCTCCAACACCACTGTCCGAAACCGCAAACCATGACAGAGACTCCACCATGTTCTACAGACAGCTTTTTAAATGCTTGAATGATTCATATGTCAGCGTTAAGTGGTTGATCGGGGGAAAAAATCATAAAACAAAAAAACAAGAAAAAAACCTGAAATTTTTACTGTTTTTAAACAAATGCAAAGAAAGAAAAACAAAACAACTTTTGCCCTGATGGCAAACACTCATTCTGGAACGAACATTAAAGGAAGACGAAAAACAGCTGTGAAATTTGATATGGCTTCTTTTTCTTCTTCTTTTAAATTAAGGTACAAACAAGGCCTGGAACTGACTTGGTACATCTGACAGGGTGCAATAAATCCCCGGGGTCTTTTCCTGTCAGGACTTGATCAGAAAAGGAAAAAAAAAATAGCATCACACTGTTTTTCAGAAGCAAGTTAAGCCCTTCTTCTCCTTCACGACAACACTCCGATTACAGTATCAAATGCTGCTTCTGTTTGGAGGAGCGATGGCAGAGGTGAGGAGGGAAAGCCAGAAGCAATTTTCTAGGATGAGTGTGAGTTAAAAGTGTGTTGAGGGGTGTTGAGGGTGGAAAGTTTAGTGGGAAGCTGAGGGTTGTGAAACCAGATGTCACTCCAGGCAGGTAGGAAGACAGGTGATTTTAACAAGCTTCTACGGCTGAGCAGACAACTACTGTGACCTCTTGAGTGACCTCCACACCTCCTCCTCTCGAGATCCTGCCTCCTCCTCCTCTCAGACAAGTTTGAAATCCCAAGAATGTAATTAAAGTCAAAGCTTCAAGTCGTCATACTGCCATCCCTGAGGACTGAATTGTACTGAATTCATCCATTTGTGCATTATTTCAAGTTCTATGTGAACCATATTTGATACGATAATATATATAGTAAAATATTCACTATAAAATTCCAGTTTTAGTGGCTTAATGACTGAAGAAATTGGACAACAATCAGGTGACCTGTGAACTCTGAACCAGATGGATAAATCTGGGGTGAACATATACAAGAGTTCACCAGTCTGAAACATACTGGATACTTAAACATGTGGTTTTTTCCCCCTTTTCGTTAAATAAACCCCATCAACACCAACATTTATTTACGAATTACATTTTACTGATAGAAAATGTCTCAGCATGTCATCCATTCTTTTGAATGAAACTGAACTTTGCAAGGCCAGTGCTGCTGAAGAGTGAACCATTTTGGACTAGCATTCAGCCGTAACCAAAGCGCCATGATGACACCTCTATACGACCAGTAGACAGAGGGAGTGTGAGCTGAGCATGCACTCTAAGGAAGTGCGAACAGTCAGAAGGGAGAAAAAGCAGCGACAGTGTGTATGGAAACTAAAAGTGGACTCTGCTTAGTTGCCTCTAGCTTCAGTAATTATCTTGCTGTTGATTTATGAGGTTCCAATTTGTCCATTTTGGTCCCTGCCAGCATGAGCTCGATGCATTGCTGACCAGTGCTGTGGCTCACCAGGCTGCTTGCAGCATTGCCAGCAAGCATACCAGTCATTCAGTCACATGGAGACGGAAAGGTATTGCTACCCATAGAGTTGTAAAAGTTTGACCGGACTAGATGTGTGGTAGATTATTACAATGCTGGCTGAAAAACATACAAAAATATGTTTTCCATATTTCCACTGATTTAATTTAATGTTTGAAAGCAACACAAACATATCTGCTGCTTTGTCATTGCTTTGTCTGAAAGTAAGAGTGTTTGGACGTGCCCGAAAACCATCAAATAGTTCAGTAAGTTTTATGTTAAGCATGCGTTCAAGACATTTGTTCAAAAAAAAGTCAATTCTAATAATGTTTCTAACCATGTGCAAAAATGTCCTGCCTCATATAAACAAAAGGTTTTTTTTTAATGTTTATTTAAAGTTGGTTTTCTGTCAGGGGGAGGTTTATTCTTGTATGTTGAACAAATTGGATAAAAATGAAAAAAGTTAATAAATTGTAAACAAGAAGTGGTTGTGAGCGCTTGTGTCCTGGTTGATTACTCTCCCCACTTCTTTTTGACAGCAAAGGTCCTTGAGCTATCAACAACGCAGACGGATCGAGTTTACTGTAAACTGTGGTGGATGTTGCCATTCTGAAGCATTTTAGGATTTATGGAAGAATAGTATGCAGGTGAAAAATCTTTTTTTAAGAGTCCTTCAGCATAAAGGCTGTGTGACCTTTTTGCACAAATGTTTTATTAATGTTCCTGTTCATTTGGGGAGCTAGTCACGTTGTCAGCAATCGACATATGTGTATATATCATTTACCTTTAGACGTGCTGTATTTCTTCACTGAAGCTTTGAAGCTTTTTCTTTCTAAACACACATCTTCAGTGCTGTGATGTGTTATCTGTATCCTGTTTCCTCACAAACTTCCCCTCAGTGATCAGGGGAGTCTAAAGTTTCATTTAATTTAATATGATCTATAGGACAGGTACGTAAAATAAAATGCAATGGTACAACAATGGTGAGACTTGGTTTTTTCCACCTATGAACTCTTATCAGCTTGACTGTGGCATGCCTTTGAATTTTTGTGTGGTTTCAAGAGCTCAGTGGCAAGTGACTGCAAACCTCCATTCCACAGATGAGACACTATACCAGAAACCCCGGTGTTAAACACAACACCTGATAGTAAGGGATTGGTTTCCTAACTGCATACCTCCTCCAGGTGTACGCCTGCTTTAGGCTGATTTTTAGGGTGGGGGCTGACAAGTTGGGAAGGAGGGTAGATGAGGAGTCTCTACTATAACCTCCTACTGCATATAGGGATGTCAAAAGTAAAAGACAGTTGAAAGAATAGTAAGGAAAGAGTGGGGTGAAAACAAAACAAAAAGGGCCGACTTGAACCCAGGCCCTAGCAACAGCCTTCAGCATATGGACCACCTGCTTAACCAGGTGAGGTGCACTGACTGCGTATTTGCGTGCTTGGTTAGTGAAATCATCTCAAGTCATATAAACGTTTTATCCTAAAAAAATTAAGAAATGTTCTTTGTCCTGTGTAGGTGTGGTCAGCGGAGTTTTGATTGGCAGAATGAACCCAAGCAATCGGCGCAAATGTATATTTGTTTTAAACTTCAGAGCGAAGTAAAAAATGGCCTCTTCAGCCAACTGTCTAAAAACAAAAGATAATCAGCATACATCAATTAAACAATGAGAAAAACAGCAGGCCTCACATCTGATAGGAGATGAAAACGTTTGGTCGTTTTTGCTTGTGAAATGACTCACTTCATAATATTTATCACTGCTCTACAATCCAGATCAAGGGTTGGGCAAAGCCTGAGGAGTCTTGGTTCATATGACATGTTGTGCAAGCGTAGTGGAAATCAAATGTTGTTTGCAAATGCTCCACATAGCGAAACTGATAGGCCGAATGAGATAATTGTTTAAATGTGGGAATAATAGAATCCATCCATCCGTTTTCTGCTTCTTATCAAAGTCCAGGTCACTGGGGCAACAGTCCCCGGACCTCCCTCTTCACAGCCACTTTGTCAGACAAGAGATGTGCTTTCTCCACCGTGTCCTGGGTCTGCTACAGGGTGTCCTCCCAGTCGGACATAACTGAAACACCTTACCTAGGAAATGCCAGAACCATGTTTGATGTGGAGAAGCAGAACCCCGAGAACAAGAAAGGATGAAGCCCTTGGTCAAAGGCTGAGTTGAGACACCCAAATTTCTGCTACCCGTGTCTGTGATCTCAATCTTTTGGTCACTACCCACAGCTTGTGGCTTTAGATGAAGATGGGAACAATGATCGGATAGTAAACTGACTGCTTCACTTTTTAAAAAGCGCTTTATGAATATTTAATTGGGTGCTTGAATTAGAAAGTACTGAAACTGAGTAGAAAGAGTATAAGCATAGCTCCATTCACTTCAACAGACTGGTAAAACATCCAGATTACTGCAGACACTGCACCAATTCATCTGTCAATTTTCTACTTTTTCTTCGACCAGAGACTTGAACTCCACTTCACTTCCAGTTACTCATTCCCATCCCGTTGTAGACACACCACCCTTTTCCATCAGAGAACCATGGCCTCAGGATTGAAGAGCTATTTCTTGTCCCAGCCATTTCACACTTCACTGCAAACCACCTGATTGTAAGCTAGAGGTTGTTGCTCAATTAAGGCAACAGAAGCACATGATCCACAAAAGTCTGACACGAAATCCTCAGTCCACGAGACACATAATAAACTTATGAACAGAACTGGTGGCAAGGGGAAGCCCTGGCTGTGTTTAACACCCACTGGGAATGATAACCATGCTCTTACAGTGGCTGGAAAGTGATGACCAAACAATCCCAACTCCAATCACCATTCTGCTAAAGCAGGGATAACCGAGCACCTTTTAAGACAGTTTCTCCTGAAAGGCTTGTTTGCTCTTGTGCGTGGTTGTTAATGTGTACTAGCAGTTTATGGAGTGAAGTGGGTGTTGTTTGAGCCATACACTGAAACCCTGAAGTTCTTAGACATTACCTGACTGAGATGCATTCAGAAAGAATGTCTGACTCAGTTGGTTTTGACATTAGCTGGTCTTTAATCTACCAGCTTTTTTGTGATGTTAGATTGTTTATGGCAAAGATGATTACACAGTGGATTTGTCCGGCCTTTGACATGCACTTTCCAAAGTGCACAGTGGGTAACTGCGACGTCTAGACCTGATTCTCCTCATATTGTCTTGACTTCATGTGTTAAATGAGCTTTAGCATACTGGAAACTTCATTTGCATGCATCTCAAATTATAGCTAAAGAAAAATTGCACGTAATAACACACAGTGGTATTAAGTGACAAACATTTTATTTCCTATCACGTCTATAACTTTTCAAGCTGAATTAAAGCAAAGTTTTACAATTAAGATTAAGATCTATAAACAGTATAAATTTGAAGGTCAAGAAAAAACAGGGATTTTTAAAAAAAATATCAAAAACTAGATCTTACATAGGAAACAGTTTATTTTGGCCAAATTGTGATGCACTGGTTTCACAATTTCTCAGAACTTGTGAGTTACTTGTGCTATGGAGAACAGCAGCAATTTCTCTGCTCGAGACAATGTGAATCACGCGGGAGACAAATGCAGGGAGACAAATCTGTTACACAAAGAACTGTTTGTACGATTTCTCCCGGTCTGCTGTGAGATCACGAGGGTGCTCTGTGACACAGTACAGACACGATGCAGACATCACAGAAAAGCACAGTAACATCTTTCTGCAATTCTGGCTACACTCACAATTTCTTATTACGTGCCAGAAGTAGTAAGAATGGTGTTGCAAAACAGCAATAAAGCATCGATTTCTAAGTCAAAGTTATTCTTTTAGTGGATCGAGTCTGACATGTGGTAGAGAGATGCAGATATCCAAACAATACAACCTGCTGGGTAACTGCATAATTTTTTTTTGTGTCCCAATTGTCAATTTTGGTAACTGGTAATTTCAAGAATTTTTGTGTGTTTGCAAAAGACATATTGTCCCCAACCAAAGAAGACCATAGTTGTGATTTTATGTGCATGCAAAAGATATTCCTAAAGCTCACCTCAGCTCCGGAATAATTGTTGGTCCGAGTCACCAGGTGGTCAAGAGACACATTTTCAGCGACAGGCATATTACGAAACTGCAGAGAAAATATTTCCTTTCGAGTACACGCATCTGGAAGCGGCACGTAGACAATTCGGTCGAGGCGACCTGGACGCATCAGAGCCTGTGGGACAGAAAAAAGACAGACAGCATCTGTTTTAAGGTCATATTTCAAAAATTGCGACACATAAAGGGTTTTAAAAATGTTTTCAGCATTATTGCTTTATTTCAACAGTGTTTCCTTTGTACATTGCCATTCTTATGTCACAAAAATACTGTCATGACACTATGTTTCTGACCTTTGACCTTATTGCTGGTTGCTTGTTAAGCTGTGAAAAAATAGTTCAGTCCACTCCTGAAATAATTGTACACCTATTTAAACAGGACTATAAAGCAAATGCCTGATATACAAACTGTGAAATTTGAGATTTCCACTTCTGGCGTCAGCGTGGAGACAATCTCCCCGTTATCTGATAAACCTTCCACTTCCTACAGATCACATCTCTGTGACCCCAAAACAGTCCTTGAGTACCCAAAGCTGCCGCTGTCCCGCTTGTCAGACGTCATTAAGTGGCAGGCGCCTCTCAAACTCAGACAAGCAGACAGACTGACAAATATGTCCTGCCTCCATCTGCTGTCCTCAGCCAGGCCGTGACAAGCTGCAGTGTGGTAACCCATTTGACAAGCCAACTAGCTGAGGAGCAGTGGGTTTGGGAAAATAAATGAGCACAGTGTGAACTGGCATTTATTGGTAGTAATGGAATGAACTATAAACAGAAAACGAACATCAACTGAAACTCAAAGTTTCTTTGTTGCTATTCTCCTAAGAGTCAGTAAGTCCTGAAGGCCCTGGCTCTGAGCCAGACAGGCCACAGCGGGGCCAGACTCTGGCCTGTGGAGCCGAGACAGGAGATACTCACAGATGCAAGCCATACAGGAGGCCATGTCAGGAGTGATCAGTGAAGGTTGGAGGGACTGGACAAGCAGCCTTTGAACTGTTAGATACTGCGCTTCTACCTCTGCAACTCTCCTCTTTTACTTGCAAAGAATATGAGCATCTACTGTACGTCATGTCATCCTGTATGTTTGAGTAGGAGAACAGAACAATCAGCACATGCTACGAGTTCAGCTAACTAGTGCATAAGCACTCTGTGAATCTGGGTTTTAATAAGGTTGATATTTAACTCACTTAACAAGCAGAAATGCCAAACATCTGCAAAACCTATATTCCATAATTTAAAAAAAAGGGAACTCTAGGTGCATAGAATTTTCCAGCTTAAAAAAATGTAAGCAAAAAAAAATCTTTTCTGCGTTTCATTTGAAGACCACCTGCTCGATAAGTGTCTTGGAGGAAATTTCAGGTTTGGAGTTTTGTTTTACGGTTTGCTATATTTCCCCTCTGGATAGCAAATTCCAGTTTACTGGGGTGATGGATAGTATCCCAGCCTTTTATCTACTGGTTTTCCTGTACATGTGTATGGAACATGAGAGGACAGAAACCGGAGACGAATGTTAGTAGCTACCTTTACGTATCCACAACAGAGTAATGGGTGACAAAGGAGCCGTGGCTCATGACAGCAAACGTTCTTGCTTTTCAGGTCTCTCGACTCTTACGCTTGATTACAGAAAGGTGGGTGGCTATCTGTGACGGTAGTGTAACAAAATGGATAGAGAGGAATAACACCACCCTCAATCGAAGCAGGAAAGGGGTGGCTGCTGCGGTGACATGCTGGGAGATAGATGGACGGGTGGCTGGAGGGCTGCAGTATTAAATCAAAGATGTAAGGGCTTAAGGCCTAATAAGGTGCATCTGGCAAAGCAATTATAAAACAACACCTGTGGGATCAGGTTTGTTATTATGTTTCTTCCTGTGGGTTAACATATATTGTTGGTACAAAACTGTGCTCGAGGCGTGAGGTGATTGTAGTGGGAACTTTAATCTGTGATTGTTTGTCACAGCAAGTCAAGCCCGTTGCAGCACAGTATATTGCATTATGCAGAGGACGTGCCAGGGACACTTCCTGAGTTGCTCTCCCTGGAAGTATCGGGCGGCTGCATGCCAACACAAACCTGCTGACCCCGGACTAAATAACTCAGTCACTCCCACACACGCTGACAAACACATTCGCATATGCAAGCGTGCATGTAAGCACACATATATTCCAATAAACTCTCCTTGGACGGATCGTTTTAATTTCCGATCCATTTTCCTAGTGCAAAAACACCACTTTGCACTTTATCAGCTATTAATTCTCTCCGCACACATAATGGAGAAGTGCCTGTAGCTTCCAGGCACTCGGGCTCCGAGCGTTCCAAGACGCTCCCGAAAAAGCAGAGCCGACCCTCAGCTTTGAGACTGCTAAACTCATCTGACTGCCCTGGAGGGAAAGAAAGGCTTTTTTTCTTTCCTCCCAGCAAGAGCAGGGGGCCCATCCATCACTTAACAAGATATACTTCCTGTTCTCAAGGATCCGGGGGAGGTGGTGGTGGTGTGGAGGGAATAAGAGGAGGAGGAGGTAAGGAGGGGGGACCCCAAAAGACAAATACTTGGCTTGGCATGTCGGGCAAGCGTTGACGGGCTCTTTTCGTAACGGCATCATTCCACCTGAAGTCTTGGCTCCGTTGGCAGAAGGCAAGAAAAAAAGGAGTCAGGCGAGGAGATGAGAGAGGAGAGGACAAAACCAGCCAGACCAGGGCACTCAGACAACCCACTTGAAAGGACAGCAGGACCAAAGCCCTGCAAACAAACACAGATAAGTGGTGTGGGAGACAGCAAACCACCACAGACAAAACCCAGTTGTATAAATTCTCTGCTGTTCTAACATGAGTCTGCATGACGGATTGCATCCACCTTGTTGCACCACTGACATGATAGGCATCATTACACACGAGCCATTAGTAATTAGAAATGCCCCTAGGTAAAAAATACCAACCACCTTTAAGTCAACACAGAACCATTTATATACCACTGAATCTAGCAGAGTGTGCACTGTGGACTTAACCTCAGCAAAATGTATGTTGCAACGCTGAGAAAGTTTGGAAAAACATGTGGATCAGTCAAGCTGATTAAAAAGCAAACCAAAAAAAGACAGAGAGAGACAAGAGAGAGAAAAAACTCATCCATGCTTTCTGCACCAAGTTTCACTGCCGATAACAACAGTAATCATTCCAAGGCATTGCAATCCTCCACATGAAGTGATTACCCCCTAATGACAGACAACTTCCTATCTGCGAAGGCCGGTACCTCTCCTTAACCAATGAGGAATGCTGGGAATCTTTTCCTTAGAGCGTTGTTCCTAAGCACATTCTTGGCCAGCTTCAATCTGACCCGCTCTGAGCTACGTCTACAAACTGTTTACAAACGGACGCCCCCGCAATTCAGGTGTCTTATTCTTAGATAGAAACTTAGACTTGGTGTGACTAAATCAAGATCAAGATCTGCTTTGTTACTCACGACGCCTTCAGATCAAATGAAAAACGAAATGAAACACTGGGTTTGTGAAACTGAACATGATGACTAAGTTCTTCCCTGCACATCTGGTGCTATCTCTGTTTTTCCAATAAGCTGTTTTCAGTGGCACTTTTTAAAATGTACAGCATGATAGCAGGCTGTCTGCATGAATGCGAGGTTTGCCTGAGGAGACATGAGTTGACTTTGTTGCCTGCCAGAAGGCATTTGCTGTATGTGGCTTCCTAACCTGTCAGTCTGCAATCCTTAGAGGCCTTGGTGAGTCATACCGACTCGGAGATGGGCCACCCTGGATTTATTCCGAGCACACACAAAACAGAAAATGCAGAAAGCACGATGGGAACACAGAGCTCACAGAAAGGTCAGCATTCAGACGCAGTAATCTTAGATACAATGCACTAGCCGAATACCAGTAAATGTTACAGACTGTCAGGTGTCACTGGTATTCTTAAAGTCAAGATTGCTGTTATATCTGTGAAAGTAACACAAAATTGGGAAGATGAAGATTTTTTGCAACAGCTGTGATTCAGTGGATGTCCTCTTTCAGAAAAATCTGGTTTACAAAGTCCCAGCTCAGGAGCAATTTCCACAAAAACACAAATCCAGAGCCAGTTTGTTTCTTTCACAGTTTTCAAGGGAGCTTCCTTTTACAGATGAGAGACCTACTGAGCCTCACATCGATTGTGCAACATGCATGAGTGGAAGACTGCGTGGCATCTGTGGCACTTCCGTGAAATGTGTTATGTTCTGATCCTTCCACAACATGCCAATCATTAATCAAAGTGCCTTACCTTTCACTTGCTAAAGTGCAAAAAGGGAAGGAATTCAGTCAGTCACACCTGGGTGTGTGGCATGTCACATGCAGCAGCAAGTCATTAAAAACACTGCACCAGTGTTTTGTGGACTGTACTATGTGCAAAAATCAGGCACCTATAACCTTAACGTACTGCAATGATTGCTAGAAGAGTTATAGTTATTTTATGGATATACATTTCCGTTGTTCAATTTATGGGAGAAGGAACGACTTCCTCTCATATTTCTACCACAAAGTGAACCTGACTTGGATTTTTTTTAACCACCTGGATTCAACATATTCCTTGTTGTTCCCACTAAACTCTTGCAGAGAGTGGCCTCATTGTATAAAAACCTCTCCAAGTATGTGAAAATACCCTTGAGCTTTATTTCGTCACTCTGATTTATGTCAGAGTACAAAACAAGCTATCAGCCGGTTCTGTTTTTCAAATCCTTCAAATCACGCAAATCCGATTTGCATCTACAGAACATTTTGCCCAAGCTTCCTTTCACAAAGGTGACATAATTCTGATCGAGGCCACGCTGTCTTCAGAGAGACACTGGACCTTCTTTATGTCAGTCTTGATTTCGACGTGAGAGAGGATCAGAGAGAACTGGAGCGGAGGGAAAGAGAGAGTAAATCAAGGAGAGAGGGGAGGGGACAGCAGAGCAGAGAGGGATGAGAATGACAGAGGAAGAAAGTAAGTATGCGGTGAGAGGTGGAGAGAGAGAGAGAGAGCGAAAGAGAGGAGTTGGCAACCGCTCAAAAACATGAGAGGCTTTCACTCTGGATTTTGCCCTTGAGTCAAACTTGCATCCGGCAGGCGAGGCCACCGTGTCCAAGAACCAAATAACTCTGCCGCTGTTAACCCCCGCTGTCTCACATACTCGTGCACAGCCAAGAGGAAGTAAAGATTTAGAGTTTTAAAATAAAGTATAAACCATTTGAGCAAGTAATATTTTCTTTTAGAGAATAAAAAAAATCATTTTTTATCACGGAAAAAGAAAGCCGTTCGGGACAAAAGACACTTTTTTGAAATATTTAAAGCATTTGACTCCAAAATACTGTATGAACTATAACCTTTTACTCTTAGGGCCGCACAGCATAATAAATCAAGACATTTTCATCAAAGATAACATTTATGACTTTTTATGCCACCAAATGGAAGTCATTACTTCCGTTTCTATAGCAGAAACTCATCTAATTTTACAATATTTGTATATAAAATCAGTGGTGATTGCACCTTACCTGTTGACAGAAATAACACCCTGTGCCTACAAGTGTGTAAATGGTGTATAGAATGTGTTCCTTCACAAAAGATCGTGGGTTGGGTTCCAATAACACTCACTAATCTGGGGTTTTGTTAAAAGCCTCAATGACTGTTTGAATGCTTGCATTTCTTGTCCTAAAGCACAGCTTTTTTAGAAATGCCCCAGAGCGCCCAGATTTCAGGAAATTAAATTAGTTTGCTGTTATTATCATAAAAAATGACCCAAATTTTCCTTAACACACAGGCAGATGGTGTTTTTTCTAGAGTGTTGTGATTTTAGATTTTTATTTTCTTTTTTAAATTTGTAAACCAAGCAGGAGGCTCAAAACCTAGAAACAGTGCAGTCATGTGCATGCACAGTGTAACTGGGCAAATAATTATTACAGAATTAGATATCCCACCTCTTTTACCTTTTATGTGCGTTGTGTAAGCAGGTAAAAGGGCCACGATCAGGGAAGGAAGGGGGTAAAGAAGTAGCAGCAGCTGTGTTGTTGCTTCCTTTGGGTTTAGAGGGTGGGGATGGGGGGTGGTGTCAGCCTTACACCCCTACAGCTGTCCTGGAGGTCCACGATTGTGTTGAAACTACACAAAATGGCCAGCCCTCACACCTCAATGAAAATAACACTCTTTTTGGAAGGAGTAGGTAGGCAAAGTAAGTGCATGTATGTGTGTGCGTCTGTGTGAATGAGTGGAGGTGGGGGCGGTAATTGTCAAGCAGAAAAAAAAGTGAAGAAAAGCAGAGGAAATAAGACCATGACCATGTTGAAAAGTCGGCTCATTGGAGCCCAAAATAAAAACGCAGTAAAGCGCCTGCCATAAAACACATGTATGTTTGCTTTACAAAGAGGCGTTTCCTGTGAGCTGTCCACAGTTCACAGTTCAGTTCTATGCAGCCTTGCCTTTGGTGTAAACTCATCAGGGTCTGGTTTCCATAATGTGTGAGCACCCTCCAAACTCCCTGGTCCAGTAGCTGCCTCAAACAAATCAGCAGCCACAGCCAATGAGCAATGTTTCCCTACAGACACTTTTTCTGGCGTAATCCATTTGTCTCAATCGTGGCTTTGAGCTTGCAAGTGCTACTGTCACCCTCTGGTAGACTGCTGGTATTCTTGTAGAACACATGCTTGTGTGTCCATGTGCGTATGGAGAAGGGCCATCCAACAGACACAGCCAACAACAACAACAACTTAAACCTGCTGATTGCAGCACCACTATAAAATCTGAAACTGTGCCATCGCCCCAAGTTAGCCATATATAAAAAGGTAAATCACTGAAAAGCAAATACAACACATTCAGTAAAGAATTTGTGCAGTCTTCATAGTAAGACTGAAGTGATTATTTGATGGAGACATTTATCCACTCATCGTGCAAATAAAGACTCACTTTAATGTCATAGATTAAGAAGATTTTCTTTCTCACATTTCACATCCACTCACTGTGTGTTTATACATCACTCTGCATTTAATTACGAATTACTATTAATCTCTGGCTCTCTTTCACAGCATATCTTTTGTCCCGTCTCCCTCCCTTCACCCTCAACTGGTCACTGCATGCCTGCCTCTCCATCAGCCTGGATCTGCCTGAGGTTTCTTCCTGTTAAAAGGGAGTTTTTCCTTCCCACTATCGCCAAAGTGCTTGCTCAGAAGGGGGTCATCTGATTGATGAGATTTCTCTATAATATTGCAGGTGCAGGGTGTTTACCTAACAATATCAAGTGCCCTGAGGCGACTGTTGTTGTGATTTGGTGCTATATAAATAAAACTGAACTGAATTAAAATTAAAGGCAGTCAAGAACGGCAGATGCAAAGATGTTTCACAGAATTTCCCATTAAAACTAAAACATATCTATAAAGAATTTCATGAGCTGCTTAAATATCCTCTACAGAGGTTAAGTACAGTGGGGCAAAAAAGTATTTAGTCAGCCACCGATTGTGCAAGTTCCCCCACTTAAAATGATGACAGAGATCAGTAATTTGCACCAGAGGTACACTTCAACTGTGAGAGACAGAATGTGAAAAAAAAATCCATGAATTCACATGGTAGGAATTGTAAAGAATTTATTCGTAAATTAGAGTGGAAAATAAGTATTTGGTCACCTCAAACATGGAAAATCTCTGGCTCTCACAGACCTGTAACGTCTTCTGTAAGAAGCTTTTCTGTCCCCCACTCGTTACCTGTATGAATGGCACCTGTTTGAACTCATCATCTGTATAAAAGACACCTGTCCACAGCCTCAAACAGTCAGACTCCAAACTCCGCCATGGCCAAGACCAAAGAGCTTTCGAAGGACACCAGGAAAAGTATTGTAGACCTGCACCAGACTGGGAAGAGTGAATCTACAATAGGCAAGCAGCTTGGTGTGAAAAAATCAACTGTGGGAGCAATCATCAGAAAATGGAAGACATACAAGACCACTGATAATCTCCCTCGATCTGGGGCTCCACACAAGATCTCATCCCGTGGGGTCAAAATGATCATGAGAACGGTGAGCAAAGATCCCAGAACCACACGGGGGGACCTGGTGAATGACCTGCAGAGAGCCGGGACCAAAGTAACAAAGGTCACCATCAGTAACACACTACAACGGCAGGGAATCAAATCCCGCAGTGCCAGACGTGTTCCGCTGCTGAAGCCAGTGCATGTCCAGGCCCGTCTGAAGTTTGCCAGAGAGCACATGGATGATACAGCAGAGGATTGGGAGAATGTCATGTGGTCAGATGAAACCAAAGTAGAACTTTTTGGTATAAACTCAACTCGTCGTGTTTGGAGGAAGAAGAATACTGAGTTGCATCCCAAGAACACCATACCTACTGTGAAGCATGGGGGTGGAAACATCATGCTATGGGGCTGTTTTTCTGCCAAGGGGACAGGACGACTGATCCGTGTTAAGGACAGAATGAATGGGGCCATGTATCGTGAGATTTTGAGCCAAAACCTCCTTCCATCAGTGAGAACTTTGAAGATGAAACGAGGCTGGGTCTTCCAACATGACAATGATCCAAAACACACCGCCCGGGCAACAAAGGAGTGGCTCCGTAAGAAGCATTTGAAAGTCCTGGAGTGGCCTAGCCAGTCTCCAGACCTCAACCCCATAGAAAATCTGTGGCGGGAGTTGAAAGTCCGTGTTGCTCGGCGACAGCCCCAAAACATCACTGCTCTCGAGAAGATCTGCATGGAGGAATGGGCCAAAATACCAGCTACTGTGTGTGCAAACCTGGTAAAGACCTATAGTAAACGTTTGACCTCTGTCATTGCCAACAAAGGTTATGTTACAAAGTATTGAGTTGTATTTTTGTTATTGACCAAATACTTATTTTCCACCCTGATTTACGAATAAATTCTTTACAAATCCTACCATGTGGATTCATGGATTTTTTTTTCACATTCTGTCTCTCACAGTTGAAGTGTACCTCTGGTGCAAATTACTGACCTCTGTCATCATTTTAGGTGGGGGAACTTGCACAATCGGTGGCTGACTAAATACTTTTTTGCCCCACTGTATGTGGCTGAGGATAAAAACATCTTATTGCACCCCCTACCTAAATACACGCATGTAGAAACATGCATCTGTAGAAAAACTCCATCTGCAGCATGCAGCAACACTTACACACCTCACACATCCCCATCCTGCACACATACACGGAGGCCCCACTTGCGCGGAGAGACAGACTGCAGGTGCCAGGCCCACCTCAGGGTCCCTGCCGGGCTCTCGTTAGGCCTGGTGCCATTCAGGCGGCTCCTAACACGCAACCCTGAGTGCTTTGTGTTTCTCTGACAGCCCCTGTCGTCCTCTGGATGTAGTGGTGAAAAAAAAGGAAAAGAGGAAAACTTCAGAGATTAGTGCTTTGAAGAACTTGACAGAGAGTCACTGTATGGCCTTGTACAGTTTTAAAGGAGTATGACAGTTTTGTTTGACTCATTTGCAACAAAAAATATCATAGTCTCTAACATTACTGTTATTTACACATTTTTTTCAAAGAATGGCATATATATCACTCCCAAAAGAATTAACATTTACTTGTCGGGGTATAAAGTTGCTTTAGATAAGAAAGAAAATGACCACTGATATTCCATCGTGTCTTTTTAATGCTTAACATTCACACAGTTGCATGCAACCTTCTTTGGAGCCCTTTTAGGAATTTTACATTGGTTACGCTGCCGATTTTTCACAGCAAAAAGGGGCTTACCGGTAATAGAAAAAAAGCAACAAAACAAAGAATATCTGTAACACCAAATTGTATTTATTATTAGAAATGTAAACTCTTCTGGTGTTAAAAACAGTCCCTCTTTATTATCAAGTTAAACCAAACCAGAACCCTAATCCTAAATGGGTCATTGGTACATGATAGGAATTCAAGGCTTTTCAAATAAGATTATAAATGATCCAAAAGAAGACTTAGACAAAAAAAAACTTTGAAGAAAGAAATCATGTTTTCATAAACATCAGTACCAGCATCACCAGCTTCACACTTAATACCACGATCATAGTTATTTCCACCTCCATCATCTCTATCGCCCCAATCATCCACAACCTCATGAGTCCCTGCAACGGAAGAGATAGCTTCTCCCACAACGACCTGTTTGCAACTGCACTCTATGCTTAAAAACAAAAGGCTTTATACTCCTTTATAAGTGTGCACGCACGAGTTCACAAAAACTCACACACAGAGAATTGAATGCTCACATATGCTGCCACTTGCAGATACTTAACAAAGAGAAAAACATAAACAGGCACGTTGCTGAGTGACAGACTCGACTCAGCCAGATCAGTTTCCACTTCCGTGAAATCTAAACATTAGCTTGTTTACCCTGATCCTGAGCTGAGGCTGGGCCTGGGTGAGAGAGCCGAGTGTGTGTCTCTACCTCTTAGTGTGTGAGCGTAGGTCCACAGAAGACAAGAAACAGGGGGACATGCTATCAGAGACAATACCTCAAAGGTGGAGGAAGACGGAGAATAAAACAAAACAAAAGAACAAAAACAGTATACAGCTATTCCCTCTAATATTATGTAACCCATGATGTCTATTACATAGCTGTCAGGGGAGAGCAAACTGTAGAGTAAAAGCTGTGCTTATAGGGTTGGTTAGAAACTTTATTAGGTATGCTTTGCTATTACTGGACTGCACCTCCTTTTGCCATCACAACTGCCTTAAGTCTTCATGGAAAACAACGAGGTGCCGGAAACGTTCCTCAGAGATTTAGGTCCATATCGAAATGAGAGCATCACAGAGTTGCTGCAGATTTGTTGGCTGCACATGCACAATGATCTCCCGTTCCACCGCAACCCAAAAATGCTCTATTGGATCGCGATCTGGTGACTGTGGAGGGGATTTGAGTGCAATTAACTCATAGTCACGCTGAAGAAACATGTTTAACAAGTTTAACACGTTTTGGCTTTGTGACATGCTGTGATGTGCTGCTGGAAGCAGCCATCAGAGGATGGATACACTGTGGTCATACAGAAAGGGAAATAGCCAGCAACAACACTTAGGTAGGCTGTGGAATTTACACGATGCTCAGTTGCACCACCAATAGCAGCCTGAACCACTGATACAAGGCAGGATGGATGGATGGATGGATGTTTGCCATGGCAAGGTCCCTACAATACAAATGTTACAGCAGAAATCAAGACTCATCAGACCAGGAAACTGTTCTAATCTTTACCACTTTTGGCAAGTCTATGTAGCAGTCTGGGCATTCTCCTCTGACCTCAGCAAGGCATCTTCGTCCATATAACTCAATGGATATTTACTCTTTTTTGGACCATTTAGAATTTAGAGATAAAGTCAACCCCTCAAACTCATTGTAGTACTCCTCACATCAATCCAGAACATTTCTTGCTTTGCGGTAGAGTGCATTATCCTGCAGAAAGAGGCCACAGCCATCAGGGAATATCATTTTCATGAGAGGGTGTACATGGTCCAGAGTAGGGCTGGGCGATATGACCCAAAATTCATATCTCGATATTTTTTAGCTGGATGGCGATATAAGATATATATCTCGATTTTTTTTTTAAAAGCCATAAGTTAAGAACAAAAAGAGAGTTCCTAGTCACACTGTGTCCCAGATGTCACACGGGCACTTTTATTTACATACAGCGTAGATGTACATGAAGAAATTACTCAAAAATAAATTATCAGCATTTATTAAATAATCATGGTCCATAAATAAAAGAAAACAATGTTGTTTTTGTGCATAACAAAAAGCTCACAATTGTGCAGTCAAAATGTAAACTAATAGACGCTGAGCATAATAACAAAGAGACAGATTTCACAGCTGCACCACGTCTCTGAACAGGTCCTTATACACACACAGTACGTATCACTCCGCGAGGCTCCTCCTCGGTAGCCGTAATCCTCCGACAATCCATCAAGTGGTGCAGCTCCGTAGCTTAGCAAAGTCATATTAAAACATTTTTTGACAGATTGCTGAGCGCTGTGTACCACATAAAATCGGTTCGCGGTCAGTAAGCACAACTAGAATTCATACATAAGGCGCACTGTCGATTTTTGAGAAAATGAAAGGATTTTAGGCCGTGCAGCCCCTCCTGGCTGCATGTCGTTAGCGCGGTTAGCTCGCTAGCGCGGTTAGCTCGCTAACACGTTGACGCCGTCCAGCCCCACGCACGGTAACTCGCTAACGGAGATATTCCGCTTTCATCTTGTCATTGCCTGCAGGTGAAGCTAAGGGGGAGGGGGGAGTTGTGTTCAGTGAAGGAGAGGTGAGGCCGAGTAACGTTGCGTAGAGACAAAAGTGGACGAAAGAGAGGTATACCTGCGGCTCCACAAGTATAATTATAACGTAACATAGACTATATCGATATAAACGATATTGTCACATCTTATATCTCGTATGAAAATATATCGATATTTTTAAAAAACTCGATATATCGCCCAGCCCTAGTCCAGAGTAATGCTTAAGTAGGTGGTTCACGTCAAAGTAACATCCACATGGATGGGAGCACCCAAGGTTTCCCAGCAGAACATTGCCCAAAGCATTACACTGCCTCCAGTGGCTTCTCTTTGTCCCATAGTGCAACCTGGTCCCAGGTGTTCCCCAAGTAAGTGACCAACACATACCCTGCCAGCCACGTGACGTAAAAGAAAACGTGATTCGTCAGACCAAGCCAACTTCTTCTGTTGCTCCGTTGTCCAGTTCTGATGATCACAGGCCCATTTTGGCAGACCACACTTCACTCCCCACATACATCAGTGAGCCTTAGACGCCCATGACCCGTCGCTGGTTTCTCATTGTTTCTTCACTTTTAATAGATACTGACCATTGCAAACTGGGAACACGGCTGCAGGAGATGCTCTAACCCAGTTTTCAAGGTATCACAACTGAACCCTTGTCAAACTCGCTCAAATCCTTATGTTTGCCTATTTTTTCTGCTTGTAACACATAAACTTTGAGGACAAAAAGTTTACTTGCTCCCACTGAATCCCACTCGCTAACAGGCGAGTGGTAAAGAGATAATCAGTGTTATTCACCTCACCTGTCAGTGGCCATAACGTTATGCCTGATTTGTGTAGTATAGATATATTACAACGAAAGAAATATCCTCTGACAAGCATATTAGAAGCTCTTGCACAAAACGTCTTTACAAAGTGTTAATCTGGGCTGATCTACAGAAGTAACTTGCTGGTTTTCAAGCAAAGTCAACAGTTAGTTGATTCATTATAGGTGACCTGAGATGATGGGCCTTCTAAGCCTAGGCAACTATGAAGAGGTTAATATTATAACAAAGTTTAGATCCAACTCGTAACCTAAAACTCACGCAAGAGTTTTATTATGAATTTATATTATATTATTATTATGCGCAATTTTATTACTTAAACTGCATGTTTAATAGTTTTAGCTATAGAAAACCCAATTTTGCTGAGTTTCTGTTTATCACTACATTTCCTGCTGTTTCCTTCAAAAAAGTACCAGTTCCTTTATAACATATTTGTGTAGTGTTTTTCAGGGTACTCTTGCTTGTTCCAAGCATGAACTTTACTACAGCGTCTTACTTTTATCAGATTAAGATGAAGGCCTTTCTTGTGGGCATCAGTTCTTCTTGTTGCTCAGCAAGCGCCTCTCTGAATAACACCAGGAGCTTCCCTGATGACACCGTATGGAGGATAATCTAAATATTCAACGTGCCTGAAACCTGTGCACAGTACAGTAAATTATTTATTTAAGGTAACACTTGAATAGACCACCTTGATGGCACCAGTATGAGAACTTATTATCCAACTGCAAACCTTCCATATACATAACTTCATATGTATGAAGGTAATAATAATAAAAACAAGAAGAAAAAGAATCCTTTATTGCCTTTATGTGTTCACATATAACGAAATTTTGTTTGATATCTATATAAATGCATACATACATACACACAACCAACACTATAAAACATTTGAATGCACACTATTCACATGTGCAGGTGTGCAGAATAAAAATGTGCAGAAAGTTACAGATAGAATTTAGATGGATTTCATAGCTCTGGGGAAGAAGCTGCCTCTCAGTCTGGTGGTGCGTGTTTGTATGTTCCTGTACAGCTTTGGAGAAGGAAGCGGTATATGCAGTCCATTGCCAGGGGAGGTGGGGTCGGCAGCGATACGTCTAGTCTTCTTCTGGATCCATCCAGTGTGTAAGGAGTCCAGATGTGGGAGTGGACTTCCCACAATCCCCTGTGCTGTTTTCAGAAAGTTCTCCCAGCCAAGTTCTTTCTGTCTTGTGGTGTGCAGCTGCCGTCATACTAAGACAGAGGATGCTTTCCATTGTGGCTCGGAAGAAATTCACAACCAGCAAAACAGAGTCTGGTCGGTTTTAGCTTCCTGTGGAAAAATAGCTTTTGTTGGGCTTTTTTCACCAGGTGCAATGTGTTGAGCAACCAGGTCAGGTCAGATGTTATGTGGAGACCCAAGAACTTGATGCTGTCCAGATGCTCTACTGCCTCCCTGTGTATGAGGACAGGAGCGTTTCCTTTCTTCCTGGATGTCCTGCTATCCACAATGAGCTCCTTGGTCTTGTTGGTGTTCAGGATGCACCACTGTGTCAGGTGTTGGATCTCCTCTCTATAATGAGTCTCATCATTGTCTGATATGAGACCCACCATGGTGGTATCATCCACAAACTCCACAACTGTTAATGAAGTGAGTGGCAGAACAATCATGAGTAAAGAGAGTAAATAGGGTCGGGCTGAGCACACAGCCCTGTGGAGTGCCTGTGTTCAGGATCAGTGTGGAAGATGTCCAGCTCCCCACTCGCACCACCCAAGGCCTGTCGGAGAGGAAATCCCTGATCCGGTGGTAAAGTGATGTCGACAGGCCCAGGTTATTAAGCTTCAGAGCCAGCTTATCCGGGATCACTGTGTTGAAATCCAAGCTGAAGTCAACAAATAGCATCCTAAGATAAGAGTTTGGATGTTTGAGGTTGGTCAGGGCTGACTGCAGTGCTGTTGAGACAGCATTTTCTGTTGAACAGTTCCACCTGCATGCAAACTGATGGCTGTCCAGACCAACAGGGATGATGTTGTTGATGTGCTTCAGAACGTGCTTCATAATTACTGTTGTCAGGGCGATGGGGTGATAATCATTGAGGCAAGAGAGAGCTGATCTTTTTGGTACAAGCTCAATGATAGAGGATGTTAGGGAGACGCACGATAATGTTTGCAGCTGTGCAGCAGGACTTGTTTATGTATAGCGCTAAATCTCCGCCTTTGCATTTAGCTAAAGCTGCAGTCCCATCTGCTCAAACAGAGAGTACCTGTCTCCTCCACCGGGATGTTGTTATCCCGCCAGGTCTCTGCAACAATCGCCACACAGCTGTCCATCCTGCATGAGATGATCCTTAGCCGAAACTTGTCTGTTTTCTTGGCGAATGACTGAGCATTAGCGAGGAAGAGACTGGGAAAAGCCGGTCTGTGTGGGTTAGCATGTGGCTGAATGCGCAGGCTGCTCCTCTTACTCCATTTTTGTTTGTGATGTCTCCTCCGTCTCTTAGGCCCCAAATGGGGGATTGCCGGTACATTTTCCCAGTGTCCCACAATTCAGGCCTTCCATACTGTATTAATGCTGTCTACAACACCACATAAAATCCATGATTTTCTGTCATAACTTATTTGCATCACTAAGCAACATACTGGCATACGGTCTTCTAATTTGGCATGTCTTTAAAGGAAAAAAAAAAGTTTGTGGATGAATTTTTTTTTGTTTTTTTTCTTCTTAGAGAGGCTCACCTCTACTCATAGAATTACAGTTGGTTACCAATACTTAATTTTACGTCGAGCCTGGCAACCAATCAATCTGTTTCAGAAGGGCAGACAAGAGTAAAACTAGGGTGTTATTTACAGATGGCAGAAAGAGGTGGTGTAGTAACGTATAATATGAAAAAAATATTTTAAACATAAAAGCCTGTTAACATAATTTAATAGACCCTTAAAACAAATACGTGTATGAGTTTAATTTGGTCACTTTGATGTTATATTTATATCATTTTCTGCTAGATTTGGATTCTTTGCAGTGACAAATAGCTATATATTTGCCTTAAATATATAATCTTAAAAATCTCATTAAGTTAGCCAATTCCCCTGAAAATGATGTGGCTTTCCTAAAGTTATTTATAGCATTTGAGTACAGTTGAACCACATCCTGCTTTTATGTACTACTGCAATATGCACAATAAGAGCTGTGCGCTAAATCTAATCTACAACATCAGGGCAATTAGCCACCTACTGCAGGAGATAACAAGACAGGGAAAGGGGGAGGGAGGGAGAAAAAAATCCCCCACCCAGCATGTGAAAACCTGTGTCAGATTTCACCACAGACAAGGTCACCCGCTCTTGGTCTTGCCTCAATGCCCTGGCTTGGTAACCAGATCCCATGCAGGATGGCGACAAACCTGTTTCTGTTATAGGAGAGGTGCCCACTTGGCTGATTATGTTTGCAAAAACTTTACACTTTTATTTTTTTCCGCCTTGTTTTTCTTTACACCCAACCTTCAATTTACCTGTACAGGGATCTGAGGAGTTGAGCATAACTTTGTACAGCTGTGAACACCCTGGGAACACTTTACACACACTTGTGGATACAAACACCAAAAAGAAGAGAAAGAAAGAAAAATCTTGTTTTAATTCTAGAGCCAAAGCATCATCATCGGTGTTATGCTACACAGCCAAGTTAACACTTGGTATGTTTGTAATTGTGCTGCCTATGAAACTGCACTGTAATCCCTTCCAGCTGCCTCCCTCACTCACCCATCCACCTTCCTCTTCCCCTCCTCTTCCCTTTCAGAGAAACTGTAGCTGAGTATGTTTTCCATGGGCCCTGGTGGATTCATCCTGTTGACAGCGCCAAGCCTTTTATGCATCGAAAACACAGTATTCCCTTTCAGGTGAAGAGACGATGGAAGGGAGAAGGGGAGCTGGGTTGTGGGAGGTAGTGGTGGTGGGGGGAAGCCAAGGACGGTCCCTACAACAGACCTCAAACTTCAAAATCTTGGTCCTCATCTCTTCACAAAAAGAGAGTGAGAGACAGACAGTGAGAAGGGAGGGGGGTGAGGGATCAAGACAAGAAGAAGGGGAGGCAGGAGAGGAGGAGGGAGGGTAGAAAAAAAAAAACAACGGCACAAAGGAGTGCGTAATTAAGACAGGAAATGGGAGAAGAGAGGAGGGCTCTGGGGGCTTTCAGAAAGAGGCTGGCTGGGGTCGCTTTTCCAGAGAACGGAGGAGTGGGGCTGATACCCGAGCTGTCTGAATGGAAATCAGATAATCTGTTAACACAAGGCATGGCCCAGATCCTGCCTGCAGACTGACATGGATAGGCCAGTTCCTGTTCCAATCCGCTGCTGTGGCACAAAGTGTTGCCAAGGCAACCAGCTGTTCCAGCCAAACTTTGCTTTCTCTCCGAGCCGGCGGCAAAAACGACAGGTGGGGCTACAAGGCTAGTAGAAGCAGCTCTGAGGTGCTTGTGAAAACATAAAGCTGGTTCAGTGGTGAGAAGACACGGTGGTAGGAATTTAACACCGGTCACCATGCACAAGAAATTCTGCTGCAGTGACCCACCCCTCCAAAAAAAAAAAGAGAGAAAAAAATAATTTGACGGACATGCGTTGGGCAGGTGAAGCATCGGGCAAAATAAAGATATTACATTTCTTGCCCGGCTGGTGGAATTTCACTTTGTACCACAGAAAAGAAGGAGAAAAAGAAAAAAGCACCAGAAATAAAATTCTAATTTGCCTTATTGTATTCTGATATTTTTCTACTTATTGTGTGGATGTGGTATTGACCATAATCTGACTGATCTGTGTAAATTCATTACAGGTTATGCATCATAAAAATGAATTGTTTCTGCTCCCAGTTTCATTTATTCATTTGAGACATAATGCCAACTCGATTTTTGGTGCCAAAGAATACTAAATCTCATATTACTCCACATAATGGGTAACACAGAGCAAAGTTTTTTATGGAATCGTCAGATGGGTGCTCAGTACGAGTAACTGCATTGAGCTGAGATTTGAAAATTATTACTAGGACAGAAAAAACCTCTGACCATTCAAACCTACTGAAAAAGCACGTTGACTTAATGCTGCTCTGATCAGTGCAGGCTGCTATCGCTGTCAACTAGCCAAATTGTCCCATCTGGTTAAAAGATTACATTTTGAGCATGTCTTTTGCTCCTAATTCAAACACATTCTACATTTACACAGTCCGAAACACTACAGACAACTCCTCAGCCAAATTCAACAGTCTCCCTTTTCCACACTTTCCTAAATAGAAAAGTTTACAACTTCATGCTCATTTACATTTTTGTGTGCTTTGTCACAGTATCCTTTGCTGCTGCTCTGAAAAAGGGCCAAAACCAACTGATCTACCAAACAGTGGTGTTGGTCCCAATGAGGTGTTAGGATCAGACTCTCCCAGCAGCACTATAAAAGTGTTATTTACAATGATTTGTACAACTTTATAGATTCCCCCGAAGGTGAATAGGAGGCCAAGGCTCTAAATCAAAGCCGGATAAAGATAGCTATTTCAACCTTTTTTCAATCTGAACCAAGCTCATATTTTAGTGTGGCGACTTAACAACAAGAAGGAACAAATCTCAGGCAATAAAGCCCTACCGCTAGACTTGCGTTGTTTCCCCAGACTTCTCTTTGATTATCAAATATCTGAGCAGAAGGAGATGAAGGGGGGAAAAAAAACGAAGAAAATACACCTCCTACAGGACCTCCACCTCTGCCCCCACTTCAAGAGCAAGGCGGTGCGATATGCAGTGGCGTACCACAGCTCAAACTTCCCCTTCCTCTTGAGGGGAAGCCATTTTATTGTGTTCCACTGAGATAATTGCCAATCCCTTAAATGAAAGGGTTTTCTCAGTCCTCTGGTAATTACTAGATACGCAGCAAGGGTCTGGTGAAGGAGGGGGGAGGTAGAAAAAAAGAGAGAGAAGAAAACATGACAGGCAGGTATTAAAATTCAATGGGTGGGGCAGGAAGGAAGTCGAGAGAGGGATGTGTTGAAACAGAGAGAATGAGGGAGGGCTAGAGGGAGGGAGGCTTGTTGTGCTGCTGTAGCCTCCGTTTTGGGGTTGAGGAAGGACATGTTTATGGTCTGAGGGTTGGGCCTATTTTTTTGATCCGGCAGTGCAATCCTGTGCCAAGTGCCAAAGACACATCTGCTTCTGGGCAATCTCTTGCCATAGTAAGGTGATTTATGTGGTGATCGCTGACCTCTTTTCCTAAATCACTGATCTTTTTTTTTTTTCTCAGAGCTTCTCATCAAATTCAGAGCAGCTGAGTTGAGCTGAATAACTCTTTCAGACAGCACAAATTACACACTGCACTTCCTCTTCAGTGTGTTGAGGAATGTCTCTTAGCGATGATGGAGAGATTGAAAACCAAAGCAAAGCGTAACTGCACATGTAGTCGTACACCTCAAAGGTTTCTGGATATACTGGCAACGAACGGAGATGTGAATCACGCCAGCTAAACACACAGGGCATCTGAATAATTGTGGGGTGCAGTCATTGGAATTACACAGTTATTAATTATTGCTCTTATACCGTACGTTGGAAAATAGAGCCAAACTTTGGTTTCTCCTTAGTGCAGAGCAACAACAAAGACACAAATGTTGATTGTAGGGTAAACTTAAAATAGAAAACAGCTTTGTGATAAATTACTTCATTCATTGGCATGCTAGCATGTTTTTTTTTGTAAAAGTCAGTTTTCCAACATCAAAAAAGGTCTTTATAAAATGTTATAAAGATGTAGTTTAATTGTCCATGCATATATTTGGCAAAACAAAAGTTCTAAAAATGCGAAAATCGCATTTGCAATTTAAGAATCACTTTGAGTAGAACAATGGTATAGACGACTTGCTGTCAAAAGCAGTCAGTTGCTCCGCAGCTCTACTCCAATGCATGTTCTACAAATTTAGGAACTTACAGCATTACATTAGCATGCATTATAGCCTAAGTTTATAGTCACATCTTGCAGACAGAGACAATCTGCTAAGTGCACATGAGCCATTGTGCAATTCCTAAAATCCTGTGGTGAAGTTGTCCTGTAGTGCAGACAGGTATGCCTACTTATCAAATGATCTATTTACATGCCAGCCGGTATCATTTACACACTTTTCCCCTATGGTCCTGACTCTAGAGAATGAACGTTCAGAAGCCCGGAGAGGCCCCAGGCTTGTCAAAGACTCTCCTGTTGAGGTTCTGCTGGCCTGGTGGAAAAAGGTGTGCTCTTAGCTTGTTATGCGACACGGAGGGGAGACAGGCCAAAGGAAGGTGAGGAGGTATAGGGTGGGGGGTCAAGGCGTACAACAATGACCCCTCTCAAGGCAGGAGGGCCCATCAGTTAAGTGTGTTTTTCTGCAATTTGAGAAAGTGGAATCTGGTCAAATTGGTGTCCTCTTGAGTTCCGACTGCTTAAGTTATGTGAGTGGGGGATGGGGGCTGACAGGATAGGGATAAGCCAAGGTCGCGTATGAGAAGGATGGTAGTGCCTTAATTGATAGTTTTAGCCCTTCCAAATGCAGAGAGAAAGCCACAGTAGAGCTAAAGAGTGTCATACAAGGTCTAACTGGCCATCTCTATGGCAACGACTGGGAGGGGAGTGGGGTGAGATCTTCCATTTATGGATGAGATTGGATGTTGGAAATGGATACTGGAGGGACAGGTTAGCACCGTGAGCTAAATAACACACTGATGACACAAGCTCACCAGGCTGAGGCAGCTTAAGCATCTTTCAGTGGAGCAAAGCGATTTGATAGGGGGGGTTTATGCAGAGGGTCAAGGGACATCAGGGCATCACAACCATAAATATACCCCTAAATGAAAACCAAGATGGTGGTGACTTATAGCCAATTAGTCTAAATTAGTTCTACAGAAGCTCTTTGCACCTGTGAAAAGATCTTTTTCCTAATATATATTTTCACTTACATTTTCTTTCTTATATCCTTTGAAAATAATTAATAGAAGACAGTTTGATAAGATACAGTGGAGGGCAATGTTATGGAGTTTCACTTGAGTTGACTTGATAAAGATTAAAAGCAACAGTAATCCAGAGGGATAACAAATATGGTTACATCGTTCCCTTGACTCACTGAGTAAAGACAGAATCTCCACCCAGTTACATGTTACATTTATGCAAAATAATTGCCACAGTTCAAATAAAAGTATCAGATCTAATACTGCCTGTTGAATGGTAGAATATGCTTTTCAAGCCTCATAAAATAATTAAAAAGGCTTCAAAGGGCACCATAAAAAGGTTGAGAGCTGTTATAATGAAAGGAAAATTAGATCAAGAGATAAATACAGCTTTTGTATCAGGCTTTAAATATCTTAATATTACATCACAAAAGTTGAGAATATTAGCTTGGGAGTTTATGGGGATTGACTTGCTTCTTTTTTATGATACTGTAAACAGAAAAATGTGTATGATATCCAGCCCTAGTACTGTGCTTGTACTGTCATAAGGACAAGGGCTTAAGTGTAGCCAGTCCTAATATACTCTAGGAGACAAAAATATTTACTTTGTGTACTACTAGCAACTCTTGAGAAATACCGCAGCATGATGTATAACTGTCTTTCTAGGTTTAAGTGGGTCGGTCACCTGATGATGAAAACAATCAATCACATAAAGTTGCCCCATCGACACGAGGCATTTAGATATCTCAAAGCAATAACTGCATTATGTACAGTCCTTTTTTTTTATTTAGCCAACTTAGCAACACCCTGTTTGCAGAGACATACATCCTTCCTTTTACAAGGGGATATAATTTTACAATCTCCTGACCTTGGGTACACGGAGTGAAACACAACACCGCCCACCGGTCTATTTCTGTATTTGTCTTACAGTAAGCTGCCTGTAATTGAATCATGCTCTCCAGGACTATGAAACATGAATGGTGCTGTAGACACATTAAGACTTAGCTACAGTGGTTAAGAATAAGGTATAATCTTATGCTACCATGTGACTTGACATGTTTGCTTTCTCTTCACTTTGTTTTCATACCTTCAAATAAAAGGGTTTATGTGCAAAATTAGGTTCTTTAGCACTGGAAAGCAACTGATCCATAATGAGATGATGCCTTGAGATATTCTTTTCACCCATTTCACAAATAGGCTCTTGGAAGTTGGCTTTTTATTCTCTTAATCCTAAAAGATACCTATATGGAAATCTCTAATAGCAAAACAAGCACACTGCATGGTTAACATCATCATGGTATATTTCTCATGACTCATATCTGTATGCCCTGTTTTTTGACAGATTATACCCAAGGGGTATTCATTGGAAGAAAAGAGACACACAAAATGTGAGGACACAAATATCAGTAGAGGTCAGCTGTGTTTCTAACTGATGTGAAAGAATGTGAATGTGAATAAAGGGAAGAAAAAAAACTTCCCAACCGATTCCTGTCAATCTGTTCGTAAGAAATCTGTAAATTAACCACACCTTTAGTTGTGTAACAACTCCGGATCTGGGTGATTCCCTTTGGCAAGAAAAAACAACCCTCAGTTTCTAAAGATAGATAAACTGGTCTATTCGCATCCTGTCAGCTGCTTAATCTCCACACAAACCACAAACTGAAAGTCACTGGCCTTCCAGTAACGAATCTCTGTTCCTACTAATTTGTCATAAGTGTGAATTACTATTTCCAGGCATTATTCCTAACTTAGTTATCACTTTCATTTCAAATGTCTTATCACAAAGTGGGAATGATAATAGGTTAACCGCAAATAAATGTAAACTAACAGTCCGTGTGTTATGTTATTATTCGTCATGTGTTAATAGAATTCCTCAAGAATCTATGAAGGTTACTGGGGAACTGGGACATTCATCCAGTTTGTTCATTAGTGAACAATTCGTTGTGGAATCAAGGTGAATATCATAGTATAGTCAACAGACGTCAGAAACTTCCCCAGCAAGCTGGCCTCCGGGTACTATTTTGGAGACCTTTAAAAAACCCCACACTGGAAAATTCACTTCCCTGTTACTGCAACTATCGTGCATGAGTGCTACAAGACTGCACAAAGGCTGGTGAGAACAGAGGGACAGTGCATCAATTACTATAAAATTAGAAGTTATTTGGTGCCTGCCATCTGTTTGCAATTTTAAGTAAAATCTATTCTAGGGGGCAAAAGTCCTCTGAGATAAGCATCTTTGGGGAAAAACTCTCTCAGATGAGGGTCCCCAGTCTAATTTGTATCCATTAGCTATATTTATGTCTTCTGCAGTGTAGTTAAGTGTTTGTGTAAAACCTGTTGGTAATAGCATTTACAGTAATGCATATATCTTGAACCGAGTTAACTTGGGGGGTCTTGAGGATTTGAAGGACTGAAAAACAGTTCTATCGCATATTCGTTGTGCATTCAGGTTTAGCAGGCTGTTGCAGTCCGGGTTGTGATTAGGGCTTTGATAAGTCATTGTTGATGGACTGTGGAAAAGCGTTTTATCACTGGAGCATAATAGCGTGCATAAAAGGCATGAACCTGTGCTGAATAAATAAGAGGCAGCACACACCCACAGAAAGACAAATGTGTGTACCCGCAAGCACATGCACGCACATATACACCTCATCTTTGCAGCGCCTTTCCTGCAGATTATCTCTGTGAAAGAATGGCGGGATCTATGGGTCTTTCCCTCCTCCCTGCCTACCCCCCCCCCAACACACACACATACACACACACACACACACACACTACTGCTAACTCAGTTTTTCTCTCTTCTTCCCTCCTTTCCAGTCTCATGTTTTCTTCTGCCATATTCCTTCTTGTGCATCTCTCCGTTTCACTCTCCATGCCTGAGTGCAAGGTGAGAATCACAAAAGGAACACCTGGCAAACACGGATGTGGTCCTCCTCATCTCATTGTCACACCACCCACTCCAACCCCCCCCCCCCCCCCCCCCCCCCCCGTTGACTCCCTTTTCAAAGAGGCACTCGCAAGAATGGCAAACAAGGCTTTCAGCAGCAGGAGGAAGGAGGAAGAGGAGGAGGAGGTATACCCCACTACCTTCACCACCACTCACTCCCTTCATCCCTCTCCTCCCTCCCCAGCTCGCCTTTCACACGCCAGGAAGTGCTATTCAGACCAGGAGCTGCATGTACATGTTCCTCTCAACCAGTAACACCTCACTTCTTTCTCTTTCTCTGTGAGTGCACACACGTGTGTGTGTGTGTGTGTGTGTGTGTGTGTGTGTGTGTGTGTGTGTGTGTGTGCACAAGTATGTTTCTATGCCTTAGAACAAGAGAAGAATGAGAGAAATAGATAAGACAAAGGAAAAAAGGAGAAATGTAGAAGCAACTACCAGTCAATCAAATTTTTGTACAGATTTAAGTGTCTTGTTGTGAGAGTTCAGATTATGTTTCAAAACCTATATGATCCATGTAAAAACTTCCAAATGTTCAACTTACAAAGAATATACATCTTGTCCTCATCTTGATCAACACAAGCAGAGGCAAGAAAACTTTCCATTGAGATAAATTCAATTTAAAAGCAACACAAAGGACTGAATTATGAGGCTTTCACGTCTATCTTTGCTGCAGCCTGACACTTTAATGGCTCAACAAACACTACTATCAGTCTGGGAGAGTGCCTTTATATATATCTTAATACGATGGCCATGCACACTTTTTACATTTTTAAAACACTGCTTTGTATTTAACTTTAGTTTGACACTTAAGGATTAACCACATGCTCTTCAGGGTCATGCAAATATTATATTAAACTCATGCTAAACACCAGCTCTTGCTTATATTTTGGGTTGGACCTGATGTTTTAGTTTTTTCAATCACAGAAAACCTTATTGGTTTCGGTGTTTGAGTGATATGTTGTTATGGTTTTCAGCCAACGTGGTGATAAAACATGAGAGGCCCTTTGGCCTGCATACAAAGCCCTCATTGTAAAAAAACGAACATGCTGAAGCTAATATGAGTTTTTACATAACAGTGATAATGACGAGCAATGTAACATGACATTTGCCCATCTGCTAAAGGTTTCACATAAAAGACATTTTGTCTAACATAAAAACAAAAAAACCCCACATGCACACATGTTAAAACAGTGCACGAACCAATTTGTATTTATCATATCTCAAATACATCACCTTATGACCCATGCAGGACAAAGAAAACTAATAGCTGAAATTTTAAAATCCACGGGATAATTTCGCTTTTGATCAACTGAATATTTCTGCAGTATAAACTTGCCATCAGTGGGAAATCAGAGCCTGGGCTACAAAAGATGTCAAAGTTGTCTTTACATTCATTTGCCTCTGTAGACAACAAGCTATTGACCAGATGTGGTCACCGTTTTAAAAATGGCAACACATGGCTTACAACAGAGTGTAAACACACAGCTATCGTCAGAATACACTTGGCGAACCTTAAAAGATAATTCACACAGGAACTCATGAGGATGTGGCAGGAAAATTTGTTATCATAGAAAGTTTTCAAAACCAGGATATTAGATCACAGTGTTGTACAGCTCACTAGGCTCAATCAATTGGTTTTACATATGAAAACAAGTCAAATTAGTTACACCAAATTTCACTGGTTTGACAAATCTTGCCTACTTTCTCACCTTTTTACACCGGGTCAGTTACTTTTCAAAGTGGTGCTTGACCATTTTGTAAAATTGGAAAATAAATGTCTAGATATCAGGGTGTGATGATTTCAGCAATCCAGCACCGCCTGTTTGAAGAATAATAGGCGCTTAAGGCCTTGGATTTTTGGCCTCCTGTTTGGACAAAACACGTTTTTGCTTCCGTGAAGGATGATGGATACTATGAACACATTGCAACAATTTCTGTTGTAATGTGTTAAATCTTGTAATGACATGCCAGTGAAATCTGGCACACAAAGGTTTTTACTTTTAGTGCATGTGTTCTTTAAACTATACATTTTTTGTGGGGTGTGAAAGGCCCCATTATTAAAATTAGCCATTCAGTCCTGCACGACAAGTTCTCCCTGCTGAATGTGCCTGCTCTCACCTGCACCTGGATCACTGACTTCCTGTCTGACAGGAGTCAGCATGTGAGACTGGGCACGTATGTCTCACACTTTCAGTCCATCAGCACAAGTTCTCCTCAAGGCTATGTACTCTCTCTCGCTTTTCTCCATGTATACTAACGGCTGCACCTTAAGTCACCAAACGTGGCACAATTAACACTGCACAATGGATTCATCATTCAAGGATTTTTTTCCCCCCCAATTTTTGTACCAGTGTTTGCACCATGACACAAAGACAAATTCTTTGTTTGTGTAAAAACTGTGCAATAAATGCAATTCTGAGTAGGCTACTAACATTTTCAATAAAGTCACAAGAAACCACAAAAAATATGACTCCTTTCATGGTAACGTCACAGAACTCCCAAAAGAATGACACAAAACTGTCAGGAAGGCGAGCCCTCAGCCTTTTCTCCTGTCCTACCATCTTTTATAAAATCATGATAAAAGGAAAGAAGAGGGAGAAAATAAAGCTGGGAAGAGAAAAAAGCCTTTGTTCATGTTGTTTGTAAAGGAAAGAATTAGAGGTTAAACATCAGTAGGCAAGTGAGCCGTTCTTAATGAGCTCCTTTCACGTTTTAGTGCAGGTACCAGTATGTTATAGCTTTTAGTTTTAAAAAAATGGAAAAGAAAAAGTTGTTTTCACACATTTCCCGCTCCCTGTTCTTAACAGTCAGGGGGAAATGTGTGGGAAGTCTTTGTTAGGGTCAGGATGTTGTTATGAATCAATCACCCACCTTACCCCCTTCTCCAACTACAGATATTAGAGCTATCACAGTGAACCATCAGCAGCAGACAGCCTGCATATATTTGGGTAGAGGGGCATGCAGGTGAGGGAGTGTGGTCTGTGTATTATATTGAATGGTGGGGGTATGCAAGCCTTTTCATAACTGAACAAGTCAAAGCAATCGGCTAATTAAATCTACTACAAACTAGAAGAACTACGTAAAGAAATAGTCATGTGAAAAAGAACTTTTTCACAGGGCTCTGTGGGTTCCTGTGAAAAACTTGCCTATTTATTGCTTTTATTGGAATTAAAAGGGTATGTAATAGCCAGGCGCTGCTAATCAAATACAGCAGATTAACCGATAATCAGCAAATACAACCATCGCTATTAAAATTATAACTTTTGGCACTTTCTGCTCAGGCTCTACTTTTAGAGTCCTCTTATCTACCCAGCCACTTTTAATAAACTGAATTTAGAGAAAATCTGTTCAAATGTAGCAACTATATATCGAAAGTACTTGGCCACCCCTGTAACCTTCTTCAGTGACATGCAAATCAAGAAATCTTCATCATAACTTTTCTTTTGTGAGGCTAGCTTCACATCACCAGAAATTATTAGAAAATACTTGAGAGCTATGTGTTTCACTTACACGAGTGCAAGCTTGCTTCAGGAAGATTGTGACAGCTTTACTACACTGTCAAGTATTTATAACCTACAACCTTTTTAAAGCCCCTAACCCAGGGCCCAGTCTGCCTCTCTCTGTCTGAGGCCCTCACCAGAGCAGGCCCCTACTGTACTGTAACTCTACAGTAATTCGGGCTCTGTAAATCTCTCAGTGACTACAATCTTTGTGTGTATAAGGCTCCAACTGCTGCTATGACAACAGATGACCCATCACAGTCTTAAGAGCGGCTGTTTGCCTGTCAAATTTAATCCTGGCTCAAAGTTCGACTAGAGGTGGTTTTTTACTGTCACAGAAAAAGAACAGAAAAAAAAAAAGAACGGTCATTTCAGGGATGGAAAGTGGTGCATACCATAAATAGCTTGACTTTCACAGCTAGAAATCCCATTTTCAGTGGGAGGCATGTCTTTTTTTCTTTTTTGGTCTGTGTGCGGAAATGACTATTTATGTACCAAACACTGTGATGTGTAATTTGGGAGATCTTGTTTCAAGCCTTGTGTCTTGCAATTTAGATAATATACTACTTACGGTCTTATATCCTGTGGGTTGTTTGGTTTTATTGACACCCCCAAACACACCATTTTTCTTTTTAAACCCTCCTTAGTTCATTCTCTGAAAACCACAAGTCTCTGGTATCTCCATCTAACAAATCTCTGGTGTTCATGACAGGATAGTGAAGATTTATATGCAGTATCTTCACTTTTGTTCAATTTTAGCATCTCCGTTTACACTGACCATGCACAAGAAACTGTTTCTTCAGCAGCATATCTTCTGTATGATTACTTAATTCAATGTGCTGCTATGTGCTGTTTAAGACATTTTCTCCTTTATCTGTGCAGCAGATTTCAAGTTAAGTTTTTTCAGCCACCTACATCCACACAAAGGTCTCAGAGCAAAATAACGTATTACTTTTTTTTATGTTGTTTTACGACAGAAACTCTTCAGTCAAAGGTGTGCACTGTGTAAAAAGTAGCATGCAAACAGTTTTTCCAGTTATCTTCTCCAGCTATCATCTCTATGCTTCTCAGTGGGACTGCTAACAATAATTTATGCACACTGACAGCCATATGGTATACTGCTCTAAACCTCCCCAACACAGAGCCACCAACCAAGGGAGAATAAGAAAAAAGGAAAGACAGGGCCTCCTTCCTGCTATCTCAATGAGAATTCAAACATTTCAGACACGCTGGCAATCGCTCCCATATCAGTATTAAATCCCTGATTGAAATGTTTCCCTTGAAAACTGAAAGTGGTCTCTGCATCTATAATTTGACCATACATCTATAATTTGTCCATATCGAGTAACATTTGTTTATCCAGCCATGGACCAACTGTGTTTGGGCACATACGGACAGTAATTGCACTGTTGGTTATGTGACTGATTCGGGGATATGAAGCAGCATGTGCTGCCACAGATGGAGGTGGAATGAAGGGTACATATTTGCCACTTGAAATAACTATAATATAGCAAGTGGGGGGTTATGTGGTGAAAAGAAAAACTGTACTATATGATTCTGGATGGCTTGTGTAGATCTGACCACATTTCAAAGTGAGACTATTACATATACAGAGCTTTAGCCTCAACTTAAATCTCCTAAAACCCATAAGAGTAACCTGCCAAGGATCTATCTGATTTTGTTATCCTGACAGACTTTTTGCAGCACACAGCTTTGTGTGTGCTGCAAGAAATCTCCTTATTAAGTCACTTCTTTTCTATACTGAAGAGATGTTAGAAGAGATGATAGCAATATCTCAATGCACTTAGGCATGTAGACATGGTCAACATGATTTGCTAAGATCTCAAGTAGCCAGTTCTCTTGTTGAAAATACATTATTAATGTAAAAGTTCAGAAGAACTGGCCAGACTGCTTTGAGCTGATATGAAGGCCACTCAAAAAACTGTTTGTTACAACCAAGGTACGCAAAGAGCATCTCTGAATGCACAGCACACCGATCCTTGACGCATATGGGCTACATATGAAGACCACACCAGGTGCCACTCATGCCAACTAAGAACAGGAACCCGGGGCTACAATTCACAGGCTCACCGAATGTGGACAGTACACGTACCCCTGGTCTGATAATTCTCAATTTCTGCTTCAGAATTTGAAGTAAACATCACAATAGTATAAATCAATCTCTCCTTGAAATAATAGTTTAGGCTCTTGGTGTTAGTGTAATAGGATGGGGGATATTTTTTTGGCACACTCTGTTCCACTTAGAACCAACTAAGCACAGAGATTTCTTAGCAAAACAGGTTCTCAAAGTAGTTTCCTCATTCCATTGAGGGCTTAATTATTGGTAAACCCGGACTAGTTCAAATTGTTTCTTGTAAATACCACTGGTGTTACTTTGTGCTATCAAATAAACAGACCATCAAGACATCATGGATCAAACAGAAATTCCAATATGCTATGATGTATCAGACCATGGAAATAAAGGTTGTCGGATAGCTAGGTATCTGAAAGACCAGTCTTGATTTACAAAAAAAATAATAGGAAAGAATTGTTGGCAGCTTACTTGCTTTACTGAAAGCAACAGTGGAGAACACACAATGGGTGGCCTGTCTTTGGGTGCTAGCAAGCGAAGCCTTCAAACCAGACAGACGACACAACACCTCCAGCATGCGTGCAAAGATTTCAGCTGCTAAAAACTATAGTGACAGAAGGTTTGATAACCCCTGGTGAAGAATCCTAAAGACAGAAAACATTGATGACTTAGTTTCAATCAAGGCTGTATTTACTTGTGTGTCATGTACTACCATTTAATGAGTCCTGCACACTTAGGTTAGTTACAGTGTCACAGTGTTTAAGCTCATTTAATCAAATCTTGCACTCTTACTCTACATGAGAGTTTTTCATATTGGGGCGACCTGTGCTACCAGTTGAGTTTTCACATTCAGATTCAAGCAGATTCAATGACTGCAAGCTTGGGGTCACAGGAGTGCCATATGTCAAACTAAGTGCTTCCTGAGGTTAGCCAGGTGCATACACAAAGTCAGTGTCAACTTTAAATCATGTTACTAAATGCCATAATGCATTCCATTTGAATGTAAGAAGAGAAAGAGTGACTATAAACTCAAAGAAATTAGCACCACATAGATTATTCAAGTCATTTACTTAATTCTCTTAACCAGTCGAGTAACATAGCCCGAAAACATGCAATTCAATTGAATCCCTTGTTTGTTATTTTTCCATCTTGTTGATGACATTATACTTAAGTGGCAAACACCAAAAGCAGCTTGAAACACAAATATATTTCACAACTATTTGGTGAAAGCAAGCATTACAGGAAAAACCTATCAGGAATTTAATATTGGTATATGCGGTTTGGTTTGATCTTTACATGCCTAATTGGAAGTGTTATTTACAAATCAAGATTCCCTGTCCCGAGGCTACAGTGGAGGCAGTTTGCACAAGTCAATCAGCAGATTGCTTAAACAGCATACTGCGCCACTTGAGGCAAATATACCAAGAACAGCTTGCTCAAAATGGAATACATAATTTATAACACATGTGTTATAAATTTTATGTTTTCCATGTAAATTTTAACAGATACTATCCAACTTATCTACTCTGCTTTATCTTAAACATTGTCTAAATCCACATTATTACAGCTTACCATATATGGTCCTACAGTATTCATGGAACTGCATATAAAAGATTAACATAAACAGAGCACTCTGGCCATCGCCAGTCTGGTTTCTTGAAACTGCTAAACATGCTAAATGCCACTATGAAACATGAGTTTGCACACATATGGTAATCACAAAGACTCCCCCAGAGCATATTTTGCTTTATGTTCTACTTAACTATCAATGTGACTATAATTTACCAAATAAACAGCATGCCGCATTAAATATGACTTTAAACTAGTGACTGAGTTCATAAATATATTAGAGAACTATTACCAATCTTCATGAATTTAGTTAGCAGTAGGAGAACTTTTCTATGTAATTCTATATAGTCACTCTTCCATTAAATAGTATTGCCCAGTTTATTTGTAGAAAGAAATAGAAGTGAGTTTCACAGCCAAAGTGCAAAGTGCATCATAATTTTTTATCTTGCCAGGGAATTTTAATAATTCACATCTTCCTCTCGCACCCCCTCCCCTCTAATCTCATCTATCCAATTCCCATCCTCTTTGATGGTAGTACACTGGCATAGACACAGGGGGTGGGAGTTGCTGTGTAGTTGGAGGGCCTGGTCTTGGAGCCCATAGAGACCTAATTGGTGCCCCCACCCACCGTCACCACCAATACTACTAACCCCCAGAAAACCCCATCCCCTCCTCCCCATCTCTTCTATGGTGTTTATCCACTAATTGGGCCACTTCCTGAGACAGAGGCCAAACAGGGAAGAGAGGAATGCATGGCAAAAGGCCACTCAGACAAGCTAGCGTCAGGGTTGGGGGGGTGGGGGTGGGATGGAGTGAAGAGGGGAGAGTACGGAGATATATAGGCGCAAAAGACAGCCTAAAACGGACTCTCTCTCTCTTTTCTTTTACTTGGAGGAGGGTGGAAGCACACACCCCTGTTTATGACATAACATTTCATACTCCACATGAGCACTTCCTGGCACAACAGCTCAGTAGCTAACAGTTAATAGTGAGTGCTGGCTGCATGCAAGCCTTTGTATTGCGACTTCCACCCTGCACTCTCACTACTGAACAGTGGGACTGATGGGGGGGAGAAGCACATAAGTCACTAGACTGACAAATGGGATGGTTCATGCTTGTTTTTATCCAGGTTGACCATCTATGTGCTTGGTTCTGTTTGATGTACGAGCCCTTTGAAGTTGGCCTGCAGAGTCTATTGGTGTTTTCCTGGGGTTAGAAGTTGAGCCCCTGCAGCATTTAGGTCTTTTCAGCCCAGTTAAGGGATGCCAGATGAGTATCCCCCCCCCCCAGTCCCATGACACCGTTTTCTGTATGCTATATGTGAAGGGTTACCCGGGCCACCAGGGTGTTCTCCATTTATCAGAAAACGTGGAAGAAAACCAGAAAGGCTGCATTTCCTCAAAAAGTGGAGAAGGTCGTCTGCTTCAAACGCAGGTGGCCTGAAAACAGGTTTTAATTCTTTACAAAGTCTCCCTCCGATACGTTACCATCAGCTCTTCTGGAGTTACCAAGTTATACTAATTATACCAAAATAAGCAACGACCTAGTCTTTATGAAAATCACTAATGTAGTTTGAACCTCGTTTCAAATATTCTGTAATTCAACAACAGGCTGAGCATGAATATGCATCTCCGTGTCTGAAGATTGGGACAGTCAAAGGTATCTTTCTGACTCGTGCTGTCACAGCATGCTGTTTTATGTCACAAAACCATGAAACCACCAAGCCACAGTAAAATGTTACATTTGTTCTTTGCATAAAAAAAGTACAATGTCGTCATCTAATGCCATCGATACTTGCAATCAGATAGTTCTGAGAAGAGTGATCAGAGTGAATTTAAAGACCTGGTGATAGCACATAGGCAAAAAAAGGTCATATGGTGGCCATTTAAACAGGGAAGACTGAAATGCAGCTGGACTGGTGAGAATGACTCTGAATAAACACTCCAGACTCATCAAGAGGAGGGGAGGAGGTGGAGGTAGGGAGGGAGGCAGGGGGCCAGACACAAACCTCTTCCTGTTGTCCTAAATAGCTACAATCAAGGGAGTGTTATCTCCCCCCAAACTTCCTGCCCTATCAGCTCATGGGGACTCTGAGAACAGGGAGAGCCAGCTGGTCATAGAGCAAACATGGTGTTACATCACTGGAGGCCACTGACAAGAGACTGAATAGTGATGAAAGATGCATATTTCGGTTGCAGGCTTATCAGACATTTCTAATGACATTTTCCTAAGGCCAGAGGATCTTTAAATTCCAAGAGGATTTCAACAAATACCGTACAGTTCTCGGAGTAGAAGGAAAAAGCAGCATTAACTACATTAAAACATTCATTTGAGCATGGATTTCTATTAAATTAAACACGTTTACCAGTGAAAATTAGAGACATAAAGTAGAGTTGCTTGTGTCACTACAACATAGACCAATTTGTTTAAAAAGTACATTCATATTCTGTACAGGGATATCAAACATTTTAAAAAAAGTCAGAGTGGGAGGTAGAAAAAGAGAAGCCATTATGAGCACAACTGCAGGAGGTGTGTGACGTTTGGCTGCTATCCTTAGTCTATTGGCAGATGTGATCCAGTCTGCAGGTGGCGTGCAACAGCCCCGGTATTGGCCAATGGCACTCCAAAACAGGATGTCTGAAACTCCCCAGGCTTGGGACTTCCTCTCCCGGAGCGCCACGGCCTAGAGTTCAGCCAGCTCCCAGCTCAGAGGAACGCATTACAGATCTGGCACGTGAAACAGTCTGCTGCTCACAACTCAACTCAACTCAACCCCACCCCCCTCCCTTTCTCTGGCCCAATCCCCTCTCTAACAATTTTAAACTACAGAAATAGTCCCCCTGGTGCTTTTCCAGAGGAAAGAGCTCTTTTTCTATTTGCTCAGTTTGCGTCAGTGAGGGCATCAAGAGTGCACCCTTTACCCTGTTAATGAAACTAGGCCTCGGCAGCCAACGTACCAAATTAAACTCAGTGGGCCTTTCCAAAACAGCAGAAAAAACAGAGACCTTGACGTGAACCTTGATAGCCCTGACATAGACCACAAAAGACTATATTGTTCACTTGTGGATATACACATCATTTATGACTATAAAGAACACGCAGGACTCCCAAAAGAAACTTTTTAATGATCCATATTTGTGTGCATCACAAAGTGTTCTGGATCACAAACACTGGATTTTATTTATATTACCATGCGGCCACAACTTCCTGTTTGTTAAAAGATAATATGTTGCTTGCAATATCGCTGGGCTTGTAAACTGTCAATTTCTGGCAAAGGTTTGAAAGACATAAATACCACCCCCCCGTACTAGTACTTCTCTGCTGCAACTGCGCATTACTGGATAACACTAAAGGGGGAACGTTAGCTTAAAAGAGCAACTACTACTGGGGAAAAAAGGCCAATCTGAGAAGTTAGCAACATCCTCTGTCCCTTTACATAAAGGCATGATTTCTTCAGTATCTCCCTATGTGCCACCTACCCATTTGGATCCCAGTGACTTCATTAAGATGGCACGTTGATTGCCAATGTGGTTTCAATCTCACCAAAACAGTACATAAACCCCGCAGGAAATGCAGCTGGGTGACAGACTGTCCTAAAATAAAGAGAGTTAGAGAAACAAGGAGTCCGGGTGTGTATGTGGGGCTGAGGAAAATAAAACAGATGTGAGGCGACGCAAAAGAGGTGGGGGCATGATTAACGATGCCGACACTTTGAAGACAGGAATACACCTGGCGACCATCTTGTCTCCGTGGGCCCTGGACAGACGGGAATGCTTTAGTGTGTAGGAATTAGGTCCTACTCATCTCCCAGCTTTAGCACGGAACCACCGGCCAGATGGGGACTAAGCCAGGGGGATTGCAAAGGACTCAACGAATGAGACCCAACTGCTGGCTCAACCAACTGCTCTGCTGATTTGGCAGCTTACTTACAGAATGATGGATAGTATGCTAGTCTGTCAGCTAGTTCACTTCCCTTATTGACTATGATTGTGTTAAATCCAACCATACGACTGCACTAGGGAAGACTAATGAAGTGTCTTGTGTATTTTCCAGAAAGGATACTGTACACTTCCTGGCTTTGCAGATCCACAAACACCCATTGTTTTATAGTACCTTGCAAACAATAAATATCAGGCACCTGAAGGCGCTCCTGTCTGCATAATCCTAAATATACAAGCGTAAAAGCCTCGACAGGAGGATCACACACACATACACACACATTCTTCCCAAAGCCATTTTCTATACCTAAGCACCTTGTCCAACTTTTGCACGCACCATCAAGCTGGCTCTGATGGATGACTCAGAGTTCAAAATCTTACCCACAGACTGGAGTAGTCAGGGACTGAACCATCAACCTTCCAATTGGTAAATGACCTACTCTAACTTGTGAAACTATAGCTCATGAGGTAAAGGCTTGTAAGGTGTGACAGGGAAAGTGTCAACACAAAGCTACATTTGAAGCTAAAAATGGCCTGCGGCACTATTAAACCTAATGAGTGGGTGGACGTGAAGAAGATGGGACTGTTATTGTGGCACGAACATCGTGTCTCCTCCTTAGGTTGTCTTTGTAAATAATTAGTCTGGTAGTCAAGCAACTCCACAGCAGACCCTGAGGGCTAAACAGCTAGCAGTGTTGTCATTACTATGTTCTCTTTGAAGACACCAAAGATGGAGTCTGACCATTCGCTATGCTTTTCATGCCATATCTGAAGACGCCCAGGATTGCTTCTGGTGACAAAGCACTAATAATGAATACTTTGGTGTGCTTGATGAATGCCTGGGGAGCCGAACTTTGACATGAGGCAGTTTTCGACAGGATATATGCTTCCATTCTTTGACCTGATTGAAACACAGAGATCTTATTTCACTTGGAACATATCTTGTATGTGCAATACTAGAAACACAAATACAAAGCAGACAAACTCTAAAAAAGAAACAAAGAAAGAAAGAAAGAGAGAAAAAAAGAAAGAGTGCATAAAAACAATGGCTCAAAAAACTAAAAAAGCACATACATACATATAAAGAGTAAACGAGAACTAGAAAAGTCAACAGAAAAAGATTTTTTTTTATAATATTCCAGTTTTCAGTTTTTTAAATGACACCTCAGCATTAAAAGCAATTTGCTACATGAATGAATAAAGCCTTTATCACATTAAATAATGTACTGCATTCTATAGAGTTTCTGTGCACTTTCCCTAGGCAAAAAAACCCAAAAACTTCTCTTTGCATGAATTTGAACAAGTTTATACAGGTATCCTGACAAATTTAGTTAAATTGATGTTCAACATCCTGAAAATGAATTAAGCTACATTAAAATGTCCACACTGACACTTACAAAAACATTCAGTAATGGCAGCTGGCTGAAGAAAGAACATAGGAGAGAACAAGTAGTCCATGCATGTGTCATGACCCGGTCTCTATAAATATACAGACGGTGGGCCAATACCCACAAAACATGCCACAAGAAAGAATGGTCCTTTGCAGCGGGTGCAGTGGAGAAGGCAGCAGCGAGAGCTGTGCTCCAAGCAGGTTCCAAATCAGCACTTGGGGAGAGCAAAACACATGTTAGCTATGTTATGGTTAGAATTAGCATCCCTGGTTTTCAGCGGATGTGGGTTTGATCCCTTTGGCCTCCAGGCTCAATCAAGTCAATCTAAAATTAGTGGGCTGCCTCTTTTTTCCGGAAGACAGATAATTCCCCGTTGATTGTGGAGAAGGAAAAACATTGAGAAAAGCAAACATGGTAAGAAATGTGGAGAGTGGGCGACTTCACAGCATGAACGGAGCACAGTTACGGTGTCTCTAAAATAGTGACAGGTGCAGTGACCAGCTGTTGCCAATAAACATATTCATACTAAAACAGGAACGGGAAAGCTTTGTGTAAACGTTTAAAGCACCAAGTATTTATCGGTGTGGGCATAATGTCTGTAATATCAGGGAAATGAATGCTAAAACTAGTTTATACGACTCAGTCACTTTGTAAATGGTAAAAATGGAGGGGTGCTGCAAGGGCAATTCCAAATGGTGCTGTAGGGTGGAAACTGCCAAGAATTTATCTGGAACTGGGCAACTCATCAATGGGCTACTGTGACTATGACCAAGGAAAAAGGACACAGTCAACTGTGTTTATATCCTTCAGCAGTGCCCCTACTCTGAACAATGTGGCAAAGCCCATACTGGCGTGAAAGGCAAATAAGGCCTTCTGGCCACTAATTACAGAGGGGCGCTGGGACCGTTAGCTCCAACTGTTTCAACATGCAAATCACATCCAACTTGGGGGCAGTTGGCTTCTTAGAACACAACTGTAAAACAAGGCCTGTTTACTTGCTTCTGATTTGCTTGAGCCCTTGCTTTTTGTGGAAATGGTACAGGGGTCAGTACTCAACAAACGTCATAAACGTAAAAAGTGAGACGTAAATGTAAGCTCTTATTTTGTAATCTGCAGGTTAAAGGTTTTGGCCAAATTAAAAGAAAAAAAAAAGCTGCCTTCTGCGTATCTGCCTGGCTGTATTTCAACATATTTGAAAGTGAAAAACACTAAATGATACAGCCCCAAAGTAAGCATTAGTTATCACTGGACTATGAAGAGCTACACTCGCATCTCATTAGTATGCATAAAATAATACATGGGAAAAGAAAAAAGGAAAAACAGCAGCCTTGGCTGCTGATGTCATTGGATTCTCAAGTGTTTTTCTGTCTCTCAAAAAGAGGAAAACTGACACAAGAAATATGTTGTGCTGTGCTATCCTGTTTTGTACATTTCCTGAAATCCAAGGTGTAGGGTACAGGAAAAATCCAGTTCGAGAGAGAAGGTCAGCCTTCAGCATTTGAGGTCTGGAAAAACCATTAGTTGGAATGGAAGGAAAAAGATGAGGTCTAAGTTATTTCCTCTCTTTTTCCCTTTTCTCTCCATCATTTGAGAAAAAAATGGGGTGGGAGGGGTGCCTTACTCCCCTTTGAGTGTCATCGTGCTGAGAAGGAAGCCACGATAAGAGGATTCAGGACAAACTTGTATATTGTGACAGAACGGGGCAACTGAATGCTTGATATATAGGTTCTTGCTTTGCTGTCTTAGACGTCACAAAAAATGCCTAGTATCCTGAACATGTGAATGAATACCTAAGTAAAGGCTCATGTACGCTGGTTGTATAACAGCTTAAGGTGGAAAGTTCCCATGAGGTGTTAAATAATCACCTGTAAAACAATGAGAAGAATTGGAAACAGGAAGCTAAGCTTTATATAAATCTGGAGAAGGCACTGCATCACTTTGCCTTTTCAGTCAATAATAATGAAATATTTCAGGCTTTTCATGAGATTGCCAGGGAAATATATGAATGGATTTATTTGTATTATATTTTATTTGACACACTTGTCAAGTTTACGTGCAACAGAACAAGACATATCTGCGTATCCTCATTTTACACACAAAAAAAGCACAATGACAAGTGCTCTCAGTCACTGCCAAACGAACACCATTATTCTGGAAGCATTTTGCAAATACTGGCCGCTGCCTTTTGTGGGCCCACTGTTCAGAACAACCCTGTGGCTTTCCTCAGGTGCTCAACATTTCCCTGCAGCTTTCCAAAGCAAGCGTATTGGTTAACCACCCAAACCACTCGAGCATAATGCAATCTCCAATTCACAACACACAAAATGTATTGGCAGCATTCCACTGAACCTAATCCAGGAAGTGGAAACATTTCTCCAAACAGACTCTTGTTGAAAACTTCTAATGAATGGTTTCTCATCTATTCTGAATGATGTAGAGTCTTAAAGATTTTTCCAAATTTCCTCAGTTTCTCTCTCTCGTTCTTTTTTTTGTTTTTGTTTTCCTCATTCCAACCTACCAACAAGAGAGAGGGGAAGACGGACAGAGCTGCCTCTGTGCACAAGGACTTTCCAAACACAGAAGGCAGCTGTGCTGGAATGTGCAAGCTCTGAAATTATGGCCCTGGCCATTGCTAAAGAAAATAAAATTGATGCAACCTGTAGAGCATGCAGCTTTTAATTAGTGGCTTCCGTCTCCTAATTGGTTGCTCTCCGTTTCCCTCCGCCTTAATTCGGGATCGGACCAATTGACCATGCTGCATTTAGTTTGCTGTGTTTGTCTTGAGAGAAACCACACACTGTAATCAAGACACAAAATGAGCATTTTCAAGGGCAGCACAAGCAAGTGGGTGCAGAAAACAGTCAACCCCATTCCTTTTCAGTTTTCCCCGTCTTTAAAGAAATACGTTTGTATGGATTGTGAGACCAACTGGAGGAAAAGCCTCTGGATTATGTTGCGAATGTTAAGTCGTGCAAAAGGAAAAGGAAGAAAAAGCCCCAAACTACACTTAAATTCTTAGAGATCATAAAAAAGAAGAAAGATATTTTTATATTTTAAAACACCAACATGTAAAATGTCATTTGGAATCTTTATATACTTCTGTTTCATTATTATACAACTCTGTAAACTGTATGCAGCACATGCATGTACCCCACTGATGCTCCATTCATGTGGAAGCTGAGTCCTTATAATGGTTTCTGGAAAGTACATTAACTGAATGCAAAAGTTTACCCATTACCTAACAACTGAGTCATGTTTATTGCATGCAACAAAAGCTAACTGTGAGTAAAAACACACAGATCACAAAGCCAAAGCTTACTGTGGTATGTTTATTGCGGGGTATGTGGTCTTTAAATGGTTTTTGTATCAAAGCGTAGACGAGTAAACGCTCCCCATGTAGCTTTCCATTCAAGGTGTGTGGGTGAGTAATGAGACTCAGGTAAGCCAGAGCTGGACATCTTACTTTTGTCATATGTTGATTTGCTTGACACGTCCGAGGTGGTAAAAATGGCTTAAAAGCATCATCGGCAAAATTGCTAACACAGAAATGAGGCTATGGATGGCTGACTCCAAAATATTTTTGATTTGATAACACAAATGAAATCTTTTCCAAAACAACTACTGCTGGATTTTGAGTATACTGGAGAGATAAGCGTGGGACACAACCAGAAAAAAAAATAAAATAAATGAGGACACAGGAAAAGGAGATAAAAGCTGGGAAAAGAGCAACCGTTTGGCTGCTGACGGCTTACAGCCGAGCTTCAGGGAGCAATCATTTGAGGGTCAGGGACAGGTCTGGTTGCCTGGCACTAGTGGATTCACACTCGCGCACACACACACACACACACACACTCCCTGTGTCATCCTCTCTCATCTTTACCATTTCCGCTAGCCAACAAACACATTTCCTTTTTACAGGGGAAACTTCAGGAAATTCAACTCTGCACAGAAAAGCTGTTTTCCACACAACAGTAATGAGAGCAGATTTGAAAAAATTTTTAAACTGAAAAATGAGTAAATGACATCAGAATTATTTAAATTACTTCTGTCACTTCTGGCATTTCCAGGCATTTATTACTTAACTGAGCGTGTCTGGTATGATTGTTTGCATGTATTTCCCCATGAGCTGGAATAGCTGCAAATTGCAACAAACACATAATTCTATTTCTGCAAAGCAAAGAAGCAAAGAGCTCTGTTAAACATCTGAGAGCAAAGATAATTCCAACATCTAGCGGTGAAATAAGACACTGACAGATGTAAGCAGTGCCTAATTTATGAGGGGCAAAAAATAAAGGAGGTTAAGGGAGGTGAATGGGGAGGGGGGTACACAACTGGATATGTAATAAAGGTGATAGCGATATGTGACACAAAGACGAAAGATATGGTGCTAAAGAATTCAAAGAAAGAGTTGAAGCTTCCTCCATTCTACTTTCTTTTTGTGACCAGTAGGTTTAATGGTCAAACATCCTTCTCTCTCTCTCTCTCTCTCTCTCTCTCTCTCTCCTGTCTGTTTACAATTACCGTACCGCGAATGAATCTTCCACGAATGACTGCTCAACTGGCAGCCCTTACTAGCCAGGAACAAGGGAGCTATTAGCAGAGGAACTGAGGAAGGAAGGAAGAGAGGAAAGCCAAAGGGAAGGCAGTCCAGCGCAGAGGCCCAGGGAGGGAGAGGATGAGAAGGGAAGGAGGGAGGCAGGGAGAGAACAAGGGGTAAGGCTTAAAGGACAGAGGGAGGGAGATGGGGAAGCAGTGCAGAGGGATCGGTGGTCTTTAACAGCAAAGAGGGGAAGGGCAATGGTGAAGGAGGGCTCATCTCCCTGAGGCTGTTCAACAGACGTAAAGATCCAAAACAAAGAGAAAGACGACGAGGAGGTGGAAGGGACTGCTGCATCCCTCTCATCCTAACCCACCCATCTTCCCCCCACCAGCAAGAAAAGGAGATGAAAGAGATTAGTTCTGGGGTCTGCCCTGAAGGGACAGTGGACAACCTCTGAAATCATTTCATTTCTCAGGCAACAGGATTTAGAATGGGACCTCCCCATGGCCCTTTGACACGAGAAATACATGAGAGCATTTTGTGGGTGGGACATTCTCTCAACCTGCTCCACCCGCAGTTCGACCCAAGTCAAGGGTTTTTTGGGCCTAACAGTGCTTCTGGGGACATCCTGACAGTCATAATTTACTTTGACTTCAGAAATGACAAGGTGGGAAAAGAAAGCACTGTTACCCTTTTTTGGAACACCTTCTGTCTCCCCCCTCTCGTCCCCTCTCTCACACACGCACACACACAACAAGGTGCAATCCCAAACCTAAGATACAGCCAGCCTTTCACACGGTCATTCATCAAACAGAGCTGGTGAAAGAGGAAATGAGGTGACACCCTGCCATCATCCTCTTTCCGATGCATCTGCCAAGTCCTTGCAGCAGGAACACAAGGCCTCAAAGCCCTCAGACATTTTTTGTCTCACTTTATTACTGTCTCTGTACCTGACGTCATGGACCAGACATATTGCAGCAATTATAAAACAGAAAAAAAAACTATACTTACAATTAGAAACGGATTTATTTCCAGTTTGCAAAAGACACAGGCCACTCTTCTCCTCACTTAATGTTACATATTGAAAAGCACAATGCAAAGACAATAGATAAAAGTCACAAGCCACAGAGATAAGTGGTTTAAATCTTTCAAAACAAAAAAAGGATACTGTTGCAACACTGCTTATGTTTAAGTCAACTGGTGTTCAAAGTAATAATAATGGATTGCATTTATATAGCGCTTTTTGGGGCCCTCAAAGCGCTGTGCAATTCCACTATTCATTCACTCTCACATTCATACACTGGTGGAGGCAGCTACAGTTGTAGCCACAGCTGCCCTGGGGCAGAGTGACAGAAGCGAGGCTGCCATATCGCGCCATCGGCCCCTCTGACACTTCACCAATCGCCTACTGGTGATGGGTAGGTGAAGTGTCTTCCCAAGGACACAACGACCGAGACGGGGCTCGAACCGGCAACCTTCCGGTTACAAGACGAACCGCCAACTCTTTGAGCCACGATCGGCCTGACCAATGAAAGCTCAATCAGCACCTATAGAGCCAAACAAAACATAATGTTGTAATCCTAATATTAGCTAATTATGTCCAACACGAAAAAGAGAAGCTGTTGAGACCGTAAACCATCAAAAAGCAACCGCAAGCTAGACTAATACTAATATATTGTGGCTGCAGTATAAGGAAACACAACTCCTGCTCTGACAGCCAAATGGTCATCCTCACAGAAAGGTCTGATGGGACTGATTCCATTTCATCTACAATGGGTAACCTAATCCCGATGAAGATGACTGAACCCGACAGAGGATATACATTGGGATACCATTACTCCGTTGGCCTCTCCAGTGCGCCTCTGAAATGACTGCACTAAATAATAGTCCGTTTGTTTAGCCATTCTCCTAAACAAGGCATTGGACCTGTTGAGGTGAAAGGGAAAAGAAAAGAGAGCACAAATCTGCTTTTTATCACAGGAAACCCAGGGTAGCTCCCTTAACCAAACCCCCACCTCCTCCAATCTTACACCTTATCCACTTGTAAGCGTCTCTTAATGTGGTGTTGGGATCCCCGGAGCAGAGAGCCAGGCTCAGGGGGCTTCAGCAGGGGATATTTGAAACATACAAAGAGGGTATTATTTGTTGCAACCCCCTGTTGGCCCCCTACCAGCTCCTATTTTGTATGTGGGTCTGACTGTATCCTGATGGTGGTGAATGATGACTCCTTCTTACTCCATGTTTCTTACACACGCTAGAACAAGATCAAGTAGGCTCGCCAACTTTCCAGATGGATCTATATATATATATATATATATGTATATATATATATATATATATATATATATATATATATATATATATATATATATATTATTGACATACTTACATATATATTGGTCTCTATATACTTTATACTTTTTTTAAATGAGATGCTTTTTACATTTAATTTTAATGCCTAAACAATGACTGTGGTGTATCTATGTGTCCATAAGATTAAATCATACTGTTGTCAGCATATTCCATTTCATGTTTCCCCAAAAAACTTCCCATAAACTTCAGTGTTTTCCTGCTGAATATTTTATTGGTGTGTGGGTGCGAGTGCCTTCTTGCAGGCAGCCTTGAAAAATGATAAACGATCCAGGAAGGCTTCCTCGAATATACATTACACCTACTATGGTTATCAGATGCCAAAAAAGTAAGATTTTACAATTCTCTAAAGCCTTCACAGTGACAGTCGTCCTGTTTTTTGTTACAGGCAACACAGGATGCGCTTCATATCGCTGTAAGCTACCAAGCCCTGTGTGATAGCATGCATTTGCTCTGTCATGGCGAATGACACTGCATTTTTAGTCAAAGCTCTCACTGTTGGCATACCACGCTGTGCCGAGAAACTGGCCCCATTCGAAGGGACTATTTTAGATTAGTTTATTTGTCACTCAGAATTTAGCCTGGAAACACAACATAGCTTATCTTATTGCATTTAAACTAAGCTAACGTAATATGAACCTATGCATTTGGATTAGTCGGCATAACAAAAACTCAAGTAAATTTGAATCCTTGCTGAAATCACGTAGATGATGTTAGTTTGATATCTTTAAAAACATAAACAAACAAATAAATAATAAATTAATGTTAGGATGGAGCCAGATTCAATAAATGAGTGATTCTCATTCGTTTTGTTCCTTGTAGCTGACACTTGTCCAACCAGCTTGACAGAAAAATGTAGGCAGAGATTCCTTCAAAACAAATTTACTGGACAAAAAGTCTTGCGAACAAGATTCTTTCATGGTGAGTGTCCCCTTTAAATGTTGCATAAAAATTGTGAGTTTGTTTTTTCTTTTCTTAGTTTTCTTTAAGCCATCCAATCGAAGGAATTTTTTGTAATTAAAGCTGAACCACTTGTTGGTTAAAACACCAACATTCCATGGTTCCAGTTTAAATTTTCATTTTTCATAAACTACTCCTTTTATGTGGGTGCTGCAGCCTGCTGGGAACATCGACTCTTTCACTTTCATCAGAGCTGTAAAGTCACTCATCAGAGGTTTTTAAAACTTATACAGCCGACTCATTGGCAGGAATGCAATTACAAAAAAACAAAGCACCTTAGCTAAGTTCTCAACTGAAAGATTTACCTGTTGCCTGATAGCAAAACAACAAGTCACAGCTGCACTGCAAGACAATCAGCCACAACAAAAAAGAGCATCCCTCTGACTGATCCAACCTTGCACACCGACAACTGGTTTCATAAATGTTTGCGATGTTTATCAGACACAAATAGCAGAACCTGAAAACAAACATTTACACAAGGACACGCTAGTTACTGACGGACTTGAAAGTGGCCCTTAATTGTGCGCTGATAAAGCTCACGGGTGAAGAAGAACACGGATAAACCCTTCTCTCGTGGTGTAAATTCTACAGGAAAAACAGAAAACGAACAAATGAATTACCGCACAAGACAGAAATACTAAACTGCGAAAGAGGAAAAAAAATATGCAAGCTCTTCAGCAGTGCAGCAGGAGAGGGGTTAGGAGTAGCGTTTATGAGAATAAACGAGATTTCCTGAACTGAGAGCATTCCAAGGGCGCCGGTGGTCTCGGCTTGCCAAAAGGCAAGACGACACATGCTGGAGATGTCTGCCAGGTAGCAGAGCACAAAGAGCCCTCATTTCCTCCCTACCCCTCCCTTACTCCCTCCTTTCCACCCCACGCACACCTCCCTCTCCCATCCTCATGTCTCTTTTGCTTTTGCTCAATGCCAACTGCAGGAAGAATATTTAAAAACACACACAAACCGAGATGTGTTGGATAAAAGCAATACCACAAAAAACAAGCAATGTCTCACTAAATATTTGAATTTTATGTTTGTAAGTGTGTGAATATGAGAAATATGTTGCCTTTTACCAGAAAATAAATTTTCTTTGCAGAAAACTTGCGTCTAGGCTTGGATAACCAAATTGTGGCCCTGCAGGATTTTTTCTATGTCTCGTTGGACTGGAGGCTTTTTTGTGATGATATTCTTGGATGCACACATGTGTAAGCTGACACTAATACAGCCCTTGAAGTTTGATACTTGCCTGGGGATCCTGCTCCCCCAGTGCCCAAACACACAAACACACACACACGCAGCTTCCCAGAGCTCATCCATGCCTCGGTGGTATCTCATTTCTTGTTTGCAAAGACATACTCGCACACTTTATTTTGCAGGTTAGCAGTTTTACTAACCTGCAGGTCAAAACTCTCACTCTGCATTCTCATTACCAAATCTTGGAAACGTTACCGGGACAGGAAAGAGCGATTCTCAAACAGCGAATCATACCAAAAAATAGTGGTAAGTGGTAAATGCAACAAAAAAACCCTTATCTCTACATGAAAACAGCATTTTGAAGCACAGCTATCAACAGCTCAGCTCGGCTTCAGTAGGACACTGAACTGTGGCAGCAGGGCTCTATTCAGAACTGTGCAGTCAGGAAAAAACAGTGAATAAGCTCTAATCCTTTAAGACAGCACCAATAGAGATTCCATCATGCTTGGCTCGTCACGAGAGGAGAGCAAAGCTTGGGAGATGATAACGTCAGGCCAACACAAAATAAAATATGGCCTGTTTTGACTGCCTGGCTTATAGTCGGTCTTTTAGCTAAGGGTAGTTTCCTGTTGAGTGGAGGCATGGCTCAGGTGGAGGTTTCTACTAAAGAAAAGGCAAAACAAAAGGTATTCACAGAGAGAAACTGAGGATCCTCCGATGCCCTGTTGTGAGGCCACATAACAAAGACTGAAATGTTTTGAGTGTTCAAGAGAGGCTTTCGATACTTAAGTGAAGAAAGCCTTAATGTACAGTCTTTATGGAAGAAAGAATTAAGAGGTATTCATAAGAGCCAACACAGAGAAGCAAAAGCACAGCATGGTTCAGACGTATGCATTTCAAAAGCTTTTCATTAGGTTACTTCACCTTTGAGTCAGATTAGCCATGAAAAAAATCAAAAATAACCAGTTAAATAATTCATTTGACTGAGAGAAAAATATAATAATTCACAACAATTTGGATTTCAGATGCTGCTGATATGTTTTAAGGTAAAAAAGTTCCCTTAAAAAGGAAAACGGGCTAACAACAGAGCAAAATTGGCCTAAGGAAGCCTGTGATACCTTTAGAATCTCTGGTAAAAGAAGACATTTTCAACTGCTTCCTTATTTCCCAAAAGGTCGCCATAACGGACGGATCTGCATATTTGATTTGGCACAAATTTTATACCAGATGCCTTCCTGATGATTTCTCTGGGCTTGGAAACCACACTGAGCGCAGTGACCCCCTGAGCCCGGGTTTTGTGTCTCCTTCCTGAATTGAAACCAGGACTCTTTTATGTGCAAGGCAACCATTCAAAAGCTCCAGTATAGTTACTAAATGTACCTTGAGGTGGGTTTCCATGATTAATATGGAATTTGGCCATTCACACTTAACTGGCAGTCTAAAAATGATCAAGGGAAATATAAACATTTACGGTTTCTAGATTCGCAGAGACGATGATTTGCAGTCGGCATATCTACCACTGTCACGAATGCAGATTGCAGTTATTATTAGATAACTTATTTGATGCTTTTTCATTTCATGAGGTGGGAGATTCTACCATTTTGGTTCGCTAAACAGGTGATAACAAAAGCATAAACCAGCACAATGACCTGCACAGATGAATGGAAAGCCACAACAGACACAGAAGCACTGAATGCAGCAGAGAGGAGGAGAGGGGAGGAAAAAAAAAATCAAAGCTACACTTAACTAATGCCTGAATATTTAACAAGTGGCCCACTAATTACAGTCTGGTGGAATTCATCTGTGATTACAATTAGCAACATCCAGACTGGCTGGGAAAACACTGGCAGATGTTCAGGCTGCTCGAACTGGCGTGATGTCAAGTGTTTACTTTGTATGACTCCTGCTAAAGCCCGGTAGGCCACAGAACGGCTTAATGAATGGACTTTGATCAACATGCTCCATATACTTGGTCAAACCTAGGGCCAGGTGCACTGATATACACATGAAATGAGAATATACTTTTTCTTTTGATCTGATTACAAAATACAAATGTTTAACTTTGTGGATCTTGGATTAGAAAGGACCACAGATTCTACAAAAACATAGCTACAATTATGAATGAATAAAAAGTTACACATTTATAAGGTCAGTTACGGTACTACAAGAGCACAGAGATTCATGTGTCCTCATGTTTCCAGTGCCAGACATCATGTGGTATGACTTTTTGGACCAAATCAAAAAACTCTAGGCATAGCAGTTACATTAATTTATAGAGACAACAGTGCACAAAGCATCATCATTACATGCTTTTAAATAATATAACAAGTACACTACTCCTTCCACCCTAAGCTCATTTTTATGTGCCAAAATGTATTCTGTGTCACATAAAACATGTGACTGTTACCAGCCACAGAAGGAATTTACTTTATAACATTAAAGGCTTCTTACACGATCCTTTAAGCACCAAAGGCGTTTTAACACTTTTGAACATTTTCATTTCTTTACTTTAAAGTAGGATCGACAAGTTTTGAAAAGAATTGTCAAGAATCTTGGCCCGTGTCAGTTTTGGCCCCATCTCCTGTTCAGAAGCTACACTACAGCACAGAAGACTTTGAGAAGGAGGAGTCCGTAAACATGAGAGGGCAGAAAATCGAATACATAACGGTTAGTGACTAAAACACACTGTGATCTGGTGGGAAACAGGTTTCAAACGCTGGAAAATGTCAACAACAAAAAGGCTCGATGACAAATGGATGCCACTGGGACGCTGTGTACTCTACTTGTGACTCAACGGATCATTTTTGAGTCATAAATAATCTTTGGGTTTTTGTAAAATAGAAAGAGGAATCTGGTGTAGGTGGAAATTTGTAAGTTGCTGGGTGCACCAACACAATACTTATAAAATATAAATATCAAAAACACTCTCATGTCTAATAATAGCAGAAAGTGTTGACTTGTTGAAGGATAAACTCACCCACTGTAATTTCCCCTACAGTACTGAACAGCAACGTAGACATGCTGCCCTTTCAATTCTAATTCTGCTGCCTCTGTTTTGTTGTGGCCCCTTGTTCAGATAAGAGCCCAGTTGGTAACTTCTGGTCACAAACAAAGACCCATCTGCTAGCAATCTTCTCCACTGTAAGTAGCCCTGCCTCCTGATAGCATGGATAAAGCCTAGCACACATTAGGGCAAACAAATGGGCTTTTCAGTGAAACAACAGACCAACACTATCTTTCTGAGACAAAAGTAACCCATGGGTTCACAGCAAAGACAAACTGTAATGGGGAAAAAAAACTATCAAAGCATCATTTTACCGACTAGAAAAGGGGCTTCTGGTTTGTGAGTGTGTGTTTGTGTGTACAATAAACAAGATGGACAGCTGCTCGACAAACAGAGTGACAGGGGGTTCTTCCTACTAGATCAGCCTGGATAAATATTCCTGGTGGTGCTAATCAATCACCACAGCTCAGTCATAGTGGGTCAGAGGTGGGCCTGGGTGATTGGCGCAATACAAAGGAAAGAGGAAGTGGGAGAGTTTTTTTTTCTTCTTAAGCTGGAGGGGGCAACGGGGGTAGGATGGTGGTGTTTGGTGACACGTCATCATGACTGCTTTATGACATTTCTTACACAGACCCTTTTCGTGCATGTTTGGGACAAGAACAGGCTGTCCCCGTTTGTATGTTTTTTTGACAAGGTAATAATGCACATTCACTTTATTCATGCTGGGTGCTTGGGGGCATGTGGTTAGATATCTATGGAGTTAAGCATCAGGTTACGGTATAAGATTTCTGAAGGGTTTATGATTGCAGTGTACCTATGGCACATATTTAACACAGAAACATAAATCCACTGTTAGGCTTGAGAATCAAATCAACTGCAGGCATCTACAGTTTAACTCCTAATAGTGTGTAAGAAACTGTATGCAAATATTAAGATAATCTGTTGTTTTATGATGAAGAAATGCAACACATACATGACAGTTTACTGAAAGAAAACAATGGAAAATCTAAATCTAAATATAGTAATCAATAAATTGGTCTTTGGTTAGGTAATTTCATAAGTAGCAGTAAGTAAGGCTGATTTAAACGTGTTAATGTCAACATATTTCTATACTAACCTCCTAGGACCTGGCATCCACATATGTGGACATCACATTTTGGGTTATTTAGACCAAAATACTCAAACACCCACTTACCAGGACATTATACTGCTTCTGTTCTATCTAAATTTAAACAAATGTTCTCATATGTGGAGCTCATTTTTCTTAGAAACAAAAATTAGGTAAAAAAAAATAAAAAAATAAAAAAAATCTGGTAATTCTTTGTTTTTCATTCTTCAGGTCAAATATCCCAATCAGCTCAAATATCAAAGAGAAATAAAAAATGCATGCCGTGGAAGAGTTCGGGTCTTAGGAGGTTAATTTAAGTGAAATCATAAATCGTGGATCATTACAATCAGGTGTAAACTTACATTTTGTTTGACAACATGCTTTGATTATGCCATCATGACATGATATGCTAGAATCCTGCGTCCCATTTGCCTCGGAGCTCGGAGGGACATCACTCCCAAGTAAGGAAAAAGCAAAGAAAATCAGGATTTATTTTACTCCTTAGCAAAGTAAATCCATCCATTTGTGCATCTCAGAGCATCACTCTAAGAGCATTTTTAAGGAAAGAAATGACAATTTCATTTTTCCCAAAAGAGCTGATAAGAACCATGTGGGAATCTATATTTAAATGATTATATTTTTGCTAAACTGCCTCCTCAATATACACTTACCAAAGATGTGTTGCAGGTCTTTAACTGACTAAATGAAAAACATTATTTACACAGACATTAAATGGAGAGCACTAAAACAACCGGATAAAAAAACTAAAACCTAAAATGTTGTGTAGGAGCTGTTGAGAGATGGACAACAGCCCTGCTCCTTTCGAGCTAAAATAAACACCACTTTCCCCACTCTCTTTCTCTCGCCATCCCACTCAATCTGTCCGTCAAACAGCTGAGGCCCCCAGGAGGCCTCCACTGCACCTCTAACAGCCCACAATAACTTCATTGACACCAAGGCGTCCCATTAATCTTCATTTGTCCTATCATATCCTGCCATTGGCATGGAAATGTCTGCCCATCTCCGGCTTGAAGTGACAGACAGCGCCGGTGGTGGCGAATGAGCGGTAAAGAAGGGTAGGGTGTTAAAAAAGTAAGGGGTGAATGTGGGGTGCCTGTCTGTCCATTTGGCAGCTTCCGTTCCTCATTCAGATGACTTGAACCTATGAAAACACACACGTTACACATGCAAGCACGCGCACACACACTGTGTCGGGGGATACTGCCAGCAGGAGGTAATCTGATTTCTCAGCTGCACGGGGGACCACTTCCTGAGAGGGAGGCCAGCTTGTACAAGGACGCCTGGGGTTTCCCATCTGTGCACCCAGGGGCTTGATTCCCCCCCCCCCCCCCCCCCTTTTTTTAAATCTTTCTTTCTTTTAGACACACACATACACACTCTCACAGTTCTATGCTTAGTATGTTTCTTTAGCAGTGATACCACTAAAAAGCGTCTGAATTGAGACTGCAATCAGTTGTTGCTGAAATTTATTTTGGTTTTACCATCACCATAGTGATGGATCAATTTTCCACAAGTGGGCTGTTTGAGCAGCATGTTATCAAAAAGTCCTTACCAGTTTATAACAACTAATCAATACAAAAAAGTGTATTGATCTGTTGATCCGTTGCTGGTTGGAGGAACAACAGCTTTATGTAATTTTCTTCCTGTTTACTTAATTCAGCAATATTTTAATGCTTGCCATGTTAAATTAGGACGTGATACCGTCTTTTAAAATGTGTAACATCAAAGTATTTTTTAAACTCAATATCGGAGGACACCCTACCGCAAAAAAAGCAGAAGAAAAACTGAGAAAGGGCTGCCTGTGCAGAAGCTTACAGAGCACGGCGACATTCTCCTTTCCTGTGTCCTTCTTGACAAGGCACAGGCTCAGTCTTTGATCAGCACTCAGGAAATTTCATTAAAACAGAGATGGGTGGATACCAAACACAGGTTTTGTGGAGAAAAGAGAAAGGAGGAGATAAAAACAGAGGGAGGCTAAGGGAGAAAAGACGGGAGTATGATCTTCAAATTGTCAAGGAGAGGAAGTAGAAATGACAATGAGACAAATGTTTGACCTTTACTGAGTTTTAAATGAAGCAAATTAAACGTAAAGGTAAAGTGGTTGTAGATGTTTAGCGGCTTGGCTTGAGCTCCCAATCACTAATGCTCCCAATCCCCGGAGGCTAAAATGAAACGAAGAATTTATTATATTTGATGACCTCATCATATTACAGCCTAATTTCTAATCAGATATGTGAATTGGTTTGGGTCAGAAAGAGGACAAAAAAAAATGCTTTGGCAGCAGTTATTCCACTAAAGTAAACTAAAAGGGTAGAAGCATGAAGGTAGATCGAGTTACTTAGAACAATTTATTATGGATGCAACTGAAACCATATAAAGTGCACCACGACGTACTAATGGCATCAGCATCCGAAGAGCAAGTCACAGAAGACGGAGCGGGGCAAGCGGCCTTTAACCTTATCAATCACGTACAACAAAGTAAGGGAGGGAGAGGAGTAGACAAGGGAGACAAACTAAACATCTCCTCAAGCTTATCAATCATGGACCAAAGAGGAGGATGGAGAGATGAAGACAGAGAGCCGGCGTCTGTTTACCTTATCGATCATGTCAGGCCGGTTGGTGGCAGCCAGAACGGTGACGTCTCTGAGCTGCTCGATGCCGTCCATCTCTGTCAGGAGCTGAGCCAGGACCCGGTCCCCCACACCACTGGAACCAGAGGAGCTGAAGGCATGGAGAAGCACAGAAGATAGATGAGCGAAAGAAGATGGAAAAGAGAGAAGAAAGCGATGTGTGGCTGGATGATTAAATGGATAACGGAGACAGGAAAGGACGTATATAAATTACCTCGAATCGGGTGAAAAACTTAATTATTGAATTAAGATAAGATAAGATAAGATAGAACTTTATTAATCCCTCGGGTGGGTTCCTCTGGGAAATTACTGAGTGTTAAGTGAAGTACAGCTAAATGATGGATGGGAAGGGAGGAAGAACACCATGACCTGTAAAGGTATGAACGTGGAAAGGAGGAAATGCACAGAAAAGAAATACTCGGAGCAATGAGAGTAAAGGATAAGGGATAATGAAGTTACATGCGTGATGGATGAATGGGAAGATAAATGATCCAGATATGTAGAAGAATTCATCCTTTTTCTCTCAGGAGTGCGGTACAACACATGCTGAAAAACTTTATCATCCATCACAATATTTACAATTCTACATAATCAGGAAAATTTGCCAGTTCTTGAGTACTTGAAGGGAACATTTGACATTCGGCAAGCAGACACTTTCATTAGCACAATACTTCTTTCAAAAAAACTGGCAGCAAAAGCGAGCTCTCTTGCCAATGACGTATTAAACTGAACTCAAAACAAGGCAGCAGAAAACAGGCAATCCCTCTATAATAAAGCAGCTCTTCTTTGGTTGTTAAATACGTCCCTTTGTTTGGACTTGTGAATATCTTGCCTCACCTGAAGTCAATGTGATGAAGAAGCGAAAGCCGATCTATGCAAATATTTCATGTAATTCAAAGGTAAACCAAAGTATTGAGATGCTCTACTGAAAATGAGTCAGAGAAGGGTAAAAGAAGGAAAGACAGGCTGTTCCCTTTCACCTAAATGGAGCAAAATTTAAAGATTGAGCAGCTTCCAAATGTTAAAGGGGTCAGTGAATGAGTAAGGTCAGCCATCTGAGGCTACCTGAACATCCAGGAACAGTTTTTACCAAACAAAACTTTATACATTGCAGTGACGGACCACTTCGTCCATTGCAACAGTGGGACAGAAGAACTGCATAATAGCAAATCGACAGCTGTATCGTAAAAAACAAAAAAAGCTCATCGTTGCATTAGTCACTGCATAACAAGGTGGTTATTTTCCATAACACAGTGCAGACAGCTATCCCTCCAAGCTCAAACACACACACACAGTCTCTGTTGACAGGGCCAGCGGAAGTGCCAGACGTCATTAGCACAGACAAGGCTGCAGAGGAACACAAAAGAGCTCTGTCACTGAGATATGAAGGGAGACAGAAAAGGGGGTGGGGGGAAGGGGGAGAGACAAAGTTTGGGCGAGGGGAGATGCCAAGGAAGCTGCAATGAATTGGGATGGCAGCTTGAAGAGAAAAGTAGCAAAGGCGCAAGATGAGAAAAGTTATCATGGGAAAATAAACAGAAAAAAGTCATGAGGAGGAGAAAAAGAGAAACTGAACAAAAAACAAGCTGAGGATGGGACGATAAAAACAAAACAGAGAAAAAAAAAGGAAAACAGAAATAAAAAGGAAAGCATTAAAAGGTGCTATTATGTGGAAAAAAACTTATCAGAAGTAAAACCAATCACTCTCTGCTTCTCAAATTTGGCCTCTGTTTCTGTCTTTCTTCAATTTTCTTCATTTCATTTCACCAGTTTAGACTCGTGGCAGGTAGGCTGACAGATTTACAGGTGTTTGTCCTGCCTCGAAAAGAAAAACGCAATCTCTCACACACGCACGGGCTCACAATCCGGCAGAGACTGTCTGGTTGTGTCAACAGTTTTAAATTCTTGCCGGCATGCGCGAGGCACTTCATTGATTAAACATGGCAGGAAGTGAACACCAATAAATAACCTTTACAGATCAGCGCTAAGTGCATTTTTAAAACAGTGAGTGGGCTCAAGGCACACATCCAGGCAAACGTCGATCGTTGCCACCTCACAGTTGGTTCTCGTTGAGATCAATCACAAAATTGGACATGGAGATAATGAGAAAGCCAGGCTCAATCATATCGTAAGAGCCAAAATGCTCGTCAGTCCCGCTGGCAAATGGATGAATCAAAGTTGCAATAGTATATCCTGTATGCTGATTGCAGCGCAAGAGCCAAGACTGCATTATAAGTCACAAGCTCTAAAGCTCAGCCTAGTGAAAGGCCTAGCTTATCAAGTCTAAGACTAAGGTCAAGGGAATATAAGATGTTAAAAATTCAACATCTCATGAGCGGAAGCCCGTTAACAAAAGTACAGTTATCAAAATATGTTTTGTCTTAGAAGCAGAATGTGATGCTTTGACAAAGGGCCCACTCACAAAGGTTACAAAGACTGCCCATTGGCCTTTCTCTGCTCCTTCCTACAACTTAGTTTCATCGGTTGGTTTAACCAGGAAGCTTGCTGCATATTTGGCCTTCCCCATCTGCTGTGGAAGGGCACAATGAAGTGTTTGTGCGCCTCCGGCCTGTGTCCTCTGTCCGCCCCCCCTCCCTCCCCCTCGTCCTCTTTCCTTTAAGCCACAGATGTTCCCAGTGCCATCCCACTAAAGCTCCTCCAGACAAGACTGTGTTCTGTGTTCACCGGGAGTGAAAAGCCGCAGAAGTTTGAGGAGACACGACGAGAACTGAGTGGCTGGCTTGGATAGTGCAGTCATGCAGACTTCCTGGGATGTTTGCGCTAACCCTCATATGAATTAACTGTGAGATCTGCGGGGGGTCAAAGATTAAGGCTGGTGAACTAAAGCCGACCACAGTGATGATTGTGCATCATCATGACTGGACAAGGAATGAACAGAGCAGAGGAGGAAAGGGGGGGGGGGGGGGGGGATTATTATGTACGAAGACTATGAAAAGAACACACTGTACCTTCCTCTTTCACTTGCGAGAGCATCAATCTCGTCAAAGAAGACGATGGAGGGAGCGACGGCCCTCGCCTTCCGAAACACCTGCGAGCAGCGTCAGCAACAATAGAAAAGAGGAAAACAGGACAAATGTTTAACCGGACTTGTGAATCACTCCCAACCAGAAGTGCGCACAAACATACAGAGGAAATACAACACTCATTAATGCCATGAATTACATCTCAGGTCATCCTTTCATTGCGTAAACAACCAAAAATATCCAGAGCATGGACAGAGGAAATAAAGAGGCCAGGAAATCAACTCAGTTTGCATAACTTTCTGCTTACACAACTTATATATATACGTATATGTAAATGATAAAAAACAAGGATGTTAAATGCACATACCTCTCTCACAGCTCGTTCAGACTCCCCAACATATTTACTCAGTAATTCTGGGCCCTGAAAGAAAAGTTTAAAGCGATTTAAAGTTATTCAAGCTAGTCTAAAACGTGACATATTTACAACCTGAAATGCTAAATTATATTAACTAATACTCAAAACACTTTGATGTGGGTTTTATTCTGTCCAGAAAGAATTCATTTGCCTTAATTACTAGCACCTTTATGACTAATCATTCCTTTTTTATCCTGAAGCTTCATCTGGAGGCAGTCCTGTTAGCATAGCTGTTTAAACTGTGACCACACAGCAGCTGCTTCTTTGTCACATCTTTTGCAGGCTACAAAGAGCCCGGTGAAAAACAAACAATGATAATACAGCGTAAGAATGTTACAGATTACAGCAGTGCGTGCACGTGTGTGTGAGTGCGTACCTCCACAGTACTCTTTCGATATTTACTGGACACTGTGTACTGCTTTATGCAACACCTGTGGTTCACTTGGCAAATAAACAGTACTGTTTGCTGCTGCGGCCTCCCTTGTTACTGTTAGTACAATAGTGCTACCAGTACCTACTATGAACGCCACGATAACTGTAGCTGGCATCACAACCTACCAAATTAAATCTCGGGCTCATTCTCACAGATAAAATTTAAGGTTTGTAACCAAAACCAAACACTGCATTGGCTCAGCCAGATCAAAACTGTGTGCAGGACAGCAGCCAAATTTGTCAAGGTTTTTACCCAGCCTTGCTGACAGTGATAAATGAGCATTTTATTTCCATTTAGTTGCAGTTTCTTCCAACTGGAAGACACTAATTCCTCCAGATACCACTGCTACTAAGACCACATCCACACTCTGCCGGTTATGTTTGAGAGGATACTTTTTTCCCCTCTTCATTTTTGGCCTCCTGTCAGCCTAAAACCAGAGATGTTTGAAAATGGTTTCTTGAGTTTTCCCTCACAGCTTGGACAGTTACATCTGGGTTTTTACAAGAAGCATGGAATATACTTAAGATATGTTTAAATGCTCTGCAGCAGCAAATCAACTAATACTGTACTAGGAAAGCATCTCACTGACGCGTTCAATGTCAGTATGCTATTGAAGAGCATCGATCAGAGAGACGTTTGGCATAACAAACAACCTGCTTGTTTAAATAGATAATTACTGGAAAGCATACGCTTGTTATTTCCTGACAAAATAGGAGGCGATTAAGCCATTTCCGGCATTTCATTGTGGATGAGGGAATTGTGGACGCTAAAAAATGTACTCACTTCATTTAATTCTACTTAAACTGCTATTATGACAAATTTTACTCAAATTACTACAAAATAAACCTCCAGTTCTCTCTCTTCTTCTTAACTTCCTAGTCCTTTTCTCCCTCATATCTCCCTTGCTCAGAGCAGATAAACATCCACTCAAACCTCAGAAGAACTTCCTCCACTGCAATCCACCCTTTCAACGCCTCTGGGCTCACCGAGGAGACGACACTTAACTCCCAGCCCCTTTGTCTCCTGCAGTAAGTGAGGAGGTTGACTCATTAATCCCTGGTTCCTCACTCTCTGTTGTAGAGCCAAAGGGTGGACATGGTGAGTTTAAAACCATTGACAATGTAGAGATATGAGCAGTCTCCGTATGTGTGTGTTAGTGTGCACGTATGCATCTGTGGATTTGAGTGTATTTGAGTGGCTGCAGCGAGAGGAAACTAAAATTGACAAGATGATAATAGGGCTTTTCACACAGAGGAAACAGACTGAGCCTTAAAGTATCCACATTTAAATCTGGATAAAGTATCTATGTCAAAGCAACCGCTACTCTGGAAAAACCTGATAGTGTTATTTCAGATGGTGAGAGTGGCTTTCAGCAGGAGGGACAGGATGTTTTTACCCTTCTCACTGATTCTTTTTGTGACGACTTGAAACTTGCAGCACAAGATTATAATAAAACTCTTTAAAAAAAAAAAAAGCAGTAACTTTGTATCAAATGCTAGAAATAGTCACCAGGACTAATGTGCGTGCACAGACATTAAACAACTCGTATTCCTCTGGATTATATTTGCTCCATTAAAATGCTATTGCACATTGAACCTGATTATTGTAATTAGGAAACAGCACGTTTTGTAATTTTCAGGGGGATATTTGTTTTTAGAGTAAGTGTAACAACATTTTTGGTTTCTACAGTGCTACCCTTTGTTTTTCACCAACTGCCATAAACGTTGTATCCTCGACCCCAACATCATGCCAAAAGGAGCACTGCCTTCCGTCGATCCCAGAGGTTTGCGACAGGATTTGATTCGGGTAAAGACGTTGCAGTTCACATCTAGATTTGCTCCTGGCTTAATGGTGCCACTTGAGAGCTTCTGTCTTGGCTTCTTGTCTTCATGGCAACATTCTTTAAAAATATTCACTGATAACAATTCAGCAAGCTGATCAATCAATCTCTGTCAACCGTGCTTGGAGGGCAGCGAGGCTAACGTGGCAGAGAAGATGGAGTGATGAATGAAAGAGGATAAACACGGGGTCAAAGGGCAAGCAAGGAAGCTCTGTGCAGAGGAAGCTGGCCCGCCAATCTGCCTTCAGGTCATTAGGGAAACATCACCACTGCTACTTCAACACAAATGATATCTCAGTGTTCATTTAACTCTTACATCTCACTGACAGACTAGAGATAAATGTCAGTTAAGTGGAGTTCCCATCTGCGTTTGTGGTTTCCTTTTAATGCAATTATCTGACAAATCATATGGCCCCGTGTGTGTTTAATGATACTAAGAGCCCATTTTACTAGTTTGTGCTCATTGTTTTGGTGATTGAAATTTTAGTATTTGCTTCTTGCATGTCACTTATTAGCTGGTATCTGTGTCTATGCAACGCACCAGTACAGTCTTTGGATGAAGGAGTGATCTACACATTAGCTAATAACTTAGCACTAACCTTCTTGTCTAAATAGGGCAACATCTACCTCCAAAAAACAAATATGATACGACTGATTGATTTCATTGTAGTAATTTCTTTTTTTTGTATACAATCTATGCTAAAAACATGGAGTTGTGAAGCAGGTAACTTGGTGCAAACATCTTTAAATTTCAGTGAAGATGTGAAACACAACTGTTCAACACATGCACGTTAAAGGGAGGTAATTTCACTAAGTTCTTCCAGTTGGTTTCTGAGGGAATGACAATGCAACGTACATAAACACTGCTGTTACTGAGGTTCCGCTAAAAAGGCTTGGACTGGGAGTTGAGATTTACTCAACAAATCACCCATCATCTAACTAATGGCTGAGTCATATGCAGTGTTTTGGCAGAGCACTCAACCAAGAATATGATATGAACAGGCACATCTGTAAAACATTATTTGTTCATATTTATGTATGAAAGTTTGGAAAAAACAGCAAGCTTTGGCCCAGTGCCTTTTTTGATTTCAACTCATCATCCATTGCATAACAGAAAAGCAAAATTCTCTATTAAATCTCATCTAAAGAAAGATAGCAAAGGATTATTCTTAAGATTTCATGGAGGAAACTCACTTTAATAGCCAGAAAGTTGAGCCCACTTTCATTAGCCAGAGCCTTGGCAATCATGGTCTTCGAGCAGCCCGGAGGCCCATAGAGAAGAACGCCTTTAGGTGGCTGGATCCCCATGCGGGTGAAGGCCTCTGGGTGCTTCAGGGGCCACTCCACTGCCTGCTTCAGTTTTAGCTTCACTTCTTCCATCCCACCCACATCTGACCAGCGGACCTGGAACGAGGGAATGAAATAATACAATGTTTTTTGTTTTTTGGGGGGGAGGGGGTAAATAGTTACAAATGTAGTTTAATAATGCAGCTCTCTAACAAGTTACCGAAACCAAGGCATGTTCTCTTTATCCCAAATGACTTTCAAAATAAAATACCTCACACACTAATAACAAACCTTTTGTTATAAATGTTCATGGAATGAAAAATAAATTCCATCCATCCATCCATTCGCTTCCACTTATCCTTTTCAGGGTCGCGGGGGGCACTGGAGCCTATCCCAGCTGTTATAGGGCGAGAGGCGGGGTACAGGGATAGGTTAATTGATTAATCCAAATTGCCACATAGGTGTGAATGCGGGAGTGAATGTGAGCGTGAATGGTTGTGTTAGCCCTGCGACAGACTGGCGACCTGTCCAGGGTGTACCCCGCCTCTCGCCCTACGACAGCTGGGATAGGCTGAAAAATAAATTCTTTAGTATAGGTAATACAACAAATATTTAGTGTTTCATCTTTAGACTGTTTTAAGCTTTCAGCTGTTATCATGTTGTGAAAGTACTCTTCTATCCCCTTGCATTTACGTCTCAATGATGGAATTGACAATGAGTCAAAATGACGATCTTTCAAGTTGAATTTTATTTTGGGAAAGAGGACCAAGTTGCAGGGAGGAGAAAAATTTGGTGAGTAAGGTACAGTAAGAGAAGATTCTATTGATGTGGCCAAAAAAACAACAACTTGTGTTTTCAATTTGTTGTACATGACAGCATGATGGCTTGCTTCTGTTCTGCTGAGTGTCCTCCCTCAGATACCCAGGATTGGGTAATGTGTTAGGAACAAAAAGATGTCATTTCGTGGACATACAAACATGTGTTTGTCTGCATGGCTCCTGGAAAGGCTAAAGTCCAACCTGGTGGCATCAGTTAGGCTGAAGCATAATGCCCCAGAGGTTTTCCATTGGCAAGCATGGTGGCAATTCTTTCATTCTCCAGGAACTGCCTGCATACTTTCACCACATGAGGTCAGGCATTGCCATGCACCAGTGCACCAGGAGGAACCCAGGACCCAGTGTACTAGTGTATCTGAAAATGGGCCCAAGGATTTCATGCGTTGTCTAGACTGTACAGCTCCGTGCGTTCCTCCATGGATATGCCTTCCCAGACCATCACTGACCCACCACCAAACTGGTCATGCTGATCAAGGCTACAGGCGGTATAATGTTCTCCACAGCCTCTCCAGACCCTTTTACGCCTGTCACATGTGCTCAAGGTGAAGGTGATCTGTGAAAAGCACGGGGCACTAGCGGTACACACACCTATTCTGGTATTTTATGGCAAATGCCATTTGCCACGATGCCAGGCTGTGAGCACAGCACCCTCTTGAGGACGTCAGGCTCTCAGGCCATCCTCACAAAGTTTGTTCCTGTTTCTTTTGTCTGTCATATTCACACCAGTGGGATCCAGGTATCCCCTCATGCTACCTCATAATACCATTGACTATTATATTGACTATATTAAAAAAAAAAAAAAAAAAAAGCTTTCAGAAAAGATGAGCAGGGAGAAAATATCAGTGGCCTCCAACTGTAAAACCATTCCTGTTGCGGAGACTGTCTCACTGTTGCCCCTCTAGTGCACCTGTTGCTAATTTCATTAACACCAAAGCAGCTGAAAGTGATTATAAACCCCCTTTGACACTGACCAGATCAACATCCAGAGGTTTAATTGACCTGATGCTAGACTCTGCATATAACACTTATCAGTGAACAGGCAATCGAAGAGAAGTTAAAGAAGAAAAAGAGGCAATCTTAGTATTAGCTGAAGCAGATTTAGAAGAGTCTGGAATACAATCAAAATGTTGACTAAAACACCTCTGGTTCAATGCAATCAATCACCCAAACAATAACATGCAATCAAGCAAACTATATATGTATCTCACTGGCAGAGGACGAGAGTGCCCAAACTCTAATAAATGCTCACCATTAGTCCTTTATTCCAATATAAAGCTCAGACTCACATAATACACTCAAATACAAACACATCGCCAACAATAAGTGCAACAGACCAAATAAACTCTGATTGCACACTGATGTCACTGATGTTCTCATGTAACCCACAGGAAGACCTTTTTAACTTTCTGACCACACGAGTAAATCGCAAAGAATGTCAAGTTCTTCCAAACTGTTGACAGGGGTCGGGTGGAGAGGAGAGAAATATAAAAGCATATTTGGAAAGAGATGGAGGAACTGAGGGCTTGGATTGGGGAGACTCTGGACAGAGTGAACAACAACAGAGCGAGTCTGCCAACAGCTGTCTGTCTGACAGATGGAAGGAGGGAGGAAGGGAGGGAGAGGGTCCGGCAGTGAACAACCGGAGGAGATAAAGCAGATAAGGAGACAGCCTCATCCAAAAGCCTCTAAAGCCTTCCTGTCTCTTTCTTCGTTACCAATTCTTTCTTCCTTATGTTTCACCTCTTATGCTTCTTTCGGTCTGCATCTCCTCTCATTCTTTTTTTCCCCCATCTCCTTTTAGATCCACTTTCCCCCACTCATTCCTTCCTGTTTTACTTCTGTCTTTATCTATCGCACTGCTTTTCTGTCCTCCCACATTTGGATTTGTCTTATTACATTCACATGAACGAAAGAGAGAAACCTGTTTTTTTAGGAAGTCAAACAATGTGTCCATATGCAATGTAGTACAGCTGGATACTGTAAAATCTACACACAGTAGTTCAGAAATAGCTCCTCTGCTTCTAAGCTTATTTTGTGTACTGGTGACATAAGATGCTGTCACCAGCAGGGGCACCTTCAGATTGTTTTTCATAAGGGTGGCCATATGAGGATCACTAAAAATATTGGGGTGGCACACGCTGCGCCACCAACCTTCTGTCTGTGTGTGTAAAAAAAAAAAAAATAACAAGTTAACCCTTTAAGACCTACCATAGAACCAAGTCCGCCAGAGCTTATATTATATTTTTACATGCTGTAGTGCCATTTCTGGGAGCATTTCAAGTTGCTATACATCAATACAACTGTTATAGCCCATATTTTAATAATATGTATGCATTAAGTGCATAGTAACTACATTAATTGCAAAACAGTGCAATAAACTACAAAAAAAATGAAAATCGTTTTTGGTTTTTTTGCATATATTTCTACCTGGAGAAATTTAGGAGGTTTATCCCTCAAAACTTAAAATACAAAAAAGTTGCAAAAAATAGTTTACAACAACAGGGAATTTATTTTGAGTGTCTTCATAGTTTTATTTTTAAGATACACCAATTTCTATATACTGCAGGAAAAACGAAAAACAATCCTATGATGCAAATTTGCAAAGAAAACAGCATGTGCATCAAAATAAACTATTTCCAGCAGTGCAATTCGAGTTCTAAGCATCCCAGCAACTATTCAGAAAAGCATAAAGTCAAACATGACTTTATGCTTTATATACGTTTTTGTTCCTGCAAGCGCCTTTTATGCAATTTTTGCAAAGCTTTATGTGGAAGGAAACTGTGACCTAGGACAAGCTGATGGCATAAGATGTAAGTACAACTCCTCCAGTTTCATATGCAAAAAAAAATAATTGCGCTAGCTTACGCAGTTCCGGTTCTACAGGGATTTAAAAATAGTTACGCAAAACAGAGCGTGCCCACTCCGACCGGTTTTAAAGGGTTAATGTTTCAACTCATTGTAGGATGCCTTCTTCTCTTGTGCTCATGTTTATTAAAAATATTACCAACATAGGACAGTCTTGCCAGGAGGGGCCAGTGCCCCCCCGGCCCCTCCTTGGTGGCACCTCTGGCCCTACCAAACTTGTTTCTACATGTATTTTTCATTTGTACCTTTAGACTGACTGTTAAAATAAACAGACAGGCTCTAGTTAAACAGTTTTCAGTTCAAGTGCCACAGGTCTGAATTTCACAAATAATCTAAATGCAGAAAACACTCTGAATACTGAAAACTTTTAATTCTTTGAACTCAACAATGCGATGTGACATGTGAGAGTAAAATTCAACTGAAAGCCAGTGCAAAGTGCATTCAAAATGTTCCTTGATCCTGCACATAGAAATAAAAAGCCATAAAAGATTTAAACATGATCAAGCTCCTCCTCAAAGTTATTTTCTTCTGCATCTCTGGAGAGCTTCCATCACTACTAAACCACAAATTTGGGCAGGACCAGGGCAACTGTTGCTCATCACCAGCACTACTTGCCAGATTTAGTTCCCCAGAACTTCATCCACTTTCCCAAAATGAAATTCAAATTGAAGGGTCGAGGTTTGATACAGCGAAGGAGATCCAGTGCGTACTGCAGAGGCACAAATGTGAGTGGTTAGGATGGGGCTTACAGGGAGCAATCTTAAAGTAACAGCTGTGCTGGAAGTGCCGCGGTGCCACGCACGGAAACAAATTCCAACCAGATATGGCTTTTTATTCACATTAGGAGGCAGAAAACTCTATCCTCTCACCCCGTGATGTAGATATTGTTCGTCTCCACAACAAAACAAGGTTCCACTGAACTCTTCATTACTAAACACCAGTCATTCAAGCACCACCTGTTGAGCACCAGTCAAATTTTCTAAAAAAGAAGGTAACCTTGTTACTGTCAACAAGTGCAAAAGCTATTTACATCTACCTTCCTACCTTCTCTTCCCAGAGCTTTCTATTTTTTATATCTCTCCACTCATTCCTTTTTCCTCACTTGACCTTCTCACTATCACCCTCTCTCACTCTGCCTTAAATACATGCTCAAATCTCTTTCCCTTCCCCTCTTTTTTTCCTTTTTACTTCCTATTCTCTCCTCACAAGCTTGTCCCCCCTCACCCTCCCTACTGCCCTCCATCCAAAGGTAACACATCCCAGGCCACCGGCGCCGTCTCCGGGGAACAGAGCACCTAATGGAAACCTGGCGTCTGGCCACATACTGTAAATACCGAACAATTTATGGACAGCGCTAAGCGAGCGAGAGAGAGAGGGTAACGGATGGTTGGAGGGGAGGGAGGCGAGGAAAGGAAAAAGAGAGAAAACAGTGCTGCAGAGATGAGAAGATAAGCCGAAAGTAGGTAAGCAAAGCAAAATGCCCATTTGAAGCCCCAGAGAGTAATGAAATGAAATAAAAAGTGAGATAAGGTCATCTGTAAAACACGGGAGATTGAGGGAACAGGTGAGCATGATTAGAAAAAAAATGGAGGGAGACAAAAAAAAAAGGAGGTTTTTGTGACATACATTACACAACATTTATAAAAGAAATAATTAGAAGGCAAAAAATGATAACTGAGCAGCTTTGTGCTGATACCGATGATATTTAAAGCGAATGACGTGAATTCTCCAACTACGTGCCTCGGCTTTTACTTTTTGCCAAGTTTTGCAGTGTTTATGCAGTCATTCAAACTGAAATAGTATCATTACTTTGTGATGTTTTGCAACTCCGAGAAATTATATTAGACAATAAGGGAACAATAAATCAGCTGGATATTACTTTTGGTGAAAAAAGGCAAAAAATTGCAGGGATGGTCCAAACATTTTTCCTGGCCTCATTGGCTGCATTTATTATTTACATGTATGAGTGCAGCATCGGGTCACAAGAGAAGAATGTTTTCTAGAACTTTGCAGTTTTCCTGGAAGTTTAGGTCCCTGAGAGTTTTCGATGATTACGCTGATGACACAGGTAGACACATATTAAAATTGGCTGGAGGTACAATGATTGAACATTTCCTTTTCAACTGCAAACAACGAACAGCTGCTAGGGTCAAATGCAGAGAAAAAGCATGTAAGCCTCCAAATTAGCAGCCACATCCACAGGCGTTTAATTACAAATCAATTATTCCCATGTTTCTATCAAAGAAGCAGATGTGCAACACAACTTTATGCACTCATCTTCCCCCTGTTTTTTGTTTTTTTTAAGTTGCCTCTGCAGACTCAATGGAGTCATTGTAAGAAATAACAATAAAAAGTCACATTAAGTGTAAGCTGCCTTTTGTCACGAATGAAGTGTTTGTGGAATTAGAAGGCAATGTTTTGACTCACACCTCGCTCTGCTGTGTTTCTCCCCCTTCTTCCCTCTCTTCCTTTTTGTACGAGACCCAGTTATTATCTTTTACTGTTGTTTTCTGAACTTTACAAGGGGCCTTCTCAAGCTCGGGTCCTTTGATGGGGCTGTGAGGAGGGGTGTGGGGGACTTCACAGACAAAAAAAAGTCAAGAGAGACAAGGAGTATGTTTAAAAGGAAGAATAATAGGCTTGTTATACAGCTGCCAAATAAAAATATTAAAGCCAGGCTATAAAGTGGAAGATGTTCATTAAAAAAAAAACTGGGTAAACTGAGATAGTTTGAAGAATTTCTCATCACAGAGCAAACAAAGGATTAAATCAAACTTCTGATGTATTTAATCATAAATAAATGGTAAATTGAGAGGCATATTCTGTAAAATCTCTAGATCTGTGATCTGAGAAGGTTTCGGAGGAACTCGAGGCATGTACTTATCCGGCACCACTGGAAGTTTCTTATATAAAATGGATTAGAAACAAATGTTTGCACTCATGTGGATATAATCAAGTCCGGGGCTCTGCGGCTGCCCTTTCAGCTGAGCTGTGCAAGGAGAGGAGAAAAAAAAAATCCAAACTCAAACTCACTCCTCTCTTGTTTCCAGGAACCGGCCACAAGGACTGAATGTCTCTGGGCGAGCTCAGTGCAGAGTGCTGCAGAGAAAAGGGGAGGCGGGTGGAGGTGAAGGGATAGGAAGGACGTTTCTTCTTCTTTTCGCTTTCTCTTTTTTTGGTTGCTGGCAGGAACCGTTAGCGACCCGATCTGCTTTCAATTACCGGTGGAGGATGATGTTAGCCCTCTTCCTGTCCGTTATGTCTTGCACATGCAAACTCCAAAACATCCTGGAGTCTCACCACTGTCCTCTCATCTCTCCTTCCCCTCTGTCCCTCCCCTCCTTTGCTCCATTTTTCTCCCTTCATCCACTAAGAACAAGTGATTCATCTTCATTGTAGCGGAGGGTAAAATGGCCACGGGGTCATTTCCACTCTTCCTCAGCCTGACCCTCATCTGCTGGTAATTCAGTGGTCAGAGAGTAGTTAAGGGATTGTTTCATGTGCATTTAAAAGGGACAATAAAATACACAGGAAGACCGCTGCTGCTGCTGCTCTCTTTGAGCTTTTCTCGCGATTCTGTTTAGTTTAGAGATTTTCATTCTCCTTTCGATGAAACAAAGATCGAATGAAACAAACCAGACTACTTCCTCTCATCATCTCATCCAGACTGTGTCATTATGAATGATGCCATAAATAAGTCAAGTATGTGAAGAGAAGGTCTCTTAATTTTTCCCAGACTACTCTTTGACATCCAGCTCCAGTTGAAAATGAACAAACAAAAGTCTTCATGCGTTTCTATGCCCACATGTGAGTACAAGCCCAGCCTCAGAGCTCTGTCCCTTTAGATTTAACCTGGCACTAACTGACACTTTCATAATAACAATCTGTTAAATGTCATGAAGTTGACATAGTGAGAATTTCAAAGGCATTGCTCATGACTTGAACGGAAGCGTGGCCCAACCGGAGGTTTAAGCTGATCGATCCCCAGAAACTCTTAAGATATGAAATTAATAAGTTTATATTCAGGAGCAATACATTAAAAACAAATTACTGACCACCTTTCAGAGCATTTCAAATCCTGCTATGTGGTACAGATCATCCTAGAAGTTTGTGCTCCGGTTTTTGTGAGTGAAATTCTTGTGTTAGGGTAGTTATTTGATTAGCACTAATTAGCAAGTATAGTGTCTATACGTCTATGGTTCAGCTGGCTGACTAAGCTTGCTAGCCTTAACTGATAACTGATAACAGCACTCCAGTCTCTCTTCTCATAAGGCGAGAAAGACCTAGAGTGCAGCTGCTCAAATGTTGAGGTTTTGAAATGCAGAGTTGGAAATCAATGTGTGACGTCACCACGATTACGTCTGTTATACAGTTTGTGGACAAGGAATAATCACGTCAGTGAGAGTGGTGATCATAGTGGAACATTTAGCAACTCAAGAACCAGATTTCTTTATGGCGTCAGCAGAGATATCTGTTTAATTTAGTTTTTACGGTGCCTGTGCTTCCTGTCTGTTGCATAGCAGACGTTGCACTCTCTGACGTTAGCTCGCTTTTTTTTCCTTATTTCCTTCTTTTGGCTCTATAACTGGAAGAAAAACACTCAGAAGCTGTCACTATAACTGCAGCTTAACTTTCACTCCCATTAACAGTTGTTAGCCTATTTCCAAAGGTTAGGAACCATTTCAGGAACTAATGAACCCAGGAGTTAAATTTAGTCACTATGACATCATTTGATGTTCCTACTCTAACAATTTTACATCATGGACCTACGAGAATGATTAAGGGTGTTTTGACACCTGTAGGTCGTTTACTCCTGTCTGAATCAGTTGATGAGTTTGTAAACTTGTAGCTTTTCCTCATGATTTGGTTTCTTTCTGCACAGAAAAAAATCCAAAAGAACTCTGAGCAAACCAAAACGCGTCACTACAAACCATGTGAGCAGGTTCAGTCGGCTCATTGGCCAGATGTGTCTGGAGCGGAAGCAACAAAAGTAAATACAGGAAGAAAGTGCTGTGTTCTAGACTATTGGAGATCACAGAGGTTTTATATTCACAGCTAGTTGCTAGCCTGTACAGGTTTTTGCACATCTATAGTACCTTTCCACATTCAGGATACAAAGCAAACGTGGCTACAGGAAGTTTTTTAGCTTAAACTTGTAATATATACCTGGTAGTTGGGTCGGACCGAGACTCTTTTGGAAGAGTTGATTACTGTGTTCACACCTGCACAAACGAACCAGCCCAAGGGAGAAAATGAACCAGATTTCAACTGAAATGGACTAAACCCTGCATGTGCGAAAACACCCTACCTTTGGAGTTTATGCCAAATGGCCAAATAAAAATTCCTGCTAGAACAGGAGCTTAGCTTTATAGTGCAATCTGGAAGCATCAGCTTCTACTAACTCCAAGATCAATATGAGGGTCATTTCTTATAGATGAGTGAATTTTTAAAAAGATATGTTTTTCACCTTTAAGAAGACAGACAGATGAGTCTAAATGAGCTTAAGTCATGAGAGAATGAATGGAAAAAACAAACAAACAGACTAGTTGTGTCAGTTAATGTACCTTGGGGACATCAATAGCAACCTCCCTCATGGCACTGGGCTTCACTACAGACATGGCCCACTGGAGGTCCTGCAGAGTGACTGTCACTGTCCCCATTAGCTGCTGGTCAGACGGTGGTTGATGGGAACCTCCCAGTGCTCGCCTCAGTGCGTGCAAACCTGCACAGAGAAGGTTTACATCAGCTACTGTAAATCTGTCACCGAATCAGAAGTGGAAAACAACTTCATGCTGAATAAAGAAAAAAAAGAAAAAAAAGAACTGACTTGACACAGGTTTGACCTGAAGGGAAGCCTTTTTGTTTGACGTATAACAACTTTAAAAACAAAACAAAAAAAGAAGCTTTCCCTGAAAACATTCAGGCTGACATATTATAGAAAAGATTGATCATTTCAAATTCAAAAAGAGTTCTGGATCCACTGCCTAAAAAAGAAATGCTTGTGCCATTTTTCTTCAGTTTCATTCCAAACCCATATGCACCAAGTCCGTTTTTTTAACTCAAAACGTTCAGGCTTGTACTTGCTGCGATGATACACACCTAGTGAATGCAAATCTTAAAATGAACGCTAATTCCCCTTTTGACGGTGAAAATAATTGGGCCTGCAGAGAAAAGTAAGCAGGCAGAAGGGAAGGAGAGTGTAATTGAAGAGCTTAAGGTTTGAATGCCTTTAGTCTGCAACTGAATAAAAAGAAGATAAGAAAACAAACACTGATGTGTCAGTATCAAAAAATGAGCCTTTGTTTCGCTCTGCAAAAACAGTCAATGCAGAGTGATCTCACGAGGAAAACAGTCTGGGCCGAGTTAGCTTTTAAAAATTGTGAGGTGATGACTGACATAGAGCACATACTTCTGAAGAAAAGGTTAGAAAAAATTATTTATTTACTGGAAAGGTCATTAAACATGCCTGCTAACCATAGAAAGCCGCTCTGTCTTCTATTGCTGGATGCCGAGCAGCTGCGGTCAAGTGCCTTATTTAGAGGAGGCTAAGCAGCACTTGTAAAGGGAACTTAGTTTTCTTTTTCCTGCTTTTCCACAATCAGTTAACAACCACAGTTGTTATCTGTGTCACGGGGGAAATGAAGATTGATTAAGGATCTTGTTCTGAAGCACGTTCTCAACAAAGGATGTTCTTACACTTTTTGTTTAAACAGAATCTGTTGTTTACTTCAAAGGAGCCTGATGTACTGTACAGGTGAAATTAGAACTGTGCAAACATCGGCAGTGTTACTGCATGAATCGGATCAGTGCACAAGGATTCCAATTGGTCATGTACAGTTTTAAAAACCTTCCAATTTACTTAAAGTGTAAAAGATTTGCAAGTAGGTCTAGGGTCAATGCTGCTTGCCATCACTGCTAAAAATGTAAGGAGAAATGCAAAGAGTAAAGCAATGACAGCATGCGAAACGCCATGTGTGGATCAGCTTGCATCCAGCTGTGGAGATTTAACCCCTACAGGTGGGAGGACAGGTCTTCTCTGAGTTAATTACATGCTAAATGTGGCCAATGATTAGTAGTTACAAAACCAGCCCACAACCACGTTTCCAACCCCAGTGTTGGGTAACAGTATATTAAACACACAACCGTTCTCAATGCACATGTGCACATATCACACAAACACACTCTTGGCTTCCTCTTCTGAGCAACAGGGTTGGGGTGGAGGGGGTCTGGATAGGAGACGGAGTGGAGAGGGCTGTAGGGGAACGGACGTGGTCCAGGGCTTGGGGCCAGAGAGCAGACGAGAGGGGATTTACGATCAGACAAGAGTGCATCCTGTTTATATTTTCCAGGACCCGTCTGACTAGGCAAGGGACAGACAGACAGACAGACAGCGAGGGAGCGAGGGGAAGTAGAAGAAGAAGGAGAAATTCAATTATTGGAAACGCATTTGTCTTCGGCCGAGCTCAATGTGTTCCCCAGTCCCGGCTCCCTGGTGTATGATGCATTTTTCACGCCCCTTCAATCTTTATCCCCAAACACCCACCCTACTTCTTACTCTCAATCCCCAGAGCTCTAAACATCCCATCATTCCACCTGGATGCTGCTTCAGCTCTTCATCTGCGATAATGCTTCGTCCCGGCGCTGCTTAGACTGCAGAAAAACATCTGGTTTGAGTGGAACAGACGAGGCAAGACAGGATAGGATGTGGAAGGAAGCTGGGGCGAGGAGGGAGATGAGGAGCACCAGCCACAACACCATATGCACTAACCCCAAACCAAAGCTGCCTGCCCTGCAAAGGCAGTGGGGCCTCAGCCTCTATAAATGCTGAGAAGGTGATGGAAGAGGGCCAAAAACAGGATTAACTGCTGGGTTCAGATCTTCTTTGAGCTTAGAATGACCACGGAGATAGAATGATTTTGGACTTATAACTCTATAAAAAGTTGATTATTCGTATTTTACACAGATCAGAATAAATAAACCTATATATAATGGGTAAATATAATAAGCCGCTTCTTCAGTGCATCTCTTATTCTGAAGATGAACTCCAACTCCACCAACTTGGACTGCTGCTGCTGATCAGTCTTTGCTCTGCTCTGCAGCCTTGTGGCACATTAACCAGCTCCCTGGTTGGGGTGGCTCTCAAGCTCAGAGTTAATCTGTGAAGTTGGAACATGTACAGCTCCAGGATGAGAGACTCAATCAGGAAGAAGCCAACTGTCAACAAGGACCACCACAATAGCAACCTGGCCAGTGATACAGCCAGAAGGTAAAACACAAGACGGAAAAAGCCAAGGGTGGTTGGCTAGGAGCAAATGAAGTTTGAAAATAAGAGTCAGGAGACTGTTCAGATGTTCTCTCAGATGGATTAAAAATAAAATAAATAAGGAATCACCAAATATACTTGGACAGCCTCTTAAATATACCCGGGCAGCTTGCCCGAGCACAGAAAATGTGTCAGAAGCAATGTAAAGTAACATAAAAAAATAATACACTTATGTTAAAACAAAGGCAAAAAGCAACAACTATGCAAAATCACATTAAAAATACTTGAAGAAATGCCTTCATACTTCACTTTCTGCAAGGTCATTAACATCAGATTTTTCTGCACATTTCTGTGAAGCTTTTGTCACCACGTTTCAATCCTCTGTCCAGCAGCTAAAGTGAAACGCTCATCATCTGCAATAAGCTTTGACAGACAGCTAATGTTAAAGCTTCCAGTTAGTGGTGTGGCTGCATACAAGCACTGAAAAGAAAAGAAAAAAAATAACATAGCTGACATATGTTTAATAAATGTTTCATCAAAAATCATTCGAAACTGTCTGGATTAAATGTAACACTCTGCCAGAGGCAACGAAAGGCTTTGCAGAGAATCGTCTGGCCGAAGGGAAAACAGAGTTCAGAAGGCGCAGAGCTTCAAATGCAGCCTGGAAGCCCAGAGGGCGGCGGAAACTTGATTCAACAATTTGACTTTAACATTTTGCTTTAGGGATTCTCTTGGCTGACTTCAAGCACACATTTGGTTTAGTTATGAAAACATCCGATGGGAGGAGAAGAGGGGAAAAAAAGAAGAAGCAACACAACACAATTTAATCTGAACCTTCTGTGGACTCATTTCCCTATTCCTTTCTTTCCTTTTTTTCCTTGCACTCCTGTTTTCCAGAATGCTTCACATTCACTAAGGGTCCACAGGGAATTGAAAGAAAAGGGGGCCTCCTAAATGTACAAGAATGCACATTTGCAAAACATCACACCAGGGCCTAAAGTAGGTATGGAAGTGAGAGAAGACCTCATTTCCCAGAGCTGGCATTGGGAAAAAAACAGAGGAGAGCGATTATTTGGGTTTTTTCCCCTTCCCAGGGGCACAATCTTAATTGCATCCGTCCAAAACAGACCTTGCCCCAAATCAAGGCCTTCTTTTCAGGGGTCACATCCTTTGATGCTCACACCAAACTGATCTGTCAACAACAGAATCAAACATCTGAATACCAAACATTACTTGGAGACACTTTAACATGTGAAGTGGCCAGAAAAAACATCAAGATAAGATATGCATTAGATTATTTTGGAGCTAACACTAAGTTACAACAGCCAACAAGTAATAAAAAAAATCAAAAACTTCTATTAAACAGTAGGATGCAGAGAATGTAGTGAAGTTAAGCAGTTTATGTGCGTCTATATATTGAGACAACCAGAAATCTGAAACACTGTCCTAATACTATAATAGTATTTCCAATCGCAAAGGGTGAAAGAGCAGCTAGTTTATGACGAATCTGTTTCTGCAAAATTGAAGGCAATTAAAGTATCATAAAGATTTATGCCATCCCATGAATATTGCAAAGGTCATTTTAATGATAGCTCAATTCTACTAGCAGAAAAGCAGGCAAAGCCACTTTATGGGTCACCTTTGAGGGACAGAGTCTTTGACTGTGCAGAGTCGAGGACTATGGGTAGCCAGGACTACGTAGTCAATACAGACACGTCAGCATGCAGTCTTAAAAAAACAGCAGTAAAAGAGATGACGTTAAGCATAGTTAGACTACTTCTTAAGTGAAAAGTTGGCTTGACGAAGACAGAAAGTGTCAGCCGAGTTCAACACAAAGACGTGTGAAAAAAAAAACTCATCGGAAGCTTAGAAGCACAGAGAGCAGCTACGGTGGAAAGTTTACACTGCTTTTAACACTCGAGGGGAGTGTTTAAAACAAGCACAAGGATAAATAAAAGTAGCAATGCTAATTGTTCCACATATTTTTGATACTGCCACCTGGTGATCGTGCACAGCCACAGCATGTAAATGACTGTCTGCAAAGACTTGTGCAGCACCCTTGATGTTCATGAACAACCTCTGTCAACTTCTAAAAACCTTGAAAACCCCAAAGTTTCTACTTTGAACATTTGAGCAGGTTTTCAATACAAGCTTTTTGTTCATGCAACTACAAGTCCACTCAATACAATGTTCGAAACTTTCCCTCGACATTCAGAGAGGAAGAAACACAAGAGTTATGTGGGTAGAGGTTAAACATTCCAGCATGGAAGATTAAAAAAGGGAAACCTGACACAGAGAGAGCATCAGGGAGAGCAGATCATCACCAACAACAGAAGTGTACTCGCATATCAACACTGCATTCGACATTTCAACACAGAATAATCAGAGCTATGTTTTTGTGTTACGGTGCATTGTGTGCTGCTGCACTGAAAACCAATGAGGTTGACCTGAAGCTCACCAGCAAGGCCGGCCTCGAATGATTGCAAAATACTTTGAGCATTACACCATCACAAAAAACCACAGGAACGTTTTCATTACTCGCCGGGGCTTCCGGAGCACTCTATGCACCTGTATTTACAATACCCAACATCTGTTCCCGGAACTGAAACACAGCAATAATATGTGCTCTTGAAGTACACACACAAACACACAGACACACACACACACACATCACTGTCACTGGGAAAAGGTATGTGTCGGGTTTTAGGAGCACAAGCAGCACATTTCCGGATTTTATAAACAGGGGCCTCAAATAAACCTCCCATGCTGATCCGACTGATATTTATGTGACCTGTACTGAAATCCCTGAAGTGTCTTTAAAAGGACAGATGACTTGGGAAAGGCACTTTATAAGGCAATGCTGCCGCTGTAAACATCAGTGAGCATTTAGCACTGTTTGGCCCATTTAGTCTTCCACGGCAAAATTTATGTCAAACACACAAAACTCTGCTGGTTTTTGCTGCCGTTTTTCTTCCTCGTTTCTACAGAGCGGAGTAACCTCTAGTCCCCATTTCCTGTGTCTCATGGCCAGGAAGATCAATGGTTTGGGTTTAAAAACGCTCAAGTGCTGAATATTTAGGTTTAGGGGATTTTCACTAAGCGTGTTGGCCAAATCACTTTGCACATTTCCCGTGTAAATCATTTAGGCCATTTAGTTGCTAAAGTTTGAGTTGTTAAATATCGAGCCTGATCTTTGCCGTCAAATAGCAGGCTAACCAAAAAGCTTTCAGCTGACACAGTGGTGCATTTTGTGTTTATTATTCCATATAATCAATTTTACTGGCCCTTTTTGCTCCAGCAGGCTTCCCCTGTTTAGAGAGGCTTGTAAACAGTGGGTCCGGATGTGGCACAAACCAAACAAGCATGCACCGGCATACACACGTTCAAATAGACGTGCACACTCACACACGCAATTTGCACTGTTTAGACTGTGGAAATGAGTCATCTGCCAGCACCGGGATCAGTTGAACACCAACAGGACGACAGAGAGACGCCCGGAGTCTGTGAGGCTCCGCGAGACCACATGGCAGCTTCCAATACCACGCAGAACACCTAGGGGGATTCATTATGAAAAAGCTGTTTTGCATAATCTCTGGTGGGCTGGAAACACGGTCAAAGTAACATTTAGGGAAATATGAACACTAGAACTCAGCGCATTTGTGGTTATACTGGAGGAAGCTTTTGTCAGGGATCTTGTAACAAAACATAAGAAAGCATCCTACACTGTAAAGACACGCAACCCTATTTGACCGTTGCTCCTTCTTTTATTCTATATACAATTTATGCATATTGCTAATTAATTAAATGTGCAGGTTCTGCCAGCTAAGGTTTATTCTTACATAAATTTATAAAAATTTTATAATTTTGGCCTAAAACCTGCAATTCCTTGAGGCTAACCAGGAAAGCAAGTCAGTCCCCATGCACTCCCATATTTATATGCTCAAATTTAAAACTGAAATAAAAGATGTTTACAATCTGGTACAATACCCTTTTGTTTTTTTCCTCTAAAACTACTTTCTCCCTTCATAATAACTGAAATACGACTGATGGATACTGACAATCAGCAGTTTTTTGGCACATTTTTCAGAGGAACTATCTGAGAAAATATGACTTGCAGCCAAGTTAAACGTAAAACAAGTAAAAAAAAAGCATTTTCAATCCAATTGTGTTTGTATGGCACCAAACCACAACAACAGCCACCTGAAGGAACTTAGTACTGTGAGGTAAAGACTCTACAATAACAGAGACAAAATCCTAAAAATCAAGACAACCTCCCCACAAGTGAGCACTTGGCAACAGTGGGAAGGAAAAACTCTTTTAACAGGAAGAATCCCCCAGCAGAACCAGGATCAGGAAGGGGCAGCCATCTGCAGCGACCAGGTGGGGCTGAGGGGAGGGAGACGGGGCAGGATATGCACTCTTACATTTGGTGAGTAAAAGTTTTACTTTATTGTGTCTATTAAGGTCTAGCAGGCTACCAAACTTGCTAGCTACAAAATGAGGCTCCAAAAAGAGAATTCACAAACTAGTGCACAATCTCAGATGGGCTGCACTGAGCTTTTATACAGAGAGGACATATTTAATGTGATAAACTAGGAAACATGAGCCATCAAATTTATCTTGGACATAGGAGACCTACACCCAGATCCCTTTTTTCCTCCAATTTTAACATTTATTTTAATTCAATTTGATCTATTGTGAAATAGAAATATAAAAAGTGAATCTGTCTGTACAAGCAACCAGTCAAAATGTTGACTCATCAGCTCTTAATAGTTAATTTTGGGTGTGTCACATGCTCTATTATAATACATTTGGATAATGGAAGCTTCATTTAAATGTCTTTAAAAATGCATATTAGTTGTGAAAATGGATGTTTTGCATGTGTTTTAAAGCAAATCTTTTCTATTATAGAACTTCAACTACACTCAGCTCAAACATGGAACTGCTCCTGCAGCTAACAAGAAACAAATCTGGGACTTGTGTAATGTCTCCATCTAAGTTAACCTGTCCTGCAAGAATGTGCATGCTGACACATGTCTGACATGAAGTCACAGTCAGAATGATGTGATGAGGAGCGACAGATGCAACAGAAAAGCTGTCAGAAAAATGCTCATACACAGAGTTATAGGCGTGCAGCATGGACATTTTTCTGCTGTGACTAACTCAGTCCAGCAGATCTTCTTAATGTGTACATGAATCTGTCAACATCAATGAAACTATGATGAAGGCCACGTTGTCAACAGGGAGAGAACCGCGGACAGAAAAAAGTTTGATTCAGAAATCCCAAATTTAAAAGAGGAGGGAAAGGAGATAATTAGTTTAAAGGATTGCGAGTCGTTTGGCTAATGAACTTGCAAATTCTAACTCGGGGATTCTCACTTCGGAAGATTAGAGAAAAAAATATATCCTCAGATGTAAATTTGGACAAGAACTCAACAAAACATTTAAGAAGGAACCATTCAGCTATTTTCACCCTGCAGATAAAAATCAGATCTTTGTATCTAAACAGAGCTCAGTCTGGTTACGCTCCATGCTGACTCCACATGAACTGGCAGCTACGCTTGACTGTACCTGCACAGCTATACAGCATTTGACCATGAGAGGTCCTCATTCACAGTTGCTACAGTTAAGAGGTTTCATTTAGGGTTTTCAAGGGGTTTGATATTTTTTGTTACTGGCAATGAGAGGATGGTGAAATGTAATCAAGTACTTAGTTTTGAAATGTTCAGCTTTAATTCTACTTCTTCTGACTTTCACTTTTTTAGAGGGACTTCTGTCCCCCTAAACAGTGTGCAAACAGTACATGAATGTCAAATTCTATTACTGTAAAGGGAGCATGAATTCTAACTGTAGAAAATGAAGACTATTTTAACAATAATGCATGTCAGTCTTAGCCCACGTGAACACTTCACGAGGCTTTCAGTCAGGCAATAGCTTGCTTAGACATTCATTTATTTTTCACCCATTTGTGTCTTAAATGACAGACAACCGATGATGAATGATGACAACCTCTTACCTTAATTTAAAGTTTGTGCAAAGTAAAATCAGAGATTGGCTTCTTAGCACATTATACATTCAGTAAAGAAGAGCTCCAAACTGACAACTCCCTGAAAACAGCATAAAACTGATAAAAAAAAAAAATATTGCATATCTATAGAGTTAATTAAACAGGATGCCATCCAGATTGCCTGTTTAGTGCATGTAGGCTGATGTAAGAACAATCAGAAACAGGAGAAATTCTTTCCCCAACAAGTTACATTTTATGTACTTTTACTTCAGCGGCATCTTTCTGCGATGTTTTAAACTTTTTTATTACCCAGAGTTGAACTGTTTTAAATCAGACCTTTCTCAAAAATAGTTCAGTATTTTCTTTTGCAATTAAAGAATAAATATGTGTGTACAGCAGTCAGAGAAGCATCATGATGCCTTCTCAATACTTTGATGCATTCTTGTTTTTTCACCCCCAGGTTTAAAAATGCTTCTTTCATTAAGTTTAACCTGAATTCCATTGGTCAGTGCCCGTGATGTAAAGCACAGTTTTTCTTCATAATTTGTGCATTCGGTGGAAGCTTAAAAAGGGATTTCAGGTGACCTAAGTGAATCGCACTTTAATACATCTGGCATGAGCGTGCTCATGCATTACAATGCTTTAAAAACTGGCAGATCCGTGATCGACTGTAATTAAGTGCTCATTATATAACACATCTGTCGTCAAGAAGTTTCTGGGGCTCAGTATAATTCAGAGTGGACAAACAACAATTTCCCTAATGACATCAAGATTTCCATGCATTCTTATCCACACACAAAAGAATCAAACACACACACACAAACCCTTTGACTTTCCTAACATATGAACAGCTCATGTAAATAGTCTTTCATTAAAGAGACTGGAATTATTTAAAAGGCAGGATAATGTGCATGTGTTTGTGACTGCATCCATTATAGAAGCCACAAGTCCGTACGCGTGGATGCTTTAATGCAGCTGTGCAAGGTGGATCTTTCGCGTGACCAGAGTATATTGGGCTCGCCATGATATATGTTCCCTCAATTTTATTTTTCAGGAAGCGGTACATCAGAGTGTATGCTTCCTCAGCAGCTCATTGTTACCTGAGCAGCACGAGGAAACAACTGCAGTTCCGATTTGATGTGTTTTTATGCCTCTTTTGTTCCTTTCGGTACAAAGCAAAATAGGAAAAAACAGATATCAGCTTGCGAGTTCATGTGTCTATGTTTTCTATGGCTTTATGTGTCTATTTATATGTATCCAAGCAATTTATAGGGATAACGGTAATGTGGTTTGGATTTTTACTGAAAATAATCTGCAACTTGCAAATAAACTGTACAACTGATTAATGTATAAATACTTGTAAATTTGAAATAAAATTTTTAGATGGGGGCAATCACAAAACAAGATTGCGGTGCATACAGCAGACAGTTTTGCCTTCATTTATACATATGAAATAGGAATCTGGGCATTATCACATAAAAAAGGTATATGCAACTCTGTTCAAAGAAAAGCGAAACTATCTTAGATCTGGTCACCTTTTTTTGCTCATTAAAAGTCCTGTTCTGACATTCTGTGATTCAACTCACAGTGAAGTCACTTGGTAGTTAAATTTGATGAATGGGGTGTGTGTAAGATTTCAGTGGTGTGAACTGGCATAAAATGCCACGCTGGCACCAGCCACAGTGGAGGTCAGTTGCACCAAATAATCCCCCCACAGAGATCTCAGGATGTTACAGTAGAAGTCATGTTCCAGTAAACGTCTGCTTCAGTTAGTTTGACACATAAATCTCAAAGTTAAATTTGCAAGTGGACAGAATAGTTAACACGCAGAGGAATCTAAAAATAGAAATTGCACTGAAAGCAGTCCAGAGATGCACAAGGAGACAACCTTAAAAGGGAGTAGGGCTGCCATGATTAGTCGACTAGTCACGATTACGTTGCCTATTAAAATTGTCGACGACTAATTTAATAGTCGACGCCTCGTTTGAAGCTTTGTAAGATCCCAAAAGACGCAGGAATAAGTAGTAGGATTTAAGAGTGTAATAACGGACTGAAACAGAAGATGGCAGCACTGCATGTACAAGGATGCCAGCTGCCGTTAAACCCCGAAGAAGAAGAAGCAGCGTCCGGTATCGTAGCTGTGTCCAAATTCAGGAACCGTGCGGTCCTGCTCAGTTTCCAACAATGGGGCAGCTAGTTAGTTTTCATGTTACTCTTATTATTCTTTCTGGGTCACAAAATAAACGTTTAACATATTTTCAGGTGAGAATGTAACTGTGTAAACTTCAAATATCTGCTTGGTTTATCAAGACACCACATATTTTCAAAAGCGCTCCGACGTTTTCAGAGACGTCTGTTACCCACTAGCTCGATAGCTAGCCGGGGTTCAAGGCTCAGTAGAGCCGGTGAGAACACCGGACTCCTGGCAAATCGTTTTCAAACCCACCAGTCTTTCGCTACTCAGGTTAAACATGATATATAAGTCACTTACATAACTTAAAATGTTATTGTTTGGCTTTTTTCAGTATTTTATTTGTTCCTGATTAAATTGGTTTGGCTGAGATTAAAGTTATAGTTTTTACACAGCTGGATAAATGTCAAGCAGACAGCTGATTATCAGAAGTGTGAGATACTCTATACTCCTAGGGTTGCCAACCGTCCCTTAAAATACGGAATCGTCCCGTATTTCGAAACAAAAGTACACGTCCCGTATTGAGCTAATAAGGGACGCACTTTGTCCCGTAATACAGTGAGAATCAAAAGTAGTCTATAACTTTTAATGGAATTAACGCTTTGTTTGAAAACATAATTCCCAGCCCCTCTCCTGCTTTGTGACCAATGAGCTGACAGCACACTTACGAGTATGACAATTCAGATTACCACTCATCTCATTGGTCGAGGAAAGGTCGCTTACGGAGAAAATACCGGAAGACAACAAATGACCACAACAAGAAGCATGGCCAACAGGGAAACAAACGCAGACACTGCGGTGCAAGTCTCGGACGACAGTAAACCTAAAGCTGGGCAGACACTGTGCAATTTTTTTCAGTCACGTTATTCAGCTCCTGCTCAAACTGCACGATTGACTCGCAGTTGGTAGGTCACGATGCAGGTCTCACACTATACCGCCCGATGCTCTGATGCGACCTGAGTGCTCACACTGTGCCTCCATAAAATGAAGGTTATAACAGAAAATCTGTCGCGCTCTCTCTCTCCGTCTTTCACTCACACAGACACGCACACCACCACCATCAACTTTGCTAAATTGCTAATGAAAAACATTGATCGGGCAGCTGTGACTGAGCAGCAATGTAAATCCAACTATTTTCATGGTTGTTGTGGTCGTGATAATTTTGTGATGCCACATCGAAAAGGCTCGGATGAGCTTTCCAAAGTTCTACAAGTTGTGCCTCCATCGCTTGTGTCCAGATCACAGGCTGCACAGCCGTGCTGCTCCATCTTTTACACCAACGTTTACGTGTTTGCGCGCGAGCAGTGTGAGCGGCTGTGGTGAGACCCTCACGAGCGATTGATGATCGGGAGCTGGTCGTGAGGTGTTAATCACTTCTCGTTACCCCACGTATACTACACGATGCACGATGAAGGCCAAAATCGGTCCGATCACTCAAAAAATCGGCTCAAAATGGGCCTAAAACTGCACAGTGTAAGCCCAGCATTAGAGCAGCAATGTTTGTTCCCCTCAGAGAAAGGGAAGAATGGGCAAAGGAAAACACCTGGCTGGAAAAAGTTAATATGGGCATGTGCAGTGAATATCAGCGCTATGTGGCCAGAAGTGTGATAATATAATTTATTTTGTGTAATAAACAACTGCAAGAATAGATGATTACAACAAATAGATGACTAATACATAAAAGTAATACATAGATGAATAATGATGATGAGTTAAGATGCGTAATCATGGGAGCAAGTGGGTTTACAAACAGGAGCAGCTGATTAGCTTTAGAAAAGCTGAAATAATACCTCAACTGAAGCCAATTGTACTAAATGCACTAAATGTGCACTGTTACAAGAATGTTTTTCTTTCTATTGTTTTCTATTATTTTAAGTTAAGCAGGACAGAGTTCTTTTAAAGAAAGATTTACTTATATTCTCAAAAGTTAAGCATGACAGGCTTCTGTTTAAGAAGGAGACCTGTTTTATCGTGTTAATGTTGTCATTTTGAGCTAAAAATAAATGGCTAAATGATCATTTGTTTCACATGTGTTCATATCACAAAGAATACACATCTACTTAAATCAACTTCAAGTCAAATGGTTAAAAAAATAATTTCACACACAAAAAAAGAGCTAGAAAATTCACCACACTGGGAAGGGTGAAGACAACTGGGTCGCCCGGCCCTGGCCACGAGGTGTCCCTTATTTATTTTTCAGGGAGTTGGCAACCCTATATACTCCTGTCCTGTTATATTTTAGATAGCAAGGAGCAGACGGCTGCGCTTATTAAACTCCACCAAGACAATCTGCTAATTTCATTACAATTTAATAAACTATCATCTTGTCTTTATTTTTAGTTAGCACATACCTTAAACAGTTAAAGCTGTAAGCTAATGATAGTTATATAAGAGCAGATGCATGCTGGTGCAATAAGCTGTAGGTTTTACATCCAATGGACGCATGATCTGATTAGTCGACTCATGGAAAAAATAATCGGTGACTAGTTGACTATCAAAATAATCGTTTGTGGCAGCCCTAAAGGGGAGATTAGCCAAACTTAAATCGGGTAAGGTTCTTGCTCTTTTTCATGACTACAGTAAGGTGATTGTTTTTTAGTGCACCATAGAGCACTTTGGATTTTACTAGATAAACTGCCACTACTTCCTTTCAGTTACAGTTGCATTACAATCCCGGAAAACGTGTTATACAGTAAAATCCTCCCCTAACAGAAAGGTGTATCATGGGAAATTATATTGGAGTTATCACACAAAATGGGAAAGGACCACTGTGACCAAATCACATGCTGGAGTCATGCCATGCTCCTATTTGCTGCATTGACAGCCAGTTAAAAGATGGCATGAATGAGATAAATCTATGATGGTGTTAAATCTAGACTGATATTTATCAGTTTGAACTTTAGACTCAGCCCCAAATTTCCGGTGAATGTCTGAGAGCGCTTTAGCTATAGATGCCTCGTACTCTAACCAAGCATCTGTAACTGAATTTATATTTTATCTCAAGCGGTAAAATGAAAGAAAGAAGTCATGAGTGCATTAAGAGTTCTCCTGTGGCTTTTTTGTTGCAAGGGCTTTTATCGGTCTTGTGATTTTGGTTTGGAGATTTTGGGGAAACTAGCGGTGTCGAGCGGGGTTGGGGAAGTTGTTGTCTCCCTCGGGGGCATGTGGGGGTTTCTCAGAAAACGCTGCCAGTCACGTCTGGCCCTCTGCGGACAGTAAATTACGCTCATTGCCGGAATGCTTCCACACAGCAGCCCAACTCCCTCCGTAGCTGGAAAGGCAATACGCCACATACCCCGGCGGTGGGACCACCCAGGAGGCATATGGGGTCACATACACACACTTCCACAGAAAAACAAATAAGCATGTGCTCAAACAATCACATATACCCCCACAATCAAGGACATGCAGGGCAGATACACATGTATATAAGCCAGTGTGTTTGTCCTCAGGGATATGAGGTGGGATGGTTTGTGGTGCTAGGGGTGAGGGGGCACAGGAATTTCACAACAAGTGGTGGTTTTTGTGGTATTTGGATCCCAGTGAGAGAAACCGCTGAAACTCCCAACTTCCTCTCTGGCAAATATCAAAGGATGCTTGACCTGTGTGTTCAAAGGAGCTGTGGGCATGTCAGGCACTCCAAGAAAATGTCTCAAAAATTGGTAAAAATAATTTAGATGGAAATAATTCACAAGTTATTGTGGTCTGGGCGACATTTTACAAGGAAAACAAAGGTCAAGCGAGAGAGGGAAAAACAACATGAGGCCTAGAATGCACCTAGAGCTCAATAACAAACTGTCAATCACTATTGTTTGTTGGTCAGATACCTCAGCCCACGGGGCAAACTAAACTACAAAAAGATGGAGAGCAATTCTGGGCCGGTTGCCATATGCAACTGTGTTTTGTTTTCCTAAATTATGTTGTTTTCATGAAGTGCAAAGAGGAAATCAATGCAAAGAGAAGCACTGGTGTTTCTTAACAGCTGCTTTGAGTGGCCATAGATGTCCTTGGTTTCCGTGACATTATGAGCAACAGTTTACATGACTATCAAAAGCTACAGCTACAAATCTGGGAATGATATTTCAAATCAGAGTCTAACGCTTGAAAATATCCAGCTTTTTTTTGGCCTGACAGATATCAGTAGATATGTAAATAAAGGCGTAGCCACACCAATAATCCAAAATGTTTTTGTGTGCTATTAGGTTCTTACAACTTGGAAACAAACATTTCAACTCTCTAAAAGAGAGCAAAGCAGTGTTTACTTGCCCGCTTCTTTGCCAACAGCTGCGAGATCTGCTCCTACGTAACCGTGAGCGGCGTCTGCCAGCTGCGTCAGCTCCTCCTCGGTGGCGCTGCACGGCACGCATTTCAGCTGCTTCTGCAAAATATCTGCCCGCTCTGCAGCACCAGGAACTCCGACCTGCCGTCACGAAATCAACACAGAACAGCGATTTGTATACCACATTTTTTGTACTCTGTCCACGTACTCAGAGCCTCAGAAGAAAGTTGCGCAATTAAGTAGCAATTCTTCACAAACAGCGTGACGTTGATTGGAAACACACTGCAGTCTCTCTGATAGTATGTACCTCCAGCTCTTTGTCAAAGCGTCCCGGCCTGCGCAGAGCAGGATCAATGGCTTGGGGTCGGTTTGTGGCCCCAAGGACCAGCAGCTGACCTGAGTGACCCTCCTACAAAGAGAAGAAAGTTGGATCAGCTAATTCTGAGATAACAACATAGTAATTTCATAGTAAGACCTGCTCAGCAAATGTTAATTGATGAACTAAAAGTCATTTAAAGCTTGACTCACACAGTTGGTATGTATATTCTGTTGTTCAAGTGATCTGGTTAATTAACACTGTGATGTGTTTGACAATCAATTTTTTGTGTGTTTTTTATATTCTGTATGAGAAGAGATGGCAATTTAAAGTAGCCCTTTTGCATTTCTCATTTTATGTCGTATATAAACTATTACAATTCTGAATGTTCACACCAAACATGACTAAAGTTTCAAATCATAAAGTCAGCCTATGTAAAAATAACCATTATAAACCAAAAAGGCCAGAGTGATCTAAATGCCGCAGTTTCAGAGTATTTTGTTTATTTACTACTGAGATCCAATATCTTTCATTATTGAGACCAGGCCATGATGGCACCCACACTAACAGTAAATCAGATCACATAAACCTGTTGAGATATCTCAGGCAACCAGCTCTAGCTGTGAGCACAGAGACTCCACCCACCTGTTGTTCAAATCTCCCATTGATGCACTCAAACAGAAGAAAGTTACCTTAAAAGGAGCAAGAAGGAAGCTAAAACTGATCCCTTTCATACAGTGGATGAACTCTGGGGCCACAACAAGGTACAGAATAAGAAAAAAAGTTTTTTAAAAAAACCTCGAATCATACAGAGCAACTGTAGGAGACTCACAATTTAAAATTATAGCGCATGGAATATAAATAATGCAAATAAAATGTTTCTGTTAAATACATTCACACAAAGGGGTAGTTTTCAATAATGCAGTAAAGTTTCGTTGTTTAATCTGCCCAGGTGCACGGCAGCTTGTGGCACCCACACTCTTAGATTAGGTCAAATTTAGTGGTCATCAGTTCAAGTTTAAGTCCACTTGTCAAACTCAGCCCGCTGGCTTTTAGTATTTCATATGTCGAGGACATTTTTCAAAGCTTGAGAGATTTTCTGACCCCAGCCTGATGCTAAACCTGGCTCACTTCTGCGTTTCCTGGGGTGGTTTGCCTGCAAGATGGGAAAAACTTTTTCCACCTTTTAACACTGGAGACAGAGTTGAAACACAAATAAATTACAGTGCAAGGAAGAATGCCGTGGAGCAGGAAGTGCTTTCTCCACATTCCACAAACCAATCAGCAATGATGACCTTGGTTTGGAAAACAGACAGGAGCTGGGAGCAAGAAGGGAGTTGGTGTATCTGTGCAGTATCACCAATCCACACCGCGGCCTTCTCTGCCTGGGGACGGGAAGATTTAGTTTGCTGATAAAGTTACGGCAAATTGTCAGCTCATGGCAGCCTTGGGTGATTTCTTTCCCAGACTCCCACTGGGGGTGTGTGGGGGAATCATCCTTTTTCTCATCAGGCACTAACACAGAGCTCAGAGGACAAATGGCACCCGAGAGATGCAACCCATAGTGTCTGAAGGGCGTCCAGCACGCAGAGATGGTTTCTGCATGACAATCTGTATTTGCAATGAGGGCATATTAGGATGGAGCCACGTTTGGCTGCGGAAAGACAAAGTATAAAGACATGTGTCTACTGAACAAGCAGTTACTGCTCAGTTTAATCCCAGCCTTCTAGCAATAATCATGCTAATGTAAAACAGACTGTTGTATTCATGTATAAAGAGAAGAAATGTGAGCATCCTTTATGTGCTGCAGGCTGGCAAAATTCAGAGAAGATGACTCAGTGAGGTGCCAAAAAACTCAAACTTAAAAAAAACCTTAACAGCATATAAGGTTATGCTCAAAAGAGCTGCCTTTAGTTTAATGCGGAAAACATTATTGCCATAGTAGAGTACAATTACTCGGATACTTACTGAACCAATCCCATCCATCAGAGTCAGAAGAGAGGCAACAACTCGTTTCTCCACCTCATTCTGAGCTCCCTCTCGCTTTGGGCACAAAGCATCCAGCTCGTCAATGAAGATGATCGCAGGCTGCCTATCAAACCAAGTCAAATGTGAGAAGCACATTGATTTATTGAAACATGTGAAAACGTAAATGGAAATACTGCGCAGAGGGCAAAATATTGACTCTTTAGGCAATTTTTTGACATAGAAGTCATTATTTGATGTGTCCATCTTTATTCTTCATCATGGTCAAGCTTTCTCGTATTTTCTTTAATGTGTCTTTAGAAATGGTTCTGCAGGCTACCTGAAGAAACTTCAAAGCTCTTCTTTGGATGTCGCTTCCTTTTTCATCCAATCTGTATCAAGATGATCCCACACTGCTTCAGTGATATTTAGGTGCATATTTAGTCCATGACTGTTCCACTGTGTTTTTTCTATCCAGGTAAGTTTTTACAGCATAGGCAGTGTGTTTGGGATCACTGTCGTATTCAAAAATGAAGCTAATGCTAATCAGAAGCTTCTCAGATGGTGTTGTACAGTGGCTCAAAATCTGACAGTACTTTTCTGTTTTCATAATTCCATCAATTTTGACAGGATCTCCAACATCACTGGCTGAACTGCAGCTCTGAACCATGACAGAATCGGCACCACGTTTTACACATGACCATACTTCTCTCCTAACCTCGTCTCTACACACTGACAATGACTTGAACCAAAACTGTGAAATTTGGATTTATCACTCCATAAGACCTGGTGCCAATCTTGTGCAGTTAGGCACGCTTCGGTCTTCATTTCATGTTTCCCTTCCTCTTTTTAAAACAGACAGGAAGATGGCGACATCATCCCACTGAGACCATTTCTGATGAAGCCTTGCAGACTAGAAGGTGGATCAAATGAAGGATTAGATGTCCTTTGTGAGGTCTTTGCTGGATTTTGCTTTTCATTTTTAACCTATGTCCCAGTATGAATGATAAATATGATAGTTCCACATCAACTGTGAGAGACCTCTGCACGTTTATGAATATAATAATGTAATTTAACATAAAAAAGAGAATTTAGAGATTTGCATACACAGAACTAAAAGTGACATACTATCTTTATGAGTATAGGCAGCTCAGCGAAAACTTACCTCTGAGACGCTTCTGTGAATATTTGTCTCAGTCTTGCTTCTGTTTCACCGTAAAATCTGCAAAGAAATGAGACAACACGCTTCTTTAATTCAGTGAATAAACTTTCCTCATTTAATCTGTGGCTTTGGATCATGTGTAAGGTGGTGAGTAAAATCTTGCTGTCATGGAAACAAAGTAAATTTTCCCCAAAATAATCTGCTGGGATAGAAATATGGTGCCATGAAGTTTTCAGGCTATATGACCATACTTGCTCATGATTTCTGGGCCATTTATCACCGTCATGTGGGCTCCAACTTCACTGGCTATGGCTCGTCCAATCATAGTTTTTCCTGTCCCCGGGGGACCATACAGAAGAACTCCTCTTGGAGGTGGGATCCCTGTGGTAGACAACCGCTTAAAATTAGAGATCTGACATTTAATGAGAGTCAGTAAATCTAACTGTAACACCTCACATCATAATGACATCACTGGGGGTTAGTTTACAGCATGGTATAATCTAACATACCATATTTGGAAAACAGCTCAGGATGTTTCAGTGGAAGTTCGATGGTCTCTTTGATGACATCCAGCTGACTACTGAGTCCACCAATCATGCTATACGTGACCTTTGACCCCTTAGCTTCTGCATCTGGATCTGTTTGGCCTACTCTGCTTTTAAATCTAACTTTAGTGGAGCATGACAGGCAGTAGAAGGTGTCAGTACTCAAAGCACCAGCAGGAGGTGCTGATGAGCTTTTCTCTGCCTGCTCTAAGATGAGTGAGCTCTCCGGACTCACAGCAGTGTCTACTAAACCTGCTGAAGGATTCAGGGAGTTGTGGGAAGGAGCTACAGGCTGCGAGGAAAGGGAAAGAGGCTGGGCTTGTCGGCATGGAGTGCTGGCTGCAGGACCGAGCTCTCTAGGTGTGTCTGTTGTTGCATCGTGGTTGTCATCAACAGACAGCATGCTGAGCTGCAGGGAGAGTTCAGCTGATGTGGAGTCCAGCACAGAATTCATCACAGAGGACTCTTCAGTTTCAGGACTCGCTCCCAGGAGAGGAGCTGGTCTCTGGAGGGTGACGCCGTCCTCCCCTTTTATGGTTTCAACCCGAAGGCTGCAAGAGCGGCCAAAATAACTCAAGGAAACGACGTTCCCAGGCAGAACAATGTTCCCAGCTGATATAAGAGAGACAAATACATAGTAGTTATTCTAATAAAGGAAATCATCTGCTTGATTATATTAAATTAAAGTACAAGCCATAGAATCTAAAGTGCATGGATATTTTATTTTATTTTACTGTACAGCAGAGAGGGAAACGAGGCTTGTGCATTTTCTGCAAAATATTAATAGCTTATAGTATAGTAGCTTATCCGCCATAACACATAATACTCTTTTTAGTGTATATACTATACAGTAAAAAGACAGAAAAATGCAAAGTCAGGTGTGTAAGAAGTACACACTTTCTACTGAAAGGTCTCAAATATTTCAGATACAAGATGAGGTGATGAAGATGAGGCAAAAGGACATACCCAGAGATCTCAGGAAGAAATCCTTGAATTCATCTGTTTCTAGTGTTTCATCTTTTGACCTGAAAAAAAGTTTCAGGTGGTTGATAACTAACTGGAAACATTTTTCTCTCAACTTCTCAGTGATTACTGACATTTGAACTGCAGTTGCATCTTGTTTCCAACAGATGGGGGCCTCGGCCTTCTGCTGGAAAGAAGGCCGAGGCTTCTATCTATCTATCTATCTATATATATATATATATATATATATATATATATATATATATATATATATATATATATATATATATATATATATATATATATATATATATATATATATGTATGTATGTATGTATGTATGTATGTATGTATGTATGTAAGTATGTATGTATGTATATATATATATGTATATATATATATATATATATATGTATGTATTCACCACAGTAGAATTAAAAGAACAACAACAAAAATAAACATAACTTTCATTAATGTACAATATATTGTAGGACTCATTAGACTGGATTTATGTTGCTGGATGTACTTAAACTGGCAGCTGTGTGTACAGTTACTGTAGTTTAGCAACATTTTGAGTATAGAGCAAACTGGAATGATAAATATATGTATACAGACTTTTTCCTTTTTTTTTTTTTTTAAATAAAAGCAAGGTAAACCTTACCTGTTAGAGAGAACCACCTCTTCAGCCTGAAGCAAGGGACCTGTTATTGGGTGAAGCATCAACTCATCCCCTGTCTTTACTCTCAGGTTGTTCTGAGCACACTTCTGCAGGCCAACTTTTCCACCTGGAAAGGAGGCGACTGGCCAGGCCAAGCATACCTGAAAGTATCACAAAGGGTGTCAGAGGAGAGGAGAGGAGAGGAGAGAAGAGAAGAGAAGAGAAGAGAAGAGAAGAGAAGAGAAGAGAAGAGAAGAGAAGAGAAGAGAAGAGAAGAACCTCCTGTTGTCCTGTGGTACTCGTCAGCAGCACGGGCCTCCCGATGCATGCGCTGGCTGATTTCATTGAGTTGAGGCTGAGTTGGGCTAAAGTTGATCTGCAGCTTTTGGGTGTTTTGTCATCAGCTGTGAAGCAAATTAAATAAAAATAAAAATAAAAATAAATAATTCAAGAAAAGCTTTTAGAAATGATGGAACTGCTGCATATGTTCCCAAAGCAAAAAATAATAGCATTACGTTTCAACTCATGGTTCTTACATAACTTGAATGTACTAAACTTCTTTTTGTGTTCAGCAGGAATTTTTTTCATGAGCCTAAACAAGACAAACCACTTTCCCAAATTTCATACATGAACTAGATTACCTCAGTGAAAGGTAACTAAATAAAAAGCATTTGATTGCTGGGTGGTGCTGACACTGTATTAAAGTGGGTTTGACCTGAAACACTGTTTACCTGATTTGACGATGCACTAGTTTGTTACTGGTAGGGATTTTTGGTAACAGTGTTTTCATAATTTCATGATGACTTTCAGCTCTAAAAGACAGATTTGTACTTTCCAGGTTGTTTCTCCTCGCTAATAGCCAAGCTTAAGGTTTTTTTCATGGCTTAATTTTTTGTGCAGATGAAAGATTCAGAGTAAAAACCAGATGTTACAACAGTGTTTTAGTTTAGATTCAAAAACATGTCAACAAATAAATGAAAAACAGAGAACTAAAAAAAAAAAGAGAGATAAGATCATGGCAAGTTTCTCCTACATCTGTAAACCCACCCACTCACTCAAAAAGCACAATGCATGCATAAAGTGCACTGTCTGGTGCTACCTGCATTTAGCAGTGCAATGACTGCAGAGCAGATGTGTAAAGTTTTGTTTCTCTACGTAATCAATGCTGGCAAAAGTATTTTGTTATGTAACACAGATATGAGGAGTTGAACTGATATAAGCCTACAAGCCCACCTGACACGTTGATTAGAGAATAAAAATGTGTTAGTAGCACAAAGCACGAGGTGCTCTGTATTATAATATAAACTCTGAGGGAGTCAACCATCTGCCATGATCGATTGGGAGATGAGAAGAAAGACATGACAAAACAGAAGATTATAGGCACAGTCAACAAACAAAAATAAAAGTAAATGGCATAAAACAGTGCCATAAAAATACATAAAGGGGGAAAAAGTGAGAGATAGATGGGAGTGGAGGAGTTCTCAGTGTATCTGTCCTACAGTAGACTGAGTCTATAGCAGTATAACTAAGGGATTGTTATGAGTCATCAAATACAGCGCTCATTATAAGCTTTATCAAATCTTCAAAATAGAAAGAGCCCAGTAATAATTATAGTGTGTTAGACTTAAGAACAAGTTCCAAGCTACCAGGGTTTCTGTGAAAAAGTTTTAGCAGCTATACCCCAAAAAGTTGACTCTGTTTATCTGGGCGTAGCGTTTTCAGTGGGAGAAGCGTTCAGAAAAACAGTGCATACTGGAGGTCATGCCCCAAAGAACCAACAGAACCACATCATCCGCTAAAAACAGAAGTGCTGTTCTGAGTTTCCCAAAGTGGATGCCCTCCTCAGCCTAGCCATGCCTTAAATTCCTGTCCATGAAAACAGGATTGGAGACACGTGGCAAAGCAGGCAGAGTCACACCCACTGAAAATGTGCTTGAGTTTGTGTCAAGGATAAGGACACGCCTCTCATTTTGGTTACAGAAGGACCCAATTGCCCATAACAGAAGGTCTTGGACCCCATCCTCCTGCAGTACATCAGGTGCCTCTAGGCACCTAATGTACATAAGCCTTCTCTAAGTCTAGAAAGTGCACACAGAGTGCTGGTCAAGGCATTGCTCCTCCTGAATTTGAGGTTCAGCAATTTGCTGGAGCCTCCTTTCCTGCTGACTGGAATAAACTTCCCAGCAGCAGAGAAATTTCAGCACACTCTTACCTCACGCAGAAAGAAGGAAGAGACAAAACGAGGTAAGTGATTAGAAAAATGCAGGAATTGGGATAAGAGGTTAAGTAAGAACTATGTTTTTATTAGATTTGTTAAAGCAGCTGGACTGTTCTGGAGGGTGTTGGGAAATGGATGACCAGTGAATATAAAGAAAAAGAGAGAGAAAAAGAGCCACAAATGCAAATCTAAACAATGCAAACAAGTTCACAAACAAATGCTGCAAACAAATGAAAAGAATAAAGGCACAAAGCTCAGAAAACGACTCTGGAGAAAAACAAATGGACCAGCAGCATCAGTGAGTACTGGTCCTGTGAGTGCAGCAAGCGCCATGCTGGGACTTCCATCTTCATAGTACAGGTAGCTTCGTTTGCACGGGGGTTATACCTGATTTATATAATACAGCCTGTTAAATGTTTAGACTCATGTCTCGTCTTCTTACCTTTTTCAATGAAGTCGATGACAGTGAAAGAGTTGCAGTTCAAACTTTTGCAGCTTCCTCCGTCGGTGCGAGATGTTTGCAGGCTTGAAGAGTCATTTAGGCCCTCTTTCAATGAGAAGGAGCTATCTCCTTCACTCGCTTTTTTTGTTTTGCTTTTATTTTTCTTTGAAGACATGATAATTGCAAAAAGCTTCTCCACGTGAAAGCAGAAACATGTGTAAACATCAAGCGGTGTCGTAAACTTCCTGGTTAGCGTTTAGTCCCGCCTTCGTTTACCGTAAATCCACATATATACGAGCGCTTCCTGGCAGTTGGCAGCAGCATTTTGTATTTGTTTAATTCTAAAACACTTGTGTGTGGTATTTAAAATATATATGTATATAACATATTACAAAAATAAAAATAATACCTGAAAAATATTAACCTCTCGTAGAAAACGTTTCTATAAGATTGTAGAGGTCGAGAGAATGCAATGCGAAATTTCGCTGGAAAATTCTTTACTTTTACGTATTTGATTTTACAAGCTAGTAGAATCACAAAATGAAAGAAATAAAATTATTGCTCTTACTGCTTGGGTGCATTCTTAAATTCGGCATAGCTCTACTAAACAGCCAAGAAGCTCCGGATTTTTTGATAGCTAATGAACAGCAGATGGCACGTTAGAGAATGCAAAACAAGAGCTAACAATAGTTAACAATAGCTTGTAGCCAAAAAAGCCGATCACTTACAGAATTACATGGGTTAATTGGCAGATTCTTTGGCCAATTTTAACACAATACCCATGCGTTCCAAGCTAAAGTAATCTAAAAGAAATGCGAAAAGAGTTTGGTTCACGTGTCAGGGCTGTTTTAGTGGTTCATTACGGTATTTATGCAATTTCCTGCACGGACGTTTACGCAACTGTACTAGACAGCTCGTTTACCGGCTGTCAGCTGAATATATTCTGCTTTTATTCGGTTACTTATCGTGTTACGGTAATATGGCTGGCTGTACCTTTGTTGCCAGAATTTTGCCGTTGGCGAGAGGCCGCTTTTGTAATAACATGTCTCTTCCCGTACGCACAGCTACCCGTGCCTTTTCCTGCACTTTAACTTGTTCACAGCTTCAGCAAGTCCACGGGGTCAGCGCTTTAACGGGGAAAGTGGACCGATTCGGTGGAGTGACAGTGAACCTGGCTGAGGTCGGACTGCCGGGTGACATCAGCGAGAGCTCATTCAGCGGTTTACTGCAAGGTTTGTCGCCCTGAACTCTGGCTGCTGTGTAGGAGGAGAGGGAAGGCAATGCGCGCATCCTGTTTACCCCAAAAGCTCTTAAATCATCAACCTGTCTTAACTAGTGGTCTGACAGTTATCTATAATAGGCCGGTACTGTTTGTACATAAGGTATTATATATTTAATGTTAAATTGCTCATAGCATCTAAGCCAAGGGAGCATGTCTGGGGTATAAAATGTTTTTAAAATATGTTCTGTGTTGTTTCTCCGAGCAAAAGCAATATTACTTTTAAAACATTGATACTATTGTTATTACATTGCAATTACTGAAAGTTCATCTTCGGGGGTTTACATGTTTTCATATGGTTCTTCTTTATTTTTTCAGCTCTCCCTTTCATTGAGCCAGCACTCGCTATCTTACTTAAATGTAAAATGAAAACTCTCAATGAGCAATTAAAAATGTCCCTTATCTATTTTTGTGGCTGCTTTAATCCAGTTAGCTGTTTTTCAGTTGTCCATCTTTAAACTCTACTCACATGAAAGCTACTTCCACCAGAAACGTGTCTGCTGTTTGTCATTCTCTCTTTATCTTTTCACATCTCTCTCTTGAGATTGTCTTCACAATTCAATTAGGTGCAAATGCCTTTTAAAAGCTTTTCACTTTTTATTATGTCACTTCTGCAACATATTAACTGTTTCTTTATGTACTTTATAGTTTATGGGAGATACAAAATTAAACTGTATCTGAACTCTGCAGATTCTTTAGCTCAGTGGAAAGCAGAGGGGAAGGCAGCAGTGTGGCTTCGAGTACCCATCTCGCTGAGTCGATGCGCTGCCGCCGCCTCGGCTCACGGCTTCACCTTCCATCATGCCAGAAACGACTACGCCATGCTGGCTCTTTGGCTGGGAGAGGGGGAGAGCAGACTTCCAGGTTTTGCAACTCACCAAATTGGAGTGGCAGGTAGAGATTTCTGCCCTGAAAGTTAGGGGGGGGGAAACTCCTCTTGACTCTGGAAGCAGTTTTTACAGGAAAAGTCTCACCTGAGGTCCTTTTATTACCATTACAGTAAACTACAGTGGCTACAGCACATGTCTCAAAAATGCAAAGTGATTCAGTGGGCCAGAACCCACTGGAAACCATAAGACTGAGTTATAAGAGAGTTACGAAGTGGACCTTTGGTTAAGATTATCCAATCAAACCAGTGGGTTCAAAGAGTAATAATATATATGCTAAAATACAGATAAAGTGTGGGTAATAATTATTTGACCCCTGCTGAATTTGTAAGTATGCTCAGTTACAAAGAAATGAACATTCTCTCAGTTTTATGGTAGTTTCATTTTAATGGAGAGAGACAGAAAATCAGCCAGAAATAATGAAAAAACACAAATTACATAAAAAATGTAAACAGATTTTTATGTCACAGAGTAAAATAAGTATTTGATCTCCAAGCAAAATATGACTTAGGGCTTTGTGGAGAAATCCTTGTTGCCAAGCACAATGGTAAGACGTTTGTTTGTTGGTCACAAGGCTTCCACCCATCTCAGGAGGGATGTTGGCCCACTACACCTTTAAAGTGCTGTGAAAAAGGTTTTTTTTTTCTTTAAAAACATATTTTACACACTTACATGTTTCATACTGTGAAACAAATTATAATGATAGACAAAGATAACTCGAGTAAAGTGATGATTTAATTTATTAAGAGACAAAAGCTATCCAAACATACGTGGCGCTATGTGAAAAAGTAAAGCTAAAAACTGGTTGCGTCACCCTCGACAACAAGAACTGCAATCAAGCATTTGTGAGAAGTCTTTCTTTCACAATGAGTCTCTCACATCGCTGTGGATTTCAATCTAATGAAATCATCAATTAAAAACTATTTTGTATTTATTCAAAATGCCCTTTTTTTCTTTGTCTAACATTACATTTTTTTGATTATTTGAAACATGTAAGTGTGACAAAAATGCAAAAAAATAAGATCTCAGGAAGGTGGCTGACATTTTTTCACATCACTGCATTTACGGCCACTCTGTGGAAGTTCTCTTTCAAACATTCGTTTCGGTTTCTCATTATGGGGAAAACTCTCTCAGCGTTGTCCTCAGAAGCCTCTATGGCATTACTCCAGCCAGCATTGGCTGGCACTTGTGACGCTTGCACCAGGGAGGTGCCACCCTCCCCCCTATAAAAGGGTGTGACGCAGCGTCACCCGTCATTCAATTTCCTCTTCTCGCTTCTTAGAAACCTCATTTCTCCTGACTGTCAGCGTTAGTGCCTGCTTAACTTTCCACTCGAGCAAGCTAACACCTTGGTCACCAGGTGCTAGTACGGCTCGCTTTTCCGGTTGCCTGTTCTTCACTACAGAGCCAGATTGGAGAGTGTGTTAGCTGCCATCACACACCTAGCACAACAGTTAGCTGACCAAGCTAACTGTCCTTGCTACACATGGTCACCAAGCCAAGTACCACAAGAGCTAGCCACCACACTAGCCAGGTCATACTAGCTCACCATAGCTACCCGACCGATTTAAAAAAAAAAAAAAAAAAAAAAAAAAAAAAAAGATCAGCGTTAGCTGTCCAGCCATTCCAAGCTACACCAAGGTTCCTTAATATGGCAGACTGTAAACCGCTGCCCAGAATTTGTCCCTGCAGATGCGCAATCTCAGGTTCAGATACACATGAGGCCTGTGTGATGTGCCTCGGGCTGCAAAGCGCCCACACTGGGTTCAGGCAAACTCTGCGCTTGCCTTTGTCGAAGGCTAGCCCACCAGGCTAGCCTGTCGAAGAAGGACCCAATGCTGTCTCCAATTGGCGCACCGATGGAGCACACTGAGTCAGCCACACCAGGTACCAGCTGGGGCAATGAGATGGATATCATCCTCCAGCTGGTGGACAGTGCTAAGGTCAGCTGTGAAGCTATGCTGTCTGATTCCCTGAAGGATAATGACGAGCTACTCATAGAATCCTCTGAGGGAGCATCGTAACATCTTGTTCAGACGAGGATGACAACGTTTTCTTTGCCCCTTCTGGTCAGAATACTGCGACACAAGGTCTGATTGTGATAACCCCGGCACACAGTCACACAGGTATGGAGCTATTTGCAAAACAGGCAGCTGAAAAGTTGGCAGTCCCATGGCCCACAGTGACAACGGAGACCTCCACCTCAAGGTACAAGGTTAAAAGGCTCCCTAAAGCAAAGCGCACTACTAAGCAGGTACTGCCACTTATCCCCGAATGCATGGACAAGGTCACACGCTGCTGGGCAAAGCCATTTTTGTCACCCAACCCCGTGCAGGGAGTAGTGGCATTTGACTGCGCTGGAACGAAGGAGAAGGGCATCTACCAAATTCCCATAGTGGAGAATCTGGTGGCTTCTCATCTCCACCGAATTTCTACAATCCTCCCTGGTTGACAAGGCGTATAAATCAGTTGCCACCACCGTGAGGGCATTGAACACCTCATCACTCCTGCTAGCCTACTCGGCAGAGCTCCAGGACCAGACTGCTGTGAACCCCGATGCTAGCAAGCTGTGGGAAGAGCTGGGCGTCATTACAGACCAGTGTCTCCACCTTACTAGAGCAGCAGTACAAGCGGCGGGCAGAGCGCTCAGCTCTCAAGATAGCTGAACCTGTTGGGACTTTCGGACAGAGAAAAACGTGACATTCTGGATGAAAGCATCAACCCCACTGGGCTTTTTAGGGACCACCGTTGCTACCATGCAAAGATTGTGTGAGGAAAAAAAGAAAGAGGGAAGGGCCCTGCAGCTGTGTCTCCCTAGGAAGACCCAGGCTGCACCTCCGTCTACGATCGCTCAGGTCACCAGCTGTCCAGCCGGCGTGCCGACATTTAAAATCCCTTGCCGCCCAGCTCCACAGGTTGCGGCCCAGTGTCCCCTAGGATCGCAGAACCCTAAGACCTACTGGCCTAGGAAACACGTCCCACCTGGTGCCGCTCAGGGTGCCCCACCACCAGCCAAGCAGTCAGACCACAAGAAGAAGCAAACTGCCTAACATCTCCCCACAGGGAGATCGGAGCCGGACCAGCCCGGGCTCCAAGTTCACTTCAGGACTCAGTATGGAGAAGTGTGTTCTGCCTCCGTCTTCCAGCGCCTGGGACTCGATTTGGATCCCGCAGAGCACATTCCAACAAAGAGACGAGACACTGTTCAGCTGAGTCAAGCGTGTCACAGTCTCACAAAAGCACACTGTTTATTAAAAACTCACCCCCTGCATCCAGGCATGTTGCCAAGGGCACAGGAAAAATGTGTGAAAAACACAGAAAATATGTTGAAAAACATAATGCCTTCACACCCCCAGGCACCACCAGGGTCGATTTCCTAAGTGGTGTCCGGTCCCATGAACGCTGGTCAAGCACGGGCCACCTGTGCATGCACTTTTGGGTCTGGGCTACAGGACCAGTTTCTGCCACAAGAGGGAGCCAAAGTCCCATGTACTTTGGAGTGCCTGACTTTGGGGCCCCTGTCAGCAAGAATAGAGAGATGGCGAGCTCTTGCTGTGTCAGAGTGGGTTGTGAGAACATTAGAGCGAGGCTACCATTTGTAATTCCCAACCACCCCTCCCAGATTTCACAGAGTGATTTTCTCTCTTGCAAAAGGCGAATCAGCCAGGATTCTGCAAGAAGAAATAACTACCTTGCTATCAAAGGGTGCAGTACAAGAAATACCCGAGGACCAGAGGTAATGAAGCTTTTACTCAAAGCATTTTCTCGTGCCCAAGAATGGAGGGGGACTACATCCGATACTGGACCTATCAGCATCTGAGGTCATACAAATTCAGGATGTTGACAACCACCACTCTGCCGCATGTAGTGCACCCAGGCGATTGGTTTACATCAATAAACCTGAAGGACGCATATTTTCACATCCCTATTTACCCGCCTCACAGAAAATTCCTGAGATTTGCGTTTCAGGGCAGAATGTATGAGAACCAGGTTGTGCCATTTGGTCTCCCATAATGGGAAGAGAGCGTACCAGGTTGACAGTGGATCACCTGATGGCTCTGGGTTTCACCATAAACTATGAAAAGAGTGTCCCGCAGCCAGCTCAGGCCATCTCTTTCATAGGAATAGCTCTAAACTCCTTGTACAGAGTGTGTCTCTCTGTGGACAGAGTAAAAAGTGAGCGACAACTGGGACTCACGACAGAGGGCTGCTCATATAAACTGGTTAGAATTGATAGCAGCGTTTCTAGCACTGAGACACTTTCTTTAATTTCTCACACTCTAACCAGAGTGAAAGAGAGAGGGCTAACAATGATATTGATTGCCCCAAGGTGGACGAGGTCCCATTGGTTAGCGGAGATTATGCCCCTTTTGTGGAGCAAACTCTTTCCTCTCCATCTCCGACGAGTCCTAGTCTCCCAAGCCAGGGGGGAGAGTTTTCACCCTCACCCCGAGCACCTCGCTCTGTGGCTTGGCCTGTGAGAGGTTGAATCTGAGGATGGCAGGACTCCCCCCAGGGTGTTATAACCACTATTCACAGTGCTAGAGGCCCCTCCACAAGATCATTGTATGAGAACAAGTGGAGGGTATTTGAGGAGTGGTGTGGAAAGTCTCACACTCTCTCCTTTCAGTGCTCTGTGACAACAATTCTCTCCTTTCTCCAGGAATTGTTAGATACTTTTCCACAATTAAAGTATATCTAGCTGCCATTTCAGCCTGTCATGTGGGCTTCGTGGATGGCCCAGTGAGCCATCACCAACTAGTCTACCGTTTTATGAAAGGGGAACAACGGCTCCACCCGGTGTCTAAATCTCTTGTCCCCACATGTGCTGGGGGCCTTTGTGCCCAAAAATCCTCATCTCCAATCCACCCCATTGGAGCTGGAAGCTTTTTGCCCTCCTGGGTTTTAAATGCACCTTAGAACACACATGCATCAACACTAAAATGAGCGGGTGGAGGGAGGTTTGGAGTCTTCTCTCACCCCCGTTCTCTGCGGCCTGCTGGAGCAGGGGGGCTAGGAGGAGGAGTTGGCCGTCGGACTGGGGTCTGGAATGTGGGGCCTCCCTGCTGCTGCGGAGTCGGGGCGGTCTGCTTCTCCCCACCGCAGGGAAAAGGGTAACACCACCTGGGTCTGGGTGCATTTCCCCCCTCCAGGGGCAAGGGTACCTAGACCCGGTTCGTAGAGTAAGCTTGGGGAGTGTGATCGTGTGTACAGCGTCTCTTTATGTCTGTCTCCACGTTGGTTGAGTGTGGAGTGAGTGCATATGAGAGCATGAGGGTGGGAATGGATGTTTGTATCTGTGTGTGCCTGTATGTCTGTGTCTATATGTCAGGTTGGGTATCAGACGCCACCTCTCTGGGGACATCTCAGGCCCTCCAAGGTTTGGAGGCCTATCTCCCCCCACCACCACTTCCCCTGCCGGTGGCGGACTCCCTCAGACATTGGTGCGTTGGTGGTTCTTTGTGTCCGGGGGTGGGCGTCCAGGTACACACCGGCTCACTCCTTGGCGGCCGCTTATCGGGGCCTGGAGCCTGGGGCTCGCTCGGGCCACTTCGGAGGTGGGGTGCCCCCGGCCTCTCGGCCTGGGGCTCGGTCACTCAGGCACAGCTGGCTGCTGGCGGAGCTCACGGGCGCGTCACTGCAACCCCCCCTGGCTTCTGCTCCGCGGCTGCTGAGTGAGCCCTCATCTGGGACTCTCCTCAGCTCTTTCTGGGACAGTGGCGCGGCTGCCCCTCTGTTGGTCTTCCTTGGTCTCTTGTGTTCTGAGGGCCTCTGGATGTCTGGAGTTTTGATCTCCTCCATACCTGCTTCACGCCCTGGAGGACGGGGCTGTGGCCCCCCCCCACACCCTCTAGCAGATTATTACATGAAGGAACCTTTTAAAAAAACAAGCACGTCCATGCTCACAGGTGTACACACGGGTGATCACACACACAAACTACACCCTTTTTGGCTCCTACCTCAAAGCACACTGTGTTCTGTTGATCTTATGTGCTGCACAATAATGTTTAATATTTAGTATTTACTGTCATATTCCCATATATCATCGTGATGTTGTTTATTCTATTACTCTCGTTTTCTTCTGCTTGTTTTCTTTTTTCTTTCTCAGGGGTGATCCAGGTGATCGATATATGCATTTTTTTTTCTCTGCTTATTCTGTTGGTTTTTGTTTTTTGCCCTTCTCCCCCGTCCCCCTTTTCAGCTGTTTCTCTTTCCCTCTTTCTTTCTCCCCTTCTTTCCCCCAGTCAAGTCTGTCCCGTATTCAGTAAATGAAAATAAAATAAACAATAAAAGGTGAATCAAATGGACCATTACGGCAAGGCTGGGATGGTCAATTTGGTAAAGTAAATCCGTTGGGCATCTTTCTTCGCCTTTAGACAATAATTCTGATGGCAAAAGAGCCAAACAGGACAGGCAAAAAAATAAAAATAAAATAAGAAGCTTTTTGCCTCCTCCTGTCTCCTCCCCTGAACAGGAGCACCTACATGCTCTCTGTCCAGTTAGGGCTTTGTGTACCTATATAGAGAGAACAAAGGCTTTCAGGAGGTCGGATCAGCTGTTTGTTTCCTGGCCTAAACCACGTGTTGGGAAGCCCATTAGCAAACAATGCATTTCCCACTGGATTTTTGAGGCAATCCAATTGGCTTATTCCAGCACGGGTCTGTCACTGCACCATCTCTAGCCCACATTGTGTGGGTCCCCACGAGACCTCCTAAGGTGGCGGTCAGTTGTTCAGATGGGCTTATCTGGCAATACGGAAGTCTGCATATCCCCATAGTGAGACACTGAAACAAATGTTTGAAAGAGAACTTGAGGTTACTCTATTCCGTAACCCCCATTCTCTGATAACATGTGTGAGGTGTCTCACAAGGTCACCCTCCTTGCACGAAGTGAGGAAGAGGTGAATTTATCTTGAATGACGGGTGATGCTGCATCACACCCTTTTATAGGGAGGAGGGTGGACCCTCCCTGATGCAAGTGTCATGACTGCTAGCCAATGAGAACGGGGGTTACGGAATAGAGTAACCTCAAGTTTTGTTCTGTCTACTTGAACGTTTGCGTCCACAGTGTGTACTGTATCTTCTCCAGTATGAATTTCCCTGAATTGCCTTTTAGGGAAAAGGACAAGTTGCAGTGAGTCAAACTGGGCAAGTAGAACAGGTGTTTGTTGCCAAAAAAACCCCCTTGTTTTCATTGTTATATGCCAGTGCTGGATTGCACAATGAAATTCAGCAAAGTTCTGGTTATTTCTGTCAAATGTTCTCCTTCAGGCAGAACTCCATCGGGACATCTGACCCTGTGGAATGAATTCAGAATGCATAACCCTTGATTCTCTCTGTACAAGTCTGAGGTCCGTGGCAGATGTCCAAGAACAAGTGATCTGGATGATACTTGCGAGGGTCATTAAACAAAATAGCCGTAGAGCTGGAACCAATCCAGAAGTGTACACATTTAAATAAATAAAATTTTTTAGGTTTTCTGAGTAAAGCTGCTGAACTATTTGATCATATCTTGTCGCCTCCTGGTAGTTTTTACATCAACCTCTCAGTGGAAAGAGTTTGTGCTGTGAAAGAGAGAATCTCATCTGTGGATGATTGAGCCGAGCACATTAGACCAAATGACAATTGTTATGGACACAAAGTCTATGTAAACCCATCAGCGATGACAACTGCCCTCCGCATTTGTTTCCTAATATGATGAGTGCCTTGCGTGTTGCGAGTGGTTGTGTGACAGAATCTGTCAGATGTGACAAAAGATGTAAAAGTGTTGAAAAATCAAACTGTATTCTGCTGTCACTTTTAAATCACTTTTAAACAGCTAAAGCTGGAGTAAACTGTGACCTACATTTGGTGCTAACACAAAACACCAGTAGTTTGTTATCATCTTTAAATGGATAAAAGCTTGTTTGTCATTTGGGATTTGCATTTTTTAACTCTGGCTCATTTCACTTACGCAAATGGAAATTCACTCAGGACTGACAGTGAAGAGACGATCAACAGGAAAAGGAGTTGCTCAGCCCAAGTGCTAACTTTGTGATTGTCCAGCAGAGGGCAGAGTGCCATTCATACCTTTACCAAAGAGTAGATGCACTTAAAGCATGTCAGAACATGTCCAGAGCATCTTTCTGAGGAATGGGGACCAGAAACTCCCTTTTTTAGATGCCAGATTTGTTTGATGATGAAACTGGGTTCAGGAATCTGAAATACACAGCTGTTTAGATTCCAGTTTCCTTATGTGTGTGCTGACTGTGGCTCTTGATTATTTTCACAAAGATACAGCAATAGGGCCAAAAGTATAACTCGTGATTGGAAAGCAGTCATCCATTAAATCCTCTGTCATCCATACGCCTGATGTCCTGCCAGACTCAGATTTTACCCAATAAGAGAGTAAAAAGGTTATTTTTCACAACTGGTTCTTATCGTAGTTTTGGCCAGTACCCCAAAACAGTACTCACTAATAACACTGTCAATTAATGTCAGAAGTTATTTGAAAGTCATAATGGCCTTGGCTTTGACCCCTAACAAAAAACAAAAGAGTGAAAGTTACTGGGAAAAACACAACTGTTTTTCACATTGCAGAGCCTTTGATTAAATCTCTAAGATAACTACAAAGGTGGGCAGGGACACTTTAGTGTCTCCTCTAAACCTGTAGTAGTCTCTTCATTTTGTAGCTTGTTATTTAGGCAGAGGTTTCAGTTCCTTTTTATTTAAGCTAGGAAATTCACTTTGTTCAGCACACTTAGCAGAGCCTTTTTTCAGTGGTCCAGGTAAACTAATTTCCATGTCTCTGTGATGCAGTGGAAAAACACTTATAGGGCTCAAATTAACTGCCACTCTTCAATATATGTTTTTATTTCATATTTGTAAGTATTTTTTTAATTTCCATTGGGAAGGGAATTTGATTCTCCCTAATCAATCGCTACAGCGGCACCAACCTGAATCAAGCATTATTTTACATTAACATTGATGCCAAGTTTTATCTGTAGAAGAGGTAATCACAAGTAAACAACAATGCTGGGTGATTGTCTTGTTACTCTTTCCTTCTTCCTCTTCTTAGTTATTTCTCCTGCTTTTTCCTCCTTGGTTCCAGGATACAGTTTGAAGACGCTTGCCAACTGTTTTATATTTAAAACTTAGTGGGCTTGAAGCTCAGATTCATAATGACCTCATAATGTAAAGATAAGAGCATGAACCTGTAATTGTTTGCGATACCAAAGAGTAGTAGACAGTAGACAAAAATGTGTGAAATATGAAGTAAGTGGCTCAAAGTTTAACTATACAATTAAGTGATAAACAGTTTTTTCTATTGAATCCACAGGGGGTTTTTTTGTCTCGTACTGTAATTCTTGCTCCCCGCTCCTCATGACCATTTTATTTCTTGGACTGAGGGCTAAATAATGATAGCCTCCTTTAGCAGAAACCAGGCCTCCTCCTGCGCCATATGGCACAGGGACTGGGGATGACATCAATTTCCACTTGGAAGTCCAAGTCAAGCCTTTAGCAAGACACATCCCTCTTTACGCATCTGTGATATTCATTTGAGGAGGCTTGTCTTGGTCGGTCAGACAGAGCAACCGGAAAAGAAAGTGGCTCATTTTTCCTCCTCCTCCTCAACTGTCAGCAGCGCATAACTGCCTTGCTTAGTCACTAGCTGCTGAGAAACATCAGAGAAAAACTGTAAATGTTGAAGTCGGATGTCCACAAATTTCTCAGCTGAGTCACTCAGACTTTGTAACTGTAGAAAGTAAAGCAATTTGCTGTTCCACAGAAACAATTTTTAGTTAACCTTGTGTTTTTGGAAATTGTCTGAGTCTTGGTCTTGTTCATTTAGAAGATTTGCAGTTCATTAAAATTTGTTGTTTTCAGGAGATATTCTATATGTATGGCTAGTATTACTTTAAATTTAGTGCCGATGAGTAATCAGCTGATGTCAAGATTTTATACATTATCAATAGATCGCATCAATCCTTGTGTCTGACAGGTGTTCCTCATAAGGCTTTCTGCCCTGTAAATTTGCTGTATTTGGTACTGTCATCATTTTTTGAAAAAAAAAAGTGTTATTCAGAGTTGTTGGTTGTTTTGTTTTTCTTTAACTGGCCACTAAACCAGCAGCTACACTGTAGACTAACCATTCAAAAAATTACATCATAATTTGGTAATTTAATAAAATTACCAACTGGTTACATTGTGACAAATCTAAAGCTCTAAAGTTGCAAAGTAACCACTTTTTGGGCGACGTTATATTGATCTTTTATAGCTAATGACGTAAACACAACGTAAATATATCAAAATAATGCTATTGCAGTTTTTTGTCAAACACAGTTTACATTTTTTATACTGTAAATAGAACATGTTACAGTTTATTTTTATTATTCTTTTTTATTGTTTTTTAAATTGCTGCTAAACTAGACACAAGAGATGACTAGCATGTTATTACTGTCTTGCCCCGAACAATTGTTCTCTGCAGCAAAGCTTGTGATATGTTTCTTTATCTTGTCACTACATTACTGGATGTAATTCAGTATAATTGTGGGTCCTGATCTGTGGCTATAGACTGATTTAGATGTTTGCAGTGTGGGACCTCAATAATGTCAGTGCATACTGTAAATTCCTTTAGGATAATTACCTTTACAGTTTGCCATCCATCCATTTTTTTCCACTTATTCAATTCAAGTTTACAGGAGCGCCTCAAGCCTAATGTAGATGTTACAGGTGGAGCGGCAGGGTACACTGTAGACAAGTTGCCAATCTATCACAGGGCTAACACATAGTGACAGACAAGCAGATCGCATACAGTCAGTGTTAAGAGTCACAAATTAATCTAGCCCCACGCATGTCCTTGAACTGTGGCATGTTGGAGTACACTGAAGGAACACATGGCAGAACATGCAAACACACAGAAAGGCCCTGGACTGGATTTAATCCCAGAACCTCCTTGCTTTGAGCCAACAGTGCCAACCACCTCAAGTCATTACAGTTTTAGTTCACCAAATTACTCAAATCTTCAAGCTTGTCCAGCTCAGCAGCCCAGACTGTTACCATCTTGATGTATTTGTAGGTCAGAGATTTGAAGCAAAACAGAAAACGAACAAATCAGTCGTCATCTTCTGAAACCTGACAGCGGCCTTCTTCACCACATGATGCATGTGTTATGTGTCCAACCAAATGATTGGTTTTGTGCCAGTCTACCACCACATTTTGCTTAAAATTATTACGATTTATATGCAAAATGTGAACCAGCATATAGGGACACAGGTGCTTGAATAATATATAAAATTAATGTCTGACTGATTGTAGGGCTGGGCCATATTATACCGTTCACGGTAATACCGGTATAATGTTAGGCAACGATAGGAAAATGAAATATCGCGATAGAATGGGAGTAAAACGCGCATGCGCAGTGCCTTTGTTTTCATACGCACATGGCCGATTGTTGAGTGAAACAGATGAACCAGAATTGGTTTGTAAAAATGGTGCAACTTCCGTGATGTGGAACTGGTTTGGTGTTTGTCCGTCAGATACACAACAAAGCACATTTTTTTGCAGAACATGCAAGCGGCCGTCGTTATTGTCGTATTTGTCGGACTAAGATGCTCTTAAATCTGGGAGTAATCTGGGTCCTAAACTCCGTATGCTTCAGGTCAAACAACACTGCAGCATCACTTAGAGTTAAAAACTGTCTAAATTCTTTCATCTTTAATAAAACGATCAGCATTGCTGCTTTACCAGGTGTAACTATAAAGTTTAACTTCCAGGCATCCATGAAAACAAAAGTTATTACATTTAACGGAGTTAGAAGTTAGCAGGAAGCTAGCGGAAGTTAGCTCGCTAGTTTCGCTAGTTACCTAAGCATGATATTGCATGTTCTGACTGAGAGATTTCTGAAAAAAATCAAAGTACAGCTCTGCTATCACTTCCAACATAAATGAAGACAGGAAACTAAACAGCAGTGACGTTTGTAGGGTTACTGAAGTTGGGCTAGCTGGTATATAATGATGTGCTACGTGATCGCTAGCGACACAGCTATGTTAGCATAACATAAACAGTGAAGCTGGAGGACGAACACTAACACTTTTCCACTTATAAAAGTTAACGTGAAGGTTCTTCATGGTTAGAGACAAATGCAATCGCATGGCAGGATGCTGTAAACGGACCAAACTTCAGTCAGGAGAACAACTGAGATAATCCATCCACAATACGAGGTTAGTCATTAATATACTGCAACAACATGGGAATAGAGCAGCTGCCAGAGAATTCAACATTAATGAATCAATGGTACAGAAGTGGAGGAAGCAAGAAGAATGAGTTTAATAAAGTTTGATTTATCTGACTGCTTTGTTTCGCTTAATGTGCGTTATAATCCTGTGCACCTTATGGTCCGAAAAATACGTACTGCACACTGCAGTTTAATGTTGCAAAGCACCTCTTTTTAACTTCAGTGGATATTATATATGGTTATGCTCAGGATGTGTCAGCCCATTTCTACTGGAAATGCCTTTTGGTTAAACTTTCAGCAAGGAATTTGCATTTGCACTGTTACATTTTTATAAAGCTTTAATGTACATAAAAACCAGCTTCTTGTTTAAGTGAAAATAAATGGAAGGTTGTCTTTTTGCGCTAGTAATGTTGTGGAGTTGTATTTTGTCTCGCATCAATTATATCGTCGGTTATATCGTTATCGCAAATTTTCAAATATATATCGTGATAAATATTTTTGGCCATATCGCCCTGCTCTAACTGATTGTTTTGTCCAGGTGCAGTTGTTGATGAGTCCAGTGGAAAGGTCCTTGTTGTCCAAGACAGAAATAAGGTATCTGTTTGACTTTATTATTTAAATGCGCTATACACCTTATATCTACACATCTTATATCCTCCTAAAAGCTGATCTGTCCAATATCAGTCACACAAATGAACCACTGATGGATCAGTCATGCTGCTGTTAAAATGTGGATGATTAGTATTTGTTTATTTAGTAACTTGGGCCTCTGTTGACTCAAACCTTGGCTGGAAATCCATTCACACTTAACATAGCTCAACACAAAATTAGCTGACCTCAAGCAAACATGATGTTTACATGAGTTGAATGCACTCAAACAGTTCTGTGTGCGTCTGTAAGCTCTCACAGAGCCCTGCTGTAGTGCTCATGGTGTTTTGAAGTTAACTTACAACAGGCCTCTTTTGAATCCTCTTCGACACAGCTTTGTTTGCATTTTCGGTCAGCCCAAACAAGATTGCTGGCAATTTTGAAAAGTGATTGTGTAATGTTGATGTCATTTGGGAACTGTTACTCTCATAAGATGTCCTTTATAAGATGTTAAGACCTTTTCAAATAAGCAGCCTAAACTAGTGGAAAATCTGATGTCAGGTAGTTTTGATCTTGAGCATACTATGTAACCATCATGGTCAGTTAAAAAGAAACCAAAATGAAATGCAGGACAGCAACAGCCAACTTCCTGAACTTAAGGTTTCAAACCAAAGTCTGACATTATGGTGGCTGTGTACATCTTTTATTACAGTATGTGGTATTTTCCTTGTAATTAATAGAGACAGGTTCATACATTAAGATTGTCAAATATAAGGTCCTGGGCCCAAAAGCGGCCCAGCAAAGACTCCTATTCAGGCCACTGGATGGCATTGGAAAAAGTCGATGGCATACATTTTTGCCAATTTAGAGTTTTCTGGTAGCATCTTATTACAGCTCAGTGGTAACAGTAGGGTAACAAGGCAGAAACGAGAATGTATATAGAGAGTTTAAACTGTAATAATCTCATCGTAAAAATGTAATATTGACTGATGTTTAGGCATATTTGGATAGTATTACTATATTATAATGCTTGAATTAATCCTACATTAGGTTCCGAGCATTCTAATTTGTTTAAAAGCAATACTGTAAATATTATATGTAATGTCTGGATTATTAAATGGAAACATCTGTAGTAGTTTCTCTGTAATGAGCAGAAAACGGCTGCAAAATGCAAAGCCGCCTGTTTCTATTTGATAACATATCATATTATATGTTAGACAGATAAAAAGTGCTATCAGTTTTCCTCCTGATGAAGTCCTCTGTGAAGTAATTAAGTAATACAGAAACAATTAGGTGACATTAGAGTTTCTGTTTTTTCACTACTATCTACTATATATTTTGACATTTTCAGCAGCTTTGCAGATAATGTCAGTATTACCTGTGCTGGCATGCCACAAAACCAGCACATGAGCATGTTTGTTCCACAAACATTAACTGCAACACATGTACCATTGTTCACTGTCAAAGCAAAGTGGCAAAAGGCTGGACCTCTACATGCAAAAAACATCTCTCAAATGTCTGCTAGAAATAAAAGAAGTGATCAGTGCCAAACCCAACAGAAACTATTGCAGTCCTGATCCAAGAGGTTTGACCTATGTATGCAAGATCCAGATTTATTAACCCAGTTATTATACTGAGGTATAGGTACAAATATTATATTTAAAACATTTCTTTTAAGTTAAGAAACAGATCTTAACATATCCATATGTTGCATTATAAATGACAGATTTTGCTTACATCTAACATGTGCACCAGTCTACAGTCATGGGAGCATGTAATGTATTTTGTCCCAAAGCAGAGACGAGCAGTTAGTGGCCTGGAAGTGTAGAGAGTCTTCTATCTCCTCTTCCCCTGCTCCTCCTCCTTCTTTCCTCCTCCCTATCGAGCTGTTTACTGGAAACGAGCTTTATAACAGTCTGGCCCTTTGGCAGTAGAAAGTTCCTTACAGGCCGAGTCTGTTCAGAGCATGCTAAGGGTTATGAACTTCCTGAAAAGAAACCAAACTTTATCACTCTTGCAGGACAACTTACATATTCCCAGTGGGCTCAAGGTAATTATATCCATCAGGGAGCTGAATGAGGTAATGGTAAGAGTGTTTAACCATCATGCAATGACATTTACGCAGCATTTCTCGGTAGATTTAGTGTGAACAGATTGCGTACGGTCAGCATTCTTACAGCACTTCTTTGGAATGATTTTACATTCCGCTGCGTGTCCTTCTGTGGGGAAGAGAGAGACGCTCGACTTTTTAAGAACCTCAACAATTATTGTTACACAAAGTCTCTTTATTTCTTTCTACCAGCACACTTTAGAAACCGTTCCAAAAATATAGCATTTGGTTTACAATACATGAAAATAAATGCCGTAGTGCATTTGTGTTCCTCACAAAGAGAGGATCTGCAAGGGAAAAAAAGCGCAGCACATTCTTTAAGTAACTACAAAAATATATATACACAGACATCATAATTTAACCAGCAGCATACTGTCATTAAATATCAAAGGTAAGTGGTGAAACAGTTGTGGAAGACATACTTCACCACAGCAAATGTAAAAGTCTCCAGAGTGAGGAAATAAATCTAAAACATAACATGAAAGGATGCTCAGACTGGAGCATTTCTCATCTCATTATTACAGCTTGATCCATGGTCATTTTCTAACAGAGGAAACAAAATGTGGCATTATTAAGTGACTTTAGACTAAGACTGAAATAGACCTTGTTGCAGTGTACATGTTGATAATTATCTAAGATACATTTACAGCAGTGCCATATATCACAATTGAAGTTAAATTTGAACTTTGCTCTGGAATTTCAGACAAAGAATGCTTGGAAGTTTCCCGGTGGTTTGTCTGATCCAGGAGAAAATATTGGTGAGTGTCACGCTCAACAGAGCAAAAGAACTAATACAGTACATGTAGCTAAATTCTTTGGAGTGTAACATTATACTTAAAGATGATACATATACATTCATTTGAACTATACAAAATAAGGCACATGATATATATGCAAATTCTTCAAATTCACCTTTTCTTTTAAAAAGCAGCTTTAAAATTATGTACATGACCCAACCCGAAAAGCAGCATCAAATGTTCAAAAATATATGTGTATTTTCCTTTTTCCCTTCTTAACGCCATCTGCAAGGTAATACTGACAGTGGAATTGGATCATCGTTACTAGATCAAAGTCTTTTAAATGCCTCCATGTATAAATGTTAAATAAATCTTTCTCAGGTACGACTGCTGTTCGTGAAGTGTTTGAGGAAACTGGTGTTCGCTCCGAGTTCAGATCTCTGCTAAGTATCCGGCAGCAGCACAACCACCCCGGTGCCTTCGGCATGTCTGACATGTACATCATTTGCCGGCTGAGCCCGCTAACCTACGAGATCAACTTCTGCACTCAGGAGTGTCTACGCTGCGAGTGGCTGGACATCAGCGAGCTGGCCAAAACCAGCGAGACCACGCCCATCACCTCTCGCTTAGCCAGTCTTCTGCTTCATGGCCTGGAGCACGGCTTTGATAAGATTGACCTCAACATGGAGGAGCTTCCTGCTGTTTACTCTGGGAGGTTTTACCAGTTATATTACAGACAGCTTCCCATACTGAAATTATAGGAGCTCCACAGATCACCTCATTGTAGCCAGATATGGTGAAGCACGGTTGTCACCATTAGTCAAATATTAAAAATGTATTTATAGCTGGACTGTTACTTTTGAAGAATTACAGTGTAACCGGTTGGATTAAAAACACACTGCAAATTTTAGGATGCTTTTTGCATCTGCATTGCTGCAGTTTTAAATGTTTTATTTAACACGTCTTGGTGGCCATGTTCAAAACCCAAAGTTGGCGGTCTTGTAATATGTATTAATCAATGATAAAAAATGACATCACTGTCAGAGATAAGTGGTGACTTTAGCTAATTTTATCTTGGTTCCAGTTTCATTTCAGAAATGGGAAAAAACTGCCAACTTTGTAAGTCAAAAATGAATTCTTTACCACCCAAACAACTGCCAGCAATGAATATAGGTTTTCCTCTCCATGTTGGTCATTTACATCAGCGGTCTCCAACCCCCGAGTCGTAGGGTACCGGGCCGCGAGAGTTCAGGCTCGGGTGTGAAATTTATGGTTTTCAGGGGTTTTATCGGTTTTTATAGTTTTTTTTAATTTTTATTGTTTTTAGCGTTAACTCTGTTTCTCTGGGTCTTTTACCATGTGTTATGAATACATTTTTTTTGGTACCGGTACTGGTTTTATTTTGTTGTATTTATCCGCGATGCCTTAAAGGCCGGTCTGTGAAAATATTGTCAGACATAAACCGGTCCGTGGCGCAAAAAAGGTTGGGGACCGCTGATTGACTTTTTCACAGTCAGTAATATGGTGATGACAAGGCAAAGCAATGTCTTTAAAATGTTGTGCTGGGATTTAAAGGTTGTGTTTCTTGCCGAACAAGCACAATCAACAGCCAATAATACAACAATTCACCAAGTCAACACTTATCTATTTAACAGTCCAAGTCCTACGTGTTCAAAAGGAGAAGAAATGCTTGGGTTTTGCTTTTAGTGTTTCTTCTTCTTTTAATTCAAATTTTATATTTTTCAGACTTCTATAATACAGTTAGATTATTGTCGGATTTAAACGTGTTTTCTTATTTATGAAAACACTCAAATATGCAGTATATTACCAACACCCTGCACTTAAACCCAGACTCCAACTTAGACTTTCATTAGGTTAAGGTTAAGCAGATAGCTGTTTTGAATCCTTATGGAGAGAGTTATGTTAATTTTTTTTTTTTTTAAACCCACTGTGTTGTACTGCTGTTTAACTGAGATGCACTAGGCAGCTGGCTCCAGTTGGTTGGTCTACAGTAAAATTCTGGTTAATAATAATAGTAATAATAATATTATAATATAATATAATAAAAGGTATGACTATATGGTGCTAATTTTAAAGTGAAGCTGAATAATTGCAGACATGTTTATGATAAAATAATAACTGTTAGGATCTAACAGTAAAGCTTCACAGCTATTTTGGGCAATGCTGATGGCTTGCTTCATTGCCGTCACATCTTTTCATTCAGACATCAGTATCTCTCACTCTGAGCCCAGATTAGCATTTAGCAGACATTGGGAGAAAGAGAATTGCCTTTTGACCTGGTCCAGTTTTGCTTCCAGACTTGTACTGGCCAGTCCGCTTCAGCGCCACGTACATGTTTGGGTACTTCCTGGAGCGGTAGGTGTTGTAGTTGTTGCTCTCGAGCCGCTCTAAGAAGTAGCACTCATCTGTTGCTCTTCTCTGTAGAGAAAGACACAGAAGAATAATGCAAATAAAATATAACTGTTATGCTGTCTGCAGTGGATTTAACTGTGCCGCTTAGGTATAATTTCAGGGGCTGCAGATTAGAAAGCTACTGGGACACAGTGCCACCTAGTAAACTTAGATCAACTCACGAGCTAAGAACCTAAGAAGACTGTGACACTAGTTTGTAATATAGTTTAAGATACTCTGTTTGCTGAGTAGCCTTATCAGTATCCTCTGCTTAAACAGGATTTCTGTATAAAAATCAATCTAAGGGGCATCTTGTTACTTACAGTGGCATTTCATCACATCCTTTATTTTGTATATACATACATATATATAGGAATTTTGAGTGAAAATGTTTACTTTAATATAATTGATTTAATGAAATATGATTGTTTAATATATTCTGTAATTAAGTTTCCACCTAAAATAACTTTGTAACTAAATGCAACCTTTATTTTGACTGTTGTTTATTTACTCTGTGATTTGTGGTAATAAACCCACTTATTTAATAAAGACAGTCATACCTTTCCATGAATATAAGGACAATGTGTGCCGTAGTTGAACCTCACTAAAAATAAACAAGTCATGATGTCAGTCAAAGAGAAACTTGAAATTAACAGGACTCTTATAGGAATCTTATTGGAGAATGCTAAAGATGACAATCTTTAAAGTAAATGGTATGATTCTTGTGTTGCCACGTTGTTGTCCATCTATTTTTACCCAAGATTCTTTCTTAGATTTGTCCTTTGTAGAAAACGTCTGGCCAAAATCATGCTGGGCATTGACTCCCTATGCTCGGTCCAACTAAACCCTTTTGTTTAGTTTCTGTTTTTATTTGACTGTGACTGTGCTGCTATTAGTCAGAAGACATTTTCTGGAACAACAACTCAGTCTACCTGGTTTAATTCACTGTGCAAAACTCCCAATAATAAAATGACTTTGGTCCTAAAAATGTGTTCGTGGAAATGTTTGTAGATCAAAGAATATTAAAACAAGGCACATTCGTAGCTGACAAAAGTGACACCTGTGTGGTCGTTCAGAGATGCTCTTCTGCATACCTTTGTTATAACAAGTGGTTATTTGAATCGTTGTTGCTTTCCCATCAGCTGAGAGCTGTCTGGCCATCTTCCTGTGATCTCTGGCATCAACGAGGCATTTTTGAAGCAGCAAACTGCTGCTACTGGATATTTTGTCACCTTTTTAAACCCTCAATGTGGTAAATATTCAGACCAGCCTGTCTGGCACAAACAATAACGCAGCCTTCAAAGTCACTTAAATTACCTTTCTATTCCAATCTGATGGTCAGTTTGAACTTCAGCAGGTCATCTAACCATGTCTATGTGCCTAAATGCACTGATTTGCTGCTGGATGATTAGTTATACGCATTAATGAGCAGTGGAACAGATGCACCTACTGAATTAACCAGTCAGGGCATATATCTATTAATGTATATATTTGTGCAATAGGCAGTATTTGTTGATCATATGATTCAAAACAAATCTATCAAGATCCCCTCTCTTTCTAGATGACCCAACTCCAAAGCTAGATTTGGCACTTTCCAGACAAAGTGTTACATCAGCGTCAGTGAATTCTAATTTGCTTGACAACGACTGCTTTCACAATCTCTTGGAAGCAAACGGTAGTGCAGAGACCATCACGTGGGTCTTTTATTGAGCAGAGCGATGCCTTGGGTGGCATTCTGCTGCTGTAGCTTCTCATTAGGAGGAGATGCCTTTTGCAAATGACATGGATTTTACACGAGCCTTCACAACCACCAAACCACATCAGTCACCAACAGTTCACACTTCCACAATAAACAGCAACAACTGTGGCAACAGACCAGCATTGGCATGAAACTGGAGTGGTTTACTCACAGCAACGCTGAAACTATAATAGCTTAGTAACAGGGAAAAGTGCAGTTAGGAATCATTCCAAGACTAAATACAAGTAATGCAAGGCAGCATATCTTTAATTAGATTAAATTATCATTATTTATTTATTTATTTTAATATGCATCAACAGTCAACAAAGTAAAATCACTGGTTCTCATTTGTTCTAAAAAAAAAACTTCTGCAATTTTTTGTTGCTTTTATTATGTATTTCCAATATTATTATTATTATTATTATTATTATTATAATAATAATAATAATAATAATAATAATAATGTCTTTTTTTATTAAAAAAATAAGTACTGTTCAATTTTCAGTCTTTCAGACCCAAAATGCTTAATAATTTAAGTATTTTTAATAAAAGCCTGCAGTTATAATAATTCCCAATTATTAATAATAATTATTAACTACTCACATGCAGGTATCCACACTGCTGGATAAATACTCAGTATATTAGTGCATCACTAAAACTATTTGTATGGGTTTTTTTTGTTTTTTTGTTACAAAAAAGGAAACTTTCATATATTGTTTTGGAAGATTTGGCAGAGATGACTTATTTAAATGTGTGCAGTTTATGTCTTTTGCTTATTGATTGCATTGATTGATGCATCTTGTCAGTTGTGCGTAACTGTGGTCTGTCATTGTCCCGGCTTTGTGACCCAGTAGTTTGTGCTTGCCTTGAATTGTTGTTTAATATTATGTCTTTTCTCCTTATATTTCTGAGTTCTCTGTCCCTTAATTTTGTTTAATTTAGTTCCATTTCATGTTTAGTCTGTCTTAGTCTTCCCTCTGTGTTCCACGTCCTCTAGTATCTAGTTTCTTGTGTTAGTTATTTGTGTCTCCCTGGGAAGTCTGTTTTGCCTCCATGTTCATTTGCCTGTTTTCCCAGTCGTGTGTCTATCTGGTTCCTGTGTTCTCTGCTATCTCGCCCTCGTTCTGTGTCTTCCTTGTCTGGTCTCTGTCTGTTTTATTTTGATAGTCATTGTGTCACGTGCCTTATGTTCAGCTTTGCTTCCTCTCTCTCATTATGTCTAGTTTGTTCCAGCTGCGTTTCCACCTGTCACCCATCCTCTCATTATCTTGTGTATTATCATCCCCTCCTTGTGTGTACGCGTCCTGTTTACTTAGTCATGTAAGTTCTAAAGTTCAGTTTAGACGAGTTTTCTGTTGTTTGTGTTTAGTTTCCCGAACTCCAGCAATAAAGCTGTGTGAGTTCTGAATTTATCTCTGAGTCTGCAATTTGGGTCCGCTAACTGCCAGCCACACACACACACACACACACACACACACACACACACACACACACACACACACACACGACAGTGGTCTACTATTATAATTTGAATGTTCTGATGAGTCCAGTGCGAGAGGCTATAAACTTAATTATTTTTAGAATGGGAGGATTTCTTGTCACAGTACTGGAAAATATTTGGTTTCCAAAACACTGCAACCTTAATGCTTCTTGTCACAGAGCTGTGAGTTTAATCAAGTCTGTTTCATACAGATTAGCAAGATCCTTTATGGAACAGAAACAGCACAAGCTTTGTTGATGGAAAGACCGATCCAAGTCACTCACCGCTCCAAACAGTCGTCCGTCTCTGTTCATTGCCAGATATCGGTTTGCACAAATCCCTTTGATGACCACTTCTCCCGCTGAGGTTGCCTGGAGTTGAAGCTTTACTGAAGATGAATTAGCAGAGACAGAGAGCAAGTTGTTGTTTAATGATGGGACGTTTAATCAAAGTGTAAAAGTGACTGCTGACTTTAAAAAAAAATGAATTTCTTCATTAAATCACAGCAAGTGTAACAGTGAGCTGTTAGAAAAACAGCTGCAGGTGCATTTCAACATTTGAACTGCAACGAGCAAAAAGACAAGAGGCATAAAACAGAGGAACGAAAATGCTGTTAAATTAACAAACAATTAAGAAAAAGGAAACCTTGATTAAAGGTTTCCTTTTTCTCATAAACAAGCCCACACACCATTTGAACCATGTGACAAGGTTATGTTTAAAGTCAATGAGCTGTAAGTTGCAAGATTTTCCTGACAAAATATCTGACTCTTATACTAGTAGACATTTTAACTTTCTTACTTTCCTTTCCTTAAGGGAGCTTATGTGCCAAAACAGGGACATGCCACTGGGAAAATCACCGCTGAGAGAACTAAGAGTCAGGCAAGTATGCCAAATACCTGGCATGCTCTCATATTTGGGTTTTGTTTCTTTGCCTCTGGACCATACAGGTAAGCGGTACAAAATCAAACCACCACAAAATCAAACAATTCCTGTGACATAACTTATGAATCCTGTAAAAACAGACAGTTACTTTAAAACAATGCATAATGTCATATTTTGTATGCCAGTTTTCTCTATCAAATACTAAAGTTTTGGGCCAGTGAAGTCTCTGTCTTACTTAAAAGCGCAAGCCTTAAACTCAAATGTAGTTTTTTTTAAACTCATAACATTTTTTACCTGATAAATTCAGTAATATGTATATATTCTTTTCCCCATTTTTTATTTGCATTTTAAATGAAGACAATGAGTCTAATTATGCTGCGTTTAACATCTTTCAAGCATTACATCCAAACATCAGGTCCTGCTTCCTCAGTTGCTGGCAAATGATTTGTTGCTGTGGTTTCCTCTGTATTCATGGCACTGACTGATGCATGTGCCATGAATGAATGAAACATTATTATTAGCACAAATAGTTAAGTTTAATTACCAAAAAACACAGAATGGCATTACATAGTACCTGCAGGCTGTAAGATTGCTTATTCATGATCTTAAATGATTTATTTTTTTATTTCCCTTTTTAAAAAAGAGACATTGTTTTTCTTCATCCAATATATGCTCAGCAATCAAAAAGAATCCAGGGGCCCCTTGAGGTGAATAGGGGATCTCTTTAGAATGAGTCCCCATTAAGGGTAGACACACATCTGTCTATCATTAAGCTAGCTGTTTGGGTGATTCATGTTACAGATCAAAGAGGCAAAAAAAAAAATAGCAATTGGTCTGAATGTACTGTGGTGTGTTCGATGTTCCTTGGATAGATTATGTGCTGAAATTTTTGTGAATGGCGGGAACCTGATCCCCGCTTCTGTAAAGTGTGCTCTGGGGTCTCCTGTTGTGTCCAGTTTGTATCAGAATTGACCCCAAGGTTCTTGGATCAAAAGTCTCTTACACAAAACACAAACGGATGGAGAAGAGTCCCATCTACATTAGCATGGAAATTCTACTCGAGGACCCTAGGATATATTAGGCAACATTTTTCATAACATTTCCTATTCTTACTGGCAGGTTTGTCTGTAGAAGCTGGCAACTCTATCCGACCCTTAACAAAAGGGCCATTGAGGAAGCACAGCTCAAGTCATAATAACTCTTAAGAACTATTTTGGTAAAAAGCTAAACGATTAATACTAATGGCCGTTGTATGACGAAGTGTGAATATATTCCTTCCTTAAACTTTCTCATGTCGTCTACAAGATGAATCTCTCCGGATATTTCATAAACACTTATAATGAAGTATAATTAAACGCAATTGAATTACCGGTATCCTATAAATAGCCTCTCACTCCTTGAACTGGCATCAGGCATTTGTTTGAAATGTCACACTGTACCTTGTGCAATACACTTCCAAGCATCCAAGCATGTGTTTTCCAAGGAAAAATCCAAATTTCATGTTCCTCTCCTCCCCTCCTATTTACAAAAGCTTAGGGCACATTTAATCAGTGACAGTGACGCACTGAGGAATGCTACAGTTGTCCATTAACGTAATCACGTTAATGTTTACCCTTTCTTAAAAAAGGGGGCGCTCAGAATAAATATTAATTCAATGTCGGCACAGATGACTGGTCTGAGGGTAAGATAATTTTTTAACAGGTTTTTATAATAACTTCATCAGCCTCAAAGACGCAGGAACTCTCAGATTTGCTGTCTTTTGTGACGTAAAATATACAGTTAACAGTGTGACTCAGCATGGTGATCTTCATTTGGAGCACTAAAAACATTAAGCATGTTCCATCAGAAGTCCCACTGATGAATAAAAACTGAGGCGTGACTCTTTAGTACTGAGGTTATTATACTTTCCAGAAGGTGACCTACACACATTTGGTTCTTAGTGTTCGCAAGTGGAGAATAATCATAATTCAAATGGAAAATTCACATAATCCCCCTATTATTTATCCACGATATTTAATTTTTTGCTTTGCTCTTTCTTCTCTGTTGCATGTTAAAAACAGAAAATCGAGAAGTGCTGTGTACTGTGTAAAGTGAAAAGAAGGAGACTGGAAGAACTTACTGTGGGGGTCGTTTTTCTCTCGTATTCCATCCACTCCATCAGATTTTATCCTCAAGAAGAAGCCACCATTTTTACAGTACAGCCTTTTAGGGTCCTTGAAGTTCCCAGGAGGAAAGCCGCTGCTGCCGCCGTCTTCAGGTGTAGCGGGAAGTGTTGTGATTCCTCCCGTGGCCATCAGGGTTAGGGACGTCGTCTCCTTCTTGAGAAGTGCAGCAGTTCACCGTGGCCTCTCACCTCCTGCTAACTGCTGCCTGTACCCTCTTACCCTCCTCCACACAAACTGATTCTGCTTAACCTCAGAGGTCAGCTTGCTTGAAAGGCCCCCCTCTCAGGGCAGCAAGTGCCCTTTGAGTCCTGAGAATTTGAAGCAGTAACACTTCTACGGACTCCTATGCAAGATCGAAATCTACAATTTGTAGACGCTTGTCTGCCGTTTGTAGAGCTGGCAGCTGCTTTGCCAGTGTACTTTGAGCACACTGGTAGGGGGGATGCATGCAGGTCGCTTCTTTCTTCTATTCTTCTTGCAATGGAGTGTTTAGAGCAGGGCAGCTGGCTTAGATCTGTGTGGAAGGCTTTCCCCTTTGGGCCTCAGTTCGCATGCGCCCTAGGAGCACCAGCACACACACACACATGCTCACGCCCACTAATGCTCACTGATTTAACCAACCCAGCAGAAGTCGGGAAAGGAGAGGAGGGCAAAGAAGGGGGACGTGCAATTTGGACTCTGAGACCCTTCGGAGAGCCAAGAACCACAGCAACCATGTGAACAGAACCAGTGTTTTCATTCATCCAGTCTGTTCAAGAGCAGGAAAAGAGGGACATAATAAGAAAGCCAACAGAGGCATCTTGGTAGTGATTCAGTAAGTGCTATTCATAAGTGAAAAAAATAACAATGTAAAGTAGAAATGCCAGTAGATGAAAAAGAAACCGTCACGAGCCAGTTATTTTAATTGCTATTCTCAATTTTCTCCAAACCAGCTGCCTGGATGATGAGTGATGAAAGTTATTTATCCAGGAGGAGGTCATGCATTTGTCAAAATAGGCACTTACTGTTCTGGGCTTCTGGGCAAACGTTACCACATCTGAAGCTTGTGTGGGACCAGTAGAAAGTCAGCTGTGCTCCTGGTTGACATCATGCTAACAAAAAGTTTTTGTTCGACAGTATCGGCTAAATGCACATATTATATACACATGCAGTGAAAAAAATATCTACCAAATATTATTAGTGATACACATTTATACCTGTATAGTACTGTACAGATAAAGTAATGACATAACAGTTATAACATTGACCTCACCTTACCTCAAGTATAAGCTCAGTCTTCAGGCTTTACACTTTTACATTTCTACATACACAGCACAGCCAGGGGACTAGTAAGGATGTAAATTGACTAGTACTTATATAATGCCTTATCTATACCTGTGTGTTTTCTAACATTCACACACACACAGATGCAAGTCGGGTTTTATCATCTTGCCCTTGGATGCTTTGGCATCAGGGATCCATATCAGGGATCCACCAACCTTCTACCTTAACTATTGCTGCCCATATAGGAATTTTCAAATCAGCATTTGTCACAATCCTGAATACTTATTTAAATATCTTTTCACTGGGAAAAGGTAAATATATGAGAGGTACAATGATGACATATGGATACACTGATCAGTCATAAAATAAAAACCAGCCAGATATCACGTTGGCACAAAACAGCTCCCATCCATCATAGCAAGGACACAGTACCACTGCGGTGTCTTGTAGTATCTGGCATATAATCCATGGTTTGGCACAGGACACTGGCTACAGTTCTTTCAGGATTGTGGGTTATGGCATGGGGCCTCCATGAATCAGGCTTTTCCAGTTTATTCTATGGAAGCTTTATTAGATGGGATCTGCAGCGCCTATAGGCAGGATTAGCATGTTGGGCTATTTTTTTATGTTTCAAACTGCTCTTGAACAATTTTGTGGTGTGGCAGAGTTCAGTATCCTACTATATCCTGCTGGGAGTCTGCTGCTGTCAGGGGGTGTCATTGCCACTGAGGGTGAGGGAAGCTCTGATATATGATATGAGAATATGATATATGCCAGAGAATATCCACATGAATGCTCAGAGCGAAGGTTTGTAGCAAGATGATCAACATTCAGCTTCAGTTCATTTACTTCAGTGGCATAAAGAATTGCTCATTTGGCACGCTTGTTGCGAGGCTGTAATCAGCAGCTTACAATAGGATGGCCGAACTCCTCACCCTATCTCTAAGAGAAATGCCAGCCACTCTTCTGAGAAAACTTGTGACACACTTTTTAAATAAATGTTCAACTATATTTAAAAAATGCCTCAGCTGGCCTTTCTCCTCATAATTTTATATTTAAAGTTTTTTCATTTCCTACTTGTCATTGCCCAGAATAAATACTCCATCTATCTGAATCATCTCTCAGAGAGCCCTTTAAGTTTTACGTTATATAAATTTGTTAAGTGATTCGTGCAGACAGAAAGGAGGTGGACTCACCCTGAACTCTCGGATGTGTCACCAGTTTTGGCGTTCCAACCTTCCTCCCCAGTGTTGTGTGTGTTACGTTATGTCATGCCCTCCCCTCTCAATGCAACAACAACACAAGACTATTCCGTCTCCACCGTAAAACCTTTGTAACACTTTTATTTCACTGAACTATTTTTAGGGTGTAATGAGCTTTGCTCTCTGTGACCTCAGAGGAAATGGAAGACCACGCAAGTCATTGAAACCGTCACCTCTAAAACACAACATGCAAAAAAGGGAAATTTTTCAAGACACCAACCAAATTGAACAGTGCATTGGGAGCAGTTCTTGAATTTTCCAAGTCGTAATCATTTTTACTTATCTTAATATAGGTATTGTATAAATAGCCTATTACAAATTTCTATATATGTATAAGTACTCTAAAAGCTGCCCAAACTGCAGACTTTCAAAATATTTATGTGACCTTTAGGTGATTATGTAGGATGGAAAGTGTTAATGAAAGATTTCCAGGATTCGAATAACTGACATCACCTCTGAAAATGTATTTTAAAGCACAGACACTAGTAAGACTTAACCCAAAACATTTACTCTGTCTGGAGGTGTTCCTTCTGCATCAACCATGCCAGTTATGACACAGAAAGTCATAAAAGAGCCGCACCTGGCACAGAAACAGTGTCAGCATTCAATGTGAGCAGTACTAGCCAAACTGGAGACACTTAATGAAGCTTAGGCAAATATCATTAAGCAAGTGTTCGAAGACAAAGAAACACAACAAAATTCAGCCCTCGAGCAGGAAATCTAATTGTGGGTTTGGATATGTAGCAGTATTTTTCCCGGCCTGAAATGTGTGCGAAGTCAACATGTGTTCAAGGATATGTATAACCTAGATCAGGTTAGTCATGATTGTTTTATTATAAAATAAAAGTAATGTTTAAGGGAATTTCCAGGGAGAATAGAGAATCATAATGACAGAGGACACAAGGCCAAGTTAATTAAAAATAAGAAAAACTAAATTTCTTGGTTATTCAACATAACTTTATTATTTATTATTTTTTTAATATAAGTTTTAGAAAGAATTCTGAAGACATTCAGAAAGAGGATGTCTCCCCCTTGTGGTAGAAAATAGGTAATAACATTTTTCAAAAGCCCTTCACTGTATTATTTACAGCATATTTTACAAATCACTTTGTTTAGGAAGAAAAAAACAGTTTGTCTTGTAGAGTGAAATCTTTTGCCTGAATATTCTACATGAACATCACAACAGCAAGAGACTGTTCTCGGCAATCTCAGTTTTTTGGTCTACGCCTGTGATAATCTCTGCATCCGTCTGTAAAACCAAGAAAACAAGATCTAAGGCTTTCCTCCATGCTTCCTGTTTCACGCTCAGATTATCATAGATTTCCACTGCTCGTGCTTCATTGGGTTTTGGTGCTGTGAAGACTTCATTATCCTGATTTTCACTGTTTAAGAAAAGTTGTGGGGACTTTGCAGCATTGCCTAGATAGTCCTGCAGTTGTTGGCACACCTCAGTCCTAGCTTTGACTTTTGAAATTCTTCCAGTGTTAACCATTACAGTGGATATGTAATCTATTAAACCATCTGCCATGAGGTCCAACACTACACGCCTGTAGTGGTTGGTTCCTCTCTCACCGTTCTTTTCTCTGTGACACATGACATGATACTCCACTCGCTTTTGTAGGTGATGAATGCAAAGCATTTCTGTCCCACACGCCCCTGGTAGAAGAGCTCTGTCTTTTAGTGCATAGTGTAAGCGATAAGCACAGGCCCAAAACTGGTCCTCCAGGGCCTGAAGCTTTCCATGTATAGAGCTTGTAAGGATTACTGTAACTAGCCCGCTGTTGCTGCCAGTTGAGATATTCACAGCCAGGGAGTACTTCTCGTGGCTACTGAGGTCTTTCCATATTGCAACCTTTGCCCCAGTGCCAACATTTTGCTTGCTCAGTTGCGCAGCAAAGGTTACCGGAACAACTCCAGACAAGCTGGCAAATGTCTTCAAAACAGAAGCCTTCACATTTTCCACTACAAGTATACGATGCCTAAAACAGTGCTGAATCACTTTTTCACAAGCGTGCCCATGGATTAGTATCAGGTTCACTTCCAGGTTCAACAGATGTGTCGCAGTCCGTTCCACCCATTCGTCCTCTTTGCTTGAACTCGAAAAATCTATATGATCCCTCACACGGTGCATACCTGTCGGCCTGTTAAAGCCAAGATGGCGGTAAGAATGTGATAAATCTCCATTTATGAGAACAACCTTCAGTTGTTGTTCTTTTAAGTGATGAGCGACTGTAGCCTGTTCAGCAGATAAAAGAACAACACAGCCAAATACAACGCACCCCTGATCCTCTGGTAAACCAGGGAGCATACAAGTCACCACTTTAGTAATGTCAAACATGGGATAGCTCACATCTTCTTCATTAGTTTTTGACTGCATCTGAATAACTTCGACTACAAGTTTCATTGCATCATCACAACCATGACTCAGTCCCTCAGCAATGTGTACAATGTCAGGAAGCTTAGGCTGAGGAGACTGTAGCAATACTTTGGAGAAATCTTCAGACTTCATCTCACAAAAATGTCTGCTGAGTTTTATTTTTCTCTGTTCACCGACGGTCAGAGTCTTGACGTCAAACTTTATTGTTCCCTGCATGCTGCACAATGCAGGCGATGAATATTTGATGGGTTTCTTGGACACTTTCACAGCACAACTCTCTAACGATGTCACGCCCAGACCATCAATTGAAACGGCACATTTCCTGCAAGCATCCAGACATACATCCATCCCTTCAGACATTGCTGAGATTATGTTCCCTACTGAAATTCCTCTCTGAAGACAGTCCAGGGCAACACGGCTCCAGGCCCCCGCTAGGAACAGCAGGCATCCCGACCCTGTATGGTAGACCTTCTGGTGGGCTTGAATAGTCTCATAAACAAGCTGACCCACTGCACAGGTCAGCTCCATGGTCTCAATAATGCGAAAACACGAGCACACAAGAGCAGACTCCCCACTCTTGTCATCTTGGATAAACTTGTACTTTATACAAGGGCCCAAAGAGGAATGTGAGATTCCTGCCAGCGCCAACAGTTTCTGCAGTCCAATATGCTGTCGATGGTTTATGATTGTACTTCCCAACATCATTCGAGGACTGTGAACTGTAAAAGAAAATTTTTAAGTTTGGTCATTTCTAAACAAAAAAAAAGTCCTCACAAACATTTGCTTTAGTTCGGAAACATGATTTGTGTTTTTAAAGTAATAAGTCACAAGGCACAGTAACTAAGTATAGGCCCTCAGATTTCCTTTTCTATCCATCCATTCTCTTCTGCTTAACCTTATTTGAGTCACGAGAGGGCAAGAGCTGATCCCAGCTACCATAGGGTGAGAGGTGAGGTACACCCTGAAGAGGTCACCAATCTGACACAGAGCACACCTCCTGGAAATTCAAATTTATTATAAAGTATGGTACTGTAATCCTCAAATGATAAAAGATTTGTAAGAAACTAAAAGGACGCGGGGGAGGGGGGATTGCGGGAATAGCTTTTTTAAATGGCCCTATTTGTTTTTATGCTGTTTCTTTTTTTTTTATGATAGACCATCTTCTACTGCTTCTTTTGCCTGCTCCCTTCAGGGGTCGCCATAGCACATAACCTGGCTCCATCTCTACCTATCCCTACCTCTGTCACACCAACCCACTGCATCTCCTCCTTCACTACATCCATGAACCTATATGTTGTCTTCCTCTTTTCCTGCCTGACCTAATCTATCAACCTGTTCATCACCACTGTGAACAAGAATGGGCTCAGAGCAGATCCCTGATGTAATCCCACCCCCACTGTAAACCCATCTGTCACTCCTACTTCAAACTTCATCACTATCCTCATAAATGTCCTACACCAGCCTCAGATACTTCTCTAACACTACTCACTCCCTCATGCAGTACCACAATTCCTCTCATGGCAGCCTATTGTATGCTTTCTCTGGAGCTACAAAGACAGCCTGAAACTGTTTTGACCTTCTCCACATGTCTCCATCAACATGTTCAAAGTGAACATCACATCTGTAATTCTCTTTCTCGGCTTGGAGCCGTACTATTGCTTACTGATTGTAAACTCTCTGGTTAACCTAGCCGGAACAACTGTTTTCCTTAGTTTAATGGCATGACGTCTCAACTTTACAGATATTGTAGAAAGTTCTAATCTAGTTAATTAAGGGTTTCAATCATTTTTATGCAGAGAAGCCTTAACCTAAGTCATCACTGTCAACTGAGCTGTTTTCACTGTCAGTGTGGGCTTTTTTTTTTTAAACAAAAAACAAAACAAAAACAAAACTCGTTTTACTCTGATAACAGCAATTAAAATAGCAGCTTGGCAAGTTTGATATTTTGTTTTTTTCCTTTTTTGTCCAGGGAAACCAAACGGTTCATAGGCCTTTCACCCCCTCATCACGTGTCTTTTAAGATTTAAGCAGTTAACAGCCAAGCACTACGAAATGGAAAATCGTATTTGCAGACAGATGGCAATCAGCATATTGACATTTGACAGATATAATGGGTGCAACCCACATATTTTTTAGAGGTAAAACATTGCTACTCGTGAAAAACTGACGGGTATTAATTATTCCTCCAACACTAGCAGCGAGTTTTGTCAATGCCTGCACTTCACTCAGCATCTTACAAGTCAGCTTACAAGCTAAGCTAACAAACCAGAGACAAGTTTACTTCAAAACTGCCCGTGTCTGTACCTTAATCCAAGAGCAGAAACCCCCCCCCCAGAAATGACTCTGCAAAATGACGCTGTAATACAAACTTTTTACTATCCTCAATGAGTATACTTTTACCTTATTTCAATAGTGTACGAGGCATTTATATTACGCCTGGTCCAGCTCAACCGATTAAACACTGCGCATGCGTTTTGTTTCCTAGTTGCTGGGCGACAACAAACTGTCCGTATGATTGGCTGAAACTGTTTTAACCCGCCTACTATTTTTTGTGATTGGTTAATCAGGTTTCGTCAGCGTGCTTTCATCATTTGTATTGGCTCTCTCGGATGTCTGTTCACAGAAAAACTACACAGTCGTTGCTACCTGATTTGTTGACATCAGACCATCAAACAGAGGTTTCCCCGTCGGGATCATTTATTCAAATGGTGTGCATTTATTTAATTATGTAAAGTAGCTTTATAAACGAATGTTTAATGAACATTTTAAGAAGCTGTGAGATTTGCCATAAAAAGCCGTTAGTTTTAACTTGATTCTCTTCGGTCTCCCGGAACAGCATTTAAGCTAGTTAGCACAATAATGACCTAAAATAAGATATGTACCGCGAGTCTCGTTGCTGTTAACTTAGTAACTTAATAGGTAGCTTTTGTGATGTATTAATATTGTATTTCATAGGCTTCAAGTTACCGGAAACCAACTTCCTCGGCTAGCCAAAGGAAAAAGACGGATTTAAAACACGACCTGACTGAGGAGCAAAAGCAAGAAATTAAAGAGGCTTTCGATCTCTTTGACACAGATGGAACTGGAACAATAGACGTGAAGGAGCTCAAGGTTGGCTTTCTAGTTAAATGTGTAGTGATAAAAGTTAAGCAAGGAAAACATACCGCGGTCACAACACCGCAGCAGCTTCAGTTTTCTTTACTGTTATCTGTGTCACAGGTTGCCATGAGAGCTCTGGGGTTTGAACCAAAGAAAGAAGAGATCAAGAAAATGATTGCAGACATTGATAAAGAGGGTTCTGGAACGATTGACTTTGGTGACTTTCTCAGTATTATGACACTGAAAATGGTGAGTGTTTTACCGAAAGGAACAAGAAAACTTCTCTGCAGTTAAGTTGGAAGTTTTACTGTCTGAAAATAGCACTGTCCTTAAAACTGTTGGGGCTAAATCAAGCATTTGTGTGTTGTTTCGACAGCTGTTGTTTTGGAGCAATTCTAAACATTGCAAGAATTTGCTAGATATAGTATCTCTCTCTCTCTCTCTCTCCCCCTCCCTGTCTCACACACAGACACATTTGTAAGGCTAGTGTATTTATGGGTTGACCCATGAAAAACTTGCCAAATCATCTCTGCCAGTGCTTGTTCTGCTTTTGACTCTTGTTGGAGCTTCTGGTACCTCAGATGTTGACAATCAGGTGCCTGATTGGCATCTGATTAGCATGGGTCCTGCTACAGTGAGCAAATACATCATGGCACCGTACATGCAAAGTCACCAACACCTTTATGGCTTTCCTGTGTCCTAAACAAATAGCACAGTAACAGTAGATCATAGAAAAAGGTTTTCTTCAGACTGAAAAAACTATAGATAACATTTAGTGTGGCCACCTGTTCTTTACATTACAAAACATATTTCCATTCAAGAGTTATAAAATATACTGCATGCACACTCTTTATGTCTGTGCTTTGTAAAATGTGCTTCACTTCATTTCCTACACACATTCTGCAAATTATGTTCATATTGGACTGCATTTGGAGCAAAATTTAAAAAAGAACATTTTGCATGTTTTTAATTTGTAATATATATATATGTGTATTCATTTTTGATGAGAACAGAGTGAAAAAGACACAAAAGAAGAAATACTGAAGGCTTTCCGACTCTTTGATGATGACTGCACGGGAAAAATCTCATTCAAAAATCTCAAGAGAGTTGCCAAGGAGCTGGGTGAAAACCTCACAGATGCAGAGCTGCAGGTATAGAGATTCTTCATTACTTTGGAGTACTTACAGTTTTGCCCCTACCTGCCCCTGTGTGAAGAAGTAATCCCCCCTCCCCTTTTTAAATCATGAATTGATGACTCATCCAGAAGGTCACAAAGAACCGAGAACAACATCTAAAGAAAGTTCCAAGAGTGAGTTCTAACCAAAAAGAACATAAAGGTTATTCTCACAATTGCCAAAAATGTCTTGTTGATCTCCAAGACCTTGACGACACAAAAAGTTGAACTTTTTGGGAAGGCTTGAATCTCGCTACATCTACAATAAAACAAACAGCATTTTATAAAAAGTACATCGTAGCAACATCTGGGCCTGCTTTGGTCAACTTGACTTAATTGACGGAACTTTGAGTTCTGCTCTCTACCTGAAAATCCTAAAGGAGAATGCCTGACCATCAGTTCATGCCAGGAACGTATGCACACTCAAGTTATTCAGCAGGACAATGATCTGAAACACACCAGCAAGTTCACCTCTGATTGGCTTAAAAAACAACAACAAAGAAAACACAAGTCACGACTGATTAAGGTGCTTTGGCATGACCTTAAACAGGCTGTTCATATGGCTGAATTAAAACAGTTTTGCAAAGAACGGTAGGACAGACTTCCTCCACAGTGATGTGAAAGGCTGATTGTCTAGTTATTTCGAATGCTTGATTGCAATTTCTACTGCCAAGGGTGGTAGGACCAGTTAATTTACATAGCTTTTTTCCCTTAATTAAATTAAAAACATATAATCATTTAAAAATTGCATTTTGTATTATCAGGTTATTGAAAATGATTCCTGAGGTAATGATGTTCAAAAAGTTGGGTTTTGAGAAAAAAAACCCATCTTGAACAAAAACAAGATTTTGAATTTAGATTGTGATATTTGTAGTTGGGTGTAAACTGATTTAATTTTTAACAGAGCGTTTTTCAGTTCTGAAAAATACAATATGGTTTTCTCCTTTACATAAAAACTGATAAGGGCTCAGTAATGCTGGGAAAAATGAAATGAATTAATAAGAACAAAGCTTTTCGTACTGCTTTGCTGCTCAGTACTTTGAGAGCCTGCAAGTCACTCTGCAGTAACTATTCATAGTGTAAAGATTAACATTTTTATATGTAAATGAACCGGTGCATCGCTTTTCTACTCTACTTTATATGCCTCATTCAAACACACACTCATACGAGCTCTTTTTTCCTACACACAAGTCCTTTCTGTCTAACATTCACATACAGTCGTACTCCAATGAGCACATCAGAGAGCAACTTGTTGTTCATTATCTTGCACAAGGATACTTTGGCCTGCAGACTAAACCACCAACCTTCCAGTTAGTGGATGACCTGCTGCACCTCCTGAGCTACAGCCACCCCAGCTGGCTTTGTTAAATATACTAAAGTACAAAAAAGTTGCTCATTCTGAAGGGGTCAGGTGGGATCCTTTTGCTGGTTTGACTGATTTTAAATTTGCTACCTCATATTTAAAATATTGTAGTACCTCTACTACAGTAAATTGTATAAGTGGTACAAACCGTAAAGTAATACCACATGTCCAGAAGCCAAGAATTTTTTATTTAAAGAACAATACATACTTAGAGGAACCACTATAAATACATTTCTATATAAGTACCAAACGTATTGTCTCTCTTCTCATATCTCCCAGTTCCTCTAATGTTGGTATGTTCTTACATGTCACAGTAAAATAGTAGTAACTGTATTATTTTAGGTGGGGTTTTCCTGGGTAACCTTTGCAGTCAAATGCCATGCATGAAACACAAAGTTACCTGAAGTCAGTGTGAGAATTGTTCCAGTTTGATGCTCTCACTTCCTTCCCTTTGCTACATCACATTTATTATCCTTTCAGGAAATGATTGACGAGGCAGACCGAGACGGGGACGGTGAGGTCAACGAGCAGGAGTTCCTGCGGATAATGAAGAAGACCAATCTTTATTAAACCTCAGTGTCTTAGAACCTTTGTATTGTAACTTTTTTTGGAACATTAGTTTTGTTTGTATGGAAATATTTTAATATGTTGTATCTTTGCACACGCTTTTATAAAATTGCAAAACCAATAAATCTATTTCATCAGAGATGATTTGTCTGTTACATTGTCATTATGAAAGCCTTTATTTAAACATAAGACTCATTGAGTTGTCTTTTTCTACAAAAACATAGCGTTATACAAAAATATGAATTATACAAATCATGTGCAAGTGTGATTTAGGATACACCTAGTACAGGTTAAAGAATCAGAATATTGTGAAAAAGGTTGTTTTGTTTTTTTGTGGAAATTGTGTTCTAAAAGATGAACATAATTTTATTATGTGTAGGTGAAATACACTTAGCAGTTAACTGGGACTTCTTTACATTGAGTTCCTGCATCAGTGCAGTGAGGCATGGAGGCAACCAATCCAAGCTGCTTTGATAAAGCAGCTCTCATTTTTGGATCAGGCATTTATCTATCCAAATGGAATGGATAACACAGGTTTACTGGCCAATCAGATACAATACTAACATGGTCAGCAACCATTTGCTAGTAATTGTGGCCTTGTGGGCAGGTCCTACTACAAAAGGAAGTCTGTGTTCCCTTAAAGCTAATTGGGAAATGGAAGCATCTTTAAAATCTCCTGGAAGATTTAAGACCTGGTAAATGGTAAAATGGTAAATGGCCTGTATTTGTATAGCGCTTTACTTAGTCTCTAAGGACCCCAAAGCGCTTTACACGTTCAGTAATCCACCCATTCACACACACATTCACATACTGGTGATGGCGAGCTACATTGTAGCCACAGCCACCCTGCGCACTGACAGAGGCGAGGCTGCCGGACACTGGCGCCACCGGGCCCTCTGACCACCACCAATAGGCAACGACAATGTGGTTTCTGTCCCTCTCCAGTCATCTTTGACACTCTGGCTTCCAAATGCAAAAATTGACGTGAAAAGGGGACTTTGGACCACTGAGCAACAGCCCAGTTCTCTCTCTCCTCAGCACAAGTATTACAGTTCTGCTGCTGGTTCAGGAGTGGCTGTGATATCAGGACTGCAGCCCCTTTGCTCAAAATATTTGTGCATCGTGCTTGTTGATGTACTGACACCAGCTTCAGTCCGCTCCTTGCGAAGCGCTTCCAAGTTTTTTAATCAGCGTTTAATAACAGTCCTGCAAAGACTGCAGGCATTCTTGTTGTTTGTGCACTTTTTATTACCACACTTTTCCATTCCAGCCAACTTTCCATTAATGTGTTTCAACAGCACTCTGCAAACTGCAATGGCATTTTCTTGCTTACCGTCTTTGTGGAAGGTGATGATGACAACTGGACAAATGCCAAATTAGCAATCTTCCACATATTTTTGCATGTAGTGATTTTGATTTGTAGAAATTTACTCAACCGTTTTTTTGAGCAACATGTCATGTCTGTCAATATTACAACAGAAAAATAGTCTAGAGTCTAAAATATGTAAAGATTTTTTAACTTCCATAAATATCTGATGGAAAATATTGAGTTTTTTCGCAGTTTTCTAATTTTTTGAGATGCATGTACAATGCATCTCCTGGTTATAGTTATGTTTTCAGACTCAAGGCTGCTAATCTGCAGAAATAGAAGAGCGATGGTTTTGAAAATCTCACTGAAGGTGATTTCGATACAGTGCAGTAATAAGCTGCAGTGCATCCTGCAAAGCACAACATGCCAATAATGTTTCAGACAGTGAAAGTCATATGACTAAGTTGATGTTGACTAACCTGAATTATTTTACTGTAGACAGAAATGACAAGCGTGAACTTGAGATGAGTAACTCAGTAAAAGTCACTCTCACTTCTTGCTTCGAGTTACAGAATAAAGTTAATTTGTAGAAAACATGCAGCAGAGTGCTGTCCTGCCTACAGATTTGATCATCTTATAGGAAAGATTCTCCCCCTGATTAATTGTCATATACGGCGGAAGTCTGGTTTTGGCCAAAACACAGAACCTTGTTAAAATAAACAGGATACTGTAGTGACGTATTTTTCCGAACCATCAGACGGCTGTGTATTATTTTGAGGATGCTTGCCAGTGATTGTGAAAGTTGTGATAACCTGTTCTAGACGGCGAAGGAACATCGGGGTGGAAAATATGAAAAGGTTTCTCCCAAGATGAGATATCCATTTTTTGAAAAATATTCCACGCAATAAGAGTTTTCAATGCACAAAAAGCGAAAACACATACGAAGAACTTTTGAGAGCTACATTCTGAAGATTTAAACAGTTATTAACATTAACCTCCTAGGACCTGGCGTCCACATATGTGGACATCACATATATGGACCAAAATACTCAATTTTGCCCTACATAGCCTGATATCCACTTACGAGGACATTATACTGCTACTGTTCTATCAAAATTTTAAACGAGTATCCTCATACGTGGCTCTCATTCTTCTTAAAAACAAAAATAAGGTAAAAAAAAAAAATCTGGTAATTCTTTGTTTTTACATTCATCAGGCCCCAATATGCCCAAATGTCAAAGAGAAATTAAAAATGCATACTGTGGAAGCGTTCGGGTCTTAGGAGGTTAAGATGCATGTTAAAAAAGAACTTCTATTGAGATACATTTACAAGCAAGTCCGATGTTTAACAGAGATATTTTTATATTTGTTTTGGAGCAGCTTAAAATGCCAGAATATGGGATTTTTTTATGGATTTCTTTCATTTTGTTTAGGTCTTGATGTGAAACTTGGAATTGATACAGATGAGCCAAATCAAAAGGCCAGTATTTCAAAGGCTCATTATATGTAACCCTCTCTGACTCAAATCCATCCACCTTCTTGGAGTTCAAAGCACACCACACACCAGGTGAGAGCTGAAAACAGTACCAGAACTCGCTTTGTGTTTACACAAACAGTTACTGCATGTATGGCCCAAATAAATTACATCCACAGTAGAAGACTGCTCTTTGGTTCCATGATTAGTGGACTGGCATTCACATGTTTTCTAGTCTTAATGACGATTTAAAGCAATTGAAAGTAAAAACAGCACATAACCATACATTTATACAGCGCTTCATCTGCCTAACACCTACACATGATTTAGGGTCACCAGTTACCCTAGCACGCATGATATTGGACTTGGGGATAAAATCTGTGCATTCACAAACTCCAGACAGAAAGGCCCAAGACAACAAGGAGATTGAGACCAGGAATCCTTAAAGGCTACAGAGTACCTTCCTCTTTATACAATGCAATAACATTAAGAGTTTAGAAAGCTTTACAAAGGCAGAATTTACAATGGCTGTCAAGTCAATTCAGTTTTAATTTTAAAGTGTCAAATCACAAGAACAGTGATTTGATTTCAAAGAGCTTTCAATTGTAAGGCAAAGACCCTACAATAATATAGAGAAACTCCACCAATCACATGACTCCCAAGGAAAAACTCCCTTTTAACAGGAAGAAGCCTCGGGCAGAACCAGGCTCAGGGAGGGGCGGCCATGACCAGTTGGGGTGAGAGAAGGAAGAGATGACAAAAGACTTGAAATTAAATCTATCTGTTTAGTTGTGGAGTAACTTGCTATGAAATCTGTGCAAATGAAGACTTGACCACCTGAAAAACAACATGAGCTGTCTTTACTCCAGCAGACAACCTCTATTCTCCCTCCTTGAAGAATATAATAATTTGAAAGCTGTTTTTCAGGAAAAGAAAGGAAAAACGGATATCCAAAAGGATAACGTGGCCTCAAACACCCTTGTCTTGCTTTGTTTGCTCAACAGTTTTATTAGGAAACTACAAGTGAACACCAAACGTCATTCTGGGGGCACGTCTCGTCACCTGGTAGCCATTTTCATACGTGTCCAGGCACAAGTATCGACATTTAGGCTGCTGTTTTGAAGCATTCTCTAAATGTATATAACACCGTATACTGCTCTCCGCCAGCATAAAAGGTTTTTGTGTCATATTTAGAGTTGAGTTTAAAGGTTATTTTAAATTTCTTCCAGCAGTTAGACTCATCACTTTAATAACGGCATAAAAGAAAGAGGGTACTTTACCTGCAGGGAGCAACCTAGTTTGGAAGTGTAGGTGTTCAGACAGTGGATGTTTGATTTTAGAACAAAACTTTCCAATTGGAGTTTGATGTTTTGCAACAGTGTCAGTTTCAAGGCCTTAATATCTTCACGGCCCCTCAGCTGAGTGTTATTCCCCTACTGTTGTGGTTAAACAGTATTCACAGCTCATGGCCTGTTCTGTACTCCCACTGCTCCGCTTGTTGTTTTTCTCTTCCCTTCAAATGATCAATTTCCAAAACAGCTAAACCTTTTAAGTCTGGTCGTTGCTGGTAAAAGTCAATCGCATTAACTCTTAAAGGTCAAGAATGTGTCACCATTATGTAGGAAAGCTGTCTCGCAAGCCCCCTTTGAGTAAGATAAACTCAAGACAAAGTAATAACTGTCATTGTGCTTAGAAGAACTGACGGGTGACTGCAGCAGTGGTATGTTGGCTTTTTAAAGCTTCAGCTATTTATCTAAAGATATGTTTAGTTTTTGCAATATTAGACATTCTATTATTTACAATCTACTGCTATGGTGATGTGGTATTAGTTATAAAATTACCCTTAAAAAGAGCAATGTCAGTTTTCAGTTTATCAGTATTTTGTACAGTGGAGACACATTGTAGTTCTTGTATTATTTAAGGTACTATTTAGTCCTATTTGTATTTAGTCAAGTACAGTTAAGAAGAAAACTTGCATAGAAATCAATGTAAAGGCTATGATGACCTTCAAGATGTTGCAACAGAGAAAACCTATAGTTCAGATCTTAAGATTGCACACCTGACTCCCACACATGCCCTGCATTTTAATGCTCGGGGTTTGTGTGGAGATGCGTTGCCACCCCTTAACCACTTACCTTTGAACATATGAGTAGGTCAGGTGTGTTCTACTGTAGAAGAGAAAACCTTGGTTGACAAAATGGCACGCACAAGCAGGTTTGGTAAACGGCATTGTCTTGCATCCCCACTGTGCCAGCAGCAAAGAACATGGTTTCAGAATTTAGTTCTAGTTCTTTGGTTAAATACTGCTTCTTTCCACAAAATAACAAAAAAATAGGTCACGTTGGCTCCTTTTCATTAGTTTTCCTATATGTCTTTTGTCAGATCAGTCACGGTGACCCGATTTATGCAGGTTTGTGAAAACAAAACATTTTGAATAACCCACTTTCCATCCTTTTCTGAGTAAATGACTGTGCAGAATTGTTTATTTTCATAAAATAATAAGCAGGGTTGGGCCAACCATTGGGATGACTTTGCAAAGTGTGAAAATTGCAGATTTCACACAGAAAACATTAATATTTTTATTTTTTTTAATTAAAAAATTGGTACACGGGAGTGGAAATGCAAGGAAAATATTTCTAAAGTTGAACTGTTTGAATCATAAAGATGTCAAATACTTTAGTTCTAAAATGCTCGATGAACATGTGAATATTTTGTGTCTCCAACGATGCTGTCACAATTTTTAGCATTTAATGTGCACTTTCAGCTTGTTTATACCTGTTTATTGTGTGTTCTTAACTAGTATTTACCATCAGGCAAGTTATTCCTAGGCTATTTCAAGCTGATAAAGTGTGGGAACCTACTTTGCAGCTGCTGACCAAACTCCTACAAAATTAGCCGGCTATGCGTGAGAGACTCTCTTTATGTGTAGGCCAAAGAAACCAAAGTTAAACTCTTCATTCTGGTTCTGATAACAGAAACTGCTGTCACAAGATAATTAAAAAACAGCTCGTTATGCAGTTTTTTATTTTAAAGCTTTTATGAGATTATCAGATAAGTCACTGTATTGAGCACTTTTTGTGCGATCTGGTCACACTCAGAAGGAAAAAAGAAAAATAGTTTAGCTTTCCTGTCTACTGGAATCAATATATGAAATTCCTCACATTTTATACGAGAAAACTTCCAATCAACTTTGTGGGTTACCATACTGAACTCTAATGCGCTGCAGGCTAATTTCATCAGCATCTTGCCGATGGTAAATTCCGGCTTGCTGATTTACCACTGGCCTTGTAAGCTTGTTTCGTTATGCTTCATTTATCAAACTTCATCTGTGATTGCTTATTTACCCGATGACAGTGTCAACAGGAGCCGAAATCTACATTTTGATATTACAAATAGCAGCTGGTATCATCTTTGAATGCACTAATGATGACTCTGAACAATAAACAATATAAACAAGCCTTGTAAACAAGCTGTGTCATCCCTTTTGTCATAGCAATGAACAAGACCAGAAGAGGCAATCCCCCACCCACGGCAGCTTTGTATCTTCCTGTACGCTTACGGTAATGAGCATGCTCACATTTCATAATCATTGATAATCTCCTTCATTTGTCCTTGCATCTAAAACAAAAAAGGTCATCATGTTTCTCTCAGTCAGCATTTTAATTAAAAAACATACACACTTACTTAAAAAATGCCAAGATGCGTGTGTTTCATGCAAACTTTCAACCTCGCGCCTACTCTCGCCGCACCACGGCAATGCAAACTGTTCACAAAGGGGAGACCACAGTGTAGGAAATCATACTACTGCAAGTGGGAGTAGGAAGTCAACTACATTATCAAGAAGAAGTAAATAAATCTGCCTCACAGTGTCAAATGCTTGAAGTGCAAACACATGGTGAATTCATGAAGATCCTTTTAACTTTCATTTAAACTCCCTGAAGAGACAAAGAACACATCTTACATTTTGTTTTTAGGCCATGCCACCCATACTGAAACCATAATTAGATGAATTCACATTAGAAGAGCACGTATTAGACACGTATTTTATTTATTGTATGCATAAGAAGAGGTACACGTGCAATAAACAAAAACAAAACAAAGCTGTCATTTACGGTTTGAGCAAGCAATATCAAGTCAAAACAAAAACAAATTATGATACTGATGAGCAACAACTGTGGCCGAGCTACGTAATAATGAAATACAGTAGCAGAAAAATAGACAAATCATTTGTTGACAAAAAAAATCAAACATTTACTTTTGATTGACATCTGGTTTTAAGTCACCTCACACTGATAACTCGTGGCAAAAATGGTGTTTAGAAAAATGAACGGGGGTCTACTCTTAACCAACTTCAATAAACTGTAAAAGAAAAAAATACAACAAATGTTATTTATTCTTTATTTTCAGTGTAAAGTAAGAAAAAGGCACATAAGCATAACTTGTACACACATCTAATGCATTGCAGATACAACTGTTAAATCAGTCTCCTAATATGATGTCATTTAAGTAACACAGATTAAAATATTTATTCATTCTGTGACATCTCAAGCTCTCAATGTCAGTTTACACTAAAGTGACGTTAATCCAGCTTACCTATCGATACCAAGACATTCTAACTATTGTTATATTAATAACAATAAACTAATGTAATTTTAAGAGTTTTGTATCCATTAGTGAGATGTCATTACTGCACCAAGGTAAATACGTATGCTGCTCTGTATGCTCTTGTAGACATTCGGCTACGTCGTTGAAGACAAAGCGCGACTTGAAACAAGCCGCACTTTTTTGTCACTGTGTTTAACACTCTGGCTGACCACAAAGAACATTTCTCAGTGTGGCATGTCACGTCTGACCAAGACTGTTAGTCATCATTGAAAAAACATGTGTCAGTAGAGCATTGTTTTGCAAAGTTCCCTGGAAAAAGCTTGAGATGTTAGTTCTAGATATCTGACGATAACATTTCACTTTCAACTAGTTTTAAAAAGTTTTAATTGATGGCCTTTTTTCATAGTCGCATAGATCAATTAATGTTAGTTTTATGTCAGTTTGAATGAGTAACTACAGTACAACTAATCCAACTAACTCTTGTGATGCTTTGAAATTAAGTGCAGTGCCTCTGCTGTATTGGTGAGGTGCCTCAGAAGACAAAGTAGAATTTCAAAGTTTCCCTCACACATACAATTTTGTGAGAATCTGGTCAGGTTGAAAGCTAGATGTCTATTGTTATGCATCAACTTTTGCCAATTGCTTGCTCATAGTGTGTTGTCTTAATGTTGTTGTTTTTTTCCTGTATTACTGTAGCGTCCTTATCTTACAATATAAAGTTGCTATTGTGACTTGGTGCTATATAAATAAAATTACATTTAATCGATGACCATTAACTAGCTGTAAATTCCCCAGACTATTCCCTACGCTACTCTTTTATTGGTTCAAGTGGGCATAACAAGTACGTTGTACCAGGAAACAAGTTGTCTTAATTTCATTATCAATCGATACACAAATGCCAATATTTTTGTCATCCAAGGTTTTGTGGTGTACTTGTAGTGTGAGATCAAATGGCCATGTAGGTAATAGATGCATGTGGGAACCAAAAAAAGGAACAATAATTTGAAACCACTGGCTGTAGTCTGACTAGTTTTCTATTAGCTTTTAGCCAGTATGCAGAAAGGAAGTGTTGAACAGGATATCTGTTGCATGGATATCCTGGTTAAACTGAAAAAAACTGGCTTCTAGCCCAGCAGACTTAACTGCCAGAATAACCGTTTAAAGTGAGCTTGCAGGGGGATAGTCAGTCTCAAACTGGGACCTTCATTTTTGTTAGACGACATCACCACATTTACCATTTTACATACATTAGATACAAAAATAATAGAATTGCACTGGGTAATTTCTTCTGTTCGTCTTTAATTTACTCATATTTGTAATGAATAATATGTAACAGCTTTTTTCTCCCTGGCTGTCCGTTTAATCAGAATGACTAAACACAACTTTTAATTTTTAGAGGTATTTTTTTAAGATTATTGTTTCGGATTGGAATTGAAAACTGGTGAATCAATTAATACGTATGACATTAATCCAGATAAAGTATTAATGTAAAAATGTAAAGTAAAAATGAGGTAGATTTTCACTTCTTGAGAGGATTTTCCTATTACTGGTTTATTATTTAATCATTAATAAACATTTTGGAGTTTTTTTTACAACTTAAATAAGCTATTTGACAAAAAAATGGGGAAAATGATGCACAAAGACCGTTGTTGGACCTGCAACTGGAAAAAGAAGCTAAGAGCTATGAAATGTAAATGATACATCCTTATGCTTATGTAACACCTTGAACAATCTTGCACCTTTATTTCCACTGCATTTCTTTAATGATAAGGGCATTGTCCCTTATCTCCTCCACTAATCTCTATAATGGGGGAGGAAAGGTTTTATGAATTCCTCATGTCAACAACGCTGCTTTGTAAGACTTTTAGACGTAAAAACACAAACCAGCACACCACAGGTGGGTTAGGAGGGATTCTCTGGTGGTGGCCAGATGAGGAAATTCTTTTGAATTTTGAATCTACCTGAGGACACTTTTTCCTTTCTGTGTGCGCATTACAGAAGGTACTCCTGATAAGATGCTGAGGGTGATGCACCTCTTAGACCAGTCGGAGCCCCCACCCACCTGTTCCCTTACGCTGACGAAGAGAGAAAACAGACGAGAGGGGTTTTCTCTTTCACTCTCACTTCCTCTCTTCTGGTTGCCGCAGATTGTTGTAAAGATTGTGTGTATGGAGAGAACTTGTGCACTACCACTGACGGGGCAGAAAGACTGAGGTAGCATGAACATGGACATACTGACTAACCTATGATACAATCTGAAATTCCAAAATGTGTAAGTTGTGAAGTGGAGTAGATGACCATCATTAAATATGCAGTGATATTTCCATAAAAGGTTTCCTATGGCTAAAATATAACTGTGATTAAAGATTATTATTATTATTATGACAACCAAACAACAACAACAATCTATTGTAATAAAAATTGAGCTCATCGACTATGTCTTTGTCTTTTAAACACAATGACCTCAGAAGCGGATTTTAGTCATTATCTTTTAAAACTGCCCAATGAAAAGTCCCATTTCAGTGAAAGCATAAAGGAGACTTTATTTACATTTGGCATTGACATTCAATTGAACTCACAGACAATGAGATATAATATGGGATATAATTCAGATTGTCAAAATTTCACATCTCCTCATCCTCATCCTTTCTCATTAAAACAGTGTGTCAGGAGTCAAAAAAGGAAAACTCTTTCTCTTGACCAAATTATTTAGAAAGTTAAAAATATGAAGGAGAATTCATGAGGACAGTGCCATGAAAATCCAATAGCATGGGTGCTTAATTATGCAATATTAATAGAAAGTTGCATGTTGTTTCATGCAGCCAACATGGTGACAATGTTACCTTAATACCAAGTTTGTGACTGTGATGGACAAAACAATGTAGTCAAAGTGGCAACAGACCATGAAATGATACAGAGGCAAAGGTGTGTAAAGCTTTTATTTTTTAAACTGCATCCCAGTGATGATGATTGACATGTCTAACATCATGTCAGCACAACACAAACACAACCATACAAACAATGCAATCAATGATAATTCCTGACAAACAGTCAACAGTCAAGTCAAGCAAAGCTGAGCACGGGCTTTGTCGATCTTTCTGAAGTAGAAGGTTATACAGACCTATGCAACTTCTACAAATAAAAGTGAGAAATATGACTGCTGTTTTCTCTCACTGTGGTGAACCAATGCATCAGATGACTGACATAATGTGTTTGACATAAGCAAAACATACAAAAATTCCCAATATACAGAAGTGCTTTCGTGCCAGTGCGAGTTAAACTACAGACAATAAACCTGAAAGTGAAAGAAAATAGTAATTTTAACCCTTAATTCGGCATTCATAAACATCTTGTTTAAGTTAACCAGAATCGAGTGTTTATTCAATCACTTTTACAAGCTATTCAGTTTTTACACATGTGACAATAAAAAACTAAATATAAGTAATATGTGGTGTTGCTTATCCTTGGAGAATCTTCATTTTTCATTGCAATTTTCTTACATGTGTATTTTTAGTACAAAAAATATATATTAATTTGAACTAACAAAAACACAAAAGAAAAGACAGGCAATCCAATAGCAATTACCTATACTCCTCATAGCTGTTGTAATTTTTTTTTTAATATATGCATTTTACTATATATACACATATGGATAAAACTGAACTGTTGATCTGTTGCTCACCAAAAGTGGCAGCAACTAAGCTGTTGAGTTATTTGAAGAAAGAACAGACACAATCTTTTCAACCAGTTTTGGATGTGCCTTGAGAGTTACTGATAATAATGAACACCTAGGAACGACCAGATGCCTAACCGCCTCACCTACAAAAATAGTTGATTATCAAATAATTACAATGTAATTACAACATGACAACATTTCTTTAGAAAACCTCTTTTTTTCCCCCTGCAGACCATCATTAATCTGTGAGTCTGTAACAGCATGTGTCATCCTTTTGAAATGACGTGACGCTGTCAGCCCGCTCCATAATGACACATGCAACTGTTTCAAGGCATTTCATAAGCAGACCCTCTTAAGCCGCTGTACGTTTCCTTGATCTTGCAAGTGGACAAAGAAATGTGTAAGAGACAAAAGAGTGAAATAGCAGCATAAAGAACTACTCAGCAAATGTTACTCCAATATTAGCTTACTTCCTTATGCACTATGAAAATACAACATATATATATATATATACACACACACATATATATGCACGCGTGTGTGTGTGTGTGTGTGTATGTATACACACACACACACACACAGATGTTTTTTTGGGTTTTTTTTCATGTCTCTTTGGTAAAACATTAACTCTTACAAAGGGTTTCCTGTTGTTGCCGAAGATATTTGTCCGTGTAGGTGGCCACAATGCAGTGAATGCATTCAGGTTGTCAATACCACACCTACAAAGAATACCTATGACAAGCTTTGGCTCCACTGATTCAAAGTGAAAATGGGAAGTGTCGTCGCCGTTCCTCTAGTTTCCGGGTGAGTCGGGTGCACTCAAACGAGTTTACATTCACACACTAGTATCTATAGGCCCCACGCACGCGCGGCTTGACGCCAGTTTCGGATCACGTAGTGGTGACTGCCAGTGGAAAAGAAAATTTCATTACTCACACACTAGTTTCTGCAGTTTTCCAACTCTGTAAAAGTGGTTTTCCTGTGTCCTCAGGGATAAGTATAAAAAGGTAAGCGACACAAGTATCTGCATTTCCAGTAAAACTTGGGTAAAGCGTCTTTTGGTGAATCGGTGCCTGCTGCTGACACTTAACAATATGAAGCTGATTGTTTTTTGCCTTTTCACAATCTACTGTTGCTCTTTGGTCAAAGCATCTCCCATGGAGCGCAAAAAACTACAAGAAGTCCTTAGAGAGCTGAAAATGCTCAAACGCGACTTTCCGGTTAGTTCATCTACATCAACTTTTTAACTGCTTTAACTGCATTTCACAACTTGCTTTCTAGCAAACTAATTTTCATTACCTAATGCAATCTTTTTTGACTTCCTTTTGCAGAACACAGAACTCATGATGAATACTCCACCAAAGGACATTGAGGTAAGCAAAACTACTTTAATCTAAAATAATGCAGACCGTATGGTCACCACTACGATAAATATTGGTGGTTGCTTACTCATTGTTGTTATGCTCCCACTTACTGTAGTTAGTTTGTCAGGCGCCGGGTACTGTAGGAGTACATCAAATGATGTGTGAAATACCAAAATGTGCAGGGTGATAAGCAGCTGTAAAACTCGAAACTTAAAGGATAAAGGTCCAGATTTAAATTTCGCATCTACTCTTTGATCACAATACTTAAAAATAAATGACTGTCATATTAAGGAGCAGAGGAACTGTCATAAAACGTTTACAAAGTAAAATGTAAGCATTTAAAATTTAATTTAGCAAAAATAAAATCCACATAATTAAGTGTTAGACAGGATTAAAACTACATTATACATTTCTTAGTTTAATTAGAAACAAAAATACGACTATTATACAGAATATTTATTAAAACCTTGCACTATGAAACCATGCATTTTTGTTTTTCTGAGTTGATTTGACTAAGGTGAAATCCTCAAAAAGGCCATATATATTTCAATATTTATAAATAGAAATGACAATATTTACTTTAAAGGCTCTATAGCACATCTTAGCAATGAAACCTAAAAACATTTTGTAAAGTTTTGCAATGCTCTTGTGGTCAAATCCTACATAGTTTCATTATGTACCCTTTATATAACTAGACTTGTAAATGTTTATTAAGATGCACTGCATTACTAGTAAATTCTAATCAGCCTTCTTTCTTGTCAGGCTTATTCATTTTCATTCAGTGAGTCAACTCAAGAGTGTGCTCAGTGGATTTTTTTCATTTTCTCACAGCTTCCTTTGAGTGAAATGTGATGAGTAATCAAGCAGAGAGCAGACAAAACCATTACACTTCCTCACGCCACCTCTCAAACTGAGCATTTGACAGAATGCTAGAAAACTTTTGAGTCAATATTCTGTTTAACATCTTGCAAATTACAGTTTATCTCACACCGCGAATGATGAGGATTGCCAAGCATCTGATCTTGCTTTGCAAAACAAAGATTATGGTTTCAAAATGAGATCACAACACTAAACCGTAGCAATAATGATAAGATTTAACAATAACTGTAGCAGAATTTCTGATTTTTAAATGCAGCAAAACAAATTACGGCTAATTCGCTAGGCAGATATAAAATACTCAAAAAAAACTTTGACCCAAGCTGGCTGAGTTCACGGGTGTCACACCACACTGGAAAATGAGTATCTAAACAGAAACAAGTGTTTCACATGGGAAAAATTGCATTGTACCATCAGCATTTTCATCCAGATTTTTGGAGGGAAACAATTCATACAAAAAAAAAAAAAAAAAAACCCTCTTTCACTTAACAGAAAGTTATCATTGAAATAGTGGAAACTCTGTTTGGTTCAGTTTCATTTTGTATAAAAATGTTTTTGTGTGCATCAGATTGGAAAGTCAACTACAATGAAGTCATGAAATGAAACTACAAACAATAGCTTTCTTGGAACAATATTTTTCCTTACATTGAAACAAAGAAAACTCATTTTCATAGCCAACTGTAAATGAAGTAGAACTGTGCATCAAGCTGTTGTGTTCCCTTTGTATGGTGCTCCGTGTGATATATCTCATTTAAAAAAGCAAATGTATTTAAAAAGACCAACCGGAACCCTGACATATATATATGTGTGTGTGTAAGCTGGGATAATCATGATGTCATATTCACCATCATTTCTTTTTCTTTTCGTAACAGGACTGCTGTTGTCTGACAGCCTTAACTTGCTTTCGGGAGACTCTGCTTCAACATTTTGGCATAAGTGGAAAATATCAGAAAAAACTTTACAAGAGTCTTAATCATACCCTTACTGTAAGTACATTGTTTGGGGTGGGACTCACATAATAATATACCTTAAGTCCTATTCTAAAGACTAATGTCAACATTTTAGTACACTGCATTTCTAAAACTGGCATATTTCTTTCAATCATTGCAGATCAGTGGACTGAACTTTTGTAACACAGAAACTTCTACGGTAAGTAAAAATTAGTCAGCATTGCTTTTTTTTCTTGATTGTGACTATTGTTTTTTCAGTTTGTACACAGACTCTTGTAGTAAACGACCATTTAAGTAAACTCCTTTCTTCTTTGTTTCTTTTTAGACCAACTGCTCAACCTGCCACTCACATCCTAAGGAAAAAGCATCAGAGTTTTTCAACAGACTGGAGTCTCTGGTTCAAAGGGTAAGGCTATTTCAGATATATTTCAGAAAGCTATACATAAAATACTAGACCATTTTGTTTTTACAGTAAGCTTAAAATAAAAAGGCTATGCTCTTTAATATGATCATAAATGTATTGATGCTTGTACAGCAAATTAAGTATTTATTTTCATCCATTTTTAGGGTCTAAGCAGAATCAACTGAGATGAGCTGACGATCCATTAGCAACTTTAGAGAAGACACTACTTTGTAAAGGGCCAAGCACGTCGAAGATTGCGTCTTACAGCCTGATAAATATTTAACTTATTTATTATTTATTTATATTGAAGTGGTTAACTCACTCAAGCTATCAGGAAAGCTGCTCTGCTGCCACCTTGTGGACTTCGTACCCTCAGTCAGTGACTGAGAGGGAAAATTAATTTATTCATTCATTTTGTAGTTCTCAAAGAATAGTTTAATAATGACATTTATACTGTGTATGAATTTCCTTAGTACATAAATTATTTTGTAAAACAACTGTACCATCTGAAAATATCAAATTAATTACCATATATTATTTGATGTGCCTAGTTTATATGAAGGACAGATTCTCTGCTTGTAGCAGGAACTGAAAGACAAGTGTTCTATTTTTTTTTATTTTTTAGCAAATGGGCATTTTTTTCATTCTGGCAGTAGTCCATTGTATAGTTAACAAGTCGTAACTTTCTCTTGTCAACTTCATATAAAAGGCAGGTTGATATTAATAAAGACAGTGTCTAACTGTGCTATCAAACTGTATTTATGATATAGTTTATATGTTTAGATATTTATTGTTTAAATGTTTGATACCAATTACAAGTTTTTAGAATTACTTTTTTATACGTGCTGGACTAACTGAGAAAAATAAATATAAATGAAATTCACAGAAAGTGAAGAGAAATTGTGTTGATGTTATCCATGTTTTTTGTGCTCGTATGACGGGATGTGAATGGGTTAACGAGGCATGTTGTTCAAAGTGCTTTGAGTGCTCGAGTAGAGTAGAAAATCACAAATAAAAGAACCAGTCCGTTTACTATGTTTTGACCTGACATGGTTCTGGAGGCACTTCCTGAAATGTAAAGATACATTTTCCAGGAGCTTAAGTTTAATCCAAGCGTTGCATTTGCATTCAGAAGCTGTAAAACAACAACATGTGATCAAACAAGCTTTGACACACTTGCAGCTATATCCAAAAAGACAGCTGGAACACTAGGAGTAGCTAAATCAATATATCTCTGAAGAAGAGAGAATTGGTAAAATGAATAGGTTGTCCTGGGTGTTCATGGAAGACAACAGTGATGGATGATCACAAAATCTTTCCATGATAAAGAACGACACCTTCTGGACAAGACTGTGTACAAGAGAGCAGAGGCTTCTTCAAGGTTCAAACCATACTAGTTTCATAAAACTCTGAGCAATACTCTAGGAGTGGAAGCAAATCTTGTGAAAATGAAAAAGTGCCCATGACAACACAAGAACCATGGCTCTGAGACCCATTAGGTGACCACTGAGCACCTTTGGCCAGACAAGCTGAACAGAAAAAGCTAAAAATAAAAGGTGTGTAGACATGAAACTAAGATCAGCAGGAAGATAAAAGAGTAGTGCTCATGATCCAAATTACATTACGTAACCTGTAAAGCACAATGAAGGCAATGCCATGTGTAGGCATGCATAGCTTCTAGTGGCACAGTGTGACTAATGTTTTCTAAGGAGCTTGGAAAGAAAAGCATCTGGACTTCTTTAAGTTGCTTGAAGACGTTTCACCTCTCATCCGAGAAGCTTCTTCAGTTCTAAGGTCACATGGTGGAGAGTCCCAGATTTAAACCCAGTGGGAGTTTCCCCCCAACAGAGGGACAAAAGGACCCCCTGATGATCCTGTACCTAATCACATGAGCCAAGGTGTGAAAACAGGTGTGGGTCACAATCAGCCAGGGTTTCGGTTGAGCTCATTGTGAAACCTGGCCCCACCCTATCATGTGATTTCCTTGAGGTCAAATGGCAGAGGTGTGAGTGGGCGTTAAGGTGTCTGGGAAGGGATCTCAAAACTGGGTTATAGATGTGACTAATGTTTGCTGAAGATACAGTTAGGGCCATATCTATTTGGACACTGACACAAGTTCAGTTATTTTTACCTGTTTACTGAAACATATTCCAATTATAGTTACATAATGGACATGGACATACTCTGTAGACTCTCAGCTTTTGTTTCAGGGTATCCACATTCAAATTGGATGAAGGGTTTAGGAGTTCCAGATCCTTAATATGTAGCCATCCCCTTTTTAAAATGTCCAAAAATAAATGTAGAGTTGACGCAAAGGCTATTTCATGGGCAGGTGGGGGCAATTTTTTTGTTATGTCATTATTAATTAAGCAGATATAAAGCCTGGAGTTGATTTGAGGCGTATTTGGAAGATTTTGCTGTAAAAAGACAACATGTGGTCAAAGGAGCTCTCTGTGCAGGTGAAACAAGTCATCCTTAAGCTGTGAAAAAAGACAAAAAGCTATCTGAGAAATTGCTACAATACTGGGAGTGGCAAAATCTACCGTTTGGTAAATTCTGAGAAAGAAAGAAAGCATCGGTGAACGCACCAACGGAAAAAGACCTGAAAGTCTATGGAAGACAACAGTGGTGGATGATCACAGAATAATTTCCATGGTGAGGAGAAACCCCTTCACAACAGCCAACCAAGCAAACAACCCTCTCCAGGAGGTATGAGTATCGATATCCTCATAAAGAGAAGGCTACATGAATGTAAATACAGAGGGTTCACTTCAAGGTGCAAGCCACTCATAAGCCTCAAGAATAGAAAGGCTAGAGTGAAGCTTGCTTAAAAAGAAAAAAAAAAAGAAGAGAGCATTAAAAAAGAAAAAACAAAACAGCATCTGGTGATGCCCATGAGTTCATTACTTCAGGCTGTCATTGAGTGAGCAAAGTGTTTTCAACCAAGTGTTAGAAATGAACATTTTATTTTCAGTTATCTAATTTTTCCAATTTTCTTGAACCTCTGAAATAAAGGGGCAATCTCTTTGTTGTTGTGTAACTGTAAATGTATATGTAAAAGTATGTTACATGTGAAGTCATCAAAGTGTGATAAGTAAACCAGGCAAGATGGTGGACCTAAACCAATGACCCTCTTGCCGTAAGGCAACAGTGCTAACCACTGTAACCAGTAACCGTAAAACTATAGTAAAAAATAACCAGATATTACTATAATCAAAAATACCAGCACTGATTCTAAGGAATAATTGTCTAATAATTGTCTTATGGCATGTGTAATCAAATATTGCTTGGATGGAGAATCAGTCGTTCCCATTAAAACTTTAATGTTAAGTTATGAAATGAAACAGCCTTTTACCATTAATAGGTCGCTGAAATAGCAGTTCCGACTAGGATATACAAAAACACAGGTGTCGAAGTCCAGGCTTTGAGGGCTGGTGTTCTGCAGGCTTTAGATGTGCTTTGATCCAACACAGCTGATTTAAAGGGCTGAATTGCCTCCTCAACATGTCTTGAAGTTGTCCAGAAGCCTGTTAATGAACTAATCATTTGATTCAGGTGTGTTGACCCAGGATGAGATCCTAAAATCTGCAGGACACCAGGCATTGAGGCCTGGAGTTCGACACCCCTGTACTAATGGTAGGGTAGGATTGTAATTCTTGAGGAGCAAAGATGAAGAACCTACCCACCACCAGAGGGCAGTATATTGGCAAGTGTTAAATATATATTAAAGTGTATTAAGACTTTCAAAAAGACATGAACACATAAAAATCCAGTGTTTGCTGTTCAAACCTAATGAAATCTTTTAGAGAATATCATAAATGTACAGATTTATGCTCATATAGTGTTTAACATAACATCAAACTTACGCAGCTTTAAAAAGGGTGAATTTTTACAAGTAAAATCCAAGTAATACATGCGAGTAACCTTGTTCTTTCTGAATTTTTCACCAATGTTTTTGAATGTTATGAACAGGTGGATTTACAGAGTTTGCAAATGTGGTAAAACCATGTGTGAAAACATATATGAGAAGAATACCACAGACTTCAAAGATCATGCAGCAACCTGGCAGGCCACTAAAAACTCTCACAATGACATAAGTGAACATGTTTTTTTTAAAACAGGTGTCCCCGCTACAAACATGGACTTCCCAGATGATAAAGGGGGATTTCAGCAAAACAAACTCACTCACTCATCTGTTTTAACCAAGATGAACTTCACACCTGTGAAAAAAAGTCCTGCAGACCCTGTGGGTTCAACCACTAGAAAAAGCTTTGGTCAAGCACAAAAACAAAAACAAGAAAAACAAAAAACAGAACCACTCAAGATGATGAGTCATAACTACTGAATTGCGCTTTATTCTTATTCATTCAATATGATCAGCATACTTTAAAATATACTGATAATAAATGCTTTCTTGGATAAAAAAATTGGGGTTTTCTGAACCGTAAACAAAGCTTACGACAGGTGCCAACATCGCCTATAAGTGTCTTTCCAGGCAAAGAAGAAAAATATGTTTTGTGTAAAAGGTCAGATCAGCAACTCCCACAAATGGAATCAATTTTATGTTTCAAAGATGGTGAAATTTCCCTTTCTGGGTACAACACCAATTGTGATACTCTAGATGAGTGACAAATGGAGGGATTTTTCCTTTCATAAAAAACAAACAGCGCCACACCAGACCCGGTAAGGAGACTGACCACCAAGAGAAAAGATCTAGTGTTCACAGTCATATTGGGATCATATAAGAGCTGTACTACAAAGCATGCTCAAGTTATCCAGGTGTGGTGACCATAAAGGCAGACTTTTTAAGTGTTACACGATTTGTTCTCTTTTAATCTTTTAACATGGTGCACACCCCATGTGCTTCTGGGGAGATTATATCTGTCACATTTACTGTAATTATTTCGCTATGCTATTAGCAATACAGAGTGCAAAGTCTGAGAAGGTTTATAAAGTACTGATGCAGTATTGATATTGTTTTCCCAACACTGAAGACTAATGTAGCAAGTATCCATGATCACAGCTAACAGTATACCTACTATGTATGTATTTAGAACATTCATATTAAAATGAGGCTTACTCACTTAATCCACGATTCCAGTCAAAACCTCCGCTGACATATACATGCAAATTGGGCAAGTAGGAAAGTAGTTAAATATTAACTGCTACAACCCACACTGAAACATGGAGTTTTCAGTGTGCTCAGTCATAGGGGAAGTATTTGGAAAAAGAATCAAATCAACAAAAAACTACTAAAATAATTATCTCTTGTCTCCTGTGGGGAAGGAGGAAAGGATTTAAGGAAGGAAGAAACTGACTTATATAGAAGTCTACTTGTGCAGTAAGTCTTCCTCACTAACAAGAGGGGAGCATGATGAGAAAATGGAGCGAATACTTTGAGGAGGTGATGAATGAAGAAATGAGAGAGTAAACAGATGGAGGACAGTTAGTGAACTATGACGATGATGAAGATTGGAAAGATGGTCGTTCGAGCTGACATACCTGTAGAAATATGGAGATGTCTAGGAGAGAGGGCAGTGGTCTTTTGAACAAGATGGTTTAACAGAATCTGGTAGAGTGAGAAGATGCCTAAGAAATAAAGAAGAAATTTACTGGTACCGACTTTCAAGAACAAGGGTGATATGCTATACCTGTTGCACTGTTCCTTTGTTGTTTTAGACAAAGTAAATGATAAGGTACCACGAGTGGAACTGTGATACCACATGAAGAAGCCAGGAGTGGCAGAGAAGTATGCAAGAGTATGAGTGTGTGACAGTATTGAGATGTGCAGCAGGAGTGACAGGTGGGTTCAAGGTGGTAGTGGGATTACATCATGGATCCACTCCTTTGCAGTCTGAGTCTCCATGGACTATGATGTTTTTGCACACATCACTGGAATCTGTAATGAGAGTAGTGAGCAGACGGAAGAGAGCCTGGAGAGGTGGACAGAATGAGAGAGATCAGCATAGCAAGCTGCAAAGAAGGTAGATGAGTTGTGTGTAGATGAGTCTGCAAAGAGAGGTGAGGAAGAGAGTTCAAGCAGGGTGGATTTGGTGTAGATGAACATTGGCAGATTTGTGACAGAAGGATAGCAGAAGAGTGAAAGGGAAGGTCTAAAAGATGGTAGGGAGACCTGCTATGATGTACGGTTCAGAGATGGTGGCACCAACAAAAAGACCAGAGGCCGAGCTGGAACTGGTGGACCTGAAGATGTTAAGAGTTTTATTAGGACCAAACAGACAAGATTAGAAATTAGTATATCAAAAAGGACAAGTCAGGTTAAGAGGCTTGGAGAGAAAGATACAGAGCCAAAGCTTAGATGGTTTGGACATGTGCAGAGGGTAGTGGACATACTGGACAAAGCATGTCGAAGACAGAGCTGCCAGGCAGGAGGAAAAGAGAGAAACCACAAACAAGGTTTATGGATATCCTGAAGGAGGACATGAGGGTTGCTGTCATAGAGGCGGATGCTAGGGATATGGTGAGATTGAGTGGAAGAAGAAAGACTGTTGGAATAGATGGATGGATTTAGAGGTGTAAACAAAAAAAAACAAAAACAAAAAAGCCGCACCATCCATCCATGAATCATCTAGGTCAAATGGCAGCAATATAAGCAGAGGCCAGGCCAGCCAGGCCTCCCTATCCAGATGCCCAAACCTCCTCAACTGGCTGTTCGGTGCAGAGGAGTAGCAGCTCTACTCTGAGCCTTTCCTGAATTACTGAGCTCCTAACTTTTATCTCTAACCACATAATTCCTGAAGCATTTAAATGCCATTACCAGATGTCGTCTGACTTTTACTTTCGATCCCTCTCATAGTCTGTGGTGTTTTTTTGTTTCTCTTTCCCCTCATCCTCCAACCAGTCATGGTAGATGGATGTCCCTCTATGAGCCCAGTTCTCCCAAAGATCTCTTCCTGTTGGAAGAAAGATTTTCCTTCCCAGTGCTGCAAATGTATGTGGATAGGGGATTATCTGATTGTTGAGGTTTACCAGATGACAGATAACATTAAGCACCACGAAGCAACTGCTATGCAGATAAAACTACATAGCAGTTGTGATTTTTTTTTTTTTTTTTAACGTGCCAAAAATCTTGTTTTTCCTCACAAATTTTTTTAAAAACAGACCATAAAGTGGGCTTATGCACTTTGACAGATATTATTTGAACTTCTGAATGTTACCATTTTGATTATACATATAACCATTATATACACAGCTGTTCACTGGGTGGTTTTATGGTGCACATTTTGCTGATACATAAAAATCAGCAATCAATAAGAACTATTTTTGAAACCACATTGTGCACTTTACCTGCCATCATTAAAACAGGTAATCTGTAATAAAGGTTGGCTAAGTTCACTGTTCAAGAAAGCCTGGAGGATACTGATTCAGCACCAAACTGGTTTCGCTTTGATCTTTTAAGAAAACACCCCAGCGTTGCCAAGCTAAAGCAAACTTTTGCACTGCAATAGGGAATTGCCTTTTTTTAAACAGCTGAAACCACATTGTGCAGACTGCAAACAACCCAAGCAGCTGTACTGCAGAAAACATATGCATACATTAAAAAAAAACATGGTGTGTGCCTGGTGAATGCTTTTATGAGACCATCTCTATTGTGAGTGTCTTGATGTGGGAAAGTGCACAACAGGTTGAGGGTTTTTCCTACTGTGTCTGTAAAAAAAAAAAAAAAAAAAAAGTACAATATGAATTTGTGAAATGCAAAAGGCTTACAATGGCTCATGTCTCCTTCAGATTTAGGAAATGCTAAATGATTAATTAATTATTTCCTTACAACAGTGGACAAACAGATGGCTGAGCAGACACACAACCTGAACCGCATGTGGCCACACTTGCAAACTAAAATATAAATGTTTTAAAAGTAAATTATACGGCAACAAAAATATAAATTATTTTACATCTAGAACGTGAAAACAAACTTCTGTTTTCTAAGTATTAGAAAAGGTTTGCTTGAGGCTTGGAACCACAGCCGCTCTTTTTCTGTAAACTTGGAGATTACTGTTTAAACTTTTTAAAATTGTGAATCAAGACTTTTCTGTCTTTGTCAAGACTAGGGATGGGCACCGGTTCTGACATAAATGGTAGTAACCAGACCGAAAAGCAGCGCACATTTCGGTGCTTTATTTCGGTGCTTTTTTTCCTGAGATGTCATACACTTTGGATTCTAGCCAATCATTTTACCTTTGCAAGCATAGTAGGCGGGCCCAGGTACGTACGTTCTTTTAGAGCAGAGCTACAGATTAAAAATGCCCAAGGCGAAGCGGTTAAATTCTGGCTGTACTTCACAGCAAAAGATGCAAACTCAGCAGCCTGCAACAAGTGCTTTAAGGTGATACTGTGCAAAGGAGGTAACTCCTAGAATCTGTTGAAACACCTGGTGACGTATAGCATTTTGTTAAAAGCCGAGAAATGCGCCGTATTTGATAGCTTGCTGCAAGATCTCACACCGTGCACATCTACTGCGGGTGGGTTGCCTGTTATCGGACCCGGAGTTAGCAACATCCCCCAAAACCCGAAGAGTAGAGTCCTGGCCCCTAGCCCTGCCAGTGTAGCAGAAATGATGACGGATGATGATGCAGCAGCAGCCGTTCTTCTCTGCCTGAGTAGCTTAATGTTGTTCGTGTGTAATTTACGTTGAGTACGCTAACCACGTTCTTAAATTAATGCATGTAAGGTGAACTAGCAAACACCGTCGTAGTTAAATGAGGCTGTCTTCTTGTTTGATGGCAGCTACTCCCTTCACCCTGGCCAAAAAGGTTAAAATGACCAAAGAAAAAGTGAAAAACAGTTAAACATGAGAGGTTTTTGGATAAAGTTTGTGTTTTTTTCCATTGTTTAAGCACTGCTTCCAGCCAAGAGTGATGCCATAAATCCCCTATAGCTGCAGAAAGGCTAACATTGTTATCTTTTTACAAAAAAAACCCCAGCTGAACATGAGAGGTTTTTGGACCAATTTTGTGTTCTCCATTCTTTAAGCACTGGTTCGAGCACCGTTTAAGCACCGGCACCATTTCAAAAGTACCAGTTTGGTACTGGTATCGGATAAAACCTAAACGATACCCATCCCTAACCAAGACACGAGACCACAGATTCTTCATGCGTTCCCAAGTACTTTCTCCATTAACATGTGTTCTCCACATTTTAGCTCTACATGTTTCACAGAATAACAAAAATAGATGCATATCAAAAGCTCAAAGTGTTGCAATATGCATATTGCAACACTTTATCTACTAAAATGTAGATTTCACAAGACAGAGGCTCAAAGTCTTTTTGACAAGTGCACAAGCTTAGTTTTTTTCTCAAATAGGCATATTTGGTATTCAATGCTAACTTCTCATTAATACACCAATGAAAGAAAGCATTTAAGTTGTTTAATGGTATGATTGTACAAATGACGGTTGACCAAAATGCAAAATTCATACCTTTCCCCTCAATGAAATGATTACCTATGTAGTTCACGTTGTTCATAATAACTACTTAGGTTTAATACCCAACCCTCACATTGAGGGTCTTGGTGTAAGCTAGCTGGAACTTTTGTCATCACTTTCGGGGAATAATTTTGGTTTAATTTCTGACACTTAGTGCATATCACTAAGATAATCACAGATTCATTGATTACAGGTCCATGCTAAAAGAAAATGTTCCATACGCAACACATTCTTTTCAAGTTTCAGTTCTCTGAACCCGTCACCTTGAGATTACTGATGCCTATGAAGCTCAAGAAACGCCCAAACATAATGACTGTTCTCACTAATGAAAAAATGGTAACAATTACAGTATCTCACAAAAGTGAGTGCACCCCTCACATTTTTAAAAATATTTTATATCTGCTTAAGGCATAACACTTAGATACAATGTAAAGTAATCAGTGTACAACCTGTATAACATAATTTAGCTGTCCCCTCAAAATAATTCAGTACACAACAATGAATGTCTAAACTGCTGGCAAAGTGAGTACACAACTAATTGAAAATGTCCAAATTGTGCCCAAACTGTCAATATTCTGGTGGCCACCATTATTTTCCAGCAATGCCTCAACTCTCTTGGGCATGGAGTTCCACTGGAATCCTCTTCCACTCCTTGATGACGACATCACGGAGCTGATGGAAGATGTTAGAGACCTTGCGCTCCTCCACTTTCAGTTTGAGGATGCCCCACAGATGCTAAATAGGATTTAGGTCTGGAGACATGCTCGGCCAGTCCAGCACCTTTACCCTCAGTTTCTTTAACAAGGCAGTGGTCATCTTGGAGGTGCGTTTGGGGTTGTTATTGTTGGAATACTGTCCTGTGGCCCAGTTTCTGAAGGGAAGGAATCTCTGCTTCAGTATATCACAGTAAATGTTGGCATTCATGGTTCCCTCAATAAACTGTAGTTCCCCAGTGCAGGCAGTACTGATGCAGCCCCAAACCATGACACTCTCACCACCATGCTTGACTGTAGGCAAGACACATCTGTCTTTGTAGTCCTCACCTGGTTGCTGCCACATACGCTTGACACCATCTGAACCAAATAAGTTTATCGTGGTCTCATCAGACCACAGTACGTGGTTCCAGTAATCTCTGTCCTTAGTCTGCTTGTATTCAGCAAACTGTTTGCAGGCTTTCTTGTGCACCATCTTCAGAAGATGGGGCGACAGCCACGCAGACCAATTTGATGCAGTGTGCGACGTAATCAGGGTGCTGCCAGGCTGATGACGCTGAGCATGTGCAATCAACTTCTTTGGTCGACCATGGTGAGGTTCGTTTCTGTGTGAAACCTGTCCTGTTAAACCACTATATGGTATTGTCCACTGTGCTGCAGCTCATTTTCAGGGTGTTGGCAATAGTCTTATAGCCTAGGCCAGTGGTTCCCAAACTTTTTTTGCTGCCCCCCCCCCCCCCCCCCTTTTTTTTTTTTTTTTTAATACAAGAAAAATGTTCGTGCCCCCCTGCGCGCAAACACATCTTCCAACCACACACACACCTATATTTTGTTTTCAAACTCCATTGCGGTTTATTTCACACCTCAAACATTTAGTAAACAATTAAGCAAATACAAGTAATCTTCAATAAATTACATGTGGTAATAAAATACACTACTAACTCTTTTACGCTACGTCCACACCTACACAGGTGTTTTTGAAAACGCAGTGGTTTCTATGTGTTTGGACCTTTCGTCCACATGTAAACGGCGTTTCAAATCACCGAAAAAGGAGATTGTTTAAAACTCCTTTTTTGCGTTTACGTGTGGACGAGGAATACAGAGTTCGTCACGCAACGTCAAAGGTATGTGCCTTTTTCACGTCACGCATGAGATGTTTACATGAGATGAATTGCAGAATGGCAGATAGAGACAAAATACTGTTAATCTTACTATCTTCAGGTTTTACACGCTTACATACACACACGCAGTTACTGTCCCTCCATTTAGAAAGGCAGAGGCGTCACGGTGTAATTATTTTACGTGTAGTTGTTTTTTTCCTGTGTAACAATATTCAACATTGCTATCAATGCATTTTTCAAAAAATGCCTCTATGTGCAAAATGGGTTCAAAAACATAAACAGCTGTGGGATACTGTTTGATTTGAACCACGTGAACAAATCGTGGCAGGAACGGCTTGATGTTATTTGTGTCCCACTGTAACTTTACAGTATAAACAGCTAACATCTCCGAAATGACAGGAGTAGTTAGTCATTACAACAAGAGTTTGTGAACTAAAAATCAAGAATGTGGGATAGAGCCCAGCGCTGCTCCCAACGAAGGGAAAACCAATTCTGCAGGGGAGACCTACCTTGGCACTTGTCCAGGTGAAGCCAAAGGGAAGATTTGATCACCATATTTTCTAGTCTTTGGCTTAGAATGAAGTTGGTTTGGAAACATATTCAGCTATGCTTCATCTCCTGCTTTGCGTTTGTGTGGGCGCCTCGCCAAAAACCTGTCCATTATGGTAGCAGTGTCCAAGCGGTCTTTTTTTTTTTCCTTTTCATACTGCGCCCCCCCACCCCCCCACCCCCCAGGGGACGGGCCCCACACTTTGGGAAGCTCTAGCCTAGGCCATCTTTATGTATAGCGATAATTCTTTTTTTCAGATCCCCAGAGAGCTCCTTGCCATGTTGAACTTCTAGTGACCAGTATGACCAGAGTGTGAGCGATAACATCAAATTTAACGTAACTACTCCCGATTCACACCTGAGACCTTGTAACACTAACGAGTCACATGACAACTGGGAAGAAAAATGGCTAACTGGGCACAATTTGGACATTTTCTTTTAGGGGTGTACTCACTTTAGTTGCCAGTGGTTCAGACATTAATGGCTTTGTGTTAAGTTATTTTGAGGGGAAAGCAAATTTATACTCTTATACAAGCTGTGCACTGATTAAATGACATGTTTTAAAGTGTCATATCTTCAATGTTGTCTCATGAAACGATGTAATGAAATATTTACAAAAAAAGGGAGGCGTGTACTGTACTCACTTTAGTGAGATAGTGTATGTTTTATCCTCTAAATACCCAGCTAATAAGACACTGAGAAATACAGAAAATAAACACTTCCATGTAAATGTGTGTCTCAATTATTTCTGCAACAAATTTTATTGAAAAGGCAAAGAAGCAGAGCATTAAGGTGTTGCCTGAAATATATCGGAAATTTTGCAGAGCTGAAAATGAAAATATACTCGCAAACACCAGTGCTACCCCTCAATGTCCTACGAGATGCACATAGGGTATCAATTTGATGATCTTACGTAGCCTTGTTCTCGACTTATCACATTCAAAAGATTTTCAGAAAAAAAATTAAAAAAAAAAAAAAAAAGAATTAAAAAAAAAAAAAAAATTTCAAATTCACAGAGATTTATACTTGTCTAATTTTTAGTAGATGCACCTATGGTGTAAATTTGAAAATCATACCTTGCCTCATTCTCAAGTTATGACATTCACAAACTTGGATGTCCACCCCACCCTCCCATCAGGGTGACAATACCCTGTAAACCTTTTACAGCTGAGGAGTAAAAAAAACCCTTCATGATAGTGTAAGGGAAAAGAAAAAAAAAATCCCTTTTTGGACAGGTGGTGGCGTGGGGGAGAACCACAACAATGCTTCGTCCCCTTTAGTGACGCAAGCTTGTGGGCAACATATAGTAAAAACAATGGACTAATGTCAAATTTGTAACAGATACCTGACTCAAATCAGGGAAAAGTCAGCAAAGCCACTATCTGACTCTATGCTGCGGTGGCCTGTGGTAACAACTTAAACAAATGTCTCCAGTGACATCAATACAATCACGGAAACCAAAATTTTTTATTTCCTTTTCATTCTTTCTGTGTGGTGATATATGGTGCAACTTCGGTCAGTATGCAATTTTAACAACTTTATCCCACAGTGTCACGGGAAGTGAAACATGGACTCTTGCAAAAAGGCACCAGAGGTACATTTGATCCAAGTTTTGTTACAACTAAATGGCATTAAAAATATTTAAAGTGACTAATAGTGACAGTTTTTTTTTTGCTAACAGGAAGCAGCAATCTGTGCAAAATGTCACTTATTCGTAAAAATGATCCTATTCTATATCGTATATTCAGGTGAAGAAATGCATAATAATTATTAGAAAAGCGCAAGAAGATGTTTCCTAATACGGATAAGATGCATTACAGGGCAATGCAGAATCCTAGTGGGACAGATGCACACAGTAATTGTGATTTGTGTGTACTTTATTTTCTGTACCCCTTATCTTCTAATGTCCCACACTAACAATAAAAAACCCCCCAAAAAACGTCTAAGAAGTCCGGAAATCATGTGGGCAATATTGGTTAAAAATCATGCCTTAAAAATCTTCAAGATATATGGCTAAAACTGTTAAAGTCACAAAAAAGAAGATTTAAATCAGAGAAAGCTGTTATTGGACTGGAAAGTGTCCACTTTAAAAATATAATATGCATCGAAGTAAATAATAAAGTATTACTATATACTACATTGTTAGTACCAGGTTCAAATTCATTTTGCAATCATGGGTCAAAATCACAGTTAGCAATGCATGCAACTACACTCTCCATATTAAAGCAGTCATTTACCAACTAAGGTTTTAGTAAAAAGTATTTAAAAAAAAGTGTGTGTGTGTGTGTGTGTGTGTGTGTGTGTGTGTGTGTGTGTGTGTGAGAGAGAGAGAGAGATTGAGTGAGTGAGTGAGTGAGTATGTGTGTGTGAGAACAGAAAAGCAAATGAAAATGAGCAAAATGTACTTCAACTCATGGAAACTGCAGGGATGCCCCAAAATGCTATTAATTTTATGGATAGAAAATTTCCCCACCCTCTTCAAGCACATCAAAATCTTGTCCCATTCACCGTTTTTGTCTAATTCCTGAAGATCTCTCAAAACTGAAACCTAACTAAAAAAGTGTTATAGAGTGAGCAACAGTAATATGCCATGACACACTAAGCAGAGGGTGTCGACAACCTCTGTTGTCTGGGATTCCTAAGGGGAATCCCCAACAGTAGGTGAGCATACGTGTAGGTGTCAACCATTCATCTGGCTTTATGAATTTTGATGTAAAAATCAAAGTTCTTTCCTTACCCGATACAACCTCAATATACCAATCTTTCTCTCTTTTATATTTTAATTTTGCATGTTGATATCAGAGCATCAGATCCTTTTAGATGAAGACCTTTGTCATCAAAGGATGTAAATGTTCAAACATGAGTGCAGCTTTTTAGTGCTCAGAGTCATTCTGCACCGCATGTGTATAACTGTTTTTTAAAATTTAAATATGTTCAACAGTTTAAAAAGGAACAGCTGCTCTGGCTAAAAGATGAAACCCAGTGTTAAAAGTTATAAATGTTGTAAATGTGCAGTCTTAAAGGTTGTGGCTCTTCATAGTGATGATTTTTTAAAAAAAGAAAAGAAAAAAAGGCCACCTAAATTCTCTGAAGGGAGGAAACCAAACCCCAACATCATTCACTTTGAACTCATTTTTTTTTCTTTTACCAAGTCTGTACAGCGCTAGTAAACTAAACACTGCTGACGTGAGAAAGGGGAATATATATATATATATATATATATATATATATGTATATAAACTGTTAACTATGATAATGACCAAATAAGAAAGACGAATAAACTATTGAAAAACTACCATAACTCTGTGCCCACCTAGCCCCAACTCTGGGTTTTTACCATGCAGCTGACAGGGGAAAAAAAGCAGCATGATTAATAGGAAAAGTTACCTGAACCTACCCACTCACTTTAAGCAGCATAAATTAACCAGCAGTAGAGGGATGTCATCACAAGCCACTGGTAAAGCGACATTGCACATCTTCACAGCAAACGTCGATCCAGCTTTTTACAAGTCTATTATGGAGCACTACTTTAGAACTGCACTCTGGATGCTTTTTCTCATTGGGTGTTTTCAAGCAGCACCCACCTCCAATATCATGGACGAGATCAACTTTAGAGGACTACGTAAGAATGTCAAATTTGAGGTAAGTTAAAATTGGAAAGTGTTTGTTACATAAGCTATGTGCAAAAGGGAACCAGGACAAAATGCTGTTTTTTTAATATTAATGACTTTCAAAGTAATATTCTCTTTTTTTCCTTTTTTGTAGGGAAATATGATTTTCAAGTTTCCCAAAGATGTGTCGGTAAGGGATCATTTCAGCTTTGGTTCATTTTTTTTTTTTTTTATTCATGTTAATGCAGCTTTTATGAACTGTAGCAACACATCTTTTGCTTAAGACCTTGAGAAATCATTCTTCGTCTGGAAGACTGTCCTCTCATTTTCACCCTTTATTCTCAGACCTATAGGCAGCTATTGGGGGTAGACGCTTGTCTTGAAATGGCTAAAATTAAAATTTGATTCTTGAGCAATATTAATCTGTGATGGATTTTCAGTTACACTAGGACTGGTAAATGACAAGAGCTTATATCCAGCTATCCACGATCCTAACAACTGCTCTGTCTTCATCAGGATCCCTGCCTTGGTGAAGCTGTAAGCACCATCATGAAAAAACTGGAGCTTGCGAGAGAGCATGCCACCAGTGGGATATGGCAATTAAACATGACCCTCAACACTTTGGACCATGCCAATACTACCTTACCACATGTAAGTATTAAAAGTTTTGACTTATCAACTTACGTTATTAGATTTAAGTAACTTAAAAACAATGTTAATCTGTGCTTCTCTCCTCACATACAGAATAATTCTTCAGACTGTAAGACGCAAGAAGAGAGATCTCTTAACTTTGCAGACTTTCTAGAAGAACTTAAAACCATCATTGCCCGCATCAACTCCAAATGAGCACAGAACCTACAGAGTTCCTGTAGATGTGCTTTATCTTTATTATTTAAAAAATGCTCTGCACTAAAATGTGATGTAGTCTCAAACAATTCAAAGACACTGTAAGAGGTTCCTAAAAACTGTAATATTTATTCTATTTATATAATGCAACTATTTATTCTACAAATGTCCTGTACTTGTACTTTATCCTTATTATTTAAAAATGTGCTGCACTAAAATGTGATGTAGTCTCAAACAATTCAAAAACACTGTAAGAAGTTCTCAAATTTTTTAAATATTTATTCTATTTATATAATGCAACTATTTATCTATTTTGTGTGATATACTGGGATATTTATAATTAGAGCTATTTGTATCTATTAGATCTGTTTTGTTTTATTTTATAACTTTGATATATTGTATTATTAATTTAGATTAGTTGGTTACTGTTCTTGGTGTCTTTGAGCAACTGTGACCATGTAATTTCCTGAGGGATTAATAAAGTATTCTGATTCTCTGATATTTATGATATTTTATTTTCTAACAAAATAACAGTGACATAACAATGTGATGAATGCCATGCAAAATGACAGACATACAAGGCTTTGATAGAGGACGTGACAGCTAGACCACTGTCATTTACTGGAACTTTCACCAGTGTGCCCCATTTAGAATGCCAGCATCAGAAAGATTGGGAAGCAAAACCGTTCCCATCCAAGTAACCATATCAGGGGTGTAAGTGAACAGTCCACATAGCTTCGATTTGCTGGAGTTATTGTGAGTGCCAAACCCAGTGGTGAGCAGAGCACATGCAGTGTTCCTATCTGAACATCTATGTAAAATGGACAAAAAAAACCTGTTTTTATCTGAGAGGGTCCAGTAGGGCTGGGCCATATTATACCGTTCACGGTAATACCGGTATAATGTTAGGCAACGATAGGAAAATGAAATATCGCGATAGAATGGGAGTAAAACGCGCATGCGCAGTGCCTTTGTTTTCATACGCACATGGCCGATTGTTGAGTGAAACAGATGAACCAGAATTGGTTTGTAAAAATGGTGCAACTTCCGTGATGTGGAACTGGTTTGGTGTTTGTCCGTCAGATACACAACAAAGCACATTTTTTGCAGAACATGCAAGCGGCCGTTGTTATTGTCGTATTTGTCGGACTAAGATGCTCTTAAATCTGGGAGTAATCTGGGTCCTAAACTCCGTATGCTTCAGGTCAAACAACACTGCAGCATCACTTAGAGTTAAAAACTGTCTAAATTCTTTCATCTTTAATAAAACGATCAGCATTGCTGCTTTACCAGGTGTAACTATAAAGTTTAACTTCCAGGCATCCATGAAAACAAAAGTTATTACATTTAACGGAGTTAGAAGTTAGCAGGAAGCTAGCGGAAGTTAGCTCGCTAGTTTCGCTAGTTACCTAAGCATGATATTGCATGTTCTGACTGAGAGATTTCTGAAAAAAATCAAACGTACAGCTCTGCTATCACTTCCAACATAAATGAAGACCGGAAACTAAACAGCAGTGACGTTTGTAGGGTTACTGAAGTTGGGCTAGCTGGTATATAATGATGTGCTACGTGATCGCTAGCGACACAGCTATGTTAGCATAACATAAACAGTGAAGCTGGAGGACGAACACTAACACTTTTCCACTTATAAAAGTTAACGTGAAGGTTCTTCATGGTTAGAGACAAATGCAATCGCATGGCAGGATGCTGTAAACGGACCAAACTTCAGTCAGGAGAACAACTGAGATAATCCATCCACAATACGAGGTTAGTCATTAATATACTGCAACAACATGGGAATAGAGCAGCTGCCAGAGAATTCAACATTAATGAATCAATGGTACAGAAGTGGAGGAAGCAAGAAGAATGAGTTTAATAAAGTTTGATTTATCTGACTGCTTTGTTTCGCTTAATGTGCCTTATAATCCTGTGCACCTTATGGTCCGAAAAATACGTACTGCACACTGCAGTTTAATGTTGCAAAGCACCTCTTTTTAACTTCAGTGGATATTATACATGGTTATGCTCAGGATGTGTCAGCCCATTTCTACTGGAAATGCCTTTTGGTTAAACTTTCAGCAAGGAATTTGCATTTGCACTGTTACATTTTTATAAAGCTTTAATGTACATAAAAACCAGCTTCTTGTTTAAGTGAAAATAAATGGAAGGTTGTCTTTTTGCGCTAGTAATGTTGTGGAGTTGTATTTTGTCTCGCATCAATTATATCGTCGGTTATATCGTTATCGCAAATTTTCAAATATATATCGTGATAAATATTTTTGGCCATATCGCCCTGCTCTAGGGTCCAGCCCTGCTGAGATATCTAATAAGAAGAGACATAAAAGCCACTGTAAAACAAAGTACTATTACTTTGACACTATTAAAGATATTAAATGTTATGATATTTCCGCTCAGCATTCAATACCATCATCCCCCAACAGCTGACCAGCGAGCTGGACCTGCTCGGACTCAACACCTCCACCTGCAACTGGATTCAGGACCTCCTCACTGAAAGACCCCAGACAGTACAGGTTGGAAAATCAAAGATCCAGCATCATCACACTGAGCACAGGTGACCCCCCTCGGGGATGTGTGCCGAGTCCGCTACTGACCCACGACTACACCTCCAGCTCCAACACAAACCACATTTTCAAGTTAGCAGATGCCACCACAGTAGAAAGAGTGAAAGGCACAGATTCCTCTTGTTCACATGACAGAGGACCTGTCCTGGACCAGTAACAACCTCAGCAGTGCATACACTTCCTGAGACAACTAATAAAGAACGTGCGCCTCCCCAAACCCATCCTTAACACCTTTTACAGAGGCACCTTAGAAAGCGTCGTAACCAGCTGTATCACAGTCTGGTATGGAAACTGCCACGCATCAGACCCCAGAGCCCTCCAGAGGACTGTGCCGATCGCTGAGCGGATCATTAGCACCTCTCTACCCAGACTACAGGACATTTACAACTCATGCTGCATTTGTAAAGCCACCAGTATCAAGGCTGAACCGCATCACCCCTCCCACCAACTGTCTACTCCTCTACCATTTGGAAGACAACTCTGCAGCATCAGGAGCAAGTGAGCGAGATTGTGCAACAGTTTTTGCCTCCAAGCAATCCTGAACACCATGCTGCCCTCTTCAACACTGGACTCACTTCTCAACACACTTCTTTGGACTACATAACACTCTCGTCTCACTTACAATACTTGCACTATTACGTATTGCACTGTTGCACTCTGTGTACTAGGGCTGGGCGATATATCGAGTTTTTAAATATATCGATATATTTTTATACGAGATATGAGATGTGACAATATCGTTTACATCGATATAGTCTATGTTACGTTATAATTATACTTGTGGAGCCACAAGTTTACCTCTCTTTCGCCCACTTTTGCCTCGCCTCTCTCCTTCACTGAACACTACTCCCCCTCCCCCATCACTTCACCTGCAGGCAACGACAAGATGGACCCGGCAGCTATCAAAGAGGAGCTGGTCGGTAAAAAGAAAACATTTGGGGATTATTATTTTAGTGTTAGTGCGGTTAGCTCGTTAACGCGTTGACACTGTCCAGCCCCACGAATGGGACAATCCGCGGTAACTCGTTAACGGAGATTTGCCGCGTTAATGCAGCTATGGCATTAACGTCATTTTAATGAGATTAATGCTGACAGCACTAACTATTATTACTATTATTTGGAGTGTCAGATGAGCAACAGAATAATGTATTCTGTAGAGAATCTCGACTAAAGGTTGGCGCATTAGTAGTATTTTCCCCATTTACAACAGCGCCATGAAGTGCAAAATGAAGAGTGTGTGAAACTTTGGGCTGTATCCCAGACCGCGAAGTCTCCCAGCCTCCTGCCCCGAAACAAGCCACCTTACAAAACTCATATGCCGTATCTTTCAGACTGCAAGCTTACACTAAAATCCTTTCATTTTCTCAAAAATTGACAGTGCGCCTTATGTTTGAATTCTGGTTGTGCTTACTGACCGCAAACCGATTTCATGTGATACACACGGCGCTCAGCAATCTGTCAAAAAATGTTTTAGTACGACTTTGGTAAGCTCCGAAGCCGCACCGCTTGATGGATTGTTGGAGCATTACGGCTACCGTAGTCAGGAGCCTCACGGAGTAATGCATACTGTGCTTCAACGTAATATTACCGTATTGTGTGTGTATAAGGACCACAAATGGCACCTGTAAGAGACATGGTTACGGAGCGGATTTCAAACTCCAGGCTGTTAGTCACACAGAACTTGGGAACAGAGCAGCTGCAAAATCTGTGTCGTTGTTATTATGCTCAGCGTCTTTATATTTTACATTTTGACTGTGAGCTTTTTGTTATGCACAAAACCAACATTGTTTTGTTTTATTTATGGAGCATTATTATTTAATAAATGCTGATAATTTATTTCTGAGTAATTTTTTCATGTATATCTATGTTAATAACAGTGCCTGTGTGAGATTTGGGACACAGCTTTGACTAAGAACTCTCTTTTTGTTCTTACTTTATGGCTTTAAAAAAATATCGAGATATATATCGTATATCGCCATCCAGCTAAAGAATATCGAGATATGAATTTTGGGCCATATCGCCCAGCCCTACAGTTTACTACTGTATTTATTTCGTGTACTATTCTATTTATTCTTTTTCTTTTCTATGTTTATTTATTCAATACAATGCTATTGTACTTCTTCGTTTATTAGTTTTTATATATCTATATTTTAGTTTGTTTTGTTGTTGTTTTTTTTAACAGTTTGCACCTTTGATCCAGGAGGACGATATTTTGAGCCACTGCATACTTGAGTGTATATTGTTGGGCTGACAATAAAACTCCACTTGACTTGAGCGACTAAAATACCTTTATACAAAAGGGGCACCTGTTATTAACACTGCAAGCATCGGACAGCTTCTGCTTATCCACTTCGAGGTCACGGAGGAACTGCAACCTATACCAGCTGTCACAAAGTGAGGGATGGGGTACAATATAGACAGGTTTATCACAAGGCTAACAGAGAGAGAGACAACTACTCACACCAAAAGGGTATTTAGAACAATTATCCCAAGCAGGAGTACCTAGAGAGAACCCATACAGTCACAGGAAGAACACCTGAACTCCACACAGAAAGGCCCCAGCCAGCTCATAGATTCATAGATTCAAACCCAGGACCTTGTCGCTGTGAGGCAATAATGTCAACCGAGGCACCCCCAAAAGCACACTCAAGCTTTACTGATCTCCAAACATTTGTCACATTTAAGTCAGTTTCAAGGCCGTTATGCTATAATTAAAATGTTTTCTACATCAGTTGTGTCACTTGTATCATGGCTCATTCTTCTGTCAGGAGTATAAACAAAGAACTTTAGTATCATCATAAAAGTATAAAACAATAAATAATCTACTCCTAGGTCCACTTAATAAAATTAAACATTTACCAAAGAGTTAGCCCTTCACGGATTCCCTGTTACGTTTTTCCACTTTCGTTGTCTTTATTCTGTTGTTGTTCAGGAAAAACACTTTACACAAAACGCTGCTAAAATATTATCTCGCACGTCACTACTAGGTGCAATATGACAGCAAAAACTGAACTGTAGATAGACAGATGTTGAAAGATAATTTAGGCATTAAATGACTGTGAACATGATGTCCACTCCATGTGAACAAACTTGTATTAGCAGACACTGTTTTTCAACATATTAACATATTTACATTCATCTACATGTAAACTGTCTTATTTGTTCCATGGTGAGCATGTCCAACTGTCACAACTATGGCCTCTATGCCCCCTGATATCATTCTATCAGGGGTAATTCAGCTGCTGATTGTGTAATCAGTTTCCTAAATATGATTAGAAATGATCCCCAGGGTGATAGAGTTATTCTGATGTTCAACCTCCTCTTCATCCTGAGGATATTTTCTCTCTATCATTTTGTTATGATAAAAGGATAACATGAAAAAATGCCTGATTACAAACTTTCTTTTTGTTGAAGGTCAAATGAAGACATCCAGGCGACTTTCTAGAAGTCGAGTCAACGGTGAATTTACATCTCAATATTAGCACAGCTTTGATAATGGAACCTATTTTTTGCGCCAGGGACACTTTTTTGCTAATTTACAGCATATCATTTTTATCCCAGGAGCAACGTGACCGGAAATGAAGTGAAATGTTCCCTATTTACTAAAATCTGTAAAAAACTTTTAAAACTCCTTTCTTAGTCACAGTGTATTTGTGGAGCATCTCTGCTTTCTTTTCATCACCTATAAAAAAAAAGATGGCCAGCAAGCTTTTACCGTTGCCATTCAGCAGCATCATTTCTCAAATGTGCAAATCAATAGTGCCGCAGATTTTCTACCATGATTTTTGTCATAACATGTTGTCTTATGCCAACTTTTTACTCCATATGTTTTCAACTGCCAGTGAGCAGAATGAACAGTTAATACAGACATAATTTGCTCTATAGCTCCCAAACCTTTTGGCAACCCACAGTTGGAACTTTTACCCCCCAATAGTGTGCAGTACCAAGTACTAAATGCTGTTTTTCCACCTTTTCTACTAACTAAAAAGACCCCCGCCCCAAAGATTCAAATTACAATCAAAAAAGACTGAACTGATATGCTCTGGATTGTTTTTTTTCCAAAGGCCAACTAAAAGGAACAATCAATTTAAAATATCAGTAAGATAAACTTAATGCGTGTGGTCTGCGTCTGGCACACTTGTGACGTATACTTTTTAATTTCCTAGAGTTCAAACCACAGTAAATCTACAAATTCTGCAGGCGGCGGTGGCGGCGTGGGGGGGAGGGGTGGATGATCCAGTACCACAAGGCCGTATGAGTTCACACTTTTTACTCAAAAGAAAAGTGTGAGTCATCGCAGGATTTTAAGGAGATATTAACTTCACATGGTGCTGGTGGACCTTTAAGTCATTATGGTGATAAACCCCACAAACACACTTTTATCTGATTTTTAAAGACTGAACAATCAAAAAAGGACCACTTAAGCAGTCTCCCATTTTTAGGTAACAAATGAGCATATTTGGATGTCTTCTACAACACTAGAGTAGGTTTGAAACGACCCCATAACACCTCTCAAACAAAGCGGAGTACATTTAAAGTTATTACATAGAGTTTTGTGACCTGCGTTAATGTAAGTAACAGTAACAGCATAAATAAGCACAAGTCACAGCTGGTAGGAATTTATGCAAACATTAACAGACTTAATTAATGAATAACAAGATACATACACCTGCTAAAGCACGAAAAATATCCGCAGACTATGGATCACGAAAGGATATCTGCCTTTGTTTGTGTTATTTCCTTATGAACACTAAATGATTTTTTTCTTATTATTTTAATTGAATATGCAGTTTTACAAAGACGCAAAGCTAAATGTCAAGTTTCCCCCTATCTCACGGTGGAAAAGAATTCTTCCAAACATCAAAAATGCTTGGCTCCAAATGTAGGACGCACTGATCAATCCTGCACACAAATACACAAAATTGACTAAACCCAAAACCACTGTGACAAATCAACCTAACAGTGATGACCATATGATTGCCTCATGAAATAAAAAATAGGTAAAAATTAAATATCTGAAAGTCCCCTGCACCTCTGATTATTTAACTATGCACTTGTACCACGTCTAAAATACAAACACAGAGCACTTAGCTGCTCAACGAGCTTTCAGTATTAACATTGGCAGTACATGATTGTGCCACATATGTGTGTGAATTTTTATTGTAAACTTGCATTTATATGAACTGTTTTATTAACAATATGCCGCATACAAATATCTTTACTTGTCCCACTCAAAATGATCTAATGAGTACTAATAAGTTTTTACACCTCCACAATGAGGCGATTCCTGTTTATCATGATAAATAATCAGCAGTTGGTGGTTCACAAAATGGATCCGCTTTCACAGCCAAAGCCTTATTTATTTTTGTTTTGTTTTCTAAAACATGAAAACCCAGTTAAAATGTCAGGGCTGTGTTTATGATAGAAAATATGTCAAGTTTATAGCAAGGATTCATTAAACAGAGTTCACAAAGCAAACAGAAAGCAAGAAACCCTATGAACCACAAAATAGACAGCCAACCCTAGTTTCACAAGAGCTTTACCATAGGCCACTGAGGGATTTTACCACGGTGCTAGTAGAATGGTGAAGAAAAAAAAATTCCAAGAGTCATCTAAAGGAAAAAAAGTGCTGTGTGCATTAGGCGATATAGAACTAATTCAGCCCACCCTTTCCACCCTAGCACTATATAACAGCTCAGAGGTAAGTAAACCAACACAAAACCTTCTCTAAACAACTTGCTCTTCACACTGACAAAACTTCAAGCTGAATATGAAGCACTTTATTAGGATTGCCTTTTGGATTGTTACTATTGCTGTTTTTTGCTTGAACACTCAAGGGAAACCTCTATCCAAACGCTCAATAGCAGTGGAGGACTGGAATCCGAACCTTTTTAAGAGCGTCAGCTGTGTAAGTGTCAAGATGATTTTTTTAAGGGGTTTGTAAAGTATCTGCTATGTGCTAATAAATACAATGTTTTCTTCTATATTTACAGATTGACGGTTCCGAATTCTATGCTCCTGTAAATATAGAGGTAAGACTATATTTGAAAACTTGCATTTACATTTTTTGAAAATTGTAGTGCTGCCAGAGACTTCTGTCTGTCACAAATAAAAATAAGCTGTATAGCCACTGTACCAAACAGAAGATGATGATGATAGGCTGATCAGGGAGTAAGAAGTCAGAACAGAAGGTGTCATGTTGGGTAGTCCCCATATGCTAGTTAAGCTTTTATAAACCACATGTAAAGGTTCTCTAGTACAGGAAATGAGCTTGCCAGGTGTCGATATTTCACACAGCTGAGGCTGCCTCTATTTGCAGCCACAAGCCTGTCTCAGAGCAGTAACAGAAAAATCTTTCTCTGTCACACACAGAAAGAATGCTCCCTTGAGGCACTGAAGTGCGTTATCACAGAACTTGACAAAGTGGCAAACGAGGAATGTTTAGACCCACACAAACGCATTCCCCAGGGTCTCGATACACTGGATAAGATCGCTAGCCAACTGAACTCAAAGAACTTGGTAAGTATTGCCCTATATTATACCAACGTATTAATAGCCTGTGAAAAAAGCTGACAAGATGAAAATTTAAACAAGTAGACTTAACTGACTTTTCTTCTTCCTAGACACAGCACAACTCCAGCAAATGTAGATGTGAGCTGTGGCCTGAAAAGAATTTTACTAGTTTTGTGGATGACATCTTGACTTTGCTTCACACAATAAACGCGGAAATTCCAAATTAGCTGTTAAGCAGCAAATAATGGACAGCAACACCTCATCTCGTATAAGATTACGTGACCAACCAATACTGTATAAAGAACTGTCACTCTATGTGATTAGCCACATTTATGCATGTCGAATGGAGCGATCTCAGGTCTATAGCTGTTTAAATGATGTAGACATTCTGAACACTGCTAGAATATATTTATATCTAACTTCTACAATACAATACTGCAAAGTTCTCAGTCAGTAATATTAAGACTGTTTTATCTAGACTGTAAAATTTCTTTATTTTCTATTTATATATTTATTATTTATGTTATTTATGCTGTATGGATGAATTATGTATGTTGGTGCTCTAAATAAAATGTAATAAATGTATTAACAACAATCTATTGGCATTATTTGAACATATTACATGTTATATTAGTGAGGGTAGATGTTTGAAATGGAAACTTCCGAAAGAAGAGCTCTGATGTATTTTCTTCATCAAATTTGAATGCATATTTGCAAGAATTTTAAGACATGATACAAAGTTTGTTATAGAGTCACATTTCTCCCCTTAATGTGGGAATGGAATAAGTGTTTCTGGCCTGTGTGGGAGTCTTCATTTCCTCATTGGTAAGGGCAACTAAACTAAGTCAGGCTGTCCACAAGAAGTTTAGGGATGGAAAATCTAGTCACATTGAGGTCATTGAGTAATTTTTGGAACAAATACTGTACATTCCCACTTTGCTTAACTATTTGTACTTAAAGCCCTTACTACTTGCCTAAATGGGTACAAAAATAAATAAGGAGTACGATGAAAGAAGCAGGAGACATCAGCTTAAAAACTCTTTAAACTATATTTAAATATGATTAGTTAAGGATTAGGATTCAACTTTATTGTCATTACACATGTATTCTAATAGCACTTAAGGTACTGGGAACTGTGTCCTATTTTGGAACTATGGACATAAAGATTCTAGTCATCTCGATAACTTTTGATAATGAAGATCTGAATTTGATTAATTAAAGCAAAACAAATATTTTTGGCCTGACATACTCAAACCATTTTCATGTCTTATGGATGTGGGAATATTGCCATCCTGGACCACTTAAACACTGTAGTTATAGGATGATGTGAGTACCCACAGCACTGTTATGTTGTTTTACAGTTGCCGTTCCCTCTAAAGTGGGCAACCAAACCAGTGAAATGTCTTTAATCGATTGGCAGCCGTTTCAGCTTACGATAAGGATTAAGGGTTCAGACTTGAGCCACTCTACGTTATGCATGCACTTGGCCACATGATGACTCATCTGACCTATGCTCCATATTTAGATGTAGAGCTCTGTATAGGGGTTTTTGCTCTACTGAACTTTGAAGGCTTACTTATCTATCTAATAAAGGATTTAGTCACTTCAATCCTATCCAGTGCAGTTTGATGTATTTTCTGATAGACTCCTCCAGCTGACATAATCTGATCGTGTGCTGCATTTATATTACTGATTGGTCGATTATTGGGACTGAAAGTAAGCATTTCCGCAATTATTGGTATTGTTATCCTTTTGAACCACTTTCCAGCAACAGATTTGTTAATTTCAAATACTGAACTTGCATTGCCTCACTGTTCACCAAATCAACAATCTGATACATTCTTTTAAAAAAGGAATGCACTACCAAGCTCAGTAACACGAAAAGCCCTGAAAGACCACAGAAGACAACTCAAGTGAATTCTTTCCTTCACTGATCCAAGCATTTTACACCAACTGTCAAATATGGTGGTGGCAACATTATGGCATAGGCATGTATGGCTGCCAATGCAACTCCATCACTACCATTTACTGATGATGTCACTACTGCTAGAAGCAGCACGGTGAATTCTAAAGTGTACAGATCAATGCTCTTTGCTCTCACTCACTCAAATGCTAGAAAACTGATTAGACAGTGCTTTGCAGTGCAGATGGATAAAAACATGACAAATAACAAGCTGCAAAACAACCCAAGAGTTTCTCATGGAAAACAAATGTGGTATTCTTCTATAGCCAAGTCAATCACCTGACTCACCCCAAAAAAGTCAGTTTTTTAGATCCTGAGGATGAGCTTGAAGGGTCTTACAAATAAGCAGCAACTGAAGACAGTTGAGTTAAGGCCTGACAGAGCATGTGAATGGATAAAACACAGCACTTAGTGATTTCTATGCATTCTAGACTCCAGGCAGTCCTTGAATGAAAACTATTTTCTTTTCAAGTATTAAAAATGATACTTATTTAACAGGTCAAATAGGAAATTAGTTGTATCTTGTCAAATACATTTTCAATCTTTGTTTCAAATCCATTTCTCAGCACAGCATTTCTATCTCTTAGAAAACCCAAACAATTTCCATGAGAAGTTTTCAGTTCCGGTTGATTGCTGTGAGTCAATGAGAGAATTAGTAATTTGCTAACTGAATACAAACTCATTTGAACCCATCAAAATTGGTTCGGTTTATTGCATTCTCAAACCAGTGGTGTCAGAATAGAAAAAAATATATAAGAGCTTTTGCTGCAGCCTTGCATGTCTCTGAGAGCATCATCTCTGATGTGACTATTCTTCTTGGAAATCTGACTAGAACAAGATATCGAGATGAGGTGCCCTCGACTTGTATTTGTCTCATCCTTGTGACAGCGCTCAGCCCTGTGGCAGAACAATCATTGCCCCTGCACAACCACAGTCGCGCAAGGTTCTAGGGAAACATATTAGACTGTATTATTCCCGATGTGGCTTCTGCTGAGTATGCCTGTAATGCACTGAGTGGACATGTATATCAGAGGCAGTCACAACCAATGACCATCAGTGCATGATGCATTCATCCAGGACAGGAATGGAGAGCAATTCCTCAACAACAAATCCAGACATAGTCCAGTCTATGGGTAACGTTTGATAGTTGAATAAACACAATACGATATCAAGCACACAAAAGGCATGCACGCATAGACATTTGATGACAACTAATTATAATGACAATTGTAGCATCCATGTGCACATCAAGATATGTGAAAATAATTAGGAATGAAGTATCAGTTTTTAATTATGTATTTCCAGCCACATCGTGTTCATATAAATGACTCCAACACAGTTTTAACTTTGATAAATATTCGCTCTATATCATCCTAGAAAATTCCATGTCAGTCATGGTCTAATTGGCATTCTCAGTTGCCTTACAGCGGGGGGGGGGGGGGGGCAACTCCAGGCCTTGAGGGCCGATGTCCTGCAGGTTTTAGATATCACCCTGGGTGAACACAACTGAATAAAATGATTAGTTCATTTCCAGGCCTTTGGAGCACTTCAAGACATGTTAAGGAGGTCATTCAGCCATTCAAATCACCTGTGTGGGATCAAGGACACATCTAAAACCTGCAGGACACCGGCCCTCGAGACCTGGAATTGCCCATCTCTGCCTTAAAAGAAAGTTGCTTTTGTTTCTTACACTTGTCAATTACTTATGTCTTACCATACCCTGAAGTACAGGTGTAAATTTCATCTACTGAAAAACAAACCACTTGAGCAATTTTTTTAACTGCAGCTTGGGCTTCAGTGCCCCAGCAATGAACCTCTTTCAAAGGACTTCCTTTTCTTATCATCGCATTGATATAAAATTCCAATAAACTGGGACTGCTTGTTTTTTTTCTACCTATAATGGGTAAGTGGATGTTCCAACCAGATCCGCAGTGTGGATGGCACTTAATATAAAAACGAGCTAAATTGAAAGATCAGCGAAAATCTGAGGGAAAACACTTGCTTTTCTTTTACATGGTATTGTTCCATGTTCCAAAGTGTTTCACCCATTTCACGGAAGAAGCTATTTGTGCACTATTACGTCACTTTCTCATACTCATGGCTGTATTGCTGATATTTGCTGAACCTAATATTATATCAAGTTAATCCAGATTTTTAGCAGAAAACAATTTTAAAACATGCAATATGGTGCCTGCTTACTTCTTCACCCAGCTACTATTTTTAAAAATGCAGAATGTATTACTTTTCCTTGTGCAAAGCACCTCGGTTATGGGTGTTGCAGCTTCTAAGAGTTTAGGTCTTAAATGTTTTCACTGTGTGTAACCACATCAAGAGAGTTGCATATCCTGTTTATCTCTAAACCTACTACTATTACCTTAGTGACTGACTGAAGACAAAAAAAAAAGAAAAAGAAAAGAAAGAAAAACAGAAGGCTTACATTGTGTAAATCTGCTTCTGTTTGGGAGGTCTTCAGGTTTCTCTGGCATACTCTGTAGAGCGTAATAACATTAGGCCCTGATACACTTATGCGAAGTTAACTACCTTAAAAAAAAAAAAAAAAACCTAAATAAAAATGACTACCAGCGTGTGGACCTCCATGTATTTGGAAAAAAAAACCCCAACAGTGTACAGAATACTGCCTGACGTGGACGCGCATTAAGCATAGCTGTCATGAAATCTGAATTAAAATAAAATTAGTAAGGAGGATTTCTTCTTATTTACATAGGACATGACAATTACTTCATTTGATAATCTACAATTTGCCTATTTACTAAATAAAATATATGTCGATACATGTGCAAAATATCCTTGGCAGAGCAAGAAGGAGAATCATTTACATGCAGGTAAATGCATGACTTTAAAGTGCATTGACACAATATTCGATAAGCATTTTCCCTCATTATGTTTTCAAGCAAGTTTGGAGAGCAGTCTTACTGCTTCCTTAACTAAATCAAAAGCAAAAGTGTCAACCAAACTCACTGGAAGCTGCAAATGTGAAGTGAAGAATTTCCTCACCAGAACAATAAAATTGCAATTTACTGCAACTCTGTCAAATTACAATTAAAAGCAATGCAAGTTACAATCAGGGTTTGGTGCACTAAATTAAAAATGTTAGATCTCACACTGCTGTGCATATGATACAAAACTAGTAGCATAAAAAAGAAGACATACGTAGGAAACCTGGTGCTGTACATACAACTGCATAGCTTGATCCTGGTGCAAACATTCCCTGCATGCAGGCAATTCCTTCTGTTGGCTAACCAATGGCTAACACACCACTTCATTCACAAGGCTGCTGAACAGTTAGGAGTAAATGATCTGCTGCATCGCATGCACAGGAAACCAAAGCATTTCCTGTATGTGTGTATATATACACCATATAGAGAGGTAAATCAACAGTTTATCAACATAGAGGGTCAGCTTACCAGAATCTGGTAACAAACAACCTCAGTCTGCACAAGACAGTTTTTTATACAGTGCTTTAAATGCAATCTCATTTTAAACCTGTTCAAATAAACCAGCCACTTGCAGGAGCTTGCTATTTAAAATTGTAACACAAAATCAGTCATGCCTTTCTTGATGAAGCAAACTAGGAAGATGGCACTTTATTTTAAGAAATATGAATGGTGCAGGATGTTGGACCAGTCATTTGCTCTTTTAAAATCTAGGGAATGCACTACTTTATAAGAATTATGAGAAAACGTTATAGGAAATGCACAAACCACCTATTCGTACGTGGTGAATGTGTAATTTTTAATGCACAACTCTCTGAAGCAGGTAGTCATTTACTGCTGTTATAATAACATATAGGGTTTGAGGTTTTGCCCATAAATGTTCCTTTTAACAAATGCTATGTGCACACAAAGTTGCTGCAGGCTTGTCAGCTGGACATTTTGGTAGAATCTCCCATTCTACCAAAACAGTGCTCTTCTGGATTGAGATCTAGTATGTGTAGATGATTTTTAAGTATGATGAACTCATTGTCCTGTTCAAAAAATCAGTTTGAGATGCTGTAACCCCTAATTTCCCTCGGGATGAATAAAGTATTCTGATTCTGATTCTGATCTGTGCTTTGTGCTATGGTGCATTATTCCTGCTGCCAGTAGACACCGTGTACTTTAAATTAGAGATGGCACGATACCACTTTTTTATGTCCGATACGGATATCATAAATTTGGATATCTGCCGATACCGATATGAATCCGATATAGTGTTTTTTAATCAACAAAACTGTTTTTTAAATATCTTGCTGCATTTTGTATAAGTTCATACTCAAGTTTAAAACAACAACTACACTAAAGCTATTCTGTTATACCTGTATGCAAAAAAAAATATTTCATAGTTCAGCAATACTGATCAATCTAATAAACTTAAACCTACACCATCCTCCCTATTCTGGTATTTTAAAGAGTACTTAGCATAAATATTAAGCAACCTAACTAATAGGGTTCCAACTCCCAGCAACAACAAAAATAAATAAATAAAAAATAGGGAACCACCCCTCACGCTCCACCTCATGATGCTTAATCGACGTAATCAACCTTAATTTGATGCAGTGTGAAAAAAAATGCACAGAAATCAATTATTTTTCAAGAAATATTAAATAGATTCAACATCTTTCTTCAACAAAATTGCAGACTGCACAGATGGTACCTTCCCAAAGTAAAAAGTACTATAGCTTACTAGGGTATATATATATTAGACTTAATAGTCACTATATACAGTAATTGACTTCTATTCATTTTACATCAAATTAAAACTTTGGGTGTCAGATAATTATTTATTAAAAGCTAGACATTTTAAATGAGAATAAGAAAGAAAAGTATGTCTTTGTGCCCCCTTTTCCCTGTTAATGCCCTATCGGCCCCCCTGGCTAAACTTTGCTAGATCCGCCCCTGCACAGTTACCAGCCGTCAGCTACGTAGAAAAAGATCCTGGAGTAGAAAGTAATATTAAATACATTCTAACAACAGCTGATCAAGCTTAAACGTGCTGCTGTTGTTCAGCCGCTGGTTTCCTCTTTCTGGTGCAAAGTGGGCCAAAAGCAAACTAGAGACACGGACTCGCGACAGAAAAGCCGATCAGCTGATCGTTAAGCAGTTTCATGATTGAAGTAGCAGCAGGAGAGGCAGTCGCTTGTTAAGCTTAACGCAGGAATGCTTTACAAACATTCAGAGATGGACTTACACACTTGCTTTACTTCTCTCGGGATAACTTTGTCGGAGATGAAATGCCGGGTTGCTAGCGAAGCTCCAAATGCTATCCAGACCACCACAGGTCCCGCATGCCACAGCCGCTCTATCACGTGATGCATACTGCTCCGACGTGCTAACGTTCTGAGGTGAGTTACGGCGTGTTGCAAGTTTTGTGAGGTGCTTTCGTGATATTTAATGGATCGGATTACATTTTTTATTTTTCTCCGATATCCGATCCAGTAATTTAGGTCAGTATCGGACCGATACCGATACGTAATATCGGATCGGTCCATCTCTACTTTAAATATCTGCAAAGTGAGGATTAGCCTAATATGTGGAGGCAAATTGTTCCATAGATTAGGTTATATTTTACTAGCTCGCCCCTGTTCTTAAGTCTGGTCTTTGGAACATGGAGAAGTACCTGATCACCAGACAAATCTCAACAAATTTAGAAACATTAAAGCCGTTCAGCCTTTAATGTCATCAAAATACAAAAGACTTAATGAGTTGCTATCATTTCCTTTCAGGGGCAAATAGATTTGGGAACCATCAGCGTAGAAGTGGATGAGATGCCATATCTTTTTGGGACTGATCCTACAAGAACTAAATATAAAACGAAATGAATCGGACTCAGAATAGAACCTTGTGGTACTCCACTTGGGAGCAGTGCAGACGGAGCAGTTGAGCCACCAAAACTGACCCCAAAAAAACCTCTCTGACAAGTATGATCTACTTGAAAAGCTGTACTCAATGAGTTTATATATCTAATTATCAACATTTGTCTAAGTGGCCAATATTTGCCCATTATATTGCTATGTGTTGCTACATATCCACAACCTTATAGATTTAATATTCAGTTATGACAACAAATCACTTACTAGGTTTATCTTGAACTTTGCTCTAAAGTCTTAGTGAAAGCTTGGTGATTTTTATAAATAATTAAATAAAGAGCTATCCAACATGCACCTCAGCAATGATTTAGAATTTCAACAATTATGAAAAAAAAGAAGCTGAAAATTACTTTTACTTTGAGTGCTCGAGTAAGAAAGCACTATATAAAAACCAGCCCATTTACTATTATGTTATTGAATCAAATGTAGATCTTTCCTTTAAAGCGGCTTGATTGCTTAGCACAAAAACATGAGAGCCAAGCAATCTGAGGTTTTGGTCATATATCAGAACTAGCAAAACCACGCATGTCTGGTGCCATGTGCACCCATGATGTCCCACAGTAAGGGTAGACATAGAAGCTGGTGGTTGCCCTTACAAAACTGGCTTTGTGGTCAGTAACACCTTCTGTTTAGCTATTCCGTGCCTAATTCACAACCAGAAATTAAAAAAAAAAAAGAAAGAAAGAAAGAAAGAAAATGTTGGGTCTGCGCTTCCACAGGCCCGCTGGTTTAGAAACTCATTCCCATTAACAACAAGGAAGCAAGACGAACATCTTTAACCGTTTTTTACTTGCTAGCAAGTAAGATAAGGCACCATGTGTGTGTATGTGTGCACGTGTAGCCACGTGTGTGTATATACAGTGGGGCAAAAAAGTATTTAGTCAGCCACCGATTGTGCAAGTTCCCCCACCTAAAATGATGACAGAGGTCAGTAATTTGCACCACAGGTACACTTCAACTGTGAGAGACAGAATGTGAAAAAAAAAAAAAAATCCATGAATCCACATGGTAGGATTTGTAAAGAATTTATTCGTAAATCAGGGTGGAAAATAAGTATTTGGTCAATAACAAAAATACAACTCAATACTTTGTAACATAACCTTTGTTGGCAATAACAGAGGTCAAACGTTTACTATAGGTCTTTACCAGGTTTGCACACACAGTAGCTGGTATTTTGGCCCATTCCTCCATGCAGATCTTCTCGAGAGCAGTGATGTTTTGGGGCTGTCGCCGAGCAACACGGACTTTCAACTCCCGCCACAGATTTTCTATGGGGTTGAGGTCTGGAGACTGGCTAGGCCACTCCAGGACTTTCAAATGCTTCTTACGGAGCCACTCCTTTGTTGCCCGGGCGGTGTGTTTTGGATCATTGTCATGTTGGGAGACCCAGCCTCGTTTCATCTTCAAAGTTCTCACTGATGGAAGGAGGTTTTGGCTCAAAATCTCACGATACATGGCCCCATTCATTCTGTCCTTAACACGGATCAGTCGTCCTGTCCCCTTGGCAGAAAAACAGCCCCATAGCATGATGTTTCCACCCCCATGTTTCACAGTAGGTATGGTGTTCTTGGGATGCAACTCAGTATTCTTCTTCCTCCAAACACGACGAGTTGAGTTTATACCAAAAAGTTCTACTTTGGTTTCATCTGACCACATGACATTCTCCCAATCCTCTGCTGTATCATCCATGTGCTCTCTGGCAAACTTCAGACGGGCCTGGACATGCACTGGCTTCAGCAGCGGAACACGTCTGGCACTGCGGGATTTGATTCCCTGCCGTTGTAGTGTGTTACTGATGGTGACCTTTGTTACTTTGGTCCCAGCTCTCTGCAGGTCATTCACCAGGTCCCCCCGTGTGGTTCTGGGATCTTTGCTCACCGTTCTCATGATCATTTTGACCCCACGGGATGAGATCTTGCGTGGAGCCCCAGATCGAGGGAGATTATCAGTGGTCTTGTATGTCTTCCATTTTCTGATGATTGCTCCCACAGTTGATTTTTTCACACCAAGCTGCTTGCCTATTGTAGATTCACTCTTCCCAGTCTGGTGCAGGTCTACAATACTTTTCCTGGTGTCCTTCGAAAGCTCTTTGGTCTTGGCCATGGCGGAGTTTGGAGTCTGACTGTTTGAGGCTGTGGACAGGTGTCTTTTATACAGATGATGAGTTCAAACAGGTGCCATTCATACAGGTAACGAGTGGGGGACAGAAAAGCTACTTACAGAAGACGTTACAGGTCTGTGAGAGCCAGAGGTTTTCCTTGTTTGAGGTGACCAAATACTTATTTTCCACCCTAATTTACGAATAAATTCTTTACAAATCCTACCATGTGGATTCATGGATTTTTTTTTCCACATTCTGTCTCTCACAGTTGAAGTGTACCTCTGGTGCAAATCCCTGACCTCTGTCATTTTAAGTGGGGGAACTTGCACAATCGGTGGCTGACTAAATACTTTTTTGCCCCACTGTATGTGTGTATGCATGTGTGAGAATGTGCATGTCTGTATGCATGTGAGTGCGTTTGTGTGAACTCCTGCCGACAAAAGGGTCCTAAAAGCAGGAAGCTTACTAAACAAGAAAAGAGAACCTTCACATAGGATGTCCCATAATAAAACACTACAGCCTCCCCCACCGTTCAACAGTCTGGGGAGGGGGTGAGAAACAAAGGAATGTCTTTGATCATGCTGCTTGAACTAAGACTTACAAATGTAAGTAACAATTTGACTCCAACAGAAAATTCACCATAAAAAAATACAAGTGGCAAAAAAAATAGATATGAGCTTTGGCTGACATACTTTTATTTTTTTCTGTCCTAAGCTCTATGGCCATTTCCATCACAAAAGATACAGTATATGAACCAGTGAAAATGTTAATAAAGAAAGAATGTACTTAATATACAGTACATGTATTAACTGAAAGAAGCAAAACTAAAGACCAGTTGTGGTGCAATATTCTATGTTGGGTGCTTTCAAATTATTTTCTACAAATCTTTAAACGTATTTTGAAAAAACAAATTCTGAAACCAACATGCAGCAAGTGGTGCAAATGAAAAGTAGGCTGAACGTTTTGAACACAACTGATTATTGATCAACATTCTTCTTTAATGTTGTAACATTATTCACATGCTGAAGTTATCACTAACCAAAACCTTGTCTTGCCAGGAACCAAAGCCCTTCTGCAACAGGTACGCCCGCAGCACATTCTTGGCTTCCTGGTATGGCTTTGCCATCATCTTCAGTGACCCAAAAAATATATAGTATGAATAACAGCTTGGGGTTCTTTTTAAAACAACAAATCAGCAAGTCAGGAAACGGTCATTTAAAAAAGCAGAAAATACAATAAGCTTGTGTGGTGGTTATTTTAACGTGTTTAACAGCATTTGCTTTCTATTGGATCAGTGTACAGCAGTTTACATTGCTAAAATAAAGTTTCAGATTACACAGAAGAAGGTGCTGAGTTTACCTTGGCTTCTCTGTAGGTACTTGTGGCCAGCAGGTCCGTCCTCTGAGCCTCTTTGGCCACCAACCTGAAGCGGTGCATCATCGCTGCTTTGCACAGACGGCTTGCTAGGGCAGATCCACTCTTAAAGGGAGAGCTAAACACCAAATAAATAAATGAGTCTGAAACTCTAGTTATGATGTTCTAATACAGCCCGAGTTGAGTCAAAAAAGGATACTGCCTATAGTTCTCAATATATCTGGTAACATGTTAATTACATTTCCAAGTGGTCTAGTAAAAACCTTACAATAATCTGATCTTTCAATTAGTCATTTCTCGTATATTATTTAGGGTATACACCACCAGTCAAAGGTTTGGACACACATTCTCATTTAATGGTTTTTCTTTATTTTCATGACTATTTACATTGTAGATTCTCACTGAAGGCATTAAAACTACATATGAACACATGGAATTATGTAAAACAAAAAAAGCATAAAATAACTCAAAACATCCATCCATCCATTTTCTTCTGCTTATCCGGGGCCGGGTCTCAGGGGCAGCAGGCCAAGCAGAGAAGCCCAGACCTCCCTCTCCCCAGCCACCTCCTCCAGCTTATCTGGGGGAACACCAAAGTGTTCCCAGGCCAGCCGAGAGATATAATCTCTCCGGCGTGTCCTGGGTCTGCCCTGGGGCCTCCTCCCGGTGGGACATGCCCAGAAAACCTCGCCCAGGGGGCATCCTTGTCAGATGCCCAAACCACCTCAACTGGCTCCTTTCGATGTGGCGGAGCAATGGCTTTACTCTGAGCCCCTCCCAAATGGCCGAATCACCCTCTCTCTCTTTTTTTTCCCCTTCTGAATTGTACTGATTTTATTGAACAATTAAAAACACAACATTGCAGCTTCAAAAAACTAGGACATTAAATCATAGACATTAATTAAAAGATGTGTATATGTGTGGTGTATTTTATCTATGCACATGAATGTTTCTACGTTAATTATACACAATTATAATACACTTCTCCCCTCATGCTTATTTAGTAATTGTGTTTGCATTCATACTGTTTCCAAGCACAATAGATGGTGTTTTCTGGGATTTTTGCCTCTCCTGCAGTAAAGCCACAGTTCCCAGAGGGGTATCGCTGCTGCTCATCTTCTTCAGCAACGCCTCTACCTCCAGCTTTTTCATCCTCCTCTCGGTCTTCATTTTTCCAGACCCCTTTCCGTTGAATAGATGGAGAGCTGCCTAAAAGCTTCTTTTGGAGTGAGTTTCCGCCCAGACTCCTCCACGTACTCAATCTTGACGTCAGGCTTGCAGCCATCCTCCTTAAAGTCTTGCATGAAACCTCTGTATTCTTCTCTGCGGCTGTACTTGTCATCAAAGCCCATCTTGTCCTCAATGCACTAGTCACCATTGGGCAGGGCACCCTTTGGTGCTTTGACACGTGCTACTTTCTGCACTTGAGTGTCCAACAAACCCTTATTTTTGCACAGCAACAGTGCAGCAACGAGGCCAGAGTTGACGATGGGCTCCTCGTCCAAAATGGTGGCACAGGCTGTGGCAAAATCTGGTTGATTTTGCTCGTGATCCAGGTTAACTCCATCCAACATTCTCATCCATATCAAGAGTCTTAACCTCCAGCATCATCTTTTTCCTCCTCCTGTTCAAAGTCCATAATGTCTTCCTGGTCCTCTGTTGCCTGACAGTCCGCATGTTGGGATATCACCCAGGATTCTGCAAAACTCTGAGGTAGCATTAAAAAAAAAAAAAAGTTGTTCCTCTTGTCAGGATGGTCTTCGTTGTAATTTTTAACAAGGTTCTTAACCTGCTCTGCCACTTTCTCCCCAGAGTCTTTCAGGAGCTGCATTTGCTTCAGCTTCCTCTGCTTCTGCAGTTCCTGCTCTGCCTCATCCTCCTCAATTACAGCATGCTCAGGAGGGGTAAATTCCTCATTGTCGCTTATGTCCATTTCTGTCATCCTGATGTCGCCAGACAGCAGGTGGATTTCATGCGTCACCACCTTCTCCTCCTTCTTTACTTCTTGGTCTTCATCATTCTCCTGTTTGAGGCCTCGGCCACGTGTCCTGGAGCCAAAGTCAGAGCTGCAGGTGTCATTGAGGTGAAAGTCATCTGCAATGGATTTCTTCTCCTTCTTCCAGGTCTTCTTCACTCTATGATTTGTCTTTTTAAAGCCCACCATTTCCTGTGGTGTGTAGTACTCCGAGGTGATAGAAAGTGCAGGCATTTCCAAGGACTGGGTTCTCACCCTATCTCTAAGGGAGAGGCCAGCCATCCTTGGGAGGAAACCCATTTCCGCCGCTTGTAGTCGCGATGTCGTTCTTTCGGTCACTACCCACAGCTCATGACCATAGGTGAGGGTAGAGGCGTAGATCGACCGGTAAATTGAGAGCTTTGCTTTTACGCTCAGCTCTCTCTTCACCACAACAGACCGGTATAGCGCCGCATCAATGCAGCCACTGCACCAATCCATCTGTCGATCTCCCGCTCCCTTTTCCCATCACTCGTGAACAAGACCCCGAGGTACTTAAACTCCTCCATTTGGGGCAGTCTCGTCCCTGACCCGGAGTGGGCACTCCACCTTTTTCCGGCTGAGGACCGTGGCCTCAGATTTGGAGGTGGTGATTCTCATTCCCACTGCTTCACACTCAGCTGCGAAGCGTTCCAAGGCGAACTGGAGGCCATCACCTGATGAAGCCAACAGGACCACATCATCTGTGAAAAGCAGAGATGAGATCCTGAGACCACCAAAGTGAAAGCCTTCCGCCACTTGGCTACGCCTAGAAATTCTGTCCATAAAAATTATGAACAGAATCATTGACAAAGGGCAGCCCTGGCGGAGCCCATCACCCACCAGGAATGAGTCCAACTTATTGCCGGCTATGCAGAACAAGCTCTTGTAATGGTCGTATAAGGACTGAATGGCCCGTAGCAATGACACCCCATACTCCCGGAGCACCCCCCACAGGACCACCTGAGGGACACTGTCGAATGCCTTCTCCAAGTCCACAAAACACATGTAGACTCAAAACATGTTTTATATTTTAGATTCTTCAAAATAGCCATCCTTTGCTTTGATTACTGCTTTGCACACTCTTGGCATTCTCTTGATGAGCTTCATGAGGTAGTCAACTAAAATGGCTTTTCAATAGTCTTGAAGGAGTTCCCAGAGGTCACAAGAACTTGTTGGGCATTTTTGCCTTCACTCTGTGGTCCATCTGATGCCAAACCATCTCGATTGAGTTTAGGTCAGGTGACTATGGAGGCCAGGCCATCTGGTGCAGCACTCCATCACTCTCCTTCTTGGTCAAATAGCTCTTACACAGCCTGGCGGTGTGTTTGGAGTCATTTTCCTGTTGAAAAATAAATTATGGTACAACTAGTGTGACTTCAATTTTGAATAAATCCCCAACAGTGTCACTAGCAAAGCACCCCCACACATTGACACCTGTTCCAGCATGCTCCGCAGTGGGAACCATGCATTTGGAAACCATCCGTTCACCTTTTCTGCGTCGCACAAAGACACAGCGGTTGGACCCAAAGATCTCAAATTTGGGCTCATCAGACCAAAGCACAGATTTCACTGGTCCATGCGTTTCTTGGCCCAAACATATCTGTTATTACTTTTTCTTAGTAATGGTTTCTTAGCAGCATTTTTACTACAAAGACCTGATTCGTGCAGTCTCCTCTGAACAGTTGATGTAGAGATGTGTCTGCTACTGGCATTTATCTGGGCTCTCATCTGAGGTGCTGTGGTTTCTGAGGCTGGTGACGCGGATGAATTTATCCACAGCAGCAGAGGTGACTCTTGGTCTTCCTTTCCTGGGACAGTCCTCATGTTAGCTAGTTTCATCATAGCACTTGATGGTTTTTGCAGCTGCACTTGGGGACACATTCAAAGTTTTTGCAATTTTCCAGACTGACTAACCTTCAGTTCTTAAAGTAATGATGGATTGTATGGGCTCAAATTGTGGTCATAAATATGTTGTACCTGTAAATCAAATGCGTATTTAGCTGATTGGTTCTTGCCATAATATGAAATTATAACAGTTATCAAATAGGGCTGTTCACTTTGTACCAACCTGACTTCTGCCCAACACAACTGATGGTCCCAAACCCATTAAGACGGCAAGAAATTACACAAATTAATCCTGGCAAGGAAAACTTCCGAAGCGAAAACTATTTCAGGTGACCACATCATGAAGCTCACTAACAGGCCAAGGGTTTGCAGCACTGTCAACAAAGCAAAGGGTGGCTACTTTCAGTAATCTAAAATATCACATATACTCAGAGTTATTCATGATTTCTTTCTTTGCTACACAATTCCATATATCTTGTTTTATATATTTGATGTCTATATCTACAATCTAGAAAGTAGCATAAATAGAGAAAAACCATTAAATGAGAAGGTGTGTCCAAACTTTTCACTGGTAGCGTATTATTTTAAGATGCTTCATTTTAAAAGTATAACTAAAATAAAGCATATAAAAATAAGTATCAAACCCCAAAACCCCTCAATTCTCCCAACTTCCTATACAGTGATTCTTACTCCTCTATGGTCTTGCCCTCCAGACCATCCACAACCTCCAGGGAGCTGTCTCCCTCGCTCCAGTTGATACCGTAGGTCAGCTGGTTACCGCCTGCATGACTGGAAGCCGCAGATGGCACCAGGCTAATGTGAGGCCTCATCATGCAATAGAACATGGGCAGCTTGGAGGTGATGCCCTCTACACGCTGGCTGACAGACATCTCCATGCCACGAATTTCACTACAGTCAGAGTCACCTGCAAGGTTGATTTAAAGTTACAAGACACAGAATCATATGTAGTTTCCTTCAGTTAGTGGTATCATTTTTTTATGACTAATCTTGCTGCAATCTGCAATTGTGAAGGTGTTTGACTTTGTTTGCTGCAAATATAGAGTATAACTCATTCTGGAGTTTCCCCATCCCTTACAGACTGAATCAATGTGGTCAAAGTCATTATGATTATGAAAAAGGAGAGGAAGGAAGAAAATTATTACTTTACCTTTGTAAAAATAACTTGGAAACTTGAGGATACACTACTGTGACATAGTGATACATTGTCAAAAGGACAACTTGGGGAATTTGTCAACTGTTTTTCACCTGCCTAAAAGCAGGTGCATACATTGATCTTATGTAGGGTTACACAAAGTTACAGAAGGAATTGTATGAGTATGAAATGTAGAGCCATCAGTTTGTTTCTTTGCCACATACAGTGGAACCCCGACTTACGAATACCCGGTTTCACGAAAAATTCAAGCTACGAAGGCACTGAATGGCAATATTTCTGCCTGTGTTACGGCAAAATGCCAGAGTAACGAAATCCGCTGGCTCTGATTGGCTGAGCCTACAATGCCCACAATGCCTTCTGAATCGTGTGACAACCCCTTGGCTTCTGTACTTGAGCTTCGCTGTTCCACTTGAACGACGTATTGTTGTTCTAGTTAGCAATTAGCCTATCGTTCAGCATCGCCTCACTCAAAACGCGCAATGGGTGCTTCGACTTAGGAAAATTTTCGACTTACGAAAGACCCTCAGGAACGAATTAATTTCGTAAGTCGGGGTTCCACTGTACTTTTAAATGACAGCAGGTACTACACTAAGATCTGTCTTGGAAAAACAATTTGTCCTATCTTTTTATGATGTGAAGTACACCCTAATAGAGTCCTCCCAGCCCTGAAATGAAATGAATCTTTAAGATGCTTGCTCTATTCCATTTTAAATTGGGACTGTGTGAGAGACTAGTGCTTTGTAAAAACTTTGTGAAATGACAAAAGCACAAGAACTGTGTTCATATCACTATTAACGGCACAAATGAAGACGTCTAGCATTCACCCACACTGTCTAACCCAGTGCCAACGTGGAGTGATTCTACTGGTGTATTTGGACTTGGTGGTGATGCACTTTTGCATAATGATAAAAAATAAATAAATAAAAATAAGAAAAAACAAAACAAAAAAAACAGGGTCTCTCATTTGCTACCTCCTCATATTTTGGAAAAGGTAACAAATACAGGGTGATTCCCAACTACCCTTAAGGAGCATGACTGATTTTATTACTTGCCTATGAGGATGCTGTGGACATAGATGGGCTCGATAAAGTGGCTAAGCAAGGCTCCCTGGTATCCAAGGACCTGCCACTGAGTGATCTTGTCTGTTGTGGACATGCTGACAACTTTGGAGTTAGATTGATCAAGGAGTGATGAGAAAACCGAGAACACCTTTAAAAGAAAGTACACCTTTATACTTATGCATCAACACAGGTACAGGTGAATCATTTAGGTGTTCAGCAGATAAAAGAAATTAAACAACACCTTGCCCTCCACAGACAGGTGTAGGCTGATCTCGTTGTTAACTTGCCATGCTGACATGGAGAGTGGGTTCAGGCGCCTGCAAATTAAGCAGAAAGGTGAGAAAAATATTTCTGACCTTGAATAATATCTTTAGAGATATTATTTTGAATAACATCTTGAAAGATATATCTCTAACTTCTATAACCCGAACTGTTTAAACTGAAGTTCTAATTAATTTAACTCTTTACCAACATCACTCACAGATAGCTGACATCAGGTTCTTCATGGACCACGTTTCAGCCGCATTCCAAAAACCAATGCAAGCTGCACTCACACACTCTGGTATTATCTTGGGTGCCTTTTGTTATGCTAACCTATGCTTCCTAGTGTCCTCTCTTGTGACTTAATGACATCCGTTTATCTCACAAGTAACTAATATCCAGTCTTTAAGTCTGACGTCATTAGCCCTGTGTGGGCCCAAACTTCGCTGCAGGTCCCTAAGTCACACGATCACTGCGGCATCAGAGTTAAAAACTGTCTAAATCCTTTCATCTGTAATAAAATGATCAGCGTTGCTGCTCTACCAGGTGTAACAATTACATTTAACATCCAGGCATCCATGAAAACCAAATTTATGAAATTTAACGGAGTTAGAAGTTAGCAGGACGTTAGCTTGCTAGATTCCATCTAAATATAATATACCATGTTCTCACTGAGGGATTTCCGAATCAAATTAAGATGTACAGCTCTGCTATCATTTCCGACATAAATGAAGACAGGAAAGTAGACAGCAGTGACGTTTGTAGGGTTATATAATGATGTGCTACGTGATCGCTAGCGACACAGCTATGTTAGCATAATATAAACAGTGAAGCTGAAGGATGAATGCCAAATTTTTTCCACTCCATAAAAGTTAACGTGATGGTTGCTGAAGGTTCGGGACAAATGCAGTCACATGGCAGGATGCTGACCACACCGAACAGACCGAACTTCAGTCGGGAGAACAACTGAGATAATCCATCCATAATACAAGGTTAGTTATTAATATACTGCTGCATGGGCTGGTCTGTAGTTACAGCGTAAGGTTTTAAAAAGTGAGCTTTAAAATGATTAGCGGTAATAAAAACAGAGAGGCCGACAGTGATCGGTGACTGTTTTTAGGGGCTTGTTGAGATCAAAAAGAACAAGATACAAAGCATGAAAACGTAAAAAACACAAAAGCCTTATTAAACGTGGAGTAGTTTGGGCACGGAAGCAGGATTCATCACGTCATCACTTAAAGACTGGATTGTTTAAAACTGATTTATCAGTATATGGTATGATATCAAGGTATGTCAGCTTCACATTTCTCTCTTTTATAATTTTGCCAGTGTAAACTAAGAAGCAAGAATTAGAGTGAGTGAGGAAAGTGAGCAGACATGTTACCATAATGAAAAGCACCCCCGAAATTTGCTTTGCTCATCTTTGTTTTGCGTTTTGGTGGGTGGAGAGGCATAAATATGTGGGAGGTTCAATCAAATGTGGTAACACGAAGTGAGTTTCAGGTATTTTAGTGGAAAATGTGTGTTAGACTTTGAGCTAAGCATACATGTCTCAGAGCTGTACTGCTTTTGCTGCATCAATCTGCTGCCAACTGCACTGTCAATAGCACAAATTGATAAAAAACTGGGATTTGATCATCATCCAACCTCATACAGATACATGTTAATGTGCTTTAACTAGAAACACTCAGTCAACTATTAAAGTTCATGCCTTTTTTTTTTTTTAGCATTTTCTGCTCAGCACTGTTGAAGAAATAGATCCAAGTCTTGTTTTCTGACAGTTTACCGGGATGGTGCATGTGCATAAAGATTCTGGTATTCGGGGAGTTTAACAACCCAGAACCACATACATTTATGAAAAAGCACAATAGGATAGTAGGGGAGTACAATCAGTGGGGATATGTTAACAGCGAGCGCACTACCCACTAACATTTGTCTCCATTCATCCACATTAAACAAAAACAAATAGTAATACATCAAGAAGCAATAAATGTGGGGTGACAAGAGCAAAAACTTGATTGATGTGACGTGATTGGGTTTTTTTTTTTTTTTTACCTCTTAAAATAATTTTCACCTGTGGACTGATCAAAATGTATTATTACTCTATAACCATTTAAGACAGAGGTGTCCAACTCTAGGCCTCAAGAGAGGGTGTCCTGGAGTTTTTAAAATGTGTCCTTGATCCAACACAGCTGATTTAAATGGCTAAATTACCTCCTCAACATGTCTTGAAGTTCTCCAGGGGCCTGGTAATGAAATAATCATTGATTCAGGTGTGTTGACCCAGCATAATATCTAAAATCCGCAGAACACCAGTCCCTAAGGCCTGGAGTTGGACACTTCTGATCTAAGATTTATGAAAATAAGTTCTTGCCTGTGAGTTTTCAGAAATGGTTCATGTGAACAGATTCTTATCTACATCATCAAAATAATGTTATATATAATAAACTTTATTTTTTTAGTCACGTTTCAAAACTAAACTCTGCCTCCTAAGTATAACAAATCTTTTAGTATGAGATTTCCATACAGCCATTAGACTTGGGCCGTATATGTTCCTCTTTCAGTTCATTAAATCACTGCTATTATCAGGACCAGGTCAAATATGACATAACTGCAGCCTCTGGCTGGAAAAGCACTGCACCTGACACAGTGTTAATTATGTATTGGTATTTTTCCTATATTAAACTGAGTATGAGTAAACTGCTAAACTGAGTGAGATGAGTAAGCCAATATTAAAAAGGTCATTATTATGCCAGAGCCTGTGTAAACCATTTCAGGTTCATGCTATGTGTTTCAGTCATTACTACAAAGATGGGTAAGAAGCAAAAAAAATCTGCTAAGATGTAGGTAACATATTTTTGTTCACCTGTTTTCAAAAGCGAGAGAGAAGAGGCGTTAAAGGAAATGAACTTCTGTGGGGTTAAGCTGATAAGCACTTACAGTTTGGAAGGGATCTGCGCAGCACCCTTTGGCAGTTGGTTGACATAGAGGTGAAGAGTTATACCACTCTTCAGGCTGAGGAAGCTGCTGCTGCTGCTTTGCTGGAAGATTGACTTCTGAGTGAGATTTGCATTTTTGCTGAAAAACATCAGCAGGTGCCGGTACAGGAACCTGCCAACAAGGAGATATTACTTATTCTGTGCAAAGTGACCATAGATCTATGTAGTAACATTTTTTAAAAGTGAAAATCTGCAATATCACTAAATCTTGAAGTTAAAGCTACTATACTGACCCATTTGAGCATAATGTGAGGTTTGCTGCAGTTAGCTTACTTTAAGGTCTCCAAAAGACAAAGAAATACACAAGCAACATGTTTGCCCGCAGACCTCAAAACATTGCTTTCAGAGATCTCTTAACATTTAAACAGGAAATAAAGCCAGCCATTGTCAGACACATTTGCACATAAGCTCTTTATACATGATAGTCATTAATCTCTATATATTCAGACATGATAACGATTTCAAATTAAAAGTCTGCTAGAATTTTAGTGGACAAAACATATTAACTGAAAACATTTGCAATCAGCCTATATCAAAGTAGGTCAGGACACACAAATGAAACCTTAAAAAAGGGAATGATTATATTTGATTGTATTAATGAACATGATTAACCCTTTAAGACCTACCATAGAACCAAGTCTGCCAGAGCTTATCGTTATATTTTACATGCTGCAGTCCCATTTCTGGGAGCATTTCAATTGCTATACATCAATACAACCATTATAGCCCACATTTTAATAATATGTATGCATTAAGTCCATAGCAACTACATAAATTACAAAAAAGTGCAATACACTACAAAAAAATCGAAAATTGTTTTGTTTTTTTGTGTCTTTTTACATATATTTCTAGTTAGAGAAATTTAAGATTTATCCCTCAAAACTGTAAGCACAAAATAGTTTCCAACAAGAGGAAATTTATTTTGAGTGTCTTCATAGTTTTATTTTTGAGATACACCGATTTTTTATATACTGCAGGAAAAATGAAAATAAATATTATAATGCAAATTTGCAAAAAAAAAACCAAAAAAAAAACCCCCAGCATGTGCACCAAAATAAACTATTTCCAGCAGTGCAATTTGAGTTCTAAGCATCACAGAAACTATTCAGAAAAGCATGAAGTCAAACATGACTTATAAAAACACCAGTATAGGCTTATAAGGCCCCGAAGGTAAAAAATAAAATTTTCTGCGAAAATGACGTCACTTCCGGTTTCGGGCAAGTAGTGGCGGCCATGTGATAGTTCGCCCTGACGTCTATTCCAACATAGGAAGTGTTATGAACAGCTGATCGGATCGGCAAAGCCTGTTTCTGGAGCTTGTTGCTGCAAGTGCTTTTTATGCAATTTTTGCAAAGCTGCATGTGGAAGGAAACCGTGACTTAGGACAAGCTGATGGCATAAGATGTAAGTACAACTCCTCCGGTTTCATATGCAAAAAAAATTATTGTGCTAGCTTACGTGGTTCCGGTTCTATAGTGCTTTAAAACTAGTTACGCAAAACAGAGCGTGCCCACTCCGACCGGCTTTAAAGGGTTAATGACCTTCCATGAATCGCTACTTTATCGTGGTGGAGCAAAGTCCCAGGGATCCCAGGGGCTATGTTATCTTACCTATCAGCGGGTCTCCCATGGCAAATCCTGGGTGAGGGATTAGACAAAGAGTGATTCAAAAAACCCCAGGAGGAGAAGACCCAGGGAAGAGTTCACTCAGGGTTACAGATCTGGGGAGGGTGCCAGAGGGTGAGCGACTGGTGGCCGGGCCTTAGACCATGGGGCCGGGTCGGGTGCAGCCTGAAAAAGGGACATGGGCCCCCCTCCTGTAGGCCCACCACTTGCAGGAGGCGCTGTAGGGGTGGATGTCCAAAACTAGCGACCAGGACATGGAAATTAGCGTTCTCCGAAGGGTGACTGGCCTCTCCCTTAGAGAGAGGAGTTCAGCCATCCAGGAGGGGCTCAGAGTAGAGCCGCTACTCCTCCACATCAAAAGGAGCCAGTTGAAGAAGTTAAATTGGCTCCAAGGAATGCTTGGTGTTACCCCAGACAAGAATGAGGAGGTGGGTGTGGAGGAGGAGGTCTGGGCTTCTCTGCTTAGGCTGCAGCCCGTGACCTGGCTTCAGCTAATTAGAAGAAGACTGATGTATGGATGGATGTATTAACGAACATCATCTACAATCTACACGCACATTGTAAGTTGGGGACCAAAAGTATACTCTGGATTTGCTGGTTGAACAGTATAAGCTAGTGTAAAGCACACTTTTGGGCTTTTTATTTCTTTTAATAAAGTTAGTTTTTTATTAAACAGCAAAAAAGTGGTAAAGACAAGTGAAGTGAGCTAAGAGATTAGCTCTGGTATTATTGACTTGCATCTGTGTCTAAATAACCATCATTGATAAATAGGAAAATGGTAAATGGACTGGTTCTTATATAGCACTTTTCTACTCTGAGCCCTCAAAGTGCTTTATACATTACGACATTTTAAGAACACGAGAGTTAAGTGTACATGTATCCACTTAAACTGCTGTGTTGTACTGAGGTTAGAATGAATCATCTTTGGTTTAGTATGTTCCATTAGACAAACAATTACCGTTAGAGGTCTATTTATATCTACAAAAACCACAAGGTAAATGAAAAATATTTTTAACCAGAGTCTATAGCTGTAAAATATTAGATTTAGATAAACAGTGTGCAAAATATTTATTGGAGTAAAACAATCGATTACCACTGTTGAGAAAATGTTACAAATTATGATATTGATATTGTTGACATCACTCAGCCACGACATAATATCACAAGTAATTAGTGATTATATTATATTTTATTACATTGCAATGCATATAATATAACATTACAACATATAACTAATGGGTATTTTAAAAATCAGGTTTCAAATTTGCATGGGAAAAAAAATACTGCTTTCATTTTTCCATCATGGTATAAAGTGGAGAAAACCATTTGCTATAACGTGACATGACACATAAAAAAATATGGGTCATGGTTGCAACAAACCTCATAAGAGATCTTCTTGCTGTGACAACTGCGTGTGAATCATGCACAATCCTCCCGTTCGATGAGATACTCTCTTTTGTATTAAAATTACCAGTCCCAAGAGCAACCACTTCATATCCATTGGCTAGAGAAAGACAAAAGTGTGAGGAGAGGTAAATACAACATATTTACCTGATAGCCACTCAACATATCATTCTATAACATTTATATAACTCATGTCTGTTTCAGTTTCCTTAACAAAAGTATTGTTGTTCTATCTATAGCTACAGTTTTTTATCCATGAGAGAATTTTGTGCGACTCACCATTAAATAAGGAATTAAATTTTTAAAAAAGTACTCCAGGCCTGCCAAAAACAGCTCACTGAGCAGGTTTTTCCTTTCCTATTGATTGTTAAAGTTCAGCTGGATTTTGAGGTATGCTTTGGGTTACTGCTGTGTTATAAAAACAGTCATTGGCTGTCACACAGCACTAAGGCATAACATGACATGACCAGACCTATACCAATCAGCTGAAAATTCCAGTTTGGTGGGGAGAGTAAAGACAGCAGCATTAATTGAAGCAAACACTGCATTTTTTTTTCTTCACGCATACAGCTGTTATTTTCTGTGTATCTTATCTGCATATAGTACCTGTTTCCAAAGGACTCTGACAGAAGATGTCTCTTTGCTTACTTTACACACTGGAATTCTTTCAAAATATATTTTGGCTTTTACTCTGTCATCTTAAAGAAGAAATTCCAAGCTGGATGATTTTGATAACTTCCGTGCTCTTAAAGACCTCGGTCTGAGGAGCTTGAGATAATTAAGAATTTATCAGTACCTGATAAATGCTACCAGCTGACAGCTGTTCAAAAGTTAAATGAACAATATTTGTCTTCCCACTAAAGAAAAACAAACAAACAAAACATTTCCGTACAATAAACTACATGCTTTATCTCCCATCCCTGTACAGATTCTTCAGTCAATACAGTTTTTGTCTAACCTGTCAAGTTCTTTTTTCTCTAGGACGATGTCAGGAAGTGTCTTTGGCTCTAACATTTGTACGCTATACAGTAAATCAAAGCTATTGTATTTCAATGAATTGTTTTTGTGCAAAATCCAGCACTTAAAACTACACTATACTAAAAGTAATGTTGTACAATAATCTTAGAAATTAGATAACAGCAGTTGCTTATAGGACTAATTTACACTGCAAGGAATTAAAAACAAAACTGTTGTCACTATATTCAAGATGAAGATTTAAATCAAGCATTCTAAAATCTTTTTTCCACTAACAGACTGGTTACCATCTATCGTTCTTACTTTGAGGTCTCACTTACAAGTCTGAAGAATGAATGCTGCTGTGGTGACTGCACATCCGGAGAACTCTGGGTGACTATTCATCAGTTTCGTGAGCTGATCCCTGACAGCATGTGGAATCTGCAGATTGACAAATGGCTTCCTTTCTGTACAACAGGTGAGATAAAGAAAACGACAGGTTTTCAACTTATTCATTTGTCAGTTCATTGTCTTTCCACGTGTCAGTGCAAACAACAGCCATCTCAAGGCTCTTCACATTTTAACATATACAGTGGGGCAAAAAAGTATTTAGTCAGCCACCGATTGTGCAAGTTCCCCCACCTAAAATGATGACAGAGGTCAGTAATTTGCACCACAGGTACACTTCAACTGTGAGAGACAGAATGTGAAAAAAAAAAAATCCATGAATCCACATGGTAGGATTTGTAAAGAATTTATTCGTAAATCAGGGTGGAAAATAAGTATTTGGTCAATAACAAAAATACAACTCAATACTTTGTAACATAACCTTTGTTGGCAATAACAGAGGTCAAACGTTTACTATAGGTCTTTACCAGGTTTGCACACACAGTAGCTGGTATTTTGGCCCATTCCTCCATGCAGATCTTCTCGAGAGCAGTGATGTTTTGGGGCTGTCGCCGAGCAACACGGACTTTCAACTCCCGCCACAGATTTTCTATGGGGTTGAGGTCTGGAGACTGGCTAGGCCACTCCAGGACTTTCAAATGCTTCTTACGGAGCCACTCCTTTGTTGCCCGGGCGGTGTGTTTTGGATCATTGTCATGTTGGGAGACCCAGCCTCGTTTCATCTTCAAAGTTCTCACTGATGGAAGGAGGTTTTGGCTCAAAATCTCACGATACATGGCCCCATTCATTCTGTCCTTAACACGGATCAGTCGTCCTGTCCCCTTGGCAGAAAAACAGCCCCATAGCATGATGTTTCCACCCCCATGCTTCACAGTAGGTATGGTGTTCTTGGGATGCAACTCAGTATTCTTCTTCCTCCAAACACGACGAGTTGAGTTTATACCAAAAAGTTCTACTTTGGTTTCATCTGACCACATGATCATGTATCATCCATGTGCTCTCTGGCAAACTTCAGACGGGCCTGGACATGCACTGGCTTCAGCAGCGGAACACGTCTGGCACTGCGGGATTTGATTCCCTGCCGTTGTAGTGTGTTACTGATGGTGACCTTTGTTACTTTGGTCCCAGCTCTCTGCAGGTCATTCACCAGGTCCCCCCGTGTGGTTCTGGGATCTTTGCTCACCATTCTCATGATCATTTTGACCCCACGGGATGAGATCTTGCGTGGAGCCCCAGATCGAGGGAGATTATCAGTGGTCTTGTATGTCTTCCATTTTCTGATGATTGCTCCCACAGTTGAATTTTTCACACCAAGCTGCTTGCCTATTGTCGATTCACTCTTCCCAGTCTGGTGCAGGGCTACAATACTTTTCCTGGTGTCCTTCGAAAGCTCTTTGGTCTTGGCCATGGCGGAGTTTGGAGTCTGACTGTTTGAGGCTGTGGACAGGTGTCTTTTATACAGATGATGAGTTCAAAAAGGTGCCATTCATACAGGTAACGAGTGGGGGACAGAAAAGCTTCTTACAGAAGACGTTACAGGTCTGTGAGAGCCAGAGATTTTCCTTGTTTGAGGTGACCAAATACTTATTTTCCACCCTAATTTACGAATAAATTCTTTACAAATCCTACCATGTGAATTCATGGATTTTTTTTCACATTCTGTCTCTCACAGTTGAAGTGTACCTCTGGTGCAAATTACTGACCTCTGTCATCATTTTAAGTGGGGGAACTTGCACAATTGGTGGCTGACTAAATACTTTTTTGCCCCACTGTAAGCTCTAAAATGTTAGATACTGCCCGAGCAACCACTTGATAACAAAGGGAAGAAAGAATTCCCTTTTAACCGGAAGAGACCTCTAACAGGACACGGCTCAGTAAAGAGCATAAAGTGGCTAAAAATAATAAACAGGACAAAACACAAACTATGAGAGAAAGAAAAAAAGTGCATCACAGGAGGTCCACCAGCAGCCTGAACTTGTAGCAGCTTAATGAATACAAACACAGCATTTTCGAGCCATCATCATATCAGTGAGAGGTTCTCTAACTATAAGATGGACTAGCTTGGTAAGCTGCTTAAAACCCAGAGGGAATAAGTACTTGATGCCTCCTATGGAGATGTAGAGGAACTTTCACTAACATCTGTTTCAGCTCAGCTAAAACAAGGACAGACATAGGAAATCTTCAATAACGCCTGTACTCATTTGTTAGATTTTTACTTAAGTTCATTATTGTATCCAGATTTGTATTCATAAAAACTCTTTTAAAGATACCTTTTCCATTTTTATTTAAATGTACTCAAATTTGTGTGTACATTGTGACTTGTTGAGCTATTTTGCCTTTTCATTTAGTATTTTCTTTGTTGACCTATGATATTTTGTCATTGGTTGTATTTACTACTTTGACACACTAATTTCCCTACTTTGGTAGTTAATTAAAAAGTACAGCTTATCCAATCTCATCTTATGCAAGGCTAGCTCATGGTTGTGTGCCCCTGAGCTAGCCTGACTATTAGCCTCTTCTTTTTCCTGTAGCTTTCTTAAGCTTCTTCTTCTATTTTCAATTTAAATGTACTCCTTTTGTATAATATTTAACTCACTCAGCTATTTGTCTTGTCATATTGCATTCTCTTTATTGACCTACGATATTTTATTTAAGCTATCTTGTCACATGTTGTGTTTACATTTATGGCTGTTGTCAAAGTAATTTCCCTACTTCGTTGATAAATAAGGTAGAGGTTATCTAATCAGATCTTGAGGGATTGTTCAGGGACAGACGTTCCAGTAGTGAGTAGTGTTATCAAAAGGGAAACATGAAGTAATTGTGAAAGTAGACAGTGTGTTTGTCCCCCAAATTGAAACCAAGGACTTGTTCAAAAGGACCTGCTCTCATTACAAAGTATTTAAATAACCAAGATATGACTAGATAAGTAAAATGAATCATATGACTAAATTTGTCTCTGACCTTCAAATTAAACATTGCTGTTGTATTTTAGCAGACAAAATCTATAAGGCAGGAATGATATCGCATAAATGACATGCATGCATCAGCAGTGTACACCCAATCCAGCTCGCCAGTCTATTGCAGGGCTCACACAGAGGCAGAAAACCATACACAAACACAATCACACCCTAAAGCCAATTAAGAATTGCCAGTTAAACTAAGACACACGTCTTTGGACAGTGGGAAGAATCAGGGCACCCAGAGAGAACACCCAAGCATGGGGAGAACATGTAAACTCTACATACAAAGGCCCCAGCTGGCCGGACGACTGCCCTGACTATATCTATACCTATCCTAAGTCATAATGTATATCCCTAACTCTATCCAACATAATCATCCTTAACACTTAGCCAGACCAATGTGATGGCAATGCCAAAGACAAAAAAAAGGTTATTGCACTTTTAAAAAATAAAATGTCAGTGGTCTCAAATCAAATTATGCAACAATAAAATATAGTCTGTGTGCTACGTATACAGATGTGTTCACAATATTACTGTTAGTGTCATTTACTACAAAATATGCAAACAGAGAGGTAACAAGTCAGTCAAAGAATATAAAATCCAGAATTACCGAGCATGGCTCTATGAGCATGGCTATCAGAAATGGCGGGCTCCTCTTTTACTGGCAAAGGTGCAGGGACATCCAAGGCTAAAGCAGGCAAAGAAGTGAATGAAATGTAAAATGTTTAAATGTGCATTTTTAATGTTGCCAAATTAATTGTCAAAAATCGGTGGTAAGACTGGCTCGAAGAACATTTACAGCCTTACATTTACTTAATGTACAATAAAAATAAATAAATAAATGTAGCAAAAAGCTGTGTTAAATGGTGTATCCAATATTAACAACAACCGCAACAACCAACATCATAAATACTGTAAAAAAGTAACATGTGCATCTCAGAGTCTGCAGAACAAACACTTTATTTTCATCAAATACTAACATGATGCTTCAGGAAGTGCAGATTTCAGACTCTCCAGGGTGGGCTGGAGATCCTGAAAAGCAAGCTCCGCTGCATTCAGACGAGCCTCCTTCTTTGTTACTCCTATACCAGTCTTGTACTGTACTCCATCAATCACAGCGCAAAAGGCAAAATAAAGCCCTGTTGTACTGGCTAATAAAGAAAAAACAGGAAAAAGTCATGAATTTTACTACAATCATACCCCAACATCTGGCTGACATCTTCTCTGTCAGCCACTGTGCATAACAAGAAGTCACAATTTGTGAAGATCCTTCAGTTTGTATCCAGTCTGAAATGACATCAGCCTCTAATGACTTAGCCTCTGGCACAATACCTTAATTTCTTGAACAACAGTTTTTTTCTCTTTCTTTGTATAAAGGGGTAAATAACAAAAGGAAAAAAAATCTAGCATAGACCTGATCTTGTGATTGCATTATAAATAAAAAAATAAACTGCATTATTCTAATGTATTTCCAAGTTCACTTCTTACTTGAAAGACCTTAAAACATTGCTGCTTTTACCTCAAAGATAAAAACAGTAATATATAATGATAGAATACAGCTATGTATTCTATCATTATAAACAACGCCATGTGGCATTGTAAAGCTGTCTGAATAGATTATGTGAAGACGTCTTCATAGATGTTGTTAAAGATTTTAGATCTGTATTTGAATGGCACCAGCATGCTCGGAAGATTTACCTGGGGCTACTGTCTCCTTCATTTCCAGATGGAACTGCAAAGTCTGGGCAAGCTGATGGAGCAAAGATATAGCATTTGTCTCTCCATTCCTGTATCTGGCAATCAGTGTTTTAGGAGAGACTTTTGGTCTTCCATCATGACCTTAGTAGGGAAAACACGAAAAAGCAGATTCAAATTTTAAACCCATATAGATTCTATTTGGAGGCCTGCAACAGAAACCACAACTTAAAGGGGCTGAAACATTGATTATCTGGAGCACTGTGGGAGCTGTATCTGGAGTAGATTAACTTCTCAAACCTACCAGGTTTAAAAGTGCTTTTCACTTGCTGATCAAAACCTATATTCATGTTAGATGGTGATCGGGTTGGTCCTGATGTCGTTGGCAAATTCTTCTTGAGAATTTGTTCAATACAAGTTCCTCTGGAACCCCCAAATGATCCACCAGTTCGATACATCCTGCCAAATTTCACCAGTTCTGAAAAGAGGAGAACAGCACTGTTTGACTTAAAGCCATGTCTTATCAACCACATTTATCTGAATAAAGTTTAAAGGGTTCCCTTATAGCAGGGGTCTCAAACTCCAGTCCTCGAGGGCTGGTGTCCTGAAACTTTTCCATGTGTCCCTGTTGCAACACACCTGAATAGAATTAGTAGGTCACTAGCAAGACTCTATAGAACTTGACTGCATGCTGAGGTGGTAATTCAGCCACTTGATTCATGTTACAGCATCTCATGAGTGAATGAACATGGTGGAATAAAAATACTTTTAGAAGTACATTTTTCCAAACACTTACATTTACTTAAATTTACTTGAGTAGGGTTTGAGGTTGCCAGATAAGCATGAAGTAAAGTTCTATACCCTTGCTAATGACCTACTAATTTTATTCAGGTGTGTTGTGGTGTTCAGGACACGGGTCCTTGAGGACTGGAGTTTGAGACACCTGCTTTAAAGGTTTGAAATGCAGAAAGTTCCCAGTTTTTAGGCACTTTGCTACCAGCAGCCTGTTACAAAAGCTCACGGTTTGTTTCTTTTTGTTTTGGTTGAAACTATGGACAATTTCAAAGAGCTGACAACAGTTTGACAAACATACAATAGTTTTACACCTACAAGGTGATTTTCAAAGAGCTATTAACTGAAAACTTGGAATGGCAAACTTGACATCTTTTGGCATGAAATGTACTTTCTTCTAGGGAAGAAAAAAAAAATGCCCAAAGTACACAAGTGGAGGCCAAAAGTGAACTACAGCAGATGTACAGTATCTGAAAGTCATGTCCCCCCCCCAAAAAAGAGAGGAAAAAGTCCAGCAAAAACCTGATACCGACTGGAACTGTCAGTAACACAAAACACATCTTATGAAGTGATGAATTCAAATGTAAAATTTTTGGTTCAAATTGTGATTGATCTGATAAAACGTGTTGGAGGCTCTGTCATGGTTTGAGACTGCATCTAAGTCAGTGATGTTGGTGATCTTTTCAAAATGATCAGAATTATGAATGCAGATCAGTTTTTTTAGATTTGGATACACAATCACCAAAGCATCTGATTCACAACGGCTATATTTTTCAGCAAGACAATGATCCCAAACACACTACAAGTACAGCAAAATGATACCTGGATAGGAAAAAAAACAAAAAAAAAAAAAACACAATAGAACACCCAGAGACATGGATTGGCCTCCCCAGAACCCACGCTTCAACATTACTAAAGCAGTGTGGGAGAGCACAAGAAAGGGCAGCGAACTGACATGACATGAATGACATTTAAGAAACCTGGAGATCTATTTCTTTAGACTACCGAAATTTATATATATATATATATATATATATATATATATGAGAAAGCTTACCAAATACAGTTCAGACTGTCCTGATTTTCAGAATGGTGGTACAAACTATTTGTTGCCTTAAACACTCTAAAGAGATATGTTTGCACATATTTCACTTTAAAAAAAAATATAGGGCTTTTTAACTTTATGTATTATGTGTTTTAATTTTTGCTCTTTTGTTTTATCTATTGTTCTTAACTTATTTACTGCACAGCACTTTGGTCCTGTGCTGGCTATTTTAAAGTGCTTTATAAATAAAGTTGGATTGGAAATTTCAATAAATCGCTCCATTCTTTCTCCTTGCAAAATATAACTCAAGTATTTATAGATAGGCCAAGCGTGGGCTAACTGCTAAAATGCAATTTTGCTAATTGCTAACATTATTTTTTTTTCTTTAGAAAATAATTTTAGCGCTTTATCTTTAACAATAGATACAGAAAATTCTTTACGTTCAAAAAGAAAATAGCTTAACGGTTAAGGCCCTTAACTTGAGGGTCACTGTCGCTTTAACATTTGAGATTTAACTAGCTAGCTAGCGTGCTTTAGGTCAGAGTTCTGAACAAAGTCGCTAATCTTTACATCTTCGCTTTAAAACAAACCTAGCCAAGAAAACTCGCTAGGCCCGCTACATTTACCCACCTGATATACTGTGTACATTAAGCTTTGAGTTTTGAATTATATATGTAAATGTGACTACAAAAAGGGGCAAACACGTTTTACCTGTGCTGACAACTTTGGACGTAGTGGTCGCCGTCAACGTGTGAACGTTCTTGCTTGAACGTGGGCGTTGACGGTTGATCAGGTGACACACGCTGTTTGGAAAATGAATGATGACGTTAGCTGTAAGTTTAGGTGCTACGTTTTTGGGAGGTTTAATACACATTGTAACTTAAGATCGATGTTTGAGGTAAAAAAGTGGCACATTATTTATTTAATTTGGAAAATAATTTTACTTTTGTACCCTTTGTACTGGACAGCAAGTGTCCATATTTCAGGAAGCAGAGGGAAGGGGGTGAAGCAGTAAAACTGTGAAAGGTGGAGTCAAACCTGGAGCTGTCAGGAGATGAGGTGGACAAAGGTCAGACATTAGAAACAGGAACTTTCACCTCCCTTTCACCCATAGGGAAATAACTCACTTCCCTATGGGCCTCATCCAACCCATCACCTGACAACACTAAGTATGACTTAGTAAAATCCTGAAATCCTGTCTGTTTCACTGAGCCCTCTGACATATCATCAGTGGTCATGGTTAGTGCCATGGGTGATGTGACCTAACAACACAGGATCAGTTGGCTGTTAGTTGTAATCAGTGGTGCATCACAGACAGACTTAACTATGAGAAGTTATTTGCTAAAATGATGTTTCAGTGTTGTTTAGTGTTGTCCATTTAACTCTTTTATTATTCATGACATAAAAACTATATACATATATGTAAACCATTTAAATATATATATATATATAAAAAATATATACATATATACATATATATATATATATATATATATATATATATATATATATATATATACGTGTTAATCAAAAAGGGGCTTCTCCCTCACCTCCCACTGGCCTCCGACATGTTGACAGTTGTGGTATATTTGTATACAGCAGCAGTTTCCTTCTTCCCCCTTTCAGATGCACACTTGCTGATAACAGAGATCACACACCTACTTTCGCTGCCTGCAAACCTTCAAGTATCCTTATTGCGTAAAGACAAAATCACCTTGCGTGTGTCTTGTTGATGATTAAATTAGCGGCATAGGAATTTCCTTACATGTAGCTCACTCAAAATAGTTGCTTTGTTTTATCACCTCACACTGATAATTATAGGTTTTTGTACTGTCTCTTAATTGTTTATCTAAAGAAAAAGCATGGTGTCATACAATGACAAGAAGACACATCAGAGCATTTGGCCTCATCTTCAACAAAAGGAAGTGTATTCAGCAACTGTTGATTAGATTTTAATTTGCTTGTACATTAGTTAAAGTTTAATATCCTTGATTAACAGCCTGCAAGTCAGTAATGGAAATAAGAAAAGTGTTGTCCTGACCTAGTGCCCTGAAGTTCATATCTGAAATAACTATTTCCTATCTACATTTGATTTGAGCCTTTTCTGTGCTATTATATTTTGTTTGAGTCATTCCTATTAGTACTAAAGAATTAAATCGCTACCTCAGGTATGACAAAATTACAGTATATTTATAAATAAGTCGCAATTCGTACAGACGAAAGTATGTACACAGTGTCATTTCCCTTTTTGTTCAGCAGAGTACACTAATACAAGTAGAACAGAGTTTGCTTTCTTTTTCCTTGTAGGGTCAAGGTGATATATATATCCTGAGAATAACATGCTGTGGTTCTGTTAGGGACTACAGCTTATAGCTAAAGGGAAACTGAACTGCTTATCTTAAACAGATGTAGTTTGACATTTATGCTTGCTTGCTTCATTGATTGATATGTATTTCATGTAGGTTCGTATCAATCCACAACTAGCTTCCAGTAAGAACAGCTTACCTGGAAACAGGGCAGGTACATACATTGCTCCATAGTAAGGTGACAAAACCTGCCTGCCAATGTTTCAGTAAACACTGAGCTGCTTCTTCTAATTATAACATCTATAGCATGTATCAGGGCTGCTGCATATCCATTTGCATATCTTTCTTTGCCCACTTGGTGATCACACCTCAGTGGCAAAGTATAGTAAGTGCAGTGGGTGTAGATGCCTATGGTTGACATTCCTTGTTTGCAGGTAACAGAAATGAAACTTTTGGTATGATAAGGGTCAGTATTAAAGGCTTCTGATGTCAGTATTTTCACTTTTCCCTTTGATGTATAAAGTACCCTCAACGGGGACATTGATTAGCAATTCCGAGAGCATAAAAGTAAAATGGAACAAGCAGCCTACAGGCAACAAGCAGTGAAGGTCACCACAGGAACAAATATGGTTTGCCACCCCCGCAGACTGTAGGGACAATCTTAAAATTACTTCTCTAATCAGTCACACTTGAAAAGAGAAAGGGTGCAGTCTGAAATGAGTTTGCTTGCTCCATCCCCCTGTTCCCATAAGCAACTAAGATAAAGGAAAAAGATGAGTCACTCAGGCCTTAACCACAGGTTTTCCTATTAATGAAGCTGGGAGAGCGGTTGTTTTTGCTTTGTTTTTCTCATTTTGGAGACAGATTTCTTCCGATTTACACACATGTTGAAAAGTGCGTATTTAGAAGACAATCACTTTATAGCATCTGCCGTTTCCTAATTCAGTTTAAATACTAAACCTATTTCTAGATTTGTAACAAAGCAACGGGAAGATATTTAAATAAGTAGGTTGAATGGGTCAGGAAATAGTAACAGCATAAGCTTTTCATGTTTCCCCTGCACTATCCTTGTGCAGTAGAGAAACATGTAAATGATAGAAACAAAAATAGTGGGAGAAAAGGTTAAAAAGTAAATGTATCTATTGCGGGACTGTTTGTTGAGTGCGGAAAAATCACTACAGCTTCGATCGGAAATGAAACCATCAACAGTGGAAATATTTGGTGTTATTAATAACTTCATGCACGTCTGCACCCTCTTACCAGTTTGGAAAAGCTAAACCCCAACAGAAAGCCAATAAAGGTGGTGGAATTTCCCCCGCTATGTGAGATTTTCAGGACACCACTACTGCTATCAAGTCTTTATCTTTTTTACATTCAACTTTTGCAAAAGACATAAAAAATAAATAAACACCAGATTACAGTAGGGCATTGCGCAAGAAGTCATGACAAACATGATCTGATGTAATTTGTAGGTAGACCACAAACACTTGCACATGCAGGGGGAATATGCAAATCAATCTTCCATCATTGGTCTTATTTTTGCTTCCACCCACATGCAGCGATGATCAGTATCACCAGTAGTTCTTCTAAACTGACCTTTAACACTGTTTGACTGTCTTAGGTCACTATATATATATATATATATATATATATATATATATATATATATATATATATATATATATAAACTAAACACACACACACACACACATACACACACACACACACACATATATATATATATATATATATATATATATATATATATATATATAAACTAAACACACACACACACACATACACACATATATATATATATATACATATACATATATATACACACATACACATACATATATATATATATATATATATGTGTATGTGTGTATATATATGTATATGTATATATATATATATATATATATATATATATATATGTTTTCGTCTCTTGCCCACCGATGCCTTCTTGTTCCAGTAGCCCACTTTTTTCGTGGAGAAGACGGCCGTAGTGATCGATGTAGTGGTTCCGAATGACAGCAATATCAGGAAGAAGGAACACGAGAAGCTGGAGAAATACCAAGGGCTCAGAGAAGAGCTCGAGAGGATGTGGAGGGTGAAGGTAACGGTGGTCCCCGTGGTAATCGGAGCACTAGGTGCGGTGACTCCCAAGCTAGGCGAGCGGCTCCTGCAGATCCCGGGAATAACATCGGAGATCTCTGTCCAGAAGAGCGCAGTCCTGGGAACAGCTAAGATACTGCGCAGGACCCTCAAGCTCCCAGGCCTCTGGTAGAGGACCCGAGCTTGAAGGATAAACCGCCCGCAGGGCGTGCTGGGTGTTTTTATATATGTATGTATGTATATATATATATATATATATATATATATATATATATATATATATATATATATATATATATATATATATATATATATATATGCTATGTAGTACAATGTGTCAAATACAGATCTCTGTGTTTAGATTCTGAAAGCAGCCTATCTGCATAGTTCATAGTAAAAACTAGCATTTAACAGTAGAGGGCAGTGTAAGAACGGAGATAAAAACAAAGCATATGTGGCAAGCTGAAGGTTACACAGAAATCATGCTTTCTTGTCCAAAAAGACTTTGTAGTTTAATTTTAGATAAGATAATCATCAATCATTTATCATCCGCTGGGTTTTGGAAAAAAATATCTAGTTATTAGTTAGACAGTAGCAGATGATTCAGGTTTAAACTAGCTCGAGGAGATGATACAAGTTTCTGTTCATTATTGCTTCATTGCAGATAATTAAAGGCAAACTCTGGTAAAATGCGGGAAAAAAACCCATACATTTAGTTAGGGTAGGAGAAAATCAATTGTATTGTGCCCCCCCAAAAATTGAGAAAATATAGTACAGTATGCTTTTTTTAACTTTCAAAAGTGTGTCCGTTATCTATAAGATGTAAATAAATCAATTTAAACATTTATTGCCATTTTCAATGTTAGTTTCGATAACATTATTATATAGACTTGGAAGGTCATACTTTATAAAGAGAAATTGGTAAAAATTTCCAGCACTCAGGTCTTAAATATATGACATAAACACAGGTTCATATCTTTATGTGTATGACATACACATAATGGGTCACAGAGAGCTAAACTAACTGCTTTACTAGACAGAGTGTCCTCAGACCATCAGAAACCAGAGCCTAGTGCCCCATGGCTAACGCATGTTTGCTCTGACAGCACCCTACCATTGATAAATAACAGCAGCTCTTCTTTAGCCTGCTGGTGTAGTCGCATTCAGCTGGAGCTCTCCAATGCGTCTCCACAGCCAAGATTGAATCTTCCCCATTCATTAGACTAAGTGGATGAGGCTCTCTAATAGGGGCTCCCTTCCCCTCAATAATTGCCGTTGATTGGCGTAAATTAGACCCTAGTTGCCAGACGAGTGATTCTCGACGACGATAATCCGATTCCCAACTCAAACTAATAGGATTTTAACTCTGGCTTTGGCCTAATGTCCGTCTGCAAACCCTGGCTATGGCCCTATGCCCCATCTAGTCGACGTCCTCTGGATCATATCTGGACCAGGCCAAGCTGAGCTGTAGTGGTGTATGGATTCTGCGGGTTGGGTTGGGGGTCGGGTCATTCGTGTTCGCTGCGCCATGCTCTCAGTTACTCATTCCCTGCATGACATTCTTGGCATCAATTGGTCATTCATGTGTGTCACTTACATCATCTAGGGAACATGCGTGTGAATGAGAGTGGAGTCTGCTGAAGAAGAAGGCGGATGTTGAGTGTCTTGAGCTGGTTATACCTCTAGTGCAGGCCTGGATTCTGTATGACGAAACCAGTGAACTCTAATTTTTGCGAGACAGCATGAATAGAATTCACAGCATAGACTTCACTGCCAGGCGCCTATGTTTTATTTAAAATGCAGTGATCTGCCAATGCTGGATATGTGGTAGATATAGATGACTGGTACTATTTGGCTCCACACTGGTTCATCACAATAAAAAAAGCTACTCTACAATAAATTACCAACAATAAAATGTTACAACATCTTCAGGAAACACAGTAAATTAAATATTTATGTTCAAAACCACTTACATGATTCATACAAGTCAGAAGAATAGGCTACAGTATGCGAAGACATTTTCTGAATTGCGAGTTACCAGTGCTGATACCACTTTACTGAACAAAGAGATATTCACCATTTAAGAACTGTGAATAGAAACTAATGTGCTCCTTTCCATCTTCAATGCTTTCAGTGCTCTGTTATGGAATTAAAAAGATGTAGAAACACCACCCAATCTTTATATCTAGCTTCAATTACCAGTCTGGCACCTTTTTATGCGCCTTGTGTACAGCATGAAGTCTATAAGTGGAACACACTGAATTTTCTTTTGTCATTCAGTTGATAAGGGGACGGTGCTACTACTAAGGCCTGAGGTCTAATGAATCTCCACTCCATTACCGCTGAATCGGACAGATTGCTCTCCCGGAGAAATGAATTGAGTTTTTTGTATTTGTGAGATCATTCTCCCTCCATTAACTGCTCTTTATCCCGTCTCTTCATCACAGGCAAATCAGGTTAGGCAGCCATGATTAGCTGGGGTGGCCTCCCTTTTTAAAAGGTAATTGGGTTTGGCGGCTCAGCTGATAGTGCCATTAGGACCAATAAAGGCTGGGCTTGGCTCATCGAGTGAAACAGATTCTTCAGCAGCAGATGGCAGACGGAGGGAGAGGGCTCTGATGCATTGAGCCCGAAAACAAAGTTTGTGTAACCAAAGGAGTTTGGGGGCATCCTCCCTGTGCATATACCCCCACCACTCCCCCACCCTCCGCTCCCCCAGCCAGTTTAATATTTTTTGTCTTTTTTTGTAGTGTCAATAAGATATCTTGAAAGTGGGCAAGTAATAGTTTTTAATGTGCTTAACACTGATTACAAAATGATATGGCCATTAGACTGTGATTTTCTAAAATTGAGATAATTAATCACTCGTGCAGAAATGTTTTAATGGACGACTCAGGGCTATGATGCCACCAAGGACTGAAGAATGCTTCTGGGAAATCAGCTTCCCTCGCAACAGCGTTGCTTAATACCTTGTTGTTGTTAAAGTCTGTAGACCGTGGATTTTCAGTTCTATTCCACCTTTTATTCTCAGAGTTTGCACCTGAACTTGTTGATATGTGATAATATTAATCAGCAGCTGGAGAATGAAGACACACAATGCAACGAACAATCGATCTCCTTCAGCTGTATCACCTCCTGTCATCTGGACTAAAGGAAAGGTGAACTTGCCAATTCCGAGAAGTCCCGCAAAGCCCCAGATAACCTTACTGCATCTGGGGCTTTGTCCTATAGGAAAAGGTGCATTAGTGGTGACAGGAAAGCCGATGGGGACTGGTGCTGATGGGAGATTTAGACGGCTGGAGGTGGGCTTGTGTATTATGTGGCAGTCATTGCTGTGACTGTCTCCCCCTTATCTCTTCCACAGAGGAGGTCCGATCCCCACAGCTCCTCTTATCTGTGAGTGAGGGTTTTGTTTTTTTCCCCCTTTCCTTCCCGTAATTTCCCCAAGTTAGTGAACTGTTGCGCTGGTAATATGAAAGGTGACTCTTTAACCTTTTTTTTTTTTCATGTCAACCAATTGGAAAGTTCATGTAAAGAAAGACTAGGAGCAGGAGTAGTATCGTCTTAAAATTATTTGTGGGAATTGACTTCAAGACGTACTGCATTCATAATGTGATAAACCAAATTTTGTATTTTTTTTTTTAACGCCAAATCAAATAAACCCGGTCAGTGATGAGACATTGCTTATTTTACTTTGTTAATATGTTTTCAGAACCCTTTGTCAGTAAAACATTTTGACTGTACAGAGAAAAGAAAACTGTAGATAGGAAGTGGAAATGCTGTGATGCATTTTGCTTCTGTAAAGCCTGCATACACACAGTGATGTCTTGCTGAAGTATAACCAGAGGGCTGTGGTACATTTTCACCTGTTTGACAGAAAGCTCTTTTGACTACAGAGAAGAGTAAAATGAGCAAATATATTGGAAATGGAACGACCCATTTGTTTTCTGTAAATCTGCTTCTGTGCCTGCATACACTTAGTGATGTATTGCTGAAGTACAACCAGAGGGTTGTGGTACATTTTCACCTGAGAGCTGCACATTTCCAGGCCTCCTAAATAAAACATTGTGTCACCAGGCGCCGGTAAGTGTCCCTCAAAGAGCAGAGGGAGGAAGGGCAGGGTAAAAAGCGTCCAGGTTAAGTTGTTTGAAAGGCCCCGGGTATTAAGAGGCATTTTACACTTAAGAAGTTGGTTTCGCTGGGTTTTCTGTTTCCCCTCTTATTGATTGATGCTCAACTATCAATGCATAATAGAAAAGCACTCAGAGCAAATGCAGGGTTATGGCCTTGGGAAGGAGTCGGCAGACGAGACTGCAGCACCCCCCCCACTCCAATGCCATTATTGGCCCATAAAGGATCCCTCGGGAAGGCCACGGTGTTCAGATCAGCACACACCAAATACCCAATTAAAAAAGGCTTTAAATTCCCTCCTCTTTCCTGGGCAAAAATCAATCTGAATTCAATCTATTCGGCTAGGATTCCGACAGAGCAGGTAATTGCCCATAATCGGTCAGCTAGGTGACAACAGCTTAAAGGAGAGACACTAATACAATCAGGTATTTGCTTTCAACGCCCATCCTGGGCCCAGCCTTTGCCTGTCGAAAAACAGGTAGAGTGCAGTCTATGTAGCCGTCAGACAAAGGCGTATATAAAATTACACAAGTCTTCTATTGTCGGGTGCTCGACAGCTGATAAAGAGATCCTGTAAAGTACTAGAGGAATGATACTTACTAAATGACCCATCATAAAGCTGCAACAAATGTATTCAGCCATCATCTTCAAAAATAGCTTGTCAAGGAACTTGAATGAAGCAGTGCTCATATTCTTCTATAAAAGGTTCGCGTTGTCAACATATATTATTAGCATAATTTTACACACAATACTCGCAATCATGTCAGGGTAACTTCAGTGAAATCCTACACTCCTTGTAAAGACCTGGCTTACTTAATGGTAGCATTAGATCAGTAGGATACTTAATGGTAGTATATTACTGTACACAACCCCACCCCACTGGCTGGATGTTTTTCCATCGCCTAATGCATACGCTCTTGTGCTGCTCTAATGTTTTTTTTTTTTTTGCTCTAAAGCTGCTCTCTGGAAAAAAGATTTGCCATCTTTTAGTTGGCCAACACCTTCTGTATGTTAATTAATTACACATAAGACAACTCAAAGTTGCTCCTGAGCAGAAGTGAGAAACATTTTAATGTTTTTTTTAATCATGTTGCCATTTAACACATTATCAAGGCCAAGTATCAGCATTAGAAAGCGCTGCTGTGAGAATTGGGACAAAATAGTGAGCTGAAAACTGGTATTTGTTTTTTTTAAAGAAAGATATGTCTGGCCTGCTGGCTTTAACTCTAGTTTGCTCGACTGGTAATATGATGTCCAGGGGTCAGCGGGGGTCAACGGGTCAGCAGCAGAAGGCTACAATTAATGGATCTCTCAATAAAACGGGAGCTAATATTACCAACCCTCTCTCCCACAGCCTGATTCAGCAAAGTGAAGAGGGAATTCCTCGTAGCAGAGAGCGCAGGGCAAACAGCTTGGCTCTTGAAATTACTTTCTGTAATGGGTCCAGTCTTTGAAAGTGGAAGCGCACTTTTAATTGACCAATCAAAAGGAAACAAAGCAGCCAATCTTCAGACATGAAGCAGAAAGCCAATCGAATTTGTTTCATTTCCTGCTAGATCCATCGCAGTTTAAGACTGTTAGGCAGTACATCAGTGCAGTTGATTATGAATATATCAAATAGCCAGCTGCATTGAGAGCTTTTGACTTTCTGCATTAATAGGCACGCTGAAAAATCAATTTCTTCTCCTAAAGTATGGTATTATCCCACTGTTAAGGAATGAAAAATAGGGAACTGAATTATTAAAACCTAATTTAGTGATGCCTCTGGTCTTGTGTTTCATTTTGATTTGGAAATGCAGTTTCCAGCTTCTCCAAAATAAGATCACACTTAATCATAATAGTGACATTTTTACTGTTAAGGTATGAAAAACGCTGCATGGTTATTTGTTAGTTTTATAAATGCACAGATAATGTGTGACAAACCTCTTTTAAAGTAAGGCGCAATGTTTGTTAGACGAGTAAAAAGTAAAAAGAACAAAAAAGAAACATAGAATATAGTATGCAAAAAAAAAACAAGTAAGTATCTGTCTTCATGATCCTATACAGCTGTTCTCAGTGCCTTAAATATGAGTGACTCTGAATGGCATCGCTGAATGTGCTCAGCATGATTCGTCCATTAGGTGGCGTGTGATGCTCTCAGTTGCCATCCACACTGACATCCTGTTTCAGACAGAGAGTGCAAAGATCCCACTCAACATGAATGGCACGTACCTTATATTATGTCACAAAAAAATTGCATTTTGTGAATGGGACATTTCAGATAGCCTCTGACTGACATTTAATTATTTCACCAAAGTAAAATAATAAAAAAAAAACCCAACCCTATCCATTTACATTTTTACTATAAAGTTGCTCAAGTATTATCAGCAGGTATTAGAAACAAAAGTTTTCATTAATATTAAAGCATTATTTCAATGTTGCAGGAGACTGTGGTTACACTGTTAAATATAGTAGTTCAGAAACTTCTTGAAGAGCCTAATAACATTTCTGTGTTAAATTTGTCATATTAGTCCATTTCAAATGGCCAATGCAGTGGCGAAACATTTCTTGGGCAACATTACTCACAATCTCAGCATGCACAACGTGTCAAAAAAAAAAATGCTACGATTAAAAATAAATTAGTAAAATAAACAAAAAAACAAACTAAAATTATCCTTCAAATTACATAAGCAAAAGCATTTCTCTTTAAGACATTATTCCTTTACACAGTGCAGTGAAAAGGAATTTTTCCAAGTGAAATACATGTAAAAGATGTAAGACTGGAAGAATGTAATACAAGAGCTTAGCTACCTTCGATCTCTATAAAGGAATTTGCAAAATGAGGAATTGCATGTATTGTTTGTTAGTATTGAAGGCAAATCCCTGAGGTAGAGAATGTTGCCATCAGGTACCAGTTCAATGCAGAGCCTAGCTGTGAAACCCAATGTTGCTTCATATGGTAATTGGAGGTTTTAATGCATTTCTCCGCAGTCGAATCCAAATCTGATTCAACTCACGACAGGAGTAGAACTTTTAAGGTTTGTTGCATGTTTAATACATTAGTAGTAAACATAATAGCTGTAAGCAAACAACAACATCATGCACATTTCCACACTGTATCAGAGCAACTTTGAAGCTCACAATGTGTTGCTTTCACACACTCAGGCGCTGCGAGCTCAGCTTGTATTTGATTTCACAGAGAGGTGGTAAACATGCCGGCCTTTTCCACATCTCTGTTGTTCTGACACGCTCAGCTGAGACAGAGGAGCTCTAAAGTGTCAGCTTGAGGATGTGGGCACTGCAGGTCAGCTTTCACACACACAAACTTACACTTCTCACATTTCAGCCCACAGTATGGGTGGATGTGACGCCAAGTGTCCCATTGCCTGCTGCCAAAAGACAGGATGACATACTGTATGGGAATGGTTTCTCAAAAAAGTGATACTTTTAGGAAATGTACTGTGATTGTACTGTACTATATGTATTATGTCTAAATGATTAGTGTAATTAGGTTCTAGAAAAAGCATGGCTGCAATACAATTTCCCATCCCATAAAAAAAATTTTTTTCACCACACCTATGTTCTCGAAGCACATTTCTGCCTAGAAACCCTATTTTGAATCCAGCATACCTTCCAAAATATGTGATTTAAGTATGAAAAGAGAAATTGATAGGACAATAACCGTACACTCTCTTAGGGCTTATCATTCAAAAACATGTTTTCTTTGTCTGGTGAAATAATATATGGCTATTAGAACTGATGAATCCCAGGAGATGGCTTTTATTAACTCCATGTCATGTTGAAAGGTGTGATGGCACCAGCATTTTCCGAGCGGGACGCTGCAGCTGCTGAGGCACCGGGGTTTTTCATGTCCTCACCCTGGGAGCTAAACTAGGCCCTGAGGATGTGAACGGGACAGAGTTCCCATTTCCCCCACCCTCCCTGTCGCTGCCTTTCTTCTATACAGCCCTGTCAAGCCTGAAGGCCACCCTGTTGTCACAAAGTAAATCAATGCTCCCGCCCTGCAGTCTGATGCCTCCTCACCGCTTGCCCATCAAGAGAAGTTGTCCACACATTGATATTCCCCCTCCTCGTCTTCTCCCGGTCTTTATTATTTTAATTAATCAGGATTGCTGCACCTGTCTGTCAATGCTGCGGGTCGCCATATCATGCAAAAAGGAAAAGTAATTAAAGTGGCTGGCAAGGCATGCTGGGGGTTTGGTTTGGGGCAGAGATGGTGGTGCAACATTGACAAGATGAATCGGATACAGATGCCAGAGCTTTCATTAAATCTGCTCTCCTCCTTTCTCTCTCTCAACACCTGAAGCCCTCTTTGTACTCGCTAGGCAGTGGCCAGGTAGGGAAAGAGTTAATAAAGCAGCGGCTGTGTTGTTTCTAATTGTGTGGATGAATAAATGATTGCTTGAGGACAACGTGAATACTCATGTGAAAGAGGCCCCGATAATTGTATCCACACAAATATCTGATATCTTTCAGATATGTAATACCTACCAGAAGCACAGGCTTTTGACACTTCAGAACTGTATGTTACATACCGTTGTCAGTGTCATATTTTCATGTTAAATCTGCTTTGATTTAACATGAAGAATTATATTACCTGTGCTGCAAGGAAACCTTATTTCACAAAGAAATGAAAGGAAGTAAAGGGCATTTAGACAAGTCGCAATGGTGATCAAACTCCTGATTCAAATTTCACCGCATGTGACTCCTTTAATTTGTGGATTCTGTGTGCATTACAGCAAAATCCTACCAGTTATGAAACACTACAGCCCGAGAACATTTAGCCTCTGGGTACACTTAAATGATTGTGGGCAACTTGGAATAAAAATACATATTTTTTCCCAAGATACAGGTTACTTTTGTCAGGAGCTTGGCTACAGATGAGAATAAAAAAAGCCATCCAACCCGCAATCAATATCCTGGTAGATTTTTGCCAGCACATTGGCCATTTTTCAACAGAATTTCTACTGACTTTTTGCAGTCATTTCCATCAACTCCAATATATCTATAATCTATATTGTTAGTATCATTTATGGGCACTTCTGTTATACATGAAGAATGTGAAGCATAATTAAAAAACCAAAAGCCAAAAAACCCAACTGTATAAAGACCTGTAAAAAAATTGATACAGTAAATTCATATTAACTTATATTTTTTATTATTACTACTATTTCATTAGTAGTAGTATTGATATTAGTCATTTTTGTTAGTAGTTAGTGTGGAGGGCAAATTTTAGTTACAGTAAATAACATTTTAGGAAATGGCAAATGTTTTCAATGTTACACTACAAAATTTAAAGAAAAGGATGTAGTGATCTGAAAAATAGCTTTTATGACACTTGCGAGAACCACTTGCTGTAACAAATCTGTGAATATCACATCAGAGAGTTACAGATGTGATGAACTGTAGCTGTTATTGTAGCAGCTAGAACTAAAGGTATTAAAAAAATGTGTAAATTGTGGTTTAAAGACTGAGTCCAGCATGAAGAGAAGGCTGTTTTGAGGACCTTGTGTCAGATCATTGACTGGTGCCTTAATAACTGCCCTATTAATGTCATTCTTACTGCCTTCATCAATCTGAAGCCTCATAAGGCCTTTGCCTCCCTTCTTGCTTCACAGCTCCTTGTTCTCCTTTTGAAATCATTGTCTATGACTTGATTGCGCTCATGCATCGGTCACCTGGTGCAATCACATCTTAAGTCATATCTGTGTTAGCTTTATGGCTCCGTGTTTCAATAACCTCCTGCTTGTAAGCACCTTCAGCATGACACAGAGGAAAAGAAACGCCTTTGTCGTGCGTATTAACACCGCCTTGTGGGGGCAACTTAGTGTCAATAAAGCCTGCTGCTGGCAAGGCGACGGCGGGCAGGAATGGACAATCAGAGTGTCTGCAGGAGATCTGCAGGGATACATAACACGGCGGGGGCTCAGGGAGGCACCGAATCTAAGTGGGGACTTGGGGTCTTCCACAGCATTCCGGATAATGATCTGCATTATGAAGCATCAGAGCACTTTACGAGAGTCCCTGAGAGGGTAGTGGTGGGCGCTGTTCTTGAGCTCAGTCAAAACGAGACGTGACGCCACATAACCTGCAGAAGGAGGACCCAGCTGAAACGTTCCATTTGGAACCGTAAGCCAAAGCCTACCGCAGCCTCCCCTCCACTTCCCTCCCTTTGCTCACCCCTAGTTAGTGTCATCTTCACTGAAACAGGAGCAAAGTGCATTAAAAGGGGAGATGGGAATAGACCAGGGGGAGGGTTTCGGGGGAAATGTGATTATCATCAGAAAAATGCAATGAGACCAAGAGTGTTTAATGCACAAATGCACAAAAAGTGATATTTTATTACAGCTTGAAGGCTTTCAAAAATTACTGGAAAAGGCAGGAAAATGTGTCTGAGATGGAAACTCTGAAATGCCTGTTTAACAGGACGTAATCGGTTTAACCCTGGAGTGTCCTGTCCTTTTCACGTGAAGATATGTTTCTCTGACCCCTGATTTGATTAAGTAAAACTTCATTTTGGGGGGAAAAACCACTTTGTTGCTATTATGGGTGCATTTTCAAGATGGATGAGCACAAAAAAAGTCGACTGCAGAAGACATCATTTTTTGATGTCCCTCTCAGCTGGTTTACTTGACTGACGCTCTATATGTGTGTGTGTGTGTGTGTGTGCATGTCTCGCACACAGGAGGGAGTCTCAGTTTCCCATTATACATAAAACTGCAATATGAGATAAAAGTGTTTAGGATGACCACGAGTTACATTGACCTAAACTGTAGAACATTTCCTGATTTCATTTTACTCTCACCCACTTCAGAAATTATGGATAAAATAACACCTCTTATGCCCTTCTTTCCAAATGCCATTAATAACTAAAATCTTTATTCAGCTTTTATGCCTTTGTTTTATTGCAATTTATTATATTATGTTCTTAAGAACCAAAACACACCCCGATTGACGAAAATTAATGAGTTCTGTGATATATGGTGCCAATATCTCTGAAATATGCTGGTACTAAAACTATTGTTTTTTATGTCTTATTACTTTTTATAAGCTTAAATGACAAACACAAATAGAGAAATACTTTTCATATATTAGTTTACATGCATTTTAAAAGAATATATAGTTCTTAATAAAAACAAATTTAATTTCTTACATTTGATTTTTTTCCCAGCATTAAATTAACTTTAAAAAGCACAAGAGTCTTTGTTGTTTTGTATTGCTCTCTTTAAGTACATTATGGAAGTACAGAAATTGCACATCTTCCCAGCTTTATGTAAGCCATATACATTTATTAGACAAGAGAAGAAAAAAGATTAAAAAAAAACAATTTAGAAATTATGGAACAGTTTAAAATAAGGGATCACTTAAAATCCCAGCAACTGAGAATGCTTGTACACAAACCTAAAAACATGCCAGTTTTCTTTGAGTAGAATTTTGGTGATATGTGATTTTTCAGTTAGGCAGCAGGATCAATCATGGATCATTAAAAAGTTAATATAAAAGTATCAGCTCTTTCGTATATACTTCATTGATTTTATTTACAGAATAATGAAAAAATGATTGTTTGGCGCCTGCTTTTCATACTTAAAGTGACAGTAATACATGTGTATTAAGTACCTAAAAGCCTATAACAAAATCGTGGGTCAGCTTCAAGCGTTAAAGAAAAACAAAAATCTGTGCGTGACAATCATGTTCATAATATAGACCAATGACATCCCAATGACATTTGGTCCAATAAAGTCCAAATGAGTGCTACTGAAAACCAATATTATCTTATCAAATATTTTGCTTTTTCCCAATCAAACCAGTCCATGCAGTGTTTTTGATTCAGTGCACAGTTTTATTGATTCGAGATTCAGATTATAAACTGAATCCTACAAAATTAAAAATCCCTCTGACAAAGTTAATTGTATAGTTAATGGTGTTTGTTCTGAGGCCTTCCCATACAAACAACAATATGTCAGAATATGTAATCAAATTGTAATTTGAAAAGCTCCTTGAACCCCATTGAACATCACTTTCACTCCAAAATGGATCCATCTCATTTCTCTCTGAAATGCTTCACACTCTGATCCATCTGACAAATCTCCATCTCCCCTTTCCCTTTTGTAGCCCTAATAGGTAACATTATCCCATATTAATGGTGCCAGCAGCTATATGCTGCTACTAGCCAAGCAAACGGATGACTACAGATCAGCGGGGTGAGGCGAGCAGATCATTAACCATAATTACCTCCAGCTAATCCACTTCCAAGCGGTACAAAATAAACAGCCAGGCCCATTAGAGGAGATGACTGTCAGCCTGCAAGTGGCCTGTGGCTCCTTTGGCAATGATCTGAACACACTGGGGGATAAGAGAAGGGGGGGGGGGGGGGGGGCGCTGCATGAGTGATGGTGAGTCCAACAACCCCTCTTTCACCTGACTGGGAGGGAGGGGGGGTGGGGGGTTGCAACATGGAAGGTGGCGGTAGTATGGTGTTGCTGGTTACATGCTGGCAGCGCTGGTGCATTTGTTTTGTTTCACCCCACCACCTCCCTTACCCACCTCCCTTTCATGTACCCAGATGGTGTTCATTTTGACCTGCTCTGTGTTTGCCCCCCTCGTTTCCACGTCCCATTCATTTGGTGCCTGCAGGCGTTTTCCCACTCTCTTTCTCTTCAGTCTCTCCCTCTCTCAAACACACACACACACACACACACACACACACACACACACACACACACACACACACACACACACACACTCGGTGTTCAACCATATAATTGTGTCATGGCACATAATTATGATTGTATCAGCTCTTTCACTTTTGTGTGCGGATGATTCATTAGCATAGCCATTATTATCTTCTCTGAGCATCAAAAGCACACTTTGTATTGTTTGTGTTAAAAATAAAATAAGATATTCAACAGTTGCTCCAGCCTTCATATTCAAAATTCTAATTATGCCTTTTGTTTTATGTAATTAAAGCCTTAACCAGTCAGGTTAATTAAAGGCAAGTTGGAGGTAAAAGACTAAATGAAATCCAAAAAAGAAAAAAATGATAGCATATTATCTACAACAGATTAAAAAAAATAAGTGCCAGCAGTTTTCTTTTTAAATTTCCTCTAATGAACTACAAATTTTCATTTTAGTTTTGTAAACAACAGTTTGGTGGATCCTTTTTTGACATTTTGCTTTTATCTGACATTCATTATACAGGCATATGATAACATATCTACTGTTATGACTCAAAGTTTTGCATTTATTGTTTCCGGTATTTCTGGGGAAAACCCGAGCAGGAAATGACACAGTATGATTTTTTTCAAAGTAATGACTTTAGTATTACGCTATGATCTAAACAGAGATGCTCAGGAGCTTCACCAACATCTTCAAAAAAAGAAAAAAAGAACGCTTTTATAGTTTGGATTTTTCTCAAATGACTCAAGTGAATGCAGGCAGGTTCATTGTAAGCAATGGGACAGTTGCACTGGAAGACATCCAGGTCTATTTGTTTTCACTCCTGGCTCTCTTTCAGGTGCTTATTGCGGTTTTCCTTCATGCTCTTGATGTCTGTTCAACTGATGAAATGGGGGCACTCATCCAAAGAGCAGCGTTCAGGCAGATAGATGAGGGTACACGTCTCAGCGTCTCTTTGATGTCTGTGAACCTGCAGCAGCTGTCACTGTTCACCAAGTAACTGCTCGGAAGCTAAAGAATGACACATTAAGCTTCTGTTTGATATGAGCTGATTATATTATTCCTGTTGTGGTTTTGGTTAACATGAGATTATTGCCTTTTAAAGGGATGCAAAGCGTCAAGCTGAAACAAACCTCACCACATCATCATCAGCAGGCGAGTAACTCATAGAAAGAGAAAGCAATGGAAATTTAATTTCCTCGCAATTAGAACCTCTCCCTCATAATGAAATCTGAAAGGGGATTCTTCGGGCGTTGTTCATTATTTTCTTTAAAATCACAGGCTTTTGACACAGGAAATTCAATTCATCAGGCGCTGGGTAGACTTCATTTTGAAACAACGGGAAGTGAGAACAGCCCTGCCAAAGGCTTTTTAATTCAGTGGGAGCTTGCGGCTGACACAGTCGAAAGGAAAAAAACAAAACTGAGATGGAAAAATTCTAAGTGCTAACCAGTGGGCTAAACTAAAATCTTACTGTTCAGAAAAGCATAGCAGGTCGTGGAAATCCTTCTTATCTTTTTTCTTTGTATACTTCATTGTATACTTCCACAAAGAAAGCCTTGACACCATTACTCATTTTATAAATGCATTAAAAAGGCTTTTGTGAATCAAAATGAATCAGCTTTTCATAGTTTCTCTTCACACAGTATGTGTTGCATCCCATACACAAAGGAGTTGTTTTGACATGTTCTGACAATTCTTTCTTGGCATCCATAAGTTTTGTCAACATACCTCAGGATAAACAGAAAATCAGCACTTCATGTTTGTTGGTATACTTTGTACAAGAGATGGTTGAGACAGTGTTTGCCATGAAAGTGAAGATAATTCTAGGAATTATCTTCACTTTCTTCCTTCCACTTTCATCTTTATCTATCTATCTATCTATCTATCTATCTATCTATCTATCTATCTATCTATCTATCTATCTATCTATCTATCTATCTATCTATCTATCTATCTATCTATCTATCTATCTATCTATCTATCTATCTATCTATCTATCTATCTATCTATCTATCCATCTAGATACGCACACAAAAATTAAACAGCAACATGCGTATATAGTTTTTAGTTTGGATTTGTTTGCAAGTATTATAACCTATCCTTGTCTAAATCATGTTCAAAAAAATGATAATAGTCTGTCATGTCTTCCTTCAGGGTACAAAACTCTGTAAGCAGTGTTTACCTAAAATAAACATTGCAGAGATGAAGAGGAAAATATTTATTTTCAGCACTTCTTCAGTCCTGTGAAAAATCCAAGAAGGAAGTCTGGCACCCTGCATATGAAGAAATAGTAAATTAAAAAATAGTAAAACAAAATATTTAATAGATTTGGAGAAATTTATTTTAATGTCAAAAACAAACAAATAAAAAACAAAACAAAAAAACAAAGAAGTTATATAGCTGGAAGCAACAATGAGGCAGCTAAATAGTGCAACAGGTTGCAGGCCCAATAGATTTCTGATAATATTAAAAGTGTGGTAGTAAGTTAGATGGACAAAAAATATTTTCTTCATTTCCTCATTTGTCCTCTAGAGTTAAGTATGATGTTAGTAGATCAAACATTTGCTGAGCTATAGCCTTGCTTTTTGTTTGGTGGTTCTCTGCATCATTTTAATAGGCTCTAATAAAGAAAAATCTCTACACAGCTGGATAGTGTAGTGCAGTACTACCTTTGGAATGATAGTTGCGAGTTTGATTCCCACCTGGTATCCAGTAAGGGTCCTGGCTAGACCCCCCATGCTAAAACCAAGCCCTGGAATGGTGCGGCTATGTTTAAATTGAGCTGATAAGCTTTGTGGCGCTTGCTCTGCAAGTCAGCCAAATGGTGAAGATTCAAAGAAATGTGAGTGAAGTTTCAAACCTTTCAATAAAATCCAATATCGTACTCTCATCATTCAAAATGGCAAGCTGACATGTCATTCCACACTATTAGCCAACGCAAAAGTGTTTAACATTTTTTCTTTATGTTTAGCATAAATATAATTTACCTTACTGAGACATCCTCCTGGGAGACGAATAGACTAATTTTTTGCACTGCATTAGAATCGTTTCCTGAGACCATGTATCAAGATTAGGATTTGCTGTGACAGATGAAAGCCTTTGAATAGCAGAAATCCATAAAACAGCTTTTGTGAAGCTTGGTCTCAAGATCACTTGTGCCAATTTTGGCAAATGTTAAAAAACTGAAACTTGGTGAAAGCAATTAGGGAGCTGTTACCAATCACTGTGCCAAATTTTAAATCTGTTGACCATGTGGTTCTAGGGGGTACAACAGACTGCAACAGCAGAAGAAGAAAGGGAAAGAGGATGATGGTGAAAAGAAACACTATGGGTGACTTGGCTGCTTGGCCTCAGTTATTTGCTAGTATTCTCTGGCCATTGAGTCATTAATATCCGGCTTAAGAAAAGAAAGGCTAGTCTAGCCAAAGTTAGCAATCAATCCCTGCAAATAAATCAACTGACAAGAGTTTAGAAGACCTCCAAATCAGCGATCAGGTTCACTTGACCTAAAACAAAGGAAAGTTACAGGGTTTCAACAACAGGTGCATTTGACTCCAGTTTTCAAAGTGTCTCCTTTTCAGTTTTAACAGCACCTGCTCTTGCTTTTGAAAACTTTTCTTTTTTTTTTCCAGATCAAGTGATCCTGTTTCCAGCAGTTACCCAGAGCAACACTAAAAGCCACCCAACCCAAGAACAACCGGGAAACATTAACTGGCCGCTCCGCTACCCACTAATGGATCGGACCCATTTCATCAGCAATCTGACATTTAATGAATATATATTTTATCTTCCCGTGCCAGTTATCGGAATGTCCTCCCCGTTCCGAGAAATGGTCGTCCTGGGACTCTTTTGAACGGACCTTTTTTCCTTCGACTGGCACCTGTACGCCAATCACACTCACTGCAACTGGCCACAATCTTCCCTTGTTTTTTCCTCTTCTCTCTCTGTCTTCAATATGGTTCATGGATTAATAATTCATGGCCAGTTATTAGGGCCAGTTCAATAGGAGATCTGCTGATGGAGGGTCGGCGCTCTGCGAGCGTGCCCGGAGGGATGCTGCGTGTTGTTGTGTCAGCCCCCATCTGCCAGAATGCAATAAGGCAAACAATGGAGGCCTTGATTTCCACCAGCAGGCCCATAATCTTTAAATGGCTATTAGCTGAAGAGTGCAACCAGTCAATAACCGACAAAATCCTTTTAAAAGCTCTCTCCCTCTTTCTCTCTCTTTCATTCTCTACTTCCCTCTCTCTTTCTGTCTTTCTCCACTCCTTTTAAGCTCCTTATTTCTCCATCTCTCAATCTTTTTATTCTCTTCTGTTTCTGGTCAAATTAGGACACAGTACATAGTATAAAACTCCCATAGTGATGGTTTTTATGTATTGCCAGCAGTGTCAGGTGGAGCCAGTACCAATAGTTATGGCAAAATGAGGATGAGTGAGGTCAAACTCCATTTTTAAAGGTGCTACATACACATTGGAGCATCAGCACCTCAATCCAAAACAAATTGGTTCCACTTCCCCCTTACCCTCATGTTAAATTTAAAAGGTAAGGCAGCCACTATCACCTACCCATTGTAGCACTGTAAAATACTTTGAATTGCATGGATATTTAAGTCATTAGATGCTTAGACTACCATGTGCAGATGTTATGTTGCCTCTGCTCTCTGTTTCACCATGCATGATTGTGTGGGTCTGCTTCATGGAGCAGAGGAGAGATAAACATGATGAAACTGAGAGCAGAGGAGAGCAGCAAAACAACAGCAGCAGCTTCCAGCTGAGCTAAAATCCAGCTATTGTATGTGAATGAAATAAATAACATGAAGTAAACATGTATTGGGAGAACTAGCGCACTGCTCCAGAACATTGAATTGCTTTTAGTTTAACTTTAATATCTTTCTAAACGGCACGATGGCCATTAGTTTTAAAAGAACTGACTCACACATAATAACAGACACATGCAGCCTGATCATCTATTAAACAGAGAGGCTCGGATTACAATACACAGAGAAGTATGACTTCATTTCCTGCTAAGAAAGCACTCTATATTTAGTGTAGCAAATACTTGTTTCCTGCTACAGTAATCATTAAAATCTCCTATGAAGAACTTTTAAATCATCTGAGGAATTATTATACTCTATCAATCTTGCTCTTGGTGTGTGATTTGCTTTGACATGTAATTTTTCCCTTAAGCTGATATCTTTGACCTCTAGCTCTCTTTCAGAACATGAATCCTAATCCCGTCCAACAGAGTTTCACTTGTCAAAAGAATCGCCTTAAATCAAGAGGCAATGTCTTGATATAAGGCAGTTGTCTCCAAGTGACATCGTATGGATGATATACTTCTGCTTTGCCATCAATCACAAGCGATGCAGCTTGAAAGGGATTGAATTACTGTTTACAAGGATGAGATTAAATTGTTTTTAATATACAATGTTATGAAAGCAATAACCTTTTTGATGGCCGCAATCATATCCTAATAAAACTGATATTCATTAGTGTCAGAGAATATTCCCTGCTTCCAATCTCCTCTAATCTCCTCGTTACCTGAATCGCCGCGGCTGGTACACAAACAAATCCTGTTGCTCTTCACTGCTGACAAGGTAAACATCACATGTGCTAGGTGAAAAGACAGATCAATTACGCTTTCGTGAAAAGGGAGACTTCAAGGTTTTGGGGGAAAAAAGTTTATATTTTCTTCTGCTCCAAAGAAAAATGTTCAAAAATATATTTTCAAGACATATATATGGAATTTTAATACTTAATGATTGATGATGGATTTTGCTATTCATTCTGCAGAGGTAGAGAAGGAAAACTCACAAAGGTTATTGAAATAACTTAAACTTGTAACACCAAATGAACAAAGTATTCACTTCAAGTTGCCTTAAAAAAACAAACTAAAAAATGTAATTGTGATACCTTTCTATCAGAACCAGCATTAACTTTTTCAGCAATCTGAGCGACAGAAGGTTGTTTATTGGGTCTGACCACATAGGCCTGCCTTCACACCCCGCATGCATCAATGAGCCTTGGCCAACTGTTGCTGATGCATCAATATTCATTCCTTGGATTACTTTTGTTAGTTACTCCAGTTTTGGAGACCCAACTGTCAAAGTTGCTCAAAATATTTTTCTCGCTTCTAAAACATAAACTTTGAGGACAAAAAATGTCCACTCCCTAATATATCCCATCCACTAACATGCACCACGATAAAGAGATGATCAATATTATTCACTTCACCTGTCAATGTTATGCCTAATCAATATATCTAGATAGGCTGCAATACAGCTTATATTCTTTATAAAGCATGTTTTTTGTATATATTTACTTCATATCATTGTAGCTCTCTATTTTACTATAGCTCTCATTCTTATGGCAGGACCAGGTGTGCCTCCAGAATTGTTTTCATAGGGGTGGGCATATAGGGGCCAAAATATTGGGGTGCTACACCAAAAACAGAAAAGTGGAGGGGTGCAGCAGAACCAAAAGTTATATACGCAGGAATAGCAAATCAATGTTTCAACTCATTCTAGGGTGTCTTTCTCTCTTGTGCTCACATTTATTGAAATTATAACCAACACATAACTGTCTTGCCAGAGGGAGCCAATCAGAGGGCCAGTAACTTTTTCGGGGTTGGCCACTGCTGCACCCCCGCCTCCAACTAACCCCCCCACACACACCCTCCGTTGGTTGCACCACTGGGCAAAAAAAGTACAGCAAACATGTTTTTTTTTGCACTAACATTGACCTTTCACAATGTGAGCCTATGAGGAATGATACATAAGTGGAGTCACCACCAAGCGGCCATTAGTAACTACAGTTTTTGGCAATTTGGATTCATATTTTTGCCCCAGAAGTTGGGCTACATCATCTATTTTTAGCCACAGAATTAAAAATTGGCATTTTTTAGAAGACACTGTCCAACAAACATCGTTGTGTTAACAGTTCGGTCACAGTAAGATGGCAAAAACTGCACCAAAGCAAAAAATGTTTTCGCTACTTTGCCAGACAATAGTGTTTCTGTCAGTTGAACCTCTGCAATCCAAGAAATAATTCACCATGCATTTTATTTGTTACGTGGGGAACTTTTTGGTCACGGCCATCATGCTCCCTCTAACATCAGCATTGTGAGCTTGTTGTTCAGGTTACCTACAGTGGATCAGTTCCATTGAACTCATTGGATGAGAGGCCACTTTAAATATCCCTTGATGGATTCATTCCATGACTTTGAAATCTTTTTTTTTTCTAATCAAATGTGATCAAACCCCTTAGTATGTCCTGAAAACTCAAAAACTCATATATCAACACAATATGATGAAGTATGGTCCTTGAAAACACGGCACATTTAGTCCAATAAAGTAAGGAAAATAAGTAATAACTATATGAAAATACTATCCGAGAGCTTCATAAATCACATCAAAAACAAAATTTTGCAATATGAAAGTGTCAGAACCACTGTTCTTCAGCTGAATTATGCATTTCCATGTTCATCATAACAACAAAGAAGAACACATCCTCGGACTTCATAACAGGCTCACACATTCACTCCTTCTCAGTCTGATTGAGGCACACTAAGAGCCATGGAAGAGTGAAGTGAGTCAAAAACATCACTTCAAACAGATAGCCATGTTGGTTACCACATTGTCACTCATCAGCACTGGTGTTTTGACAAGCCAGCGTGACCCCTGTGTTGCACAATCACATGATCACAACTGGTCATGTCAAAGGTCAACGCTAATGGATGGTGCAGTAAGGGAAGCCGCTTTATGTCAGGGTGTGAGCATCTGTATATGAGTGAGTGTTTGTGTCTTGCAGTTTTAAGGCCATACTCTCATAAAGACTGTGGGAGTTATCCCATTATTTTGCACTTAGTTTGACATGTAGCATTAATAATGGGCTTTTAAAAGGGTATTTTGAGAGGTGAACTTAGATTTTTACATATATTCCTCATTTAGGTTTAGCCACATATACAAAAAATAGACTACATTATCAATACATTTTTAGCCCAGGTTACATTTTTGACACATGTAATGTCACAGAAAACTATCATGTACATATGTATAGCTTGTATTTGCATTGTGAAAGCACACTTAAGAGCACAGTTGTTTAATTCGCAATGGAAATAACTGAAAAAATGCCATTTGTTCATACTGAACCCAATCAAATATAACACTAGTATGGTTAATTGTGATCTTTTACATGTCAAGTATAACACTGGTGAAAAATCATATATGCTAATGGCATTTTTCACACGTGAGAAGCTGACAAAATTTAGATATCACTTAAATAAAGCGTGCAAGATTTACAAGATTTACAATAGGTATCCTTTCTTTAAATGAAAAACTGCTGACAGTTAATGTTTTGGTACTTGGAGACTATCAAAATAAAAGTCCCTATTCTTTGGCTTGGTCCAAGGCCAAAGCGCCCACACAGGAAACACAACATATTGATGGCTCAGTCCACATAGGAAACGCCTCAAAATGAGCCTCAACCTCCTCCAACTTTTTATCTCCTGTCTCTCACCCTACCTTTTTCCCTTGCTCTTTTTCCCCTCTGCCATTTGTCTTTCCATTCCCCCTCTCTGTCTGTCTTCATCTTTTCCTCCTCCTCCTCCTCCTCTGCTTCTCTGTTTTTTGCATTCCTTCTCCATCTTGCCCTCCTCTCCCTTCCTTTCCCAATCCTCCTCTGAATCCCTGAGTATCCACCCGACAGAGAGTCATCCATCTTCATTGGGGAGACATATGTGCTGTTTTGACAGCAAGTGCTCTGATGGAGCAAGAGGAAGGAAAGCAGCAACCCCACGACAGCAAAGACACATTATCAGTGGGAAAACACATCCGACCATCAATTACTAAAACCCATCCAATTCTACCAACACTTTGGGTATTAGGTGTTGCCACTGGCGTCTGGTTCAATAATCCGCAATGACTGCAGAGGTGTTAAATCTCGCTACTGTGTTAATTTTCTATGAGATAATCCTATGTTTTTAATATTTGGAGGGGGGGAAAACACAGATCCAAAAATGTTTATAATTTTATTTTTAAATTTAACTGTACAGTACCTTCTCAGATTTGCATCTTGTGCTTAAGAGTGTTTAATTTGACATGTTTAATGTATGGATTTTTTTTAGTGCTACAGCTAAGTATCTATCTCAGCTTTTGAATAACTCACTCAAATGCGAAACAAACATCACATTCTGAGTGAAAACACCAGTCAATGGACAAAAATGAAATTACCATTTGTTTTTAAAATTGGGAATTATTACTTCACTGACTGACCATCCATCATATCTATGTCTTCTTTCCAAGTGACAGTTTGATTGATAAGGGACAGTCAATCTGATATGGAAGACATTAGCGATGTAACTGATGTGAAGCTGGATTTGTTTGTAATTGTTGTCAGAGGTGATCTCAGTCAGTGCCATCCCATTTGGAACGGTATTACTTTGACCTAAAGATGACAGTTCAATAAATACAGTGTCTTCAGGCTGAGAGGATGTGACAAGCATGTCCATGATACTTGCCACGAGGGCATTAATGACACCCCTGCCAGTCAAACTGTCACTAGTCTCCCTGTTGTTGCAAAAACAAAAAACCCAACAAAGAAATCCTTGCAGGTGAGTCAATAATCCAATACTCCTAAAGTCACATTTATGACTTTAATAAACAAGGGAAATTGTGATCTAGCTACAGTTAAGAATTAGGCTTGATTCTACAAGAATGACTATCAGATCAAAGAGAACTGTCAAATTTAAAGGGGTACATCATTATATAATCTCTGTGTGTTTTTGTTTTGTTTTTTGTTTTGCGTCACCATTGTAAACCTGCTATCTAGTGTTACTAAGTTCGCCTAGTCAAAGAAGAGCTTGGCCCCTGGGTGAAAGGTCACGAGTTTAAGTATCCCTAAAAGTGGATCATCATTCCAGAATTTTTTATTCGTTTTTATTCTTTTATTCTTTTCTTTCTCAAATAAGAAAGATTTGTTTATTTTGTGACAAAGCTACTTTTATCTGCTCCTTTGTCACAAGGGCACACCACAGTGGGTAACTCAGCATTGGGTTTGATCTGGCAGAGTTTTACACCGGACGCCCTTCCTGATGTAACACCAAAGGGATTTGTGTCCCTGGGTGGAATTTAAGCAATGGAAAATGGATGCCCAAGCAATGTTCTAGAGTCATGTCCAGCACAAAGTGATGGTGCTTTGTGAGAGGTATCCTTTCACAAAGCATACTTAATACAATCACCACAGCCATACATCAAATAAGGAGCAGCTGGTCCCACCTCAAAGTGTTACAAAAGAGATTATTTGTTGCATTTTTATGTAGAAGAGATACTTTTTAAAACAAATGCAGAAAATTACTATTTTAAAAAATGTCCTTTCAGTAGCTTAAGATTGGTTTAACAGAATTAACGTTGAATGTTGAAAAGTGATCTTTAAAGGTAGTGTGCTAAATCCCTAAAGGTTGATTTTGTTCATCTGGATGTAGCATTTTCCCACTGAAAATACTACATGGCAAAAAGGCACAAACCCCACACATTAGATAGTGTCACACTTTAAGATGCCAGCTGCTCTGCGAGAATGGTAGCATTTGGTGCCATGTGAATGAGGACAAGGTTGTTTTGGATGTTTGAACCCATTGGCGAGAAATCGTATCAACTCAATCACCATTTTGCAAACTTTATTGCTATTTTTTAATCTAAAACCATAATTTCCTTTCCTTTTTATTTAGTATGAAAATCTATTGTGGAGCTATTATAGCTTGTTTGTCTTGTTCATAAGATAAGATAAGATAAGATAAGATAAGATAAGATAAGATAACCTTTATTAGTCCCACACGTGGGAAATTTGTTTTGTCACAGCAGGAAGTGGACAGTGCAAAAGTTATGAGGCAAAAATTAGAATACAATAAGAATAAATACAGTACACAACTGTACAGAATAGAATAAAATAAAATACTATATACAGTAGAATAAAATAAAATAAATATACAATAAGATAAAAATAGAATACAAATACAAATACTATATACAACTGAGTAAAAATACAACGATGACAGAAAGGATTATTGCACTTGGTATTATTGCATATGTATGGATGTGTGTGCTTGATCATTGTATTACGGTTAACATCAGGTCTGCTTTAATTGAGATGATGCAGTGCAGATGTTTCAAATCAAATCCATCTACTCTTAAAGTGCATTATGACTCAATGATAATGCATCATTGACAGAATGAAAGGGGACTTGATGTTGACTGTAAAAGATTATGAAACTCAAGCAAGTTTTATAAATGTAATGACAAACCATGATATAGTACTCTATAACAGAAGTTAATGAAAGTCAGTCGCTGCTGGAAATAATCAAAAGATACTCATATAGAACAGCAGAAACTGCTATCTAAGAAGCTAAAACTCAAGAATGTTAAATATCCTTCATAATAAATTACTTTTAATTACAAATCACTATAGTTCAATCATTACATTTAAGTTCATTTTCTTTGTCACGGCTTATCTCCTCAGATGGAGTTGCAAATTTCTAAAATAAGAAGCTTCACAAAAGTACCATGCTTGGTCTGAATCGTCTCTAAAATTAGAGCGTAACAAACTCTTTTGTTGCTTACAGTTTCACTAAACGCAAAAAGATGGCAGACACACTCTGTGTGAAAAGCCAAACTGAGCTTATAACATAAATGTAATGATGCATGAAGCTTCTCTTGCTGAATAGATTGTTTGTCTTTTGTAAATCTCCTCAATATGAAGGTATGCTGACGGAAATACATGAGTTCACACTGGTTTAAAACGGCACTGCACTTTGATGGGATCATATGTCTGAGGTCTAACTTCTATGTTATGCATTCAGTGCACTTACACTGCTTTAAAGCTGAAAATCAGCAATTAAACCGCATATTTGCCCTTTCAGTGTAAATGTAATGCACTGCAGAGTCAAAACAAGGATGCAGCAGTCTGTGTAAAGATGTTACATAGGATGACACTTTCTGTACCTTTATTTTAGACATTTTATTTTTGCAGATTGCTATTATGACGCTACATAGTAAATAAAGGTCCCATAGATTGTATAAATTTAAAACAAGCCCCAGCAAGTGACGTACTCAATGATGAATCAAAACTAGCATTTCAGTATTATTATGCACATGACTCCAGAAGTAATCGTTCTCCATTGCGAGGACTTACTAACTAGGTAATTGCATTTTGTAAAATTCTGTACTTTAAGTCAATTTTCATGTTAATACTTTTACAGTTTTTCTTAGTTGTAAAACCCAATTAGTACCTTCAAATTGATATTGTTCACTTAAGAAAAGTTCTAAATACTTCATCCAAAACTAACCAAGCAATTATTGAATACAAAACAATTTTCAGACTCCTTGCAGTGCCATTTTTCATGTAATATCGTCTCTGTAGGGCATGGGGCAATAGCCTCAAAATTACGTTCAGTGTTTTGTAAGCCAATTTTCAATTTGATTTCCCAGGCCCATCAACCCTGGAAGGATAGACACTGTACTTTTTGTACATATCTGAAAGCATGAATCCATTCATTGACAGTTTTATATGAAAATATAACCCTTGGAAAACAACACACAAGCACAGTGAATGACTACCGAAGAAAAATGCCCTGCAACATTTGAATTGGTATGAAAAGTGTTGGTGATGCACCCACATGTTCTGGTAATAACTTTAAAACAAACTTCATCCCAGTAAAGCCTTACATCATTACTAGAACTAAATGTGTTCCGCAAAATGCTTCCTTCCCATCTTGACATCATGTCGATCACAGTAATAAGTATTTGATTTACAACCAAAATAATCCTGAGTGATTTTATTTGTGCCTAATGTTGTTTTTAAAGTTGTCACATAAATCAAGTCGAATCAAGAGGAGGAAGAGGTGATTCTCCCTTCCTCCCCCGTGCATTAGCTCATCCTCTTCTTGCAGACACTCTCCCCGCCTGGTGCTCACTTCCCGTCTGTAGGCGCTCATACCGGGACTGCATTCGCTCAGCGCTTCCTCTTGATGACCCTCTGAGGTACATTTGATGTCAGCGTGAACAGCTTGTTTTCCTTTCCTCCCTCGGATTCCCTCTCTTGCTCCCTCTTCCTCTCATGCTCCTTATTTCTTCTTTAGTCTGAAGTGCTGTCGCGTTATTGGACTCAGGTTTGAGTGGCCGTGGTACCAGATTGATGGCCGCCGGGGAGCGTGTCCGTGACATGCCGGGCCTGAAGAAACATAGAAAGAGCTTGTTTTTGCCCCCATCAATCATCCCAAAGCCATAATCACCCGGTGATGGAGAACGTACAGGATGGAAGAAGAGAGAGTTGTGGATGACAGGCATGTTTGTCTTGTACAACAAAAGCAGTTCAGATTGCTTCTGTGAGTCACCTTCTTCTCAAGTTTCATTCAACCAGCGAAGGTGGTTTTTGGGGCGAAGAGCTATCTCAGTATCACTGGCCATATACTTACTGTAGAAGTACGAAATCCTCTCAGCATTCTTCAATACAATTGTTTATAAGATTATAAGTGACTTCTCTTGCCTGTCTTTAGGTATTAAGATATTAGCCTTACGGGAAGAAAAGTACAGGAAGTGGTACAGTCAAAAACTAGCCCAATCACACTGCTCTGGAATAATTACCTATGTGTGAACATATCTGAAACAGTCTCCATCACTCCACACAAACAAAATGGAAGAAAAGCAAATCCTAGCAACACCTGATTTTGCAGCAAACAAGTCAAGTTAACATAAGTTTAAAAAAGTGGAGTCAACAGTGCAGAAAAGAACAGCCTGAAGAAACATCTAGTTTGCTGGATAAATATTCCCGTGTACTTTTCTGCATGTATCCCTGTCTGCTTTATGTTCATTGTTGTATTATTTTTTGTTTCTCTGTGCAGTTCAGGTCTTCACTTTCCCCTAACCCAAACCAGTATGGGTAGATGGCCGGCTTCTGTGTGACTTTAGTTCTGCCTAAAGGTTTCCTCAGTTTCAGAGTTTTGGCAAGTCAGGTTTGCCAAGTGGAGGTTTAGGTCATTATCTGTTTCCCACAACATTCATTGCCTTGAGATGACTATTGTGAATTTATGCTCTATATCAATAACATTCAGTATGATTGAATACTGAACATACAATTGAAAATGTCTTTGTTGCACCTTTATTAAATGTCACTGCCAATTATGCAGCAAAGGAAACTTTGCTGAGTATATTGTTTATAATTCAAAAATCTCAAATGCAGATATTTGTCTTCTATTTCGCACAGTAAACTATACTTTTATTTACTACCACATAAGCCACTTGCTTTGTTACTAAGGAGTGTGTTTGCTCACTCACTAAAATAACTAGCTGTGACTTATCAATGGCTGGCTCAACCTAGGTTACATTTGTAAACCTTGAAAACTGTCAGTCATTTCTATATCATTAATGTAGTGACTTTCTGCGGAACTGCAGTGATCTAACATTGTGTGAAACTGTTAAACCTAAAGCTTGAACAATATCCCCTGCTTATCAGCGTCTCAAAGAGAAAGCAGAGCAATCCTTTGGAAAGTGCGTCACTGCTGACTGTCACCAGAATCATCCCCCAAGAAATGAAGAATCAGCTGAGCCTAAGTAAACTTTACCAGTTTATCACTTTCAAATTTAAAATTAAAAACATAATTTTCAAAGAGAGAAATAGTAAGTGTTCATCAGGACTAACTTTTACATTTAACACATTATAAATTTAACTAAAAAAAGTGCATAAGAGATAACCATAGCATGTTAACGCACTGTCCTTTTGAGCTTTGTACAATCAAACTAACACATGGCTTTAAAATACAGTGGGGCAAAAAAGTATTTAGTCAGCCACCGATTGTGCAAGTTCCCCCACTTAAAATGATGACAGAGGTCAGTAATTTGCACCAGAGGTACACTTCAACTGTGAGAGACAGAATGTGAAAAAAAAATCCATGAATCCACATGGTAGGATTTGTAAAGAATTTATTCGTAAATTAGGGTGGAAAATAAGTATTTGGTCACCTCAAACATGGAAAATCTCTGGCTCTCACAGACCTGTAACGTCTTCTGTAAGACGCTTTTCTGTCCCCCACTCGTTACCTGTATGAATGGCACCTGTTTGAACTCATCATCTGTATAAAAGACACCTGTCCACAGCCTCAAACAGTCAGACTCCAAACTCCGCCATGGCCAAGACCAAAGCGCTTTCGAAGGACACCAGGAAAAGTATTGTAGACCTGCACCAGACTGGGAAGAGTGAATCTACAATAGGCAAGCAGCTTGGTGTGAAAAAATCAACTGTGGGAGCAATCATCAGAAAATGGAAGACATACAAGACCACTGATAATCTCCCTCGATCTGGGGCTCCACGCAAGATCTCATCCCGTGGGGTCAAAATGATCATGAGAACGGTGAGCAAAGATCCCAGAACCACACGGGGGGACCTGGTGAATGACCTGCAGAGAGCTGGGACCAAAGTAACAAAGGTCACCATCAGTAACACACTACAACGGCAGGGAATCAAATCCCGCAGTGCCAGACGTGTTCCGCTGCTGAAGCCAGTGCATGTCCAGGCCCGTCTGAAGTTTGCCAGAGAGCACATGGATGATACAGCAGAGGATTGGGAGAATGTCATGTGGTCAGATGAAACCAAAGTAGAACTTTTTGGTATAAACTCAACTCGTTGTGTTTGGAGGACGAAGAATACTGAGTTGCATCCCAAGAACACCATACCTACTGTGAAGCATGGGGGTGGAAACATCATGCTATGGGGCTGTTTTTCTGCCAAGGGGACAGGACGACTGATCCGTGTTAAGGACAGAATGAATGGGGCCATGTATCGTGAGATTTTGAGCCAAAACCTCCTTCCATCAGTGAGAACTTTGAAGATGAAACGAGGCTGGGTCTTCCAACATGACAATGATCCAAAACACACCGCCCGGGCAACAAAGGAGTGGCTCCGTAAGAAGCATTTGAAAGTCCTGGAGTGGCCTAGCCAGTCTCCAGACCTCAACCCCATAGAAAATCTGTGGCGGGAGTTGAAAGTCCGTGTTGCTCGGCGACAGCCCCAAAACATCACTGCTCTCGAGAAGATCTGCATGGAGGAATGGGCCAAAATACCAGCTACTGTGTGTGCAAACCTGGTAAAGACCTATAGTAAACGTTTGACCTCTGTTATTGCCAACAAAGGTTATGTTACAAAGTATTGAGTTGTATTTTTGTTATTGACCAAATACTTATTTTCCACCCTGATTTACGAATAAATTCTTTACAAATCCTACCATGTGGATTCATGGATTTTTTTTTCACATTCTGTCTCTCACAGTTGAAGTGTACCTCTGGTGCAAATTACTGACCTCTGTCATCATTTTAAGTGGGGGAACTTGCACAATCGGTGGCTGACTAAATACTTTTTTGCCCCACTGTACTAGACAAAATTAGCTGGAATTCACAGTATAGCTGACTTGCTCTTTAAATCAAAAATATTTTGCCAGTCTACATAAGCTCCTTTTCCATTGGTAGCTACTCGGGTCAGCTTAACTCCATTTCCATTACAATTGCTTCCTACTTAATATGCATGGTTGTTTTAATAGCGACGCCTGCGACGCAATTAATATGCGACACGAACGCTACAAAAAAAAAATGGACGTCGATGCAAGAATATACCAATAGAGGGTTTTCACCTACGTCACGTTCTGGGCGGTAACCTGCATGTGCGGCCATATTGGAGGCACACGAAGGTAAACACTGCATGGATCAATGTCTGAAACCACAGAAAAGCTCCTCAAAATGCGTTATAGATGCAGAAGGCATACAGTGAAGGACTTGGTCTGCAGGAAAGAGCACAATATTTGGAAAAGTTAAGGTTTATTGGTGGTGCAGATCCAAACGAGTTGTCTTGTCTGGTTTTCTCGCCAAGCCCATACACAGCAGAACACCTTAAATCTTAGAAAAGTTTGGCGGCCTATAACCAGATGGTGTGTGGATGGGAGATGCAGTATCAAGTCATCAGCGACAGATGTGTTGTGAATGCCAAAGTAAGTAATGCAATAACATCTTTAATCAACCAAACCTTCATCATCCCTTACCAAAAAGTAGCATACGAGTATATTTTATTAAGTATGCTTAACTATAGAAAAGAAATGAGCAGAACAAATTCGGATGTTGTCCAGATTTTTGCCTTGTTGATCCTGGTTTAGCTTCGCTAACCACAACCGCCTCCTTTCCTCTGATAACTTTCGGCATTGTCCTCCCTGATTTGTAATAACTTTTGGCAGTCTATAAAACTGCAAATGTTTTTCACGGTCAGACCGATTGGTACAGCCAAAAACACGGCAATAATTCACCATTTCCTTTCATTTGACGTTTGGAATCTGTTTGAGTGCGCGTGCTTTGTTTACCTCCAGTATCTCCAACATGGCGACTTCTGGTTTGATGACGCACCATGAAAACCCACTGTACTCAGTCTGTGGCTTTTCATTACACTTGGGGAACACAGCGTTGTTTTTTCTAGCCATTTCGTGCGTTGCCGGGTTTTTCATGAACTCTCATGACTCATCGAGTAACGCTGCTGACAAACCAATTGGTGGCATGCAGTCTGACGACGTCACATTTTAGTACCTGCTCGGGTTGATTGGAACCCCAGGTGAGCAGGTACTAAAGAAGTAACTGGTACCAGGTGCTATGACCTAATGGAAAACCCTGAAAACCGTTCACGAAAAGTAATTAATGGAGATGGAGCTTACGAGAGCAGATCTCAACTTCTTGTATTAAAAATGCATAACCTGTCTATGCTTTCGCCTCATGGTAGGCGATAACAATGAAAAGAAGCTTCACCTGTGAATTTGCTGTTCAGTATAGTATACTCTGTTCCTAGGCTATACTAAACTGAAGGAGTAGGAGTAGTTAGTGAGTTTGCACAGAACAAACAAAACAATACACACACTCAAAGTCTTTAAAAAAGTTTAGTGCCTCATCAGCAATTAGGCTGTTGAGAACTTTTATCTACAGAACATCAATCAAATGCAAGTGTCATCCCACGTATCACCTTTATTTTCTTAATTGTCACAGAAGTGATTAATAGTCACTTAGTATATTATTCCACAGCATGCTGCTGCAGCTCCTGCAATTACACAATACTTAGCTTCTCAGCTGTCAGTGATTCATTGGAAGAGGATACTTTAGGTTCACGAGGCAGAGGTTATTACACTGACAGAGAGCATGTGTCAGTGTCAGCCCATCTGTTTTTCTGACTTACTCTTGAAGTTTGTCATCTACTCCAAATATTAGCCCCAAATGCTAAAAATGCACAGTCATGGAACTGCATATTACTGACAATGATAAATGAACCTTAATAACCAAAAATTTAATTGTTATTGATTTATGTGCTGTTGAAAGCAACACAAATGTCAGCTGTCAAATAAATAATAAATGGGAAATTCTCTTCAAGCATTTATCAAAGGAGCTGGCAGTCTTTCTTTCAGTTTTGAATGCATAAATGCAGTGACTAAAGTTATTACTATATTTACCACATTCATAATCTGTCAACAAACTAGTATTCTAACTTTATTTGGAGACTGTGGATTTTAGCTTTATACATACTCAAACATGAGCACAAACCTTGTTGTTGTCTAGTATTGTTTTGCGTATCTATGGAAAATAAATGAAAAATGCTCCATAGTGAATAGAAACGATAGCATGACCTCATTTAGTCTGGTCCTAACCACTGATGTAATACAAACACTGTTATTCCAGGTACTACTGAGCCTCATTTATCAGCGTCAGATGAAAGGTTTTGGAAGACAAAGATCCATTAAGTGCTTAGACTAAGTGTTTCTTCATTCAGATTATTAGATGATAGTCATTTGTTTCCACTGTCACACAAAGTAAAGACATTATTGATTCTAATGTAACAGAGCAAAAGAATTATTTTTAGTATAAAAACTTGGTATTAGCTGAAGGAATTTCTTTCTGCAGTTACACACAGTCTCAAAATGTTTCCAATATATTGACTGGGACTGGTACTTTGCGTCATATTACTCTCGGAAAAGGAAAAAGGTGCTGTTTTGTAGCCAGGTTGTGAATGCTCTTGGTCGATACTGACTTCAGTTAGTTCACTGACAGGAATACATTACTCTAACCACGTCACGAGAACTGTCGCTGCCTGTTTTGCTACTTGTTGTTTGAATATGAAGCTGCAGCGGAGCAAAAATATTTGACTCATTTTACAGGCATAAAGCCGTTAAGAGGTTCTAGGCAAATTACACAAAACAACAAACCACAATATAAAATTGCATGTACGGTCACTTCTTTCCTGCAAATCCAGAATTTGAAGGCATAAGAAATTCAAATCCTGCGTAACTGGGATGAAGAAATTGCTGGCTCATCTACTGACAACTGATAAAGTCAATACCAGGAAGGTTTTATTTTCACTGCTGTGTGGGTGCTCACAAGATTATACAAAACCTAGTCAGCTGATTTTCCTATAAGTGGAAATCAAACAAACTGTATCTGTCCCTCAAACACTTACTAAAGGTCAGACATATTTTTGTGTGTTTACCAAAATCTTGCAAAAATTGTACTCCTGAATACCTTCGATAAAGCCAAATTCATATTATATATATTATATATTATACATATTATTATGATGCCAGTTTCTACAGTGTTGGATTGTTCCAGGTTTTACCAAAACTAGTAAACTGACCTTTCCACCATTCTGATTTTCTTTTTAAATCTATTTGTGTGTGTTCATCAAAGATGAAGTGAGATTCTGTTTCAGGGATACTTTAAACTATCATGACCAAACTTTGACTCCAGTATTTTGAAGAAGCAGAATTTGTGTTAAATGACCTTTTGGTCATTCATGATGGCCAAGGTTTGTGCTCTGTGTATGTCAAAAATAGAACATAAACAATATTTTTTCATTAACTAAAATTTGTTATAACTTTTAATCATAGCTTTAATTCATACACCTGCACGCGATGCTTGACTTTTAATTGTTACAGCTACCTTTAAAAAAAAAGAAAGGTACACGTCTCTTATGGGATGAGTTCAAAGATTGATGTCTCCTGTCATTTTCTGTTTACTTAATAAATTGTGTTTGTTCTTCTGCCTGTCTGTAGCCATTCAACAGAGAGAAATAAATAAAACCCATTTCACCAACGACTCCTACCTGAGAAATGTGTTTCATATGAAATTCCTCTGTGTTTGTATTGGCCTGAAGAACTAAGAGAACAATATGGAAATTCCCATTTTAAGATTTCAGGTTTCCTCCACCCTCTCTGTTGGCATCGCCCATTAAAGTGCTCATGCTGTTCACTTTATCATTCTTATGACCCCCGTCTTCAGCATCGGCATGAAGGCTTACCTCCCCCTCTTTCTCTAATTCATCATCCTTTATAGAGACTAATAGGCTAGGTGACACCAGGGAGAACCACCGATGACTCCTGGCTGCTCAGATCCACTCATAGTGAAGGGTTTTCATTTGCCTCCAAGACACGGTGGTATTCATTTGTTGCAATGGCACCCAATTTTCTCCTCGCTTGGAGCACAAAGTCTGTGAATCTTTACGAGGCCTCTTAAATGGAGATGTACAGCCAGAGTGTAAAAATGCTATTTTCATCTTGGGCACCTCTTCCTGTTAATATTACCAGTTTTATATTACCATTTGTTAAATAGCATGTATTTTATTTGTTAGCTGTAAGTTACACTTAAAAAAATGGACATCTCACTGTTGTTCATAGTAAATTTACTGAACAAATTATTAGGATTATTATTTTTGTTCTTTGATTTTTTTGCACATTTTTTGTTTTGTTGTTTTTTAATGAAATACCAAGATGTAAATGACTTCTTTATGAGGCAGTGTGGCATTGTGGGAGCACGATGCTTGAAATTAAAAAGGTGTCCTTTGAGAGGTGATGTGATTGTATATAAATTTGTATACAATAAAATTGTATATAAATTAAATGCAAAGAAAAGAGTTACTGTTTTAAAACTTGCTTACGCCCACATTAAAACCCCTCTGCTTCAACATTCTGTAAAAGTTGAGTACAATAAAACATGAGCAAATTATATTGTTCTGCACACATAGGTTCTTACGTTCTCTTAAATAGTACAAGTCCTAAGTAAGCAGGTGAGTTGGACAGCTGCTAAAACTGCCTAAAACTGCATTTGCTTGACAGTTTGTGCTCAGCAAACACCGGAGGACATACAGACGCCTGCAGGTAACTCTTGACTCCTTTGTTTGCATGACCCACTCTGACATTTGACAGCTTAGAGGCATGTACCAAAGAAGGTCATGGCCCTGTTATGATGTTTACTTTCAAAATAATCACAAGAACACCGTCTCCATGATTGACAGCTTCAGTTATTTCTTTTCCACTGAATTGCAATTTGGCAGCAGCATGCTTACCATGCTTAATATATTTGTTTATATTCCAAATCCTTTGTGCTGGAGACCACTGGAACCAGTGTCAGCAAGTGCATATGTCATGCATGATCTGTTTGTTAGCCTAACCAAGATCTTTTAAGTGCTGAAGTCTAACCAAGTTGTTTGTAAGGCCTAAACTAAAACAAGTGATCATTTGTCATTAACAATGTGTTTAAAATATAAAAAATGATGTGTGAAAATCTGTGTATGACCAGAACTTGGTCTTGTGTTTGTATTGAAAATTCATGCACAAAAAAATGAATTGATCATTTGAAAGTTGTGACTATTTGATGAAAAGGTTGGGATGTTTTACTATGTTTCCTTTCAAAACATCTCTAAGATCCTGTACATACAGTATAAAGACCTGCTAACAGATCATAAAACAAGAAAACAAGAGCTAAAGTCAACAATCCACCAGGTTCACACTTATTAATATGAACCAGATCACACTGTGTGCTAGCAGTTAGTGTGAATCACTAATGCACCATAGGTACATAAGCACAGGTTGTGGGAGACTGGGCGTGCTTATTCTGTCTAATTTAGTCAATGTGATGCAAATTTAACCCATCTTCCACTGTTGTTACACACTCATGGACTTATGTGCAACACATCTGTCATCTTTAATTTCTGTGAATGTATTCTTACAGTGCAAACAACAGACTGGTAGGATTCACTGAATATGCAGTGGAGCAAATCCAAGCCTTTTGTACATGCAAAGTGTTTAGTTTGGTAACGCTGGAAAAAGATAAATTCTCTAACTAGTTCAATAAGAAAAGAGCTAAAGGCAAAAGCACAAAATCAAATTTGTTATGTATAGATTTGCTTATTATCCTAGATATGTAGAAGATACATAAGATTTTAAAGAGCTCATGGAAGGTGTTAAATCCACAGGTAAACAATTATCAGGGTGAGCTGAGTTATAGCTCTCATCATCTAAATAAATGAGAAATTATTAGGTGAATTAACAAGGCAATGATAACATCATTTCACCCATCCCAATTTTAGACAACGTGGGAAGAAGATGCTAAATGACTCTGCTCAGAAACCACTCATCTGTTAATAGTATTTCCAATAAAGGGTAATAACGTTTGATTAACCAGGACATTCTTCCTTTGGGGAGAAAAATATTAGGTTGAGAAATAGTTTATTTTTAAACTGAATAACAAGTGATATTTATCTAAGCAGGAAAGCATGAGAAAAAAGGCAGTTTATCACTATTTCTTTGCACGAGTACTAACTCATTGCTTATAACAGAAGAGTTAATAGAAGGAAAATGTGTACATTTGAACAAATAATATGATGTTTAAAAGGCATCATATTCAAATTTTAAATAACTCAGTGACTCTACATACTCAAATAATATAGAATGCACTACTAAAAATTACTCTTCTATGATGTCCCCTCAGTTAGTTGCCACCTCAACATGGTGGAGGGGTTTATGTGTCCCAGTGATACGTGGTGCTATAGTGGCAGTAACTTTTGCCCCTGGTAGGATCTCCCATGAAAATGATCCTGGGTGAGGATCTAGATGAAAAACCTTTCCTAAAACCTCTATGAAGACACAGCGAAATGAACAGTGTAACCAGCATGGGACAAGGTTACTGCCTCACTTCGAAGCCAGGCCTAGGGAGGAAACTTGAGGGGGCATTTCTGGTGATTGGCCTTGGCCTGTTGGGTCTTTTGGATGAAATACAAGGAGCCAACAAAGCACCATCATCAGCAGTAAGTGTAATAGGACTCGGCTGCCATGTCTGTTGGGTGGCATTCAAGGGCAGAAGCCCTGGTAGTTCAATCCTTGTCTGCTGAAACAAGTTCTTGGAATGTGGATTGTCACCTTTCTAGTGGGGAAGGAGTTTAGAAATACCTGCTATAGCTGAGTTTGAATGGGTAGGAATGAGAATAAGCATTTTCAGGTCTAAGGCCATGGTTCTCAACTGGGAAAGGGTGGCGTGCACACTCAAGTTTAACAAGTTTATTCATCATTGGGTTTTGTTCATGAGTGGGGGGAGTGGAAGATTGACAGATGGATTGGGGCCATGCCTTGAGTGTAATGTAATGGTCCATCGTGGTGAAGAGAGAGCTGAGAATGAAAGTGAAGCTATCAATTTATCAGTCAATCTACATTCCTTGTCTCATCTGCGGTCATAAGCCCTTGGCAAGGAACGAAAGAATGAGATCAAAGATACAAGCCGTGGGAATGATCTTAATCTGAACAGTAGCTGGGCTTTCCCTTAATGATAGGATGAGGAGTTAAATCATTGGGGAGGGACAAGAGTAGAGCCCCTACTCTTCCATACTGAAAGGAACCATTTGAGGTGGTTTCAGCATCTGACTAAAATCTGTCCTGGGCGAGATGTTCTTAGGATATAGGAGGTCCTGAAATAAACCTGGGACCCGTCCCCCCACGTGACCTGGAAGAAATGGCCGGGGAGGTGTACTTCTCTGCTTAGACTGCTGGATAAGCGGCAGAAGATGGATGGATTGATGGAATCGATTTCTTCTCTGTGAGCTTTCAGTAAAACTGAAGTCTGCAGCGATGCTTCCAAGAGATTTATTGTTTGCTGTCACCTGTCTTTAAAAAAGGTCTGCGTCACAGTAAGTCTATTTAAACTAGACATGACAGCAAGAGGAAGAGAACATTTTTCATGGGAAATGTACACTCACTCACTTTATTAGGTACAGATTTCTAGTACCTTGTTAGATCCCCCTTCTTTCTTAAGAACTGCCTTAATTCTTTATGGCATAAATTCAAAAAGGTGCTGGAAACATTCCTCAGAGATTTGAGTCCATATTGACAGGACAGCATCACACAATTGCCAAAGGATGAATGCTACAGCAGACACTGAGAAACATCTGACCAAGAAACATTTTTCAATCTTCTATTGTCCAGTGTTGGTCAACTTGTAGCCTCAGTTTCCCGTTTTTCTAGCTGACAGGTTTGATCTGTTTTTTGTTCTAAGATGCTCTGCATACCTTTGATTGTGATAAATGGTTGTTTGAGTCACTGTTGCTTTCCTATCAGCTTGATGCAGTCTGGCCATTGTCCTCTGATGTCTGGCATCATGAAGGGATTTTTAATGAGACTTTTTAATAGAAATGTGTATTTAAGAACCAGTCAATCTATCATGTACCTTAGTCAGGGATTTCCAAGCAAACTGGGTGATGGAATTTCTCCTGGTTCTTTCATGGGTTACTTCCCTGTAAGACATTTACAAAACACCTCCTCAACTTGTGAGGCACCCAAGTGGCATCTTAGCCAGTTACCTAAATTATGTCCAAGGACTCCTTTTTAGGAGTGCAAAGCTATTAGCAACAACACAGACACACATATTTATTATTTATTTACACATGTAATTGCTGTTCCACTGAACAGAATTAAAGCATTCTTTACAACCAATGAGCCAAGTGTATTCAATTAATTAGTAGCCAAGAGGACGTTTTGTTGTTGGTTGTAATGAATATCTTCTGGTGCCCCTTTTCAGTAGAGAACTGTCTCAGTTTTTTGACATCTCAGAGCTTATACTGCTGACCCAGTTACTTCAGACATGAAAACATGCAGAGAAGCTGTGACCCCTGTGAAAGGGTGGGGTGGGATCTCAACTCTCATATAGATGATCTCTAAGCAAAACTTCCCATCTGCTCTGCCATGCTGTCTTGCAATCCCAAGAGAGTGCTTAAACAGACTGTCCAGAAATTAAGAGTGCAACCAAAACTCTCTTGATGGACGACACAAAGTTAAAAGTCAAATGGTCATTTCAAATTTTAATTCCACGGCAAGAAATATCGAGTATTCTAAATTAAAATAGGTTTTTGTCATTATGGTTTGGTTAAATAACTCTTATTAAGCAAAAAACAAGAAACATAACTACTCCTCCAGCAGTCAACTATAGGTGCTTTAAGAAATGAGAGTTAACATAGAACAAGTTGGAAAATAACAATCGATGCTGTGTAAAGTTAGTATCAGTGATTATCATAGCAAAGTAAGGACAGACTGGGCAGTGGTGCCTCATTGCTTTTGTGGGTTCTGTCTGGGTGCTCCCACAATCTAAGACACACATGTTGGATTAATTGGTGATTGTAAAATTTCCATTAGGGGTGTATGCAATCTGCTGGTGATCTGTTTAGGTACTCACCTGTTGGGCAGTGTTAGCTGGGAGAGGGTCCTTATTTGCTGGAAGCATTCGTTTCCATTGCTGCTAGATGCAACAGTTTTACTAAAAACCTTGTGCAATGTTCAAAATACAGATAAACTCAGCATCGGTGACACATATTATTTTGTTTTATGCTTCCTAGCTACCCAGCTTCTTTTGATACCATATTTCCTGCAATCCGCAGTTCTTCCTAAAGTCTATCTTATCATTATCCTCTGGTGTCACTCCATTTCGAAAGTTCGGATCATTGATTGGTAACTTTGACACCTGGCCTCTGGCCCCCAGCCAAAAATGATAACTGTTCATATGGGACAATGAAGCTAAGTGCTAAATCAATGGGGCCAGCCTCTCTGATGCGGATATAGCGTTACCAAGAAGGCCAATGGCAAGAGGTGGGGAAGATGTTTCCCCGGGGAAGACTTTTGGAGACACACCACCACTGCCAGGCAAAACTCCAGTCTGGGGATTCATCATTCACGTGATCGATTACACCACCTTAGTGCTCATTTCGCAGGAGTCACAGTTTGTTTATCATTATTGTCTCGTGGTTTAAAGTGTTCTGCTCCCAGTCGACAATGAAGTTTGAAGATGTGGTTGTGTACATGAATGAGAATGAAAGTCAGCCAAAGAGAAAAGAAAGAAATTCTGCAAAACTGTAGCTTTAAGGAGTCCCATTAATCTTCAAACACTTTGCCATCCACATATTTTCTGTCATACTGAAGCACTGGATCAAGCAAAGGTCATTTTTCAAAGCCCGAGCTTTAGTTTAAAATGAATCCTTGCTTGCTTTGCGACTGGACCAGAGCTTGATTGTGATAGGGGGCGATTTCGGCGGCTTGGCGATCATTTGGGCCGTGCGATGTTGTTCTTGGGCCTGGTAAATTAGCTTGCCCGTCCCAAATGGACATTACGCATGCACACAACTGCAAACCTCGCTGTTGGGGAGGAGTCTGGGCAATGTTGCTGCCACATTAAGTTGTTTCCATCATTAGGCTCGCTGTTGCTTATTTCCCTTGTGAGTCGTGTGTTTTTGTTTTGAGCAATGTGTCTATCAAGGTTGGATGTGAGGCTCAACTGTACTGTTGAATAGTCGTGTCAATGATTATGTGTCCCACTATATGTCTTTTTTTTGTTTTCTTTTGTCTCTTTAAATTAAAAACAAATCCCTTGAAACACATAGATGAAAATGAGAATTTAGGTAACAGACAACATAAGCATTTGCCAAATGAGCAATTTCTCAAATAACACCACAGTATCTGTAATCAGCCGTGCTGCCAGGGTCTCAGGCTCTCACTGTGATAATGGTAGTTGATAAGCTGGGTTCAAATTAGCCATTGCTTCTATTATTCCTATTGTCTTCAATGTGACTGTGTCTGAAATTGGATGTCAGCATGGGACATAGTGCAGGTTTGGTTAATAGACTGAGCAGTGTCAAAAGTTGAGAATTCTTTAAAATGTATCAGTTACAGAAATCTTTTGAAGAAAAATATATTTTAATGATGTAGGAGGTAAGAAATAATATGATTTGGCAGGTAGAGTTTGAAATATACAAATTTCCAATGAAAGCAATTCATTTGCAAGTCGCTTTGATGTCTCCAGACACCAGAGGACATGATTATTTTGATTTAGCTTTGGGATCTCTAAAGTTAATCATATATCCCAGGAGTCACCAACCCTGCCTCGCCTCAGGAACATAAGGGGCTCTAAAGACAAGTTGCTAGAGTGCAGACTGAGCAGTTGTGCATGGAAACCTGATAGAGCGCCCCTCACCCAAAACTTAAAATACCAGCAGGGATCAATAGCTGCAGCATGTTATCTATTGTTCAGCGGAGTGTATTGCACATCCCAGTGTTCCAGCTAGATAGATACCCATGCAACATTTCTGCACTCACTCTCTGACACTAATGAAATGTATCCCAAAGTAAGAAGGATTCTGATGATTTTAAAGTGTGAAAATAAAGACAATGGATATGTTTAACGTTTATTTTTGTAAGGTTACTTTGGTTCAATTGTTAATTCAGCTCAGGTTTAACTTAAAAGGTCTGTTAACTGTAAACTCAAATCCTGCATACCTGTTCCAACAGATGACACCAGCAAGTGTAAAAGGCTCTTAAAGGAATGATTATGCTAACTGGATTACAATTTCTATAATGATTTCATTCTAAATGACAAATCACAGAACACTAAATTTGGACTCAATACTCTTAGTACTCTGCACATGTGCCAAACTACATGCAAATGATCTGCTTTACACCTAATTTCGCAGTTTAATGACATAGCACAGTCTGGCAAATTTCCTTCCCATTTTGACTCATGCAAATATACTACCAAAGCTTGAGTACTAAAAATAGGATACAGGTAAACATTTTGTTCAGCCAAGACTGAAGGCCAATATTGGACAGAGCGTAAGGGGAGTGAGAGCTAGAGGAGGACGTGGAGGAAAAGGAGGAACAAGAGGTGAAGTAAGATGGGAGAGGGAAGAAGAAGGGGAGTCAGAAACATAATAACTTATGAAATCAGAGAGACTGTGGTTGACCTTGTTGGGATGAGCAAGAGGAAGGCTGGGCAAGTAGTTTGTCCAAATCTGAGCCACTATATTGTTACTGCAATCACACAGGTATTTCAAAATAAGAACTAAATAACTACAAGTCAGTTTTTTTAGTTTCTCAAGGTTTTGTGGTTAGTGCGCAGTGAGAAAAGATATATAATGTGAATGTCGACAGGCAACATCACCATATCGCCCAATTTCACGCATCTGTGGAGATAAATGTGTAATATTTAAAAATTGCCTCTGTCGCTTTGCAAATGCTTATCTTTTTGTCACTAGAAACTTTAAAGCATTTCAAACTTTATTTAGACCCCATCAAAGGCGATAGCTATTAAAAAAAATATCTTGTCTGAAATCTTAACCCTCATTTTTCATCAACAGAAGTAATAAAAAGAACTGTGTATTAATATTTATACAAAGCTGCTGCCCCACAGATCCCTCACAGCAATGCAAATATTTGTACATTTAATGAGTATCCTGTCATTGGCGACTTTTCTAAAACAATATTGAAGATGTGATGAATTATATTTTCTGTTTCAAATAAAGAAAAATAAAACAAACCCTTGTATAATTAAAAGCTGGTCTGGAGCCTCTGGGCGTCACTGATATAGGCTCAAACTGTGAGAAAAGATGAAAAACAGATCCTGCATAATCAACAACGCCTTCTGCAAGTCAGTGAAAGTGCACCTTACTCAGACGCCTGTGTGGAATGCATTCTGGAAGCATGCTGTCTAGCCCTCATGGTCGTCATTTTAAATAGCAGCAAAGACAGAACACTTGTGGACCTTTCTGGCAGATTTATGGGCTGTTAATGTCTTCCCCCTTCACCTTCTATATTCTTTCTGCTTTTGTTTTGACGTTGGTGAATGCAGGTTGGGAGTCTCAAGACTGAGATGTGATAAATCACCAAATCCTTGAAATATCAAGTTGACTCATGCCCAGACCTCTATTTTCTAGATGGTCCAGCGAGCTGAATCTAGCAACAGAGGTCAGTCAAACCCTCGGGGCGGTGGGGTCAAGTTTAGGGAGACTTTTTTGGCAGATGGTGTTGAGAGTTCAGTCTGTCACTCAGGAAGAACAGCGAAAGAAGAGAAAAGACACTTTACAGCATTAATTGACTTTTGCGTGTCTCAATATTGACCCGGTTTACCCCAAAAATCATTTTCCCTCTCATCTTGGTAAAGAGGCACTTAAGGTAAAACCGTCACCAAAACAGTCCTTAAATACCACTTATTCACCCTTCACTTAAATATTGATGATAATGTGAGTAGCTTGGCAATACTCTCAGTCAATTGGAAATCAATTCTTTTGGCTTCATTGTCACAAAGAACAGTAAAGACGGTTTCTCGTTAATTCTGTAAGTTGCTATTGTTGCATGTGGCAGGATTTTGAGCTGCATCTGGAATCCAAAAATACTCAGAGGATAAAGCTATTGCTGAATGTATCAGGAGTGGAGAAGAGCAGGGATACAGGAACCTTGTGGAGGCCTTCAGGGACTGGAGCACTAGGATTTGCGTCCAGCTCAACACCAAGGATTTCACAAGATCTAGGCCTCCTCATCAATTTAGCAAATATCCAAGTTTTTCAGAAGTCAGGAGCAAAGCTGAAACAGACGTGGGCATCTTGCATGTCCTGACTTACTGCATTCAGCCACAGGCAATGCTGGTCTAAAAAAAGAAAGTGAAGGGAGGAGCACAGAAACACAGCAAAGTTATTAAAGTTATTGTGTACATTCACATTAAATAATCCTCTGCTTTCCTAATCGCTACTTAATTTTTTTTAGTCTCAATCAATCACCTGTTTTGCTGTTGGGGGAGCCATCTTTGCATCCTGATGTTAATCAAATAAACAGCACGTGTTTTACACGGGTTTACCATCCCACACTCATTGCTGCTTGCTTGTATTGTTACCGTGTAATTATTCTAATGTTGATTAACCCACTTGGGTAATTTGCATTTTTGATTGCGACTGCATCCGCAGGTGAATTGAAGGGAGGGAAAGATAAAGAGACAGCCAAATGACATTTAGAGATGTTGAAGATGCTTGTGGTAACTGAGGATTGACGAGAGCATGTTGGCAAACTTGATCTCCACTTCAAATAAAATTTTGTTGCTAATTTAATATCTGATGTTAAAATGTCAACGAGAGCAAGTTTTAGCACTGCAGCAGGATGCAGTGCTCAAGTGAGATTAGATTCCTAAAGGGAGATATCTCTGTGGACTGAACCGTGACTTAAGGCACCCCTCTTAGTGTACTTTTTTCTTGCTTTGGGAAAACATGTCTGTTGAAACAGTCAACAGAGTGCACCAAACGCACGATGGCCTTAGCCTGCATTTACTCAGGTTACCCCATATGGACGCCTTGCCACATGCTCCCTTCGGCCCTTAAGCACGAACCACAGCTCCGTGCCCTTGAGAGGGACAGAGGATATCTTGAGAAGATGCTGTGTGTGTGTTTGTGTCTGTATATATATGAAGCTTTAGATTTAGCTTGTTATGTGTGTGTTTGTTCATCTCTCTATCACAGTTTAAGCGATCACGCTGAATTATTTGTGACTATCTGTAACTTGCTGGATATAAACAAGACAAAGGTCATTGCATCAGACACGAAAAGCTTTAGAAGTGGGCATGGTCTGGAATCTCTGCAGCATACAAAATGCACATTTTGGAAAAACGGCTTTCACCATGTGTTTTTAGGCACAAATAAAAACTCCCAGGAATCAACCAGTGGGCCTGTAAATGCTCAGAGAAAATATATATACACATTTTTTTCCAGGGATAATAATTGATCTTTAGGCTTGGAATTGGTTAAACATCTATCAGCTCTGCCACTGGCGACTAGGGACATAACAGTAAACTGTGTATACGCTCACCGGTCTAGTGGCAAAATTCATAAATAGTCACAAAAGTTCATTTGTTTGTTTGTGTATGTTTCCAAAAATCACAAGTCATTTTTTAATAATGTCCAATGTTACTTTTGAACAAATATATGTCAGTTGAAAGTCCCTAGAACACAACCCTTTTCAAGACTCATCTTATGGGAGTATTGGCATGATAATAATTAAAACCAATATATGGTAAACACCACATTTAAACAACATTTTCTTTTCCTTAAAGTACCCAAATAGTAGTGGTGCCTACCTGATAAAACGTCAGCTGAAAATGAAACAAAACCACAGGTTAAAACACAGATCAACTTTATACTTTTATCCAAAAGCATCACCCCCGCCTTCATCACCCATAGATGCATTTTTATTTTGACTGTTCCACACACAGTGACTGCACTGCAAACACTCACAACAAATGTTTCTTGGTAAGACTTCTCAACATCTCCTTACTCATCGGGCGTGGTGCAACCTTTGGATCTATTTGGATTTCTGGTAAGCCAATATTTGTTCTGTTTGGTTCCTACATTGTATGAACTACACCATTGTTAATCGGCAGTTAGGTGTTAGGAGAGTGACATACAGATGTCTTGATCAGTGAGCTGCCTCTAACTGAACTTGAATTTCTCAGTATTTTGTCTGTTTTTTGTGTTATTTTGCTTGAAAATAAATGAAATTAAACTACACTGAAAAATTAAATGTTTATATCTTATAGTTTATTGTAGACCTACATAATTAGACAAATAAAAGTGAACAAGAGCAAAATTAGCCAGTTTTGAAGCTCTGACTGAGCTGAAGCATAAAGTTCAATGTGTAATTAAAAAAAATGCTCTGAAAAAATCTAATTAAAAATTCACTTTCAGCCGTCCCAGTTATGCTGTGTTTACATATTAGCTCATTAACTGGTGGTCACTTACCTGAAACACTTTAGGAGCTTCTCTTTTTCTCTACCTTTAACATGAATAATGATAATAATAAATACTTATTTTTGAGCTTTGAAATACATTAATTATTTAAAAAAACAATTTAAATTCATGTTACCATATTACCTGTTTTTCTTTATTTGCTTGATTAATAATATCACATTTGGCTAGATCTCTTGACATCGAGTAATATTTTAGGTCATAGAGATCGCTTTTTTTAATGAAATTGTGCCACTATATATCCTTTATGCAACTGCGCGGTAAAATCAAAACAGTCAGCAAGACATTATTTATGTGAAAAAAAAAGTATTTTGACATGAAATTAGTATATTCTGAAGCCTTGCAGGAATCATGAATTTATTTGAGCTTTTGAATAACACACAAAACGTAATAAAACACATTCTGGGACAGCAGAGGCAGAGCTGAAGGATCCTGTATGCAGGGGCTGGTGATGATGATGGTGGGGGCATGATGAGCTGTAGTGCTCATCCATCAAGACCACTTACACGCCATAGGATCTGTGCTATAGCTGAGGGGGGAAATTAAGTTATAGACCCACATCTGCTGATACCCGCTGGTTCATTAGAGGATCCGCTTGCTTAGGCAGCAACTGTACAACAACGAAAACGCTGCTAAAAATGTCAGGTATGCTGTAAATACGGAGCCTGTCCATTGTGGAAAAATACCTGAGGTTAGGTATTTTATTTTCAGTGTGAAAATAAAAGCTCTGCAGCTGAAAAGGTGTCACTTATTTACCTTGTGTTCTCTAAAAAAGAAACCCCCAGCTTGAACCATTTGATACTGATTGACTTCGTGTTAGATTTGTTGCAGAACGTTCTTTGACAGTAAGACAGTTCTCCAGTGCAGTTTGCTTTCTATTCATCATGTTTAAACATTAATAATCTTGCAAGAAGGAAAACAAAAGAGCACCAGTTGTTGAATCAAGCATTTCTTGCAGTACAGGTTTTATGTAGCACAGCTCTTTGTTCAAGGGTAGAAGAGAGAGTATGATGCAAGGGCAGAGATTCACTTTTCATTTAAGCAAGAGGCCACTATCAGCATGAGCCCACCACCACAGCACAGTGCAAATTAAACTGATTGGATGCTATTGGTTTGGTGCTCATATTGCTGACATTGACAAAAAAGTTAGTTATCTTTTGTTTTAATTAGTGCCACACTGAGCATGGATGCAACTGTGGAGGAGAAGGTTGCTTTTACTTATCTTGTTATGAGAATTTGGGTACGGAAGCTGATCATGTATCACTCATGTTTGGGAACTCGATATTCCTACCAGGCAAATGAACAAATGAACAGTTGTTTTTAGAGTGACAGTCTTGGATATTTTAAAATTACGAATTCTTATATTATACTATTGTGTCTTTTATTTGTTTTTACCTTTGCATTCTTTGAATGACACCATCTGTCTTTACACTGGTCCAAATTATTGTAGTCAACTAAAAACTAACTAAACACTTCCTAAATCCTAAATTTAATAAAACATTTTAGTCTATGGAAGTAAATTTAAAAACCAGGCATTTCAAACATACGGAAAATATTTTTAGATTTAGTCTTTACCAGTTTTGTCAAATTTCTCAACAGAACCATCATAACAATCCTTTGTACAGATGGTTATTAAGTCTTGGATGCTTACGTGAGAGTGTAGTCTCATACAATTTTTTAACTAAATAAAAAACTAATGCAAAACGGCCATAAGTCCTCCTATCACTGTGCAGTTCTGTCTGAATCCTTTCTAAAGAAGCAGTGAAGCATCTCTGACTCAAATCATTTACGAACAATGTCATTTCCTGCTCTGCTTTTTGGACAAAAGTAGAAACTCCAGGGAGCTTTTAGTGTAGTTAGATGCTGAACTTGGTGGTCATGTCTATTCACTGTACACTTTCGGTGTTTGGAAAACTACTTTAGCAACATACATCATTCATTCTGGTTTCAGTTGCTCATAGCCTAATAAATAATTGTTTGAAAAAGAAGGTTTGGAAAATTAAGTGCACTGTATGATTCGATAGCTTGGAGAACCACTTTTAGCAGCTTTATTAGTCTCTCACATTGTATGGAAGAATTCTGGACTACTTTTCTTTACAAATTTAGTTCAGTACATTGAGTTTTGTGGGTATTTGTTCATGCACAGCATGCTTTCCTCTCTCTGAGCCAATTTTAGCCAAGTTTCATCTGTTTCACATTTGTCTCCATAATGCTTAAAGTTTAGTTTGTGGTCAACTGTGACTGCAAGCTGTCCAGGTCCTATGGCAGAAAAAGAAGCCTGAATTATTCCCCCTCTGCCATTGTGCTTGCTGGTTGGTATGGTTCATAGGTCTAAGCTGCTGGGGGATTCCCATGATGGATTGAGTGTTTCTTCTTAGGTCACCTCTCTGCATTTGGTTATTAATTATTATTAATCTCTGGGTCTCTTCCACAGCGTGTCTTTGTCCTGTCTTCCTCCCCTCATCACAACAGGTCGCGGCAGATGGCTGCCCCTTCCTGATCCTGGTTCTGTTGGTGGTTTCTACCTGTTTAAAGGGAGTTTTTCCTTCCCACTGTTGCCAAACTGCTTGCTCACAGGGGGCCATGTAATTGTTGGGGTTTCCTCTGTTTTCTTTCCATTATTGTAGGGTCTTTACCGTATAATATAAAGCACCTAGAGGCAACTGCTGTTGTGGTTTGGTGGTATATAAATTAAATTGAATAACTGAATTGAATTGACATGTTTGTGCTGATATGCTGTGTTTGTTCTTTGCTATATGTGGTGCCGCTCCTTATCACCAAACATCTACTCTTTGGTTTCGTCTGTTCAAAGGACGTATTTAGGCTTTTTGTTGTGAATAACAGGCAATTATAACCCAAGATTATTGAGGTCCACATTCAGACAGCCACATTATTAAAAAAGCAGACTTTCAGAGATTACAGTTAAAAACTTTGGAAATTTGATTGGCGTTATTGGTTTCTTTGATAAAAACAAAACAACAAAACCTTATCTTGATTGGCGTTGGCCAACTTCTTTGAATTGGATCTCAGCACTTTCAGGTGAATCTGAAAGTCAAGCTGTGCTTCTAATACTATGTTGTTGTTATTGTTTGTCTTTTTAATACATTTTTTTACTGCCCGTGGTGCTGAGAAATAACAAAAGTTATTTATTCAGTCAACTAGTGGGATCAACTCTGTAATTGAAGCTACATGTTTTTACAGCAGCAGCCAAGATATATAAAATACGATATGAGGAATATGGATGAACAAAATCCCATTTGCTTTCCTTTTATTTAGCTTTCATTTATTCAGGGACGTTTCGCTGACTGTGCATTCTTACATTTTGGCAACACTCACATCACATCAATCAACACCATGAGGGACCTAGTCCATTTTTTTTAACAGTTCACCATTCAGCCACTGAACTAGAATGCCTTTTGATAATCTTGGGAAAAAAAGAAAGAAAGAAAGTTGGTTGCTTCACCCATGAAATCCTTTTTAATCAGCTGCAGGTATTCACACCAACAACCTTCCTGTCAGGTACTGTTTACCTTTACAAACCCTTTTCAAATTAGACTGAAAATGTTTGAAGCGCCCCGTGAATCACTGTCCATCCTCATGTTGCTCCAGACTGTGGAGCATTTTTCAATTATGCATTTCAATTCTGACAGCTGACACGAAACCACCGAAGCTTAAAATGTATGAATGATGGCACTTAGTGAGAAACTATACTGTCCACACTCCATTAACCGACATCGTTCATGCATTCGGTTGCAAGATTATGAGTCATAAGTCAAATGCTCAATTCAACATGCCTTCCTCTGGCCCCTATCATGCTGGAGACGAGAGAGCTGAAGTATGCAGGCTGCTAGGTGTGATTGTCACATAGGGGTACTTCCTCCCTTTCCCCATATCTAGATTCTCCAGATTAAGCAGCGAGGATGTAAACAAGCGTTAAGTGGGTATAGTAACATCAAACTAAACTGAGCTGTGTGAATTTACTTAAACTATCCATTATTTTATTTTACAAAGGACTTGCAAATCTATATAAACTTTAAACTAACTTGCAATATCATAAAAGAATCCATTCAAAAAAGGTAAAACTTGAAGTTTTGGAAACTTTTTTTTAAAGGCAGATAAAATTGAAAAAATACCTGAGATGCAATGCATGAGAACATTCTTAAAAGTCTTATTTCTCCCAACTAGTTCTGAATATTGACGTGATTTGTTCATCTATTAAAAACACTGTCAGCTCAAAGTTTTTCTCAATTAAAAAAGTGCTTTGGTCACATTCAGTGTTGGGAAGGTTACTTTTAAAATGTATTCCATTACAGAATACAGATTACATGCCCCAAAATGTATTCTGTAACGTATTCCGTTACGTTACTCAATGACAGTAATGTATTCTGAATACTTTGGATTACTTAATATATTATCATGCTTTTTACAACAACGTGAATGTACTATTGCTGTGTGATTTATTACTATTACTGAAGGTCCGCGACTCCGAACTGTAGTAAAGGGACCTCTGACTAATACGGCGGGGTCCCTGTCGGCTGGTAGCCGAAAAATAGCTTTACTTTGTTGTGTGGGTCAACTTTTCTTGCGAGAGCCAGAGAGAGGCGTTGAAAGGCTGCTCCAACGGAACTTATTGTTTCGGAGGAAAACACGAACACGGTGTACAGTCGAGTCTTAATAGCTTACTTACAACTGGGCTCGTCAGGCGCTCTTCTTGGCTGCAGTGGTTATTATTATATTTACATGCTTCCAGCTCCCGTTTTTCCTCGATGACAACTCGTACCTTTCCACTCGCCTTTTTCTCCCTCCTCGTGCTCACAGACCCATAACGTGTATGGCAGTCCATTCTCCCTGCAACACGGACTACACTGCCCATGATGCTACATTCTTTAGAGCTATGCTTATAGCATTCTGCCTGTTAGCTTAGTACAACAACAACGAAAAGGCGCTCTCTCACCCAGGAAACACACAGTCGCAGAGAGAGAGCGAGCATCGCCCTGTAACCATGGCAACCATAACGCTGCCGCCTGGAACAACAGAACGTAGCTGTCAAACAAAACCCAAACAGTCCTGACCCGCGACAAAATGAAACAGGAAAGTACCGCAGTGTAATCCATTTATTTCAACAAAGTAACTGTATTCTGAATACCACCTTTTTAAACGGTAACTGTAACGGAATACAGTTACTCATATTTTGTATTTTGAATACGTAACGGCGGTACATGTATTCCGTTACTCCCCAACACTGGTCACATTACATTTTAGTATCCATCCTGCCAATTATGAATGTAACAATAATTGTTACAAATAACTGTTTGTGAAAACTACAATGTCAGTTTCCAGAGTTGGCTTGTGGCATTTCAGATTGAACCTGTATAGCCTGAGTTTAATATTACTTTGCTTGTCCTTCTCAGTCACAAGACATTATAAGAAAGATATTTAGCAATCAAAAACCCCTCATTAGAAATCTACAGGCTAGTTCTGTAATGGCAAAGACAGTGGTTTCCTACCTCTGCTTCCAAACAGCTAATCAATAGCTGATATGAGCCAGTCAATTTGTTGCACTGATGCATGATCACTATCAAGCTGGACCACAGTTTTAACTGCTTGATGGAAGACAAAGATCTAAATAAGCATAATCATTTTTTCCAGAGTTACTGTATCCAGCTAGATGTTGATCATGTTGCCACTTTATTTACGAGAAATGAAGCTGTAATGTTTCATGGCTTTGCACATGCATAGCAGACCCAGCAATATATTTTTGTCCAATGTGGGGGTCATGAGTCTGAGCCCTATATATCAAACACCCCTTACAAGATTTATTTGATTCCTTCTGTACTTGCTAAGAGAACATCCTGAGGGATTTAAAAAAAAAATACATCTATTGTTAAAATTCATATTGAGTCTTCAGTGTACACGTCTTAAATTTGGTTTGGCTTGATTTCAAAAATATGAAATTTTTTTTTTTACCTGTTTTTAAACAAAACTTTCATTCAGTGTCCTTTGTAGTGGAAGGCAGACGGCTGAAAGAGGCAGAGAGGATGTTATTCAGAATTGTGGAAGGGGAGCCAGACTAAGAGCTTTCAGGAGATTTAGTGGAGGAAGTCCAAACAGCAGAGCAGGTGGTGACAACTTGGAAGAGGAGATACCAGCCTTTAAATAGAATGAGGAGGGAGAAAATAATGGCACTCACCCTCCATTATGAATAAGGAATACTGTGTAAGTTAGGGCTCTGAAGTTGTGGAGTTTGGTTCCAGGCCACCGGCCTGTGGAAGGGATCAGCAAATTGAGGCAGCACTGCTGCAAATTTCACTAAACCCTACCCCTCTTATCTTTATCAGTTTAATTTCCACCACATTAAATTGGTTGAAAAAGGTTTTAACTTGCAACATGAAAAAAGGACAACACTGCCCACAATCATTATCGTTGTTGTTATTTGTTAATGTGATGATATTGCTCATTAAAGCAGTCTGTGAAGTTTATGAAGTATTTAACACAGACATTTGCATCATAGAATGTATATAGGCATTTTTAGCCTATGTACCTGGACCGAAGGAAAAAAAAAGTCTGGAAAGTAGTCTTTCCATCATGTGACGATTTCATTGTTATGCGCTAGTCTCTCATATTCTTGGAAAAACCAAATGATTTTCTTCATAATTTAACACAGTTAACTGTAAATGACAAAGAACCGGAGCAACAGTCGTGCCTTATCAGGAAACATCAAAGGCTTTATCACTAATGGCCATTAACTTGATCTCTTCTCAGCATCCGTCAAGGTGAGGGTAATGCAACTCAAGCAGAAGATCAGAGATAGGTTGATGAATGAATGAATCTGGGTCGTCTTTATTGAGACTAAAGCCATGATGGTAGCGTTTGTGTTTCTCCAAACACTCTCAGCTTTGTCCTCAGGTTATTATGGCACAGCATCAATGGTTTGAACCTCATACATCACCTGTTCAGAGATGGTGGCTGAGGGCGTTCTCACACACTGTGAAGGAAACATCTTTTGGAAAACTAAGAGATATGTCTGAAGCCTCTAGGAAAGTTGCAAAACTGCAGCGGGTCAAACTTATTTCCCAATTGATTGAAGCAATTGTTAATGATTGCAAATCTCGTCTTATTCATGATGTGTGGAATATAATCTTATGAGATTCTTGAATTCATATTTGACCCCTGTAGGTTTACATGCTGTGTGATGATCTTGAGAGAGCTTAAACAGATGTTTTATGTAGTTGTTTTGTGTCTCATTATTATTCTTTTATATGTTGTGTTTTCACTGAGGAACCATGGCAAAGACAATTTACTGTCACCTGCAGAGAGACAGACATTAAATTTTTGCTTATTCTATTTCTAATTATTCCTACTTGGAACATTTAGAATAAGACTGCCGTGTAATGCAGTTTCTTCATTACTAAAGTTTTGCACCAAGGTAAATTTCGCTGCTGTAGTACTTTAACTAGGCAATATTTTTTCTGTAAAATTACACCCAGCTGGGTGTCATGCTTGGTCGGCCTTATCATGACAGCACTGCCTTCACGTCAGCCTGAATCACAAAGTGGGGCTACAACAGAGAAATGTGCCCCATTCTACTTTAATTGAAATACTGTAGACCCTATTGCCCAAATGTAATTATAGCATCAAGGATGGGCACAAGAGAAAACAGCAAGAACCAAATTGAAATTTAAGAGTGGAATACAAACTGTCTCCAGCAGTGAGTAAGTGCTCATAATGCCCGCAAGACCTGGAAAAGCTGGTATAGATGAAATAACAGTGAGACACGGTCCAACTAATTGGTGGAAATGCTGTTACAAAGACGCTTCAGATACCTAATTAAATAATTAGCAATAATTGCATACACCCATACGATGTAAAAATGCATCATAATCGTTTTGTAGACGATTGTGTCCAAAGCATAAAAGGCCCTAAAAAAACTACAAGAGGGGGAAGAGGTCATTAAATTTAAATTGTGAGCCACACTTTTTGACTACATGGAATTCAAAGTAGGAAAAGGTGAAGTTATTAATAAAAGGAAACATTAACAGCTAAGATTACCGTGTTTTGCTTGCTTAAGTCTATGTGACAATGCCAAACACAGATTTTTTAAAATTCATTCATTAGTCTATTAATTCTCTTATTGTAAGTGATAATTGTCATAAGTGGTTTTAATAATACATACAAAATATTTGTACATTTGTAAGGATTATTTGTGGTACAAAAACGCAGGATGAGTACTTAACCAGAAATAAGAGGAAGCTATTTCTGTCAGTCAGTGCACAGGGTGTTAGTTCTTACTAGAAATTGCTGCTCTTTTCAGATTGATTGATAAGTCTCATGATGTTTTACCAAAATGCACTGATGGTTTTTTCAAAGCACTGCATCAGTGTAGTGACGACTAAATATGGTATATAGGCTGTTTTTAAAACACTTATCCCCCAGCTGCTGGTGTTGTGACTCCCCTCACGTTCAGAAGCTGTCAGCAGGTCGGCCGTAGGGAGCTCAGAGTGGAGATGACAGGTGGAAGAGCAGAGCGGCTGCACTGGAATGAAAATGGCACAGGCTGGACAGCATGGCGACAAAACGTTTTAAGAGGCTGAATAGTTCAGAGGATTCAGTCAAGAGATGCTATCCAGATGCCTCTTTTCGGCTTTACCATGAGTCAGCGTGTCGATCACTGTTTGGAAGTGAGGTGGAGGGAGGGAGAAGGTGGAGTTTTTTTCTTTTGTTTTTTTTTCCAGGTCGTGTTCTTCAGACTTCATCGTTTGCGTGCTTCAATATTAGTAAGACCTGCAGGCTTGGACAGGCCAAGTTCATCAGTGTCAGCTCCTTCTCTGACTCTGCTCCTGTCTAATGTTTGTGTATGGGTTACTTATCTGAACCTCTTAAGTAACTCTTTAAGCAGTGAAAACTTGTGTATGCACGTTGGTGTTTTCTTATCTTTCTAAAGATCATCACAGTTGGTGCCAATAAGAGATCATTACTACTCTTCTCCATGTTAACTTTACAAGCTGCAAATAATCTTTGAAAATTAAAGCATTTACAATCTGGCACAACCTTGAGACAGAGCCAGTTGTTGTTGTGAGGTTAAACCCCACAGCACCTGCTTCATGATTAACATAAGAAACGGCAACAGGCTCATTTTAAGCTCTGACATAAATTAACTTGTGTCCTTCTTTATAAAAGAAGCATATCTGGTTTCCGGAGGACTACAATCCATTGGGACTAATGCATTTTCCTCCTGCTAGAAGGCCGCACCGTCGACAACACAGACGTTTCACACAAGCTGGTGAAAACTGCAGCCACTTCACTCATGCTTAATCCAGATATTTCAATCTTGACACTTTTATGGGTGGACAGTCAAAGGGGAGTAGAAGCTGCACTGCTGTGGAAAAAAAAATCCCCTTAGTTACAGTAGCCAGGGATTTGGCCATGGTGGAAAGACGCAGATGTGGAGGATCATGTTTCAGATGAAGGTTGATACACCAATAGCTCCAACAAGCCTCTGCAACAGCTCTGCACAAAGGTATGTGCCCCACTCTCCATGGTTGATGACGTTTTTGATGACACATGACCAATTTTTTGTCTTCTTTTTAGACCCCATGTGAAAAGCCTCACAGCTTTGTGTTTCTCTGGGAAAGAGAGCTGAAATCTCAAAGTGCCAGACATGTCTGCTGTGTCTTTTCATATACCTGTGGCGCCCCAAACACAAAAATCTAGTCACCACAAGTGGATTGACCTTGCTTTGTAACCAGAGACGTAGTTGTTCTCTGGAATTCACAAACTTTCATTGCCGCAGTCAAAACCTTTCATTGCAATTGGTTCAGCGTCTTGATCTGCCGTCAGTTATCTGCCAAGAAAAGTAAATATGAAACAAAAAGGCCCGCACTTTTAGAAATATAGAGTAACTGAGACCATGAAAAACATTTTAATTATGGGCAACTTGTGAATGCTTAAAGTGTTCAAGCGATTTACAGCTCGCGAGCCTGCGAGCAGACGACAAGTTGAAGAAGTCCTCCGATTCTTAAACATTATAAACGCAGCATTTAAAGGTTCAAAATTTTTTAATGTACATCCTAAAAAATATTTCGTCATGGCATGCTTGAAAACAAAATTTTTTTTGCATGGACAATCAAGTAAAGTTCAATCCTGTAGGTGATGCAATCCTCCAAAACATTCCATCAGGCTGCATTGGAAAAAAAAGAAAACATTCATTGTGCACCTTCAAAGTTTGCAAGATCACATTATGATTCATTAGCAAATATGATTTCACTGAAAGCTGATAGTGACAGCATTAAATGATGCCTCAGCTGAGAGACAACCTCCATATCTGAAAAACTGTACTACCAAATATCAAAATACTAAAAATCTCTACAACGTTAAGGTAGAGATAAAATTGTTTGCAGGAAGACAGAAAAAGCTGCTTTGAGTACTATAGCTATTTTTTGACTGAACTACAACTGACGTAAGTTCTTTTGGGGCACTGCTGGTTTTCGTTACTTCTTCTTCTTTTGGCTGCTCCCTTTAGCAATCCCTACAGTGGATCATCTGCTTGCATCTCACCCTATCCCTGCTGTTCTTCACTACATCCACAAATCTTTTCTGTGGTCTTCCTGTTTTCCTCCTGATTGGCAGCTCAATATTCAACATTTTCTGTCCAGTATAGCCACTATTCCTTCTCTGCATGTCTAAATAATCTTAGCCTTGCCTCTCTAACTTTGTCTTCAACCTGTTTGATTAGGCAAATATTTTAAGCTAGAGGCTGCAAACCTCCCCATTTATCTAGGCTTGGGACATGCGCAAGGAGTGCATTGGTTTGGTTGAATGAAAGTTGGCTAATGGCAAATGGTGGAAAAATGCTGGTTGGAATCAGTAGCACAAGAAGCTGTGACGCCCCTGCAGGCTAATGGTCAGAAATACTGTTTTACCACATAGCGAAACTCAAATTGGTCATTATATTCTGCCTGCTTGGCAAGTCCTCTTGCTTTTCAGACCCTTCTTTCACTTCAAATAAAAAAAAAGCGCAGGAGAGATTACTTATTTTCCAGGCTTGACAAAACTTCTCCAGCTCCGATTACAGAACAGGAATTACTGGTTGAGACACACTTGTTTGATATCATTGGAGGCCCCCTTTAAACAAAGATGCACACCTAAAGGAAGTCAAATCATGTCTTCTAGGTGACTCCTAACTATCTTGTGTAACATCTGGATGTGTACCAGTCCTCATTTATTTTTGACTAATTTCAACCATAAGCAAAGCTAGTTTGGCCTGCTGCATACATGGAACTCAGTGCCATAAGACTCCTTCTCTTCCCTCTTGCTGTAAAAGAGCAATCATTTCTTCATTAGCCTTTTATTTGTTTCTAACTGTTCCACTTCAGGGGTAACACACACAGTTTATTTGGGTACTCTTAATTACAAAAGGGAGATCGTGTGCCCTCTTCACCAAAATGAATGTCTCTCTCAGCCTCCCAAAGGGCAACAGCAGCTTAGAGTTGGACTGTATCTGATTGCATTTTCCAGGATTGATGACGTTATTGAAATACTGACCAGACTGACTTAGAACTTATCTCACTTGTATAGGGCCGTGAAGTCCTTAACCTATGTCTTTCACCCTTGAGGTGAAGAGGATTAAGAGGAGAAAATGCCTTTATTTCCTATTTGTTCGATTTTTACATTTTTTTCCTTTAGAAGAAGCCCGAGGGCTGTGAGCTCAGTCACGATAAATTACATTGCTGTGCTGTTTCTCTCTCCAGATAGCCGTTCAGGAGGTATAGCTACCTTCAGGAGCTTTTCATTTTTCGTGCCGTTATTAAACCTAGTGATAAAATCGCCTTCCCCTAGTTGATTCAGAAATGCCAGGGTTGACAACAGAAGGAGAAATGTGGATTGCTGTTTGCACTTTACTGTCACCCTCAACATCAAATCAGTGGCGAAAAACACACACACAAGGAAAAGCTATGTCATGCAGCCACACAAAAATACAGTGACCTAGAATGTAATTCATGAAGTTGATCTGATATACGCTTACTTCAACATTTGCAGTCTGAATAGGAAATAAAATGTGGAGGAAAAACAGGGATGCAGATCTGCGTTTTTCAATTTTTAACTATGACCTTACCGTCTTCTTGATATGAGCGGTTTAGTTGCCTTTTGAAAACAACACTGTGGTTCCACTGATGAGCATCTTATTAAAACCTTTAAACATCTACAAAGAAATCTTTAAAAAAAATTTGTAACCTAAAACAACCTAAACAACCAAAAATAAAAATTGAAAGAATAACTTGAGATTTCTGTTACTCTTGTACAGAGCCACGTCTTTTTTTTATTCAGTCCTTATATTGACTAAGCTAACCAGTTTCTAGCCCCAGCGAAGTTTTTGTGTGCTCTTGGTAAGAGTTTGCAAGTGAGCAAACACATCTCCTTACCAGGGGTTAAACGAAAAGATCAATCCCTATATTTGCTTCCTTTACTGTGGAATTTTGATTGTTACACAATCCTACTCCTAATATTGATAGAGAGTAGCAAAATATGTTGTTATTTCGAGCCACTAGGAAGAAGAACAGAACTCTGACACATAATATGATTGCCTACTGCTAATGTGACCAACATGTTAACCAAATGAAATCATATTTAATTTGCACATTTAGCACAGTTTGCCATGTGTTTATCACTGGTGTTAAATGTTGTATGGATAAAACATGATCAGAGTGATCAGCAAAAGCTCGCTAAAGAAGATCATATTTCACTTTTTTGTAAATGCAATGTAAATTAGCACAGTGATACTATGAAGAAGACACCCAGCTCTACTGAGTGGATGACTACAATATGTTTTTTCTCTCTCTGGAAACAGCTGCCTGCTGCTGCTTTCAAACCAGGTTAATGAGAGCCTTGAGACTGAACCATACAGTGAATGTGGTGTAAAATACAAACATGAGCTAAAAATGGCTACAGACATTCATTCAGACGTTCATTGATGTTTCTCTGTGGGTTTTTAAACTGAAATCTGTATAATATTAATTAGTGATGTTTAAACATTTAAAAAGCTTAATTGTGCTTTAGTTGCCTCGGTCAATGTGAAAGCAAATTAAATAACATTTTGACAAGCTTCATTTACTAAAGAAAAGCTTTCTGCAGCCATGCACAGAGCTAATAAATAAAGCATCCTGCAACCTGTATGTTTTGTTAACCAAAATAGTATGCAAATACGGATGATTTTCCTCCAAAGTGACCGACGGAATGAGTCTGGTGGAAAACATTCATCTATGACGATTCAGTATGAGAATCGCTGTTGCTCGGTACATATAAACACCTATAGTTATTTCCTGGGAAGCTTAATTCTTGCTATCCATCCAAAATCTAGGAGGGTGAGGCTAAAAGGCCTTGAATCTCATCCACAATTGATTGTGGGCATCGAACTCAGCGTACATTAATTCAGTTTATGGCCATTAAAAGAAGAAGAATGCTTGGGCTTGCAAATGGCAAACTACGACTGTCAACAGCATGATGTATGGTAGCTTATTATATTCCCCTCATTATGATTAATAACATAGGAAGGTATCCTCCATTCTTGTCGAGATGGAAAATGTAATTAGCTGCCTTGGCTGGCGTTGCAGCCAGGCCTCCTCTGGCTGCTTGCTTCCCAAAGATAAAACACCCAGTTTACAGCAGGAGACTCGGGATCGAGTCGGCGATAACCTAAAGCCGGTTATGCATCATGCTAAACGTTACTTTTTTCTCCCCAACATCCTGTCATACCACAAGTATCAAATGTGCTCGTACTTTCTGCCTGATAAGACTCTGCATGAAATACAGTAAATTCTTTCGGTTTCTCTTTCTGAGTGATAAAAAGCACCACAAGGCTGATGATTTATATCCTGAAACAATTATTTTCTTTTAAATTTAAGCCTTTTCTGTTGATTTCACGGGTGTCTTAGGGGTGGTCGGTTAGTTAGTTGGAGGGATTGTGGAAGAGAGTAAGGAGGGGGGGGTCCTAGTCCACCTTCACATAGACTCACAGAAGCAGCCTCCTGATTTCTGCGATGGCTGTGAGGAACCAAGTGACACTGATTGAAGATGTTTCAGTGAAGGGCTTTAATCACAGTGCATTTAATTCTGACCTTATCTGGACTGCCCTACAAATGCTATGATGACAGATTTCAGTTTCTACATCGAGGGGAGAGGAACAAGGAAATCCCTTCTCTGATGTGTGACAATGTCATGATATTTAAACGTTACGCAGTAAACAAAACACATTTGATTTCTTTAAAAAATTCTTTATTTTTATAAATAGGTAATACTGGTGAATGTAAGAAAAAAAAATATGATACAGAAGACGTAAATAACCTGATAATTAACGTGACATTAGAAAGACATGGAGAGACACCACTACAACTTATTAATGGCAAACTAACTACACTAATGTACAGACATGATTTTCTTTTATTGTTAAGAACTCACTTTTAGCCATTTAATACACAGCAAAAAAGCATTGCATGCATTTTTGTAATTACTTTCACACTGAGGCGTCTTTGAAGTCAATGGAAAACATGTTTAATCTGATTAAACATTTGAGTTGGTGAAAACAAATGGTATAAACAGATTATATAAAAGGGGGTAACAACACAGATTTATCTCATCATCAGCCCAGAAGAGGAGACACTGTCTGAGTACTTTTTGGGCTCCTCCTTCCAGTTTCCTCACCTAATTAGAAAATACTATATATTCTTTTGGCTCATTTTGACGAATAAATATAGGGAAACCAGATGATTCTGTTCATTTTTCTCCAGCGCTACCTCGTCTGATGTCAAACAGATGGCATGTCCTTAATATGGTCAGAAGTCACACCCACATGCTGTTCAAACCGTATGTTTGCAACCTGCAGAAGAAAGTTGGCTTTATGGGACAGGGAGGGACCTAAAATGCCTCGTTTCTGTCAGTGTGCAAATATAAGGGGTGCACAAACGTTTGGTGTAACTTAAATAAGGATTACAAATAATGTAACTTATTGCTATAGCTGGGAATGTGGTGTGTGGCATGTACTACATGAAAACCAGGTGCCCTCTCTACTTGCACATCACTCTGACCTCTGCCCTAAAACCCTTTTGCTACTACTTCCTTGGTTGGTTGTTGGCATTTAGGTGCATATTGTGAAAAACAATAAATTACATGTTCTATTTTTACAGTAAAGAGTTGTAGTTTTTGTTGAGTCAGTGCATCAACTTGTCTTTGGACCTTTCTCTGCATTCTGCTTGAGAAGCGATTTGACTAAATTGAGGCTTTTTTGCCCTTGTCTTGGATACTGCTGCTGAAAATGTTTAGCTCCTTAGGTTAGACAGAAATGTTGTGCTCTTTAGTTGGTATGAAAAGGAAAAAAGCTGAGTCATCAGCTGACTTCGCTCAAGAATCAGTTTGAAACATTATAGTTGATCTGATTTATGGCACACACCAGTAGATAGTCTGCTTCAGACAAATTCTGAACACCAGAAAGATTTTCTTTTCTTTGTCAGTGGGCCATCCGATTAGTTGTGCAGGAGGCACAAACGTTGCACCAGAAAAGCAGCACAGTAAATACAGTTTAGTGTTCAATCAGACCAAGCATTTCATAAGGCAGGATCTAAAAACATTCAGGGCTGCATGTGTGAAAACAATTATCCTTAAGAGGGATCTACGGTTAATAAATTAAGCAGCACTTCTACTGAACGTTAGCATCCCGAACAATGACACACAAAGATGCAAAGAAAGCTAAACAGCTTTAGCAGTTAGCTTTACTTCATACCCTTGTCAACAGAGATTGGAAGCAGAATTCGACCGCGTCCAGAAATATATGTAAACTGTCAAAAAAAGCATAAAATCAAACTAAAATCTTACACAGGCATCATTTAGAAACACGAGAAGAAGTCCTGGAGTGTCAACATAACTGCAGTTAACACCTTACTCCTTCTGCAATTACATCTGCCCAAGTTCAACTCCCATTAGCCCGCTTTGCACCGTCTCTCCCTCTCTGTCTTCCTACAGCCTCAATAAAGAGAATATAAGGTGTATGTGTGCAGACTGGCTAACTTTCCTATTAGAAGAGAGGAGGAAAAAAAAAGTCACCAATAGCAATCGACTAAGAGCAACTTGAGATGGTGGGCTCTCATCCATCACTCTGCATGTTCACGGATGCCATATGAAAACACAAACAAGCAATCAATTGTTTTCTGCACAGCTTGGGGCCTCCTAATAGAGAACATTTATCTGACGCCATGGTGGTAGCCCCAGCAATACTTTAATTTGTGAGACATTATGTTGAGTTAATGCCTACCAGGTTGCCGTTCAACCAGGGGGACTTGGCACATTTGGCGGCATTGTTAAAGCCGGCATCATGCTGTATTGTACTGGGACACTGTGATGTAAATGATCTCACCCGCTGTATCTTTAATGGGTTGTGAAATGAATTTATGTGAGAATATTTGGAGAGGAATATTGCATTGTATCATGGTTTAATTAGAGAACAGAAACTGCGCTGCCCTGTACGGAAGCTTCCGCACGATGGCCGTTCTGTTTGTCCTTCGACCACCCCTGCGATTGGATGCATTGGGTCTGGTAGAGTTAAGAAGAGGCAGAGAGTAAGAGAGAGCGAGAGAGAGGTGGAGATGGAAATGGAGAGAAAGGGAGCGAAGCCAGGCTCTCTAATAATGATGTGCCCCCAGGCCTAATGTGCCATCTTTCTCTCTCTCTCTCTCCCTCGCTGCTGGTCTAGTAAACAAACACACACAGCTCGGTACATGGTTCATTCTTCCCCAGACTTGTTTAATACCAATAAAGAGTTAATTTATAAAAGCTTCTTATTTTTTTCTTCTTGCAAACAAATTTAACCTTTTAAATACATTATTTAATTTCTAAAACATAAACAAGAATCAACCCTATAAAGATTTTTTCTTTCTTTCTTTCTTTTTTTCCAAATGAGAAATTAAATGACCTTTAAAGACAGGTCTGAGTTTTAAATGCGTAGCAGAGCCTTTTATTCCCTTCATACTGTGCTCAATTAAATTTGAATTTGTCCTAAAAACACCACCAAATGTCTCCAATGTGAAATCAGCAACTTCAGCCCGCTGTGTGGTCTAAATTTAATTCTTGTATATTATTATCATTATTTATTGATATATTTATTTTTTTACAAAGTGTAAGTAGTGCTTCCTCTTTTCCAGACTTGAACCTGGCACGGTTGCTTTTAATTTTACTTTGCTCCTCTTTCACATAAGAGCGTCAATGTGCTTTTGCCCTTTTGCTTTCTTTCTTCGTCCTAGTTTTTTGTACAAAGTCTGTGATGATAACGGAAAGGGTGGTAATGCTGATCGTCATCAGAAAAAGAAATCCATCAGTTGTAATATCCTGATCTTATTCTTCCCTTTTCTGTTATACTGTCTCGGATTCTAGGTTAGGTAGGTTTAGGTTAATTTTTCACGTTAACTCAAATTATTTTGTGGCGAGGGAAAAAAAACAAGACGTGAGTGAGCTTACATTTAAATTAAACAATAAAAAACAAGTGACGGATAAAATTAAAAATCTTTAAATAATCTGTAAATAATCTGTAAATAATCTAAAGGCGATGAAAGCGAATTAGTATATTTTATGTTGCTATAATGTTAATATGAAATAATCCATTGATAAGAAGATATGTGCAACTGGAAGCTAACGGGTAAACAAAGAAAATGTACATTCATCAAAAGCAAAACACTCTTGGTCACCACTTGGTCACAGCAGTATAAATATTTTTAAGCCATAATGACATGTCCATCCTCCATTGCATCCCAGCATATCATTCATATTGACTTTTATTGTGAGGCAGATGTCGCCCTCCTCACCCTCCGCCCCTCCTCTTTCTCCCTTACTCTCTCTCCAGAATCGCCCCGGGTCTTTCGCCTACCCGCTGCCCGGGGATGGGGAGGCTGTGCTCGGCCCTGACAGGCGGCTGGTGGCTCTTCAATGCGGCGGCGGAAATTAAATTACCGCTCCTGTTGCCCGCTTTGTAAACAAGACAAAAGCCAATGATACGGCCAATTACACTTAAATACGACGCATGTGTACAACAGGCTCTCCGAGCAGTCGGGATTTGGACTGTAGACTCAGGGAATGAAGGGGACGACAAACAACCTCTGTCCAGTTTGTTTATCACGTTTGATCCTGGTTGTCCTGCAGAGATTCGTCACGTTTTTGTGGCCAAATATTATCTTTTATTTATATATCTGTGTGTGTGTGTGTGTGTGTGTGTGTGTGTGTGTGTGTGTGTGTGTGTGTGTGTGTGTGTGTGTGTTTGTGCTAACTGCAAAATTAGCATTCAGGAAAAACACGTATTTCTATCCTCCCATTAAAAAAGAATCTAAAGTGTAAAATGTAAATCTTAATTTTTCCCCACAGTACCTGCATTATTATTAATCCATCTAATCAAATATAATTTCAAATAATTTATTTAAGGGGGAAAAAAACATAATTAGTCAATTAAAAAGATGCTCCGTTTTATATAGGTTCACTGGAGAAGTGGAAAGAAGTCTTCTCGTACATCTTGTAGCAGCTCACGTGGAAATTGCAGATTTCTGTTACTCCTGCACACAAAAAATAAAATTAAAAAAATAATAATAACAAAAACTTTATCGGTTTTACTGAGTGAATATGATCACATTTACAAAAAATTACAGGTAGGTAATAATAATTTTATAAATATGTAATCTTGCGGCTTTGTTCTTCTTTTTTTTCTGTTCTTCTGCTTAAACCTGTAAATATCGAATCCTAATTCAAAATCCTAATTTTCTTTCCTCCCGAAAAAACCTCCACCAACTCTGCCCTCACAGTCTCACAATAAAGCTTCGATGAAAATGGCGATCAGAGTAAATAAAATAGATGGTCTTTATCAAAGTAAATTAGATTCACCTAAATAGTTCACCGGAGGGGCAGAGCAGTTCCTGTAATTCACTTTAAGGTTCACCAACTTACTCAATAAAACCCTGGCTAGGAATCTAACTGATGTCTAATCGATAGGTTTATCTGAGGCAAACAGCTGAGAAGGGCAAAATGAATCGGTTTGCATTTAAAAGGAAAGGAGAAAAAGATAAACTCAAGAAATCTGACGTCCAGTAATGAAATGATCGCTTCTATTTTACCTTTTTAGGGGTCGATTTTTTTTTCATAAAAACTTAGAGATTAAATACAGTTTAGCCTTTTAAAATAAATACATGTATCACAACAATAAAAACAACAACAACAACAACAACAACAACAACAACAACAACAACAACAACAACAACAACAACAACAACAACAATAATAATAATAATAATAATAATAATAATTACCCGATTCTTTTTTTAGGCCTAGTGCAGAAACATGACATCCCTCCATCCTCCCAGTCCCATGCCTGTATTTCAGCGGTTTCTCATCTCTTTTTTCACTGGTTTTACTCCCCTCTTCCTCCCCTCCTCCTCTCCATTCAGTCCAGTTGAGTCGTCTGATAGGGGCATGAGGCGCCAGGTTTTCCCCTGAGGGAGGCGAAGAGTCAAGGACTGAACCCTCCAAATGCAGAATAATGTAATCCTACACTCTCAACAAAAAGGGTTCCACGTACATGACGGTTCTTTATGGGTTCTGTGATTTGTAGCAGAACACTGGTGGCGCTGCACTCTACATGCTGATGTTGTTTCTTGAGTCGCTGAGTCTTGTTTGTCTACACTCGATAAAAGGCTCAACACCATGAAGGTTGATGGCTACAGCAACACGAGGAGGGTCACTAGTGATTATAGGTGTCGTTCCTATGGCAGAAAATGGGATTTTGAATTTTTGAAAACTGGGGATGTGGCGAAATCAGTGCTCAGCAAAAAAAAACCCAACACAACCTGCAGATTGCAAACATAACTTAACGATATTACCAAAACAGAAAATGAAAGTGATTTTCGTGTGAGTAAACAACCCTGGCTGCCAAAAGTAAAACCTGTCACTGTCTGGAACCAGTGAAAAGTTTGAACAATCTAATACTGTAGAGGTTCAATTTTACTAAGTAGAATGATTGTTTTATATTTCTAAAAAACAACAACAACAACAACAACAACAACTTTATAGCTCTTAGCTTTAATAGAGACATATTTAATCCAGTTAGATATCCTGGAAAATAAATTTAAGAAAATATAAGCAGTTGCATTCATCTACTTTGATTAATACTTCTGTCACAGCTCATGGAGCCAAGAGGACTTCTCAGTTCATGCATTTTATATAAAAAAAATACCTTAATATGTACCATCTTTTAGACAGTAAAGTCAATACGTTATAATTCTCCATGTATCAAGTGGGCATGAGTGCAAAAACAAGTCCACAGAAAACCTGAAATATTTTTCTATGAAATTCTTCTGCTTCTCTGTTTCTATGAGGCTCCTGTAAGTGTTTGGAAAAAAGCACAAGTACATTACCCTCTTCAAGCCTGAATTCTACACCTTCAGTACCGTCTGCGGATCACAGCATAGTTATTGCACCACAGTTTTGTAACTGGAGAGTGACATGATTCAGGGTTCTATGGGTATATCCTATTCTTGTGGCTTTTTGCTTCTTCTTTTATGTCCAAAGACTTTGACTCAAGACACCAGGGTTTGTGCCCCACGTGGAACCAATATTTTTACACTTTGTTTCCTAAGATTTAACAACTTATTTTTACTTTTCAGTTTTTGGCTGCATTAAGGCACTATAATTAATAGCTATATTTTGAAAAAAAAATCTTAGACTTACTTACAGACATTTTTACATAATTCCACATTTTTGGAAACCTTTATTTTCAAGGTTACCAGTGTGACGAGCTCGAAATTGGTGCAGACATGCAAGATTTCAACAAGTTCCATTAGCATATTTCCATACTTCCCATCCACTGTCTATTTAGTCATGCAAGGCAATGCTTTCAGAGAGACTGATTATTAATTAAGTTAGCTGATACTTAATTCCATACAGTCAAAGTCAAGCCTGAGGTCAAGGATAAGTGGTGTCAGGTCAGATTTGCTACCCTTTGGAAACTCACACAAAACTGTCAAACGAACTATTTTTGATCTAAAATGAAAAGAGATGGAACAGCACAAGGCTAACCTCTTGTTTCTTGTCTTCAGAAACCCATTTCTTTAAACTATTTCTAGATAGGAAGTTGTCATATCAAAGAAGGTTTTCAATTATCCGACCATGTTGGTGTGGTTTAAAATTTGTGGGCACACAGCAGCCAAGTGTTAGCAGGCATTTGTCCAAGAATGTACCTACGCACAAGTAACTTTTACTTTGAATGTACTCTGGGCTGAAAAAGATCAATTTCTGTCCATGTATACACAAATTTGTATACTTTGAATTGCAATAAAACAAGGCTCCTGGCAGCACAAAATACTCTAGCTGTTATATATTTCTAGATACTTTCAGAGATCATTAAGGTGCTAGCATTGAGGCCAAATATGATTTTTGTGCAGGTGTCCATTTATTTATCTCGCTACCTGGAGAAAAGACTCTGGGAACTAAACCCACTCAAAGGCTACCAAGACACCCTTGCCTGTAGTCTTGCTATGAATCAGAAATCTGTAAATGTGCCTAAGCTGATCACTGATATGGCTTGAACTGTAAAGGTAAGGGCAACAGCAGAATTCACCACCAAACGTAAAGCAAATACAGACAAATCAGACAAATATACTTGTATTAAGTAACTGTGAAAAGGCTTTTGTAGAAGAACTCATGTTCTTCTCACAGACAACAAAACGTGCCGTGGTAATGCTATGTGTTTCCAATAAACATGTGGTATTGAACTTTTGAGTTTATTAAAATTCATGGGTATTTTATAATGATATTTTTAGGTCTTTGGAACAGTGCATTTTAATTTTTAACTTGATGCATGGATGAGTCCTTTAACAGTTGGACTTTGTTATTTTTTCTAGGTGTGTCTCCTCTGAATTTCAACCTAATAGCAACAGAGAACCAAACAAAACTGGGAAGAGAAGAGCATATAACTTGGCAGGTAGACATCCATTATGAGATGCCTGTGTTTGTCCTTAGTGAATTTTTCCTGTGTTAACTGCAGGTTTTGTGTGTGTGGTGTCAACTAGGCAGGAAGATGTTCACAATTATCAACGTGCTCTCTAATTTTTCTTAGTTTTGTTGTTTTTTGTTGTTTTATGGAAAAATGAAGCCAACTTTAAATGAATGGAGGGGTGTGGGTGGGGTTCTTTTGTACAAAAAAATCCATGGACAGTAAAAAAATTCATAGCACAATCTAAAGATACAAAGCCAGTGATACAAAATAATATTATTACAGAGAGTGAATCCTCCAGGCCACTTTTAAGAAAACAATATTTTACTCGAGTATTTCCATTCATTTCAGGGGGAAACGGTGAACTTTGCTGAAAGTTTTGTTGATGATTCACTGGGTAAAATTATACTTTTTTTTTTTTAATTTAAGTAACATTGTGTCCAGTATTTAACATTAAGCTTTTTCTGTTTGGTGACTTTTATTTTGTCTTGTATTCCTTTCTTATCAACGTTCTGTTAATAAAACCCCTCAAGGATTACATATAAATAATAACTTAGAATAAGCCTGAACTGTGATCCCCTCAGTGCTGGAGAATTAGGCCAAATCCAGATTTATGACCGGCTGAAATCTATTGGAAAACGTTGAACACTTGCAGCACGGAAAGCTGGTTCGCATGCATCTTAGAGCATTATGTGAAAGATTACCTGTAACTAAAGTATACCGCTAGTTGTATATTATTATGAATTTGTAAGCCCAGAAGGAGATCTATACGGTCCTCTCCCAAAGCCCGAGCATCCTTTGGCTCTTTGCTTATACGTAACTTTGCCATTTGCGTCTTTTTTATCATCCTCTTCTGTTCATTTTAATTTGGTGTGCAGCTCCCTCAGTCCCCCAAATGAGAGCTAAATCGGCCTATAGGTCACTAATATATCGGGGAGGCAACTGTGACAAATTCCTTTTGTCTCCGCTTTGCTGGTACTTTATTACCCAGACGAGCAACATGGCCTGGAGATAACGATTCATCACGCACAGCCGGCAACCATAGACAACGCCTTTGGGCAAAGTCAGCAAGGGGCTTTCATATTAAGAGAGAGTAGAGAGCATGCGTGCATGCGCACATGTGTTTGTGTGTGTGTGTGTGTGTGTGTGTGTGTGTGTGTGTGTGTGTGTGTGTGTGTGTGTGTGTGTGTGCGATGGGGGGGGGGGGGGGTATCTTAATTGGCTATGGGGTTTTATTGCATTAGTAAAACTGCTGATTGCAAACCTGCACAGCATCATGTTGACTTTACGTTTAAAACCTATAGATAAACCTCCTATGGGCCTATTATAGATTTTTATAATGACAAAACAAGTTCAGGGATCTTTATTCAAAAATCGACAATAATTTAAGACGTTCTGCAGGTGTAGCACATTGGAAGAAAAAACAGTCTCTTTTGGAAAACTGGGTAATTGCCACCGCAGATTCGCAGACTGGGAGATATATATAAGTGGGAAGTGTGGCCAGAGGAAGATATTTTAACTCGCACTTGAAGCTAGAGAGAATATGGAGTCCACAGAGAACAGTCCCAACAGTGTTTCACAATGCGCTATGTCATGCGTCTATAAGATTTAGCAAGATATGGCTCAAAACCTGGTGCTTTGGATGTCAAAAGAAAATAAAATCCAGAGAATTAAAACAAATCAAAAAACCATTTAAAGGATTGAAAATAATAAAAAAAAAAGTATACAAGTAGAAGGAAACCCTGCTACAGGTCACAGGATAAGAAGTTGCTCGATCCATCTAAAGAGTCCCAAACTACACATTAGACATCAGATAAGTTTTAAAACCCCATCTTAACTCCCTGGTGTCTCATTATAATACGTTCATTTTACACGAGAGCTAATCATGGTGTGCAGTCTAAATTGTTGAGAATAATGAAACAAGACGCTTGGTGTCCTATTGAGCAGGCTCAGGTTGTCAAGCTCAATAAAGAGATCTCAGATATTACACCTACATTAGAGGTTTACACTTTAACTCTTTTGTTTAACATGATTATGTCTCTTAAAATCCTTCGGAAATGAGATGTCAAATAATCAATATAAATGTAAATGCTACTAATACTACTACTAATTACTATTATTATTATGATCTAATCGAAATATGCGATCTAACAGCTTCCCTCAGATCCCTCAAATTCCAAATGTTTTAGATTATAATCACTCAGAATTTGTGATAGGACGCATTCATCTAACGCTGACCCCACACACAAGTTGATCATCCTTTTAAAAGTCTGAATCTACATTACAGTGTTGCGCAACAATAGAGCAGTCGGCAATTTTAGATACAGTTCTGTAAATCGTGCATCAGTACATCAGATTTTCTATTTACTGGACATGGAAAAAATGGGATTCCCTGCATGCTCTGTATCCAAAAAGAAAAGAAATGTCACTTAAGGTGACGCCCAATCAGACATCACATCACAGCTGCTGACATCACCAACAGGGAGAGATGTGTTACCCCAAAGTGGCTTGCAAACATTATTTTCCGCCTTCCTGCCCATAGATCTTCCTGGTTTTGCATAAACGGCCAATTACCTTGTCAGTAAGCTGATCCGAGTCTCAGTGCATCCTCCCGTCCCTATTCATTTTATTGTAACGCACAAATATAAACAGGCCTAATAGCAGCTACACTCGCACCGGTCTCGTCCCGCACCGTTATTGATATGGCCTCGAATTCACACAATTGATTTTTATGCTTCCCTCTAGCCACCTTGTGCAGTTGAGAGATATCTTTATTCGCACAGAAAGTGAAATAAGTGCGTAATAAAACGGTGATATATTAAATTCGTTTTTCCCCGTGTCGCGCTTTTATTATGAGCCATTTTTCATTTTTATTGAATTGAGACCCGACTGATCCACGTCGTCGCTCCGGGCGGGGAAAGGTTAAATAATTTGTGCAAATCAGAAACGCCACTTTTCACATTTGGCTTCTTGATATCTGTCCATCTGCTATTTATTTGTTTAATTCTATCTATCTATCTATCTATCTATCTATCTATCTATCTATCTATCTATCTATCTATCTATCTATCTATCTATCTATCTATCTATCTATCTATCTATCTATCTATCTATCTATCTATCTATCTATCTATCTATCTATCTATCTATCTATCTATCTATCTATCTATCTATCTTTGTGATCGTGTGTATTGGAATGAGACGATCAGCGCCTACAGTGATCACATCAAAATCTGAGATTTATGACTTCATTGTGCGCAAACGCGCAACAAGCACCTTTACACTTGCTCACAGTTTGTTGTTTCATTTAGGATAAATTGTACTGCTATCAGCTGCCATCAAATCAGCGGAGATACCACACAGCTCGCTGTCACTTCTTTTGATCTTCTGTCCGTTTCTACTGGTTAGAATATTGGTGAATAATGGATAAATGATGGTACCAACAAACTCTGGCGGAATATGTGTCACTGTGTATGCAGTTTAAGTGGCTTCGTGGATTACACATAAAGTAGGATTAATTGAAGAGTAAACTGTTGTTTTCCTTAAAGCGTCCCCTTGCTATTAAGTTCTGTTCCAAATCATGTCCAGCAGCAGGTTTCCTTGGGGAAAGAATAAAATCCTAACAGAGAGCACTGATTTGAAAACCTTGGTCATAACATAAAGATAATGATTATCAGACCATTTGCTGTCATAAACTCACCAAAGCTCATAATGTTATTGTGGGAAATGTTTACATAAATCTTTAGTTTATGTTCACAGACAGCAATGTTCATTTTTTTTGTCCTGTGATTTTGTCCCCCACTGTTGTTCAATTTTGATTTTTGTTAAATAATTTACTTTCTTAAAACTGAAAAAATATTATCATTCCTGAAGACCTAGCATAGTTCTCAAATCTCTGATACGTAGAGGAGCATTAAGGTGAAAGTAGCCACTTGACGCGGGCCTCAGTTCCACTAAATGCACGAAACCTTGCATTTGAAACCAGAAGAGCTGAATAAAAAATAAAAAGCTGCGGTTTCTTTAAGACATCCGAGCAAAACAACTGTCCTACCGAGGAGGAGGGAGGGAAGAAGAGAGGGAGGGAAGGAGGGTTGGCTGGAGGACCGAATGGCAGCTTTTACGCAGAGGGTAGTCTCACCTGCTGAAACGCAGCACTACAGAGCACTCTTCCGCGCTCCCCTCCAATTAATAAACACGCCTGCGAGGTCAGCGCTTCGTTTCGCTTCTTCGGGGTTGTTTTGTTTTGTCTTCAGCTCCATTTTGATGCGACGAGCTTTGGTTATCCTATCGTGACCCCAGCGTATGGATCGTCTTTGCCCGAGTAGGCGAACAAAGCGCATCAAGTCTCTCCAGAGAGGTGCCTCCCCCCAAAATCTCGGATTTTTCTCAGTAAGTAGGCTACTCGGGATAGCCATTTGGCATTTATCGGCTGTTTTTCTTGTTGTAAAGCTGCCTTGTATCTAATTCACTTGGAAAGAACTCGCTATTAAAGATGGATACGGTATTTCTTAGTCCGACGGATAGGCATTTAATTTAGGGAACACCCGATCCCACTGTTGGACAAAAAATAATGGGAAGATTTTGGATAGCGCTGGACACCTTATTGGTTTCCTGGGAGTAGAACAGGCCCGTGTCGATGCTCGAAAGCAAAAAAAAAAAAAAAAAAAAAAAAGCTCACCACTGCAGACTACATCCAAATACTTCATTTCCAAAGGCGTGAATTGCTATATGTCAAAAACACATCCGTGCGCTGATAAAATATACTGACAAGCACATTAAGAACAAAAACTATGGAGCACACTGGGATCGAGGAGGTGAACCAGACGCACCAGCAGCAGCATGAACCCATCAGCTTCGGCATCGACCAGATCCTCAACAGCTCGGACCAGTCCAGCGGCTGCATGCTCCCTAACCGGACCGGTGACCCGGATTACGCGCTGGCCTCTAATGTCTACAGCAATGGGTACAACAGCGTCTACAACCCGGCCTGCTCCATGGCAGCAGCGGCGGGTTTAGCCGGCTCCTATAATGTCAACATGAACATGAACGTCAGTATGAACATGAACGTTAACGTGAACTCTGGAGGTGCAGGTGGGGTAATTCGGGTGCCGGCGCACAGGCCCATGCCGCCTCCGCCACCGCCACCCGCCGCTGCTGCTCCTCATCCACCCCCATCGACGCATCCACCGGGCATCGGACCCGGCATCCCCTCGATGCCGGGGATGGGAATGGGGAATGCAGCAAACTTCACATTTCCGTGGATGGAAAGCAGCAGAAGATTCGCCAAGGACAGATTAACAGGTAAAGAATAAATCTTATCCTGGTCCCACAACACTTGTAGTTTAATGTTTTTCATGAACACAGACATAGTAGGTCAGAAAGCAAGACCTCGTTATTTACCACCAAAAAAGTGAATATTTTCCTCACAGCCACTAAAGAGGAAATTATGAATTTACTAACACTTGTGTTGAAAACAACCCCCGACCGACGAAGCGTGAAGTGGGCCTATAATGGCTCAACAAAGTGGCGCTGATGATTTCATCTTTAGGTTGTAATCTATAACGAATCATATATGCGCACACAGTCAGTTTTATTATGCTGGAAGGGCAGCCTGATAAACGAGTGGAGAAATTGACTCGGACATGCTGATGAATCAGTATTGGACCATCACTCTCCATTTACAGCGGATGACGGATAACGACGTCCCCCGTTTTTTCATGAGGATGAATGATTTTTTCCCCCCTCTCCCGGAGAGCCAATTGAGAAAGCAAGAAGATGAGTCACCGTAGTAACAATATATGACATGTTAAATTCTAAACAAGAATGTATTATTATTATTATTATTATTATTATTATTATTATTATTATTATTATTATTATTATTATTTGAACTGAGTAAATTAGGCTATAATTGGACAACAGCTACAATATTGCTTGCAGACTTACTCTAGCAGACTATATGTAGACTTCAGTGGGGTTTTTTTTTTTAATTTGTAGTTTTTATTTCCAATTTTACTTCTTTCAGAACCAGCTGCTTTTATTTTTTTCCTTAAAAATGAAATTCACCGAAGTCGATTTTTGTGCCATTTGGGCTTTTAATACCCACGATGAGTTACATAATTCCTGCCTATGTTTTTTATTCAGGTGTCTGCAAACACATGCAGCCATTTTTGTTCCCAAAACCCCACACGCCCTTCAACACTATCAGAATCACATGCTACTTAAAGGCTGACATCGTTTTTTTTATTTGTTTCCTTCTCAATCCAAAATGAGATATTTGCTTTACTTAATTAAATATTATATGTATGCTTATTTAAATAATGAAATGTAATGCAATTGAAGATAAGTTCTTTTCTAGTATAACGACTATATATTGTTTATAATAAATTATATGAAAAACATACGAAAGATAATTCTCAGTGAGAAAATGGTAAAAAAAAACCGATTGCCAATAAAATTTTAATGGAATATGCTGAGATAGGTAAACGTATTTCATAAAAACGATTTCTGCGTTCTCTGTTTTCTTTTTTTGGGTGGGGGAGGGGTGGTTCAGCTTATATTTTTCTCATGACCTCATTGCTATAAAGGAAGAACATCATGGATTTGCGCGCGCACGCCCCCTCCTCTCCATGCATTAAACATTCACTCTTCAGTTCTTTCTACCTGATTAATTATTAAATACCGGGGGACGATATGTCATCTGCAAAAAGATACAGTGTAAATAGGCTTATCAATTTTACTCATAGTCACCGAGGGCCCCTCGTTTAATTTCTCTCAGCTTTGTGTCGCTGTAATTATTTCGCAGCTTATATCTTTCCTCTGTATTGATCAGCCAAAGATCACCAGCAGCAGGAACAGCTACAGCAGCAGCTACAGTAGCACTATCCACACATACACACACACACACGCGCGCGCAGACACACACACACATTCAGATATACACACACAAACACTCCAGATTTAGCCTGCTCTGTTTCCTATAAAAGGCCGTAAATCAAATGGACTATCATCTATCCTGATGGGTAGAGCACCGTTTTAAATGTTTCTCCTTGTTTCTTGTTTTTCCTTTTCGCCTTCCAAGTTGAAACCGGAGGAGAAAAACGGTCCCGTGCAGATTTAAACAGCTAAACATGTTGCCAAATGCTTCCAGCTCTGGCATTCATGGCAGGATTTCTTTCCTTTTTTTCTTGCAGAGATGTAAACGAAACCTGTTAACTTCGACAATAGATTCTCATTTTTCACGCCGGGATGCCTCCCACATGGCACAAACTCGTGTTATTAATCACAGTAAGCTGAATTGGACTGTCGCAAAAGATTTACGGGTTATAGGGGCATCATTTATCCATCTGTAAAGATACACTTCATGTAGCCTACTGATGTATCCTTGGTGGTCACCCACTCCTCTGTGTATTCACTCAGCGCTTACAGGCCTAAAATGTTGTGCGTCAGGCTATTTTATTGCAACTAATTTATGTGTTATTTTATTTTTATTTATTTCTGAAGGACGAGTGAAGAATTAAAATAAGTTCACCAGGGTTAGCTAGCTGCTATTTTCCATCTGCTGTTCCTGAACATGTAGGCAAAAATCAACCAGAGAAGAATAAAATCATACATAAAGCCGCACCGTGCGTAAAAGTACACACGCACAACTATAGCAGCAACAGCATCAGTAGTAGTCGGAGGCTAACAGTAGCCACCTTTATTTTTCAATGTACTCTGCTCAAAAAAATAAACAAACCCGTCTATATACGGGTTCAAGATTTATTTGTAATGTTATTTTTTTCACATTAGTATTTTTTTTACGTCAGAAACGAATTAAAAAATAATACATTAATAACATAAAACATAGCACAATAATATGTAATGAAAATTAAGACTAGTTAGTAACTGAAGAAAAATATAATGGATAGTGAAATGAAAATTGGGCTTTACAGCACAAAATGTCAAGTAAAATATGTACTAATTTTAAGAAACAAAGCCTTTTACCACTAGTGATTACTACTACTACTACTACTAATAATAATAATCTAACAGAAATTTGTCATCTTTGATGAAGGATCAAAGTACATAATAATATGTTCTTTGAATTGTTTGGACATTTTGACAATAAACAGAGCAATAATACAGCGTCTTTCACTGTAGACCACCTAACAGAAATAAAAGAAATATAATTAAAGCGCCTTTTCTCTCCTGTATATCTGTGTCTGGGTGTAAATGGCAGCAGTGCCGAAAAAAATATGATTTTATTTCAGAGCTGAACCCGCTCCTGCCCTTTTGCTTCCACGCTGGCCTGATTTTCCGTGTGACAAAAGACAGTATCCCTGCTTTTTGTTGCGTATAGTGTAATAAATAGCAATATATGTTCATGTTATATTTCAATATCCCCTTTAGAATCCTTCACGGATATATTTATTAGATTGCTACAAAGGTAATATCCGCCGTGGGGACGGGAGGCGCTGTCACCGGGAAGTGTTATTAAGTATAAGTGGTTTTATTATGGCAAACATATTCTCCACGGTAGCATTTTATTTTTTGATATGCTTATGCTAAATTGTGTTATCCAGGCAACAGATTTAGCATTCGCACCCATTTTCTTTTCCATTTGATGAAGAGGGGGAACAAAATGTGCAATGTGTTTTGCAGCATTTATTTTTGGTTGCTGGTGATTCTTTTCATTTTCTTTGTTTCATGGGAACACTTACATGATCGCTTTTTTGTTGGGGATAATGGCCACATACAGACTGCTTAACTGTTTTCCGAGCTATAGGAAAACAATTAATTATTAGAAAAATAATTATGTTTTACAGCTTTATTTAATAACTCATTTCCTAATTGTGGAAGCTCTAAGCTCGTGGGACTTATTATACCCTTACATTTGGAATCTGTACAGGAGTGGTATTCTTCTCCAGATACAAATTACTGCCATCAGTATTTCTGATATATTTCAGATTTATAAAATTTTGACTAGTATATTTGTTATTCCATATGGCTTTAATTTTTGGTACTATTATTTGTAACATATTACTTATAATCCAGTTACATCCAGCTAGTTTACACTGACTGTCTCTAAACTAACCGACTCACTGATGCAATTGAGCAAGGGCATTCTTAATTGGTTTGGCTTAAAATCCAGCACATTGCATAATTCATTTTGATTCTATACTGCAGTTCACAGTCTCGATAATTATAGTAATGAATAAACCTGAAGGCATATGGAGTAAAACCAAAGAAAAAAAAAGCATTAAACATGTCTGGTCTGGTGTATCACACCACTGGATCATATATTTATCAGGATTTTGCACACTGTAAAGCAAAGCCTTGCTGTACTTGTCAGGTCTAAAGGGTGCTGCTGCATGTTAGGTTGCCTCTGAACGTGCTTGTATGTGCCTGGCCCATTACTTAGCCCACAGATGGCCTGAAATAGCCATCTAATGCTGTATTAGTTAGCCAGACCTGCCGCTGGGAGCAACAACAGGCACGCTTGCTTTCTCTGTGGGACCCATAAAGCTCCAAATAGATTTGGGCAATGACACAAAAAGCAAAAATGATATGTTGCTTAACATATGTGCTGTACATTTAAGACTCCACTTTAAAGTTACTGTAAGAATGTGGCTTTACAGGAGATTTAGAAACACACTATGAAGTCCAATAAGGGCCGTATAATTCAGTATTAAGGACTGTGGAGGTGCTCCAGTCCATTGTGAGCACCTATAGTAGTGTTATAGAAATATCTTGGGGATTTTGTCATTAGAAACTCGTGATTAAATACTACAGATGCCGGTCTAAGTCCCAAAAGGAATATTGGAGGGGTACAATTACCATTTTTTATTATTATTGAGCATCAGAGCAGCACATAACGTGAAATTGTTATAAGAATATTAACATAGAAGATTAAAAATAATAATGAGAGGGAACGAAGAGGTCATGGTCACTATAAATCCATGCAAAAGCCAATAACTGTAGCACATTTTCACTTCAGACACTAAATCTGTGCTACTAATTTGCACTTACGTGATGTTAACTTTATGTGACCTACCGTAACAGTGCATAGTAGCTATTCATCTTTACTTTACAAATCATTTGTTTGTGTACGCTTCAATTTGCCACTCATGTTCAGCACCATCAGGGGACGTTGGCGGCTCCCTTGAAATGACTGCCAAGTGCGTAATAACTTCATGTTCTATTTTACATCCAAATTGTCATCGTCTGTATAGCAAATGAATTTTCAAGTCGCTGAAAACTCTGAGAACAGCAGCAGCAGGAGGAGCAGCAGCAGGAGCAGCACGTAACCCTGAGGGGACACCTATGCAGATGTTTTCATATTCATTTTGGCTCCTGGTGAGCTTTTCTGACAAAACAAAAACAAATAAACACCCTGTAAGACAGCAGGCAAAACAGCTTGCTGGGGACGGATGACATAGAGATAGAGAGAGAAGGAGAGAAGACAGAAAGTATTTTTTTTTCTCTTTTCTTCTGCTGATTTCCATTCAGAATGAGAATGTGGCCTGGGAGTGGATCTATGGCCAGCGATCTCATTACATTTATCGATCTTCTGTTTACCCATGGCTGACAAAATAGACAGGATTCATAGATATTTTATGATGCAAGAAGATAACTTGTTATTAATACCCGGCAGTTGAAAAAGAACCACGAGGCACTGAGGCAGAGAGTGAAGAAAAACACAATGTACACCCTTACAGTGCAAAACTGCAGTTTATATTTTTGAGAAGGAACAGTGACTAAGCGACAAGAGACAAAGTAAGACAATACAACAATACTTTGAAATAGCATTTATTATAAAGTGTCTATATTCTAAATAGTAATGCGTGTAAAGTTTATGACAGCCTATTCTGCAAAAAATGATGTCACTGTGCAAGAAGTTACACAATTGCAAATTGAGGTTATTGCTTGAGTTGTAATGACACACGCTTCATGTTTGTGCTCCAAGACATTTTGCAAATATCAAATATTTTTTAAATGCAATTATTGTGATGAAAAAAGACCCACCAAAATCTACTTTCCTTCAGAAATTGTGTTTTGTTAGGCTTACAATTATATTATGTAGGTCTGTGAATAGTACTTATGGAGCTTCATCACATTGTCAGAGGATGACCTTGGCTGTAGGTTTTTGATTGGTCAGCCAGGGCTTGATTTATCTGTGTAATCCTGCTAGATGTCACTTATTTTTTTTCTGAATGGCATATATCTCATTTCTTAGCTAAAGATCTCCAAATGCTAACTTAAGAGACTAGAAGCAAATGGCATTAAAGTAGACTCTGTTCATCATTTAGGCCCCTTCATGTGATTAGCTGCTATGCGTCGGTGCCCGCCCGGCGGCAGCTGCTGCTGTGCTCCAGATGCGGGACCTCACTGTGTCTCCCTTTCCTTTAGGGGAGCAGGCAGAGGAGAGCCGAGCTGGAGAGGCCACAGGGGGGCCGGGGGCCACCGGATCCCTCTGTCCTCTCCCCAAGGGAGACATCGGCAGGGTCCCTGTCTGGAGCACGGTGGAGACATTAGCCAAATGTTATTACCCCGAGCTTGCCCACCTGCGAGACGGCAATGGCCTTCTAGCAGACTATCCTTTTCCAAAGGGTGCTTGCCCAGGTGAGTCACCCCCTCTCCCCCACCAAAAAACCTCACCTGTAGCTAATTGTTAAGAGCCACCATTGTGTGCCACCAGAAAGTATAAACTGGATTTAAAACAGCATTTGAAATCTTAATATGCGTCAGTATTTTTCACGTCTTTATCCTCTAGCACTTTAAATTTTGAAGTGATAATTCACATACCATTTTTCTACTTCTGCCTCAATTACTTTTTCCTTGGATTTTCTGTTTGCACATCTCAGCGTGCTCTTCAGAAATGGAAAATGTGGCAGTGACGTTATCTTCTTCAGTTGGCAGCTTCTAGGCCATCTCTTAAGACTCCCCAAACATCATAGCTTTTTTTTTTTCAGTTAGCAGCAAATGAACAATAATTTTCATCTTACCAAGGAATGGAAAGCTAGCTAGGTTTATGAGTCTATAGAAATAAATCCTCAGGGGAAATGCATTTATAATTCAGAAGAACAGGTCACTCCAGCTTAGAAATGGAAATAAGTAACCAATCAAGCATTCATGTTAAATCTCTAGAATTTTACAAATTTAAAACACTCATCAGACAAATTAATCCTCTTTTTCCTCCCTCTTTCAGCTGCCCTCTCGCCCTTTTCTGTGACCCGTCGAATCGGCCACCCGTACCAGAACCGGACGCCACCTAAGAGGAAAAAGCCTCGCACCTCCTTCAGCCGGGTGCAGATCTGTGAGCTTGAGAAACGTTTTCACCGACAGAAGTACCTGGCATCGGCCGAGCGTGCCACCCTGGCTAAGGCGCTGAAGATGACGGATGCACAAGTTAAGACCTGGTTTCAAAACAGGCGGACAAAATGGCGGTAAGATTGCAGCAGGGTGTTATTGGATGCTAAAGTAACATAGTTCTCCGTTCTACGTGTCACGTCTTGCTCTTTTTTTGCATCCCACTATATACTTAAGCAAAACAAACAGGCCTTGATGGTTTTTGACTTCATTAGGACAGGATGTTTGCGCAGAATTACAAATCTTCTTGTCCCACAAACTGACATTACAGAATGTGTCTCTGTTTTACACTTGCGTCCAAAAATGTTTACTGGTGTCTTACTTTGAAGACAAGTAAAATGGCCCACATTGCATTGAAGGAGTTGTACAACACTTATTTTGCTTAGCTTAGCTGCCAGTTGAGGCCAGTTCACTTGACCAAGCACAATTACTCCTGAGCCTCCTGAAAGGCCTTTTAGAAACCTGCTGTCCAAAGCAATACTGAAACACTCACAGGAGGAATTGACTGCCGAGTCCATGAAAAAAACACACACTCATTCACTTCATTCTAACTGTTGTTTATAGCCATTTGAAAGTAAATGAGTAGGAAATCAAATTATGATGCCCTGCCCCTTGTTAAAGGAGCAGGATACATATTTCAAACGCATATTACACACAGCTAAATTACCTTAAGTCATTACCCTAAGGGTTTTTATGTGTAAATGGCTTTAAAGCTTTTTCGAATGATTTTCTATTTAAAAGTTAAAGAAAACAGTTAAAAATCACTGCCTTCTTTGTTGTAAATTAAAGTATAATATAGAATTTTGGTTTAAGGATGTTCATTTACATTTTCTTAAAAAAATGCATTTATAGAAGAAAAAAAACCTGCAGCAATCATGTCCTTAAGCCATAAAATGCTAATGCACAGTTTCCACTACAAAGTGCAGTAAAAATGAATTTGCTTAAAATAAACAGCAGACTGAACGGCATGTCACGAGTAACAAGGGAATTGGCTTAACTCGCTTTTCTGATTTCCTACTTTTGCTGAGATTTATGCCATTTCCCTGTAGTGTGCACCTGATAGGATGAGCATGAGGGATGTCTTTGTGTGACGACTACGCGAGTAACAAGAGGATGATCAAATCAACAGCCAGGGAATTAGATTATGATAATGCTGTTAACAATAATGTGTGGCTAATGGATGGAGGTTGGCGTGCTTGAAAGAGTGTTTTTAGAGGTGTGCTTATGCTGGTGATTTCTAGCTGCCATTTGTATTTTGCTTTATATTTTTAAGAGAATTGAACATTTATTACATGTTGTTTAACATATCATTTCCAAATGTCCGTAAATAAATCACCATGAATTATTCTGTTATGGTAATAAGAAATTTTCAAGACCGATAGAGTAAAATGTTCCACTGTTTATAGATATGCTTGCCTTTGTAAAGTAATTCAAGTAAATTGCCAAAAGTATTTACATTCACTATTTAAATTGAAATAGAAGTGTAATTTTTGTTGAGTACTAAAACACCAGTTCACTCTGGAGGTTTTCCAACATAAACGCTACAAAACAGGCTGTTTTTTTTAGGAAGACGCATGACTTTTCAATGCAGCAAATGTTGATATCAGCACAGCGCATATACAGGATGTGCGGAGTCGTTTCTTTGAAAAGAAAAGAAACAGATGCAACTTTTCACCTTGAGGCAGGAAGTGCTTTGTATGTCTTCCCCCTCTATTAGTCACGTTCCTTCAGCAACACCTGTCACTCATCTTGATCAGCTGTCGTGTAGCCAAAAGCAGAAGGAGTATCTGGCACAGGTGTAGTACAAAGACAGAAGAAAAAACAGGCAATTTGCAAATCCACATGATTTATTATGAAATTTGCAATCTCATCTGATCGCTAAAAGCTTTTTTTCCCCTTGATTCCTTTGACTTCTTTGATCAGTGGCTTTTTACTATATATATATGTCTCTATATATTTTTTTTTCTTGTTATTTTCAGGCATTGCAGCATATGATTGAAATTCTTCACCACCAGTACCAAAGACTGCCAGCTTTTTCTTGGTTTTGTCAATTAGAAATGACAATAAATGAGCCCTGGATATGCTAACTTATCCAGGAAAATTTTAACAGAAGCACCTAATACAGAATTGCAGATCTATTCTACATATGGTGTCTGTTTAAAAAGTAAAGAAAGAAGGAGGGAGAGAATCCCACTGTTTCTTTATTAAAGCATAGTACACTGCTAAAACGCTCTGGCACGTGGTACAAGTCGATACTGTGTACAATCACCATAAAAAGAAACATTATATTGGTCTTAAATCCTTCTTTGCTCTCCTTTGTCTCCTCCTTTCACCCAGGAGACAGACTGCAGAGGAGAGGGAGGCTGAGAGGCAGCAGGCCAACCGGCTGATGCTGCAACTTCAGCAGGAAGCTTTCCAGAAGACGTTGAGCCAGCCACTGCAGCCGGACCCACTCTGCCTGCACAACTCCTCCCTCTACGCCCTGCAGAACCTGCAGCCCTGGGCAGAAGACAATAAGGTGACCTCCGTCACCTCTGTAGCATCTGTAGTGTGAGCGTGTGTGAGTGTGTGTGTGTTTAGAAGAGAAAGGGAGGGAAGGGGAGAAAACAGAATGTCTTGATCAAAGTGTCGTGAGTGTGAATGGACACAAGAGAGGAATTTCTTCCAAGACTGACATTCAAAAACTCAGAACCATTTTGGGATATCATAGATGCAGGATGCTTACTTTGGAAAAAAAATCAAATCAAATAATGGACAATGTGCTTATTCACTCATTGATCGTTACCAGCAACATGGTGGGGAAGAGTCTGTAGAGAGAAAGACACAGCTATCGGTTACTGACCAGACCTGCAAAACACTGTTTGCGGACTTCACAGCACAGGAGCCGCACTTACATTGATGTTTGTCAAAACTAAGCAAGTCTAAAACTGTTATCTTAAATATCTAAAGCATGTTGAGTAATTTCCTGCCTTACACCAAGTTTCCGCTCTCCCTTCAGCTGTCGGTCTAAAAGAGAAGAGGGCACTTTATCCCTAAGTGCCAGGAAACAAATGGACACCTCTGTACATGCCCAACTGTCAAGACTGTACCCTCTTTTGCCTCTGGATCCCTCACAAGGTGGCAGAGAGACTCTTTGCCAATAATGGCAAAAAGAGACCTCGTGTTTTCGCTTTTGACTTTGTAACAATGTAGTAAATGCATGTTTCAACCCTTTTCTGTGTGCACTCGGATGTACCATTGAAGTCAGCGGCTGCCAAGGTGGATCTCCTCCCCAACTGCAGTGTTCAAATGGTAGTGGATTGGTGAAAGCCCTGATCACGGATTCCTCATTATGTCGAATTTAAAGGTGTTTTATATTAAAAAATATTGTGACTTTTTGAAAAGATGACAAACCTCTCCGTTTTTCTTGCCTCTTATTGTCTTGTTGGGTTCCCTCACTCACTTCCTGTTGTTGTTTGTCACCATTATGAAAACTGTGCAATAATACTTTATGATTTTAGGGATGTAGTTAGCCTCATGGGAATTGGCTATGATTACACATTAAAGTTTCAAACCACCCAAAGGTAAGATACCATCAAACTGTATGAGTAGGACAGAGCAATACCTTTTTTTATCCATAAAAACTGATGACTACAGCTCCCATGTGTGAACGTGAAGCAGGGCGTTGCCGAAAAAACAGCAAGCGTGCTCGGCAAAAGCCTCCCTGGATAAATAAAAGGTTTGAAAACCGATGCCAGCTCAAATTAGAATGAGAGTACATGAGAAAGTACGAGCTGTGCCTGTGCCAAATGAACATCTGAAATGTGGCAGCCTGATTTTGTTTGTATTTTTGTTTTACTCCACTGAACTGCGAGGACTTAATGAAGCAGTTGTCCAGTGATTGGTGCAGGAAACCAAGCAACAAATGAAAGGCTAACAAGTTTAGCCTTTTTCTGTGGGTCACTGATTGAGATAGCGTCTCAACAGCAGGGATAGCAGGGAACGGCTGAAACTATCGGGGGCCAGATATCTTGTTTAATAATGTCATTCCTTCCTTCATCCCAGCACAAAAAAAACATATTTCATAACCGAGTGAGATCAACAGTTACCTTAAACAAGAATTTTGATGCTTGATTTGATCAGAGTTCGTTTGCCTTTTACTGTAATCCAGCAGGAATGCAAATCTCAACCCTAAATAATCTCCCAAATACCTGTTGCCTTTTTTATGGTTAATGTATCTTTACGTTTCGAAAGAGTTTCTTTTTTGGCCAAAAAGAATGCGATTAAACTTAAACTTACGCTAAATGTACAAGCGGAATGCCAAAAGACAGCACTATTATTTAGTATTTAGTATTTATTTATTTATTGTCATTGTCAAGAACAATGAAATTGCGTTTGGGGCTTCCATACAACCCCAAAAAAAGAAGAAAATAATAAATACCCCTTAAAACCCAAGTGTACATATTTAACCCAGTGTGACTCCAATGCAATAAGACAATCCTTAGCAATAATGTTCGTAGAAATTCAGACAAAGACCTGAGAAACATGACAAAATACAACAATGCAACCCATTCAATATTATTGTACTGTGAGATATGATATCAGATATGATAGTTATCTATTTAAGAAAGAGGGGGGGGGGGGGGGCAGGAGGGGGAAGAGAATAAAGATATGATGCACCAATGCAGACCAGTTCATTGCTATTAAGAAGTTGGATATGGTTATTGTCCGTGAGAGGGGGGCAGAGAGTTCAGGAGCCTCACAGCCTGTGGATACAGGCTGTTGGCCAGTCTGGATGTTCTGGCCTGTATAGACCTGTACCTTCTCCCTGAGGGCAGCAGATGGAAAAGGTGGCGCGCAGGGTGATGTTGGTCCCGCAGGATACTGTGCACCCTCCTCAGACAGCGAGTGGGGAAGATATTACTGATCTCTGGCAGACTTGTTCCAATAATTAGAATAGAAAACGAAAACAAAACATCCTCTATTGGAGAGTAGCCATTTTTGGTGTTTGCCTCCATTGTTGTCTGGGCGAATCGTGGCCACCTGCGCACCAGACAGTCGTAAACATTTGTTATCAACACATCCAGCCTATCGTGCTTATCGCCCAAGTCAAAACAAAAACGACCCAGGCAGACCTAGGCACAGTAAACACATCATTCAGGTTCCCTGCTTGTAAATGAGCCTTCAACACAAAGAACGTCACAGGAAATGGGCCTTGTTGTGCTCTATCTTCTTTCCTTAACAGTGAGCTACTCAGTTCCTTTGGACTGTAAAGCATAACATCAACCTCCTGTTAATCTTGGCTGTACCTGCCACTGAAAAATACCTATCAGAAGGCCTGTCCCTTTCCTTCTTTTTTGAGATTTGCCTGTTTGAGCCTTGCCTTTCTCTTAGAGCAGCTTGATGATGTGGTTCGAAACAGCTGTCTGCAGCTGCAGCCACCCTCAACAACCCTCTGTTTTCTCAGAGGCATAGTGCCAATGTTTAGTCAGTTTCCAGAGCGTCTTGCCTGGTTGAGATCGTGTCAATATCAGCCAGCTCTCCAGGTGAATCCTCCTCAACCCCCACTTCCTCTGCTCCCTGCTGCTTTCATCTCTCTATCTCGAATGCCTTGAAGACGTGACTTGGCCCATTTTAGAAAAATTCCTTCCTTTTACCGTTTTCAAAACTGCTCATTGTGTTTTGCTACAGGTGCTTAAAGATTTTTTTTCCTCCTCTCCTATCGTGGCACTGAATTTTTTTTCTCCCACCCCCCTCTCTGTTGCCACTGAGGAGCCCTGTCCTTATCCAATAAAATGTCACCACACAAGATGAACAAGAACAAAGAGGCTCAAGGTATATCAGACTTCCTATCAAGCATTTTGTTTTGAACAGGAGCACCATAAACGAAAAAAGTACTCACCACGTTGTGCTGTCTCCTCCAATCAGCTGTTTCCATTCTTGAGAAATGCAGTAAACATTTAAGCCGTTATCAGGCAGTTGTTGACGCTTCGGTGGGTTTAGCTCTTCGAGCATTGAAAGTTCGACTTCTATAGTATGATTATCAAGTCAGATCTGCTCTTGTGCAATAAATATTTCCTACTTGTTATCACCCTGCATATCTTAGTGTCGATATATACATCTATCTATCCATCTATCGACATATATATATATAAGTAAAATGCCTGTGACCTGCACATTTGGTACAAAAAGCATAATTTTACGGCCTCATCTGGACAATAAATATACTAAATTCCATTTAATCCAGTGACATATTTGTCATTCTTTACAAAACCAGGCATTTGATAAGTTTTATTTCCAGACTGGCTTGATGCCATGACACCAATGTTCAGATGCCAAACATCCCATGGCATATCTACGGCATAAATAAACAGGATATAAAATCTTTGAGATTCTTTTTTTCTAGATGTAATGTCATCACTCAGCAGTTATAACAACTTTTCCGTCTGTGGCAGCTGCAATATTTCAGAGGAAGGCAAACACAGTCTGACACTGCCAAACTGCTAATGTGTTGACACGCGAGGCTTTGTTGACAAAAGGTCGTCTATGGTTCTTGGCTCTAAAGTAGCACTGTGATCCTTTTGTGTAGCAGAAAATGCTCAATGAAGAAGAACTCTACTGAAGATTAACAATATACTTGGTAGCTGTTTGCACTAAATCTGCAAAACACTCCAAAGGTGATCTGTGCAGTTTACCTCTAATGCTTTGTCAAGTGTGACAGATTCTTGAAAAAGGTGCATATAAGCAGGTTATTACATGTGGGCAAATTAGGCTTGTCAGCAAGTTTAGCTCTGTTTGATAAAACACCCAAATAAGGTTAAACAAATTTATTTTTTACGTTTGATGAAAAGTTTGAACCACAAACAATAGATTTTCTTAGAGAAATGTTATTTTGAACACCGGTATCAGTTCAGACTCAGAACCATAATCCTCTGCTGATGAATGTAATGGTAATACTACTTAGATTTTGTAGTTTGTATTCAGAAATGCCATTCTTTATTATTCCCTTCATCTTCTTTTATTTTGAATAGGGTAGATATATACGTGTTCAAATGATGCTAACTGGTTTAAATGGACATATTAATGTTTTCCAGTACTAAACACATCCATGGACGGGATTCGGCCTGAAGTGGCAAGTAAAACCCTAACATTTACAAAGTCATACAGAATATTTAACAAAAAGTGCACATGATTTTATGGCAGAGAAGTAGAAGGCAAGACGGTTGAAAATATTGGTTTAATATGATCATTTTAAAAAAACAAAAAACAAGGAAATTCCATAAGGATCAAGTCAGAAGTCAAAGTGACGAATGAGGAACTCTTTCTGCTGTTTGATGCCACGACATGAATAAACTCTGTCTGTTGACTTGATATGCTCTCATGTCTCTCTTTGATGTACACACATATACAATTGAACCCTAAGTGTGTGCAAACAGTTACACTTTTGCATATTTACACATAAGAATGCATACAAGGAAAAGAGAACAAGGAAATGTGAGCATTTCCCTGTTAAGGTTAGGAGGAAGGAAGATTTATACAGTAGTGGGAATATGTAGATGGGAACATTTCATTGTATGTTCTTTTTATCTCATATGGTAAAATTATTCTAGCATAACTGTAATCTCAAAGAAGTACTTAAATTTTTTATTAAGCAGTATAAGCTAATTGGTGATAGAAAATGACCAGTCACCAGCAACTTCATACATTCATACAGTCTTACAGCATTACTATCTGTGCTAAAGTGCAAAACTAGTTTTGAGTAATGCCCATGCACATCAAAGTCACATCATTCATGAGAACGGATCTGCAGACGTGTCCCAACAGTACATGACACATTAAAGCTTTCTCAAGCTTCCAGGCATGCATGAAGAGGACTTATTCTTGTTGAGTAATACAGGTTGAGTAATACCTCAGCTGTCGTTTTCCTATTACACTTTACACATTTGTTTGTGTGCCCTGGAAATGGTTAAAGGCAAGTAAAATAGCCATGTGAATGGCAGATTTTTGCTGGCATGGGCTGGGTTCACTTGTCCTCTAAGAAGGAAAGGTTACTCCGTGTCAGTGAAAGTGATAACCTTTATCATGCAAAGAAACATTTCTGACCTTAACACAACAAATACTTTACTGCAGCTTTTCTTTTCTTTTTATGGAAGAATCCGATTTGAATGCTCCTTTCAGTTCGGATTTATTTTCATATAGCACCAGTTCTCAACAACAGTCGTCACAAGGTGGTTACAATAAAAGAATGCTAACAAAATGTTATAACCATGCAGGACAGAGGCAGTTATCTGATTTATTCTATCCCCTGCCTTGTAATTAAAAAGAACAATGCGGTCATTCACTTGATCACCAAACCAAAAAGGGTAATGTTTTTATACATTTAAAGTGACCATCACAAAAACAATGAGTTTAAGAAGATCGATCTGTTTCAGTCTGGAACGTCATAATGGTTAATTTCTCCTGTAATATGCAAGGCTGCAATGATTCTTCACTGTATTATGAATATTTTTAACAACCGCAGAGGACTCTTCCATTCTGCAACTGCCCCCTGGGCTGGACTTTTAATATTACTGACCAAAGGCCTCTTTTATTTAGTCCAAACAGCACATTAGACAATGGACATAAGGGAAAAGATCACAATCTAAATATAAACCCTGCTATCTATCTATCTATCTATCTATCTATCTATCTATCTATCTATCTATCTATCTATCTATCTATCTATCTATCTATCTATCTATCTAGATACACACACAAAAATTAAACAACAACATGCGTATAGACTTCAAGCTTTACTATAGCTTTTAATTTGGATTTGTTTGCCAAGTATTATAACCTATGCTTGTCTCAATCATGTTCAAAAAAACGATAATAGTCTGTCATGTCTTCCTTCCTTTAGTTAGTATTATGTATGTATACTTTATATATCGTTAGCTTCATAGCATAAGTGCCTAAGTCATTGACTTAGTCAAATGACTTAGGCAATTATGCTATGAAGCTAACGATATTAAGGTTTATTAAAGATAAAACTACCAAATATTCATTCAACGGCGCCATCTCGTGTTCATCCAGATGACCGCTCACCTTGAGTTTTCTCTCCGCTCTAATTTCTATTGGCTCCAGATCACTTGTACCTAAGTGACGTTTCACCGTCCTAGTGGCTCTTTGATGTGTCCGTCATACGAGTTTACGGAACTGTATCCACCCACTACAAAGATGGAGGACGATATCTCAGATATGAGCAGACCACAAATGTACTTATTTGGTGAGCTCGCTAATTCTGACAAACCCGATTTTTTTGTTTGCACAATCAGTTTTAACGTCATGTTGTCATGCACAAATAGCCACTGGAGATTTTTAATCGGAAGATAGCTAAACAGCTGGCTAGCCTGCTTACCCCCTCCCACTCGCGCCAATTCAGCTCTTTTGTTAGCTAGCAGAGCATGGCGTGGAGCCACGTAAAGAAGCAAAATGTATATACACCTCTTTATCTGATAAAATGATATGCATGTGCGTATGTTTATTTAAGACGAGCGCAACCCACGGTTGGTTACACGTATTGTTTCCCCCTCAGGTTGCACCTTGAAATCGGACAAACGGGAATTCAAAGTTGACCTAGACGGCGATGAAACGGAGCAGCAGCTGTCACTGAAAGCAGTAAGAATCAGACTTTAGATCGAGTTTGCCTGGTCTTGAAAAAATTAATTCTTTGACTAATACGGGTATTAACTACGGAAGCCGAGATCGACATTGGGCGCTGTTATTCTTTAATGCTATACTCTCGCGATAAATTGTTATGTGTCTTGTAAATTCGTAATAACATAGTTTGTTTTATCGCGATAAGATATTAATTATCCAGAAATTGGGAAATGCCTTTGTTATGGCACGTGAAGATAAAGGTGCAGGCAATAAACAGAGAGAATAATATTACATATAGTATGTATATATAATTTAAAATATATCTACCCCTAAAAGACATCCACCCCTCAAATTTTCTATAATTCGCTTGCTAAGAGCCTATTATAAATTGGTCTTGAGCAATATTTCCTCAGGATTTCTGGAGGTCTTTCAAAGCTTTTCTTTGGAAATTTGGTGCTTTCTCACTCATTTGCTGTTCTTTTCTGAAAATCGACTACTTGCAATCTGTAGCAAAAACAAATAATCTGTTACGAAAAATGGCAAACATAAGAGAATTTGACAGCCATGTAGTAGGATTTTTTGGTTTTTTTGATTCCCGAAGGGCTATCGGCCAAAGTCTTGGCTTATGTTGACATGGTGTATACTGTTTCCTTAAAAACAATTGAGGAAACAGGACATGTGGAGGACCAAAAAAAAAGAAGTGGCAGTATGAAAAAACTATTTACAGTCATATCCTTAAGAAACAGGAAATAAATCCAGCAAAGACTTGAAACAGGACCTGAGACATCAGATCTTTCTTCCATGTACTAGTTACTAAAATCTTATCAGAAATTGTGTAAGTGGAAGGGTGGCTGTCGAAAAGCCATTTTAAAGGAAAGGAAATGGGGAGAAAAGTCTGTGTTATGCCAAAATACACAAGAACTGGACAGAAAGTGACTAGTAACAGGTCTCATGGAGAAATGAATCCAGATTTAACATTTTTGGTTCAAATTGCCTTATGTACGGATGAGGTCAGGCGAAAGGGTGAGTGTCGCTATTTCTGAAAAACAGAATGTAGAAAAAAACCTGTCAGATTTGTTAATGGCTTCATTTTTCATCCTGACAATAATCCAGAATACACCTAGTGCAATAAAAGCATATCTCAATTTAAAAAAACACAATGAAAGATTCCAGTCAGTCGTGGTTTGACCTCCCCAGAGCCCAGACCTGAACCTTATTGAAGCAGTGTGGGATCATCTTGACAGAACTGAATAAAAGGCAGCTGACATCCAAAGAAGAGCTTTGAAAGAAAATAAATTGCATGTATGGCAAATATGGACTAAACAGACTTAAACTGGGTGTTTAGCCTAATCAGATGCATGAGGGAAGGCTGCTGGTTGAAGGATCAAAAAATCCCACATTGAAAAAAAACCCCACTCCTTGCACCCTAGCAATTGTTTATTAGAAGTTCCTTACCAGTAGTTTGTGAGCTAGTGAGCAGCGGATTGGAGTTTCGGCTCTATTTTATATTCTCCTGAGAACACGATTTCTGAAATGTTAACATATTGGATTTTTGGTATTAATTTATATTTATTTATTTATTTATTGTCATGGAGCATTCACAGCGTTAGTCTACTAACCTTACTGATGCAGTAGGCTATTTATAGATGATAAAACAGGAGTTTAATCAGATTAACAGTAACATTAACAAGAACAGTTTATGTTTGCACCAAAAAAAAAAAAAAAGAGAGACATTTTGCCAGTACATGGAGGTAGTGTTATATAGCACACTGTTATTTTGTTCCAGGTGTGTCTGGGAGCTGAGGCTGAAGATAAGTTCCACATGGTGGAAGTTGAAGGCCTCACTTACGACGGGAAGACGACAAAAGTGCCGCTAGCTGTCCTTAAACCTTCCGTCCTGCCCTCTGTGAGTCAGCACCAACACTGACAGAAGTATTTAAGAGGCTTCTGGTTTAAATTAACTTGTTTTTACGGTCTTCATGCCTAATAAAAAAGAGAACTAAAAAGAAAAGGCATTTTCTCAGAACCATAAATACAAACATTACACTGTTCTGATAAATATAAATAATTCATAAATCGTTGACAAAATACTTATAATGTCATCTTCCTTCCTGCTATGTTTTTCTCCAGATGAGTTTAGGTGGATTTGAGATTACACCTCCAGTTACCTTCCGTCTCCAGTCTGGTTCTGGACCAGTTTACATAAGCGGGCAACATTTTATTAGTGAGTATTAAGGTTAAGACTCAGGTAACTATTTGCCTCATTGTTAAAATAAAGTAGGCATACCTACTGAAGACCTTGTCAGTGGAAAAATAGCAAGTTGTAAGTCTGACCTTCATGCTCGGTAAAACAATACAGGGTCAAATTTTCCAGCCCGAAAAAAGTCCACATATGACTTTACACTTAATTTTTTGAGTAAGTTTTTCTTCTAAAACAATGTTTTGGGGTAAAATAACATAAAGAAAAGTTGTATGATTGTTTGACAATATGTGACCAGTGTGTTCGCTCTGTCAGGTGTGAAGGAGTCTGATGACGAAGAGGAGGAGAACAATTCGTCGCCGGTAAAGCGGCCTGCAAATCTGCTGGCAGGGAAGAAACCCCCAATGGTAGTTATTGACATTGTCGTATTACATTGCTTTAAATGTTTTATATTTGCACTTATAGCAAAACTAATCATTGTTTACAGAAATTGTTCTCCTGCCGAGGTGGTGGCTTACTGCATAGCCTTCTGTTTAATGGTTGTCACGTTTAGTAATCGGTGATAAGATGCTATCGCGGGACGTCAGCATTAAAGTGCACTGTTACTTATTCTGACACCCCAAATAAGCCTCAAATGTTGTTTTTGACAAAAAGACTATTCATATTTCTTGTAGAAAAAGCTGAAGATGGATTCTGATGATGGTGACGATGATGATGATGAAGAAGACAGTGATGAAGATGATGATGAGTATGTTTTTATTTTATTCATTTATTTGTTTATTTAATTGGCTTAGTTTTCTAAATAATTTTGCTTTCTAAAAGATAACATCTTTGTGAACTCATAGTATAAAATCTATTATTTTGTGTGTGTGTTTTTTTGTAAATTTTGGGCACAAACATCGAGCAGTGTAGCTTTTAACCAGCTTACTTGCTTCTTGTAGCGATGATGACAGTGATGAAAATGATGTGAAGCCACAGAAGAATGTGGGAAAAGTGCTTACAAAGGTAAGCTTCATCCGTTTTGTTTTATTACAAATAACAATCAACCTTAAGGTTCTCCATGTTAAAAAATATGAGAGTAGGTTTGAGGTACAATCAAATATGGAGGAAATATGGTCAAATAAAAACATTTGTGTATCATGGAGTTTGTGATAAATGCAGTTTGGATTTGTAATCTTGGAAAGAAAGTGACTGGAAGTTTCTTGAAGACATCCGAGGAGCTTCTTGAAAAGTGAAGAAGCTTGCTTTCTTTCCAAGCTGCTTGGACTAACTTGACCTGGATGACTGAGAACCTACACAGACATATCATGTGCCTGCTTTCTGCATCTTTGATTTAGGCAGCACCCTTTGCTAAATTAAACAGAATATTTCCAGTAGTGAGTGTGTCAAAAGTGGGCAGTGTCTTGCGTTGTGCTATATGTGAGAAAGGATAATCTGACCTGATTCTCACCATATTTTTTAAAGTTTGTGCGTTAAACAACTTTAGAAAAGCAGAAATCACCTATTTGCTTCATCAAACTCGTCTGACTTGACGTTTATAAACCTTCATTTGTTTATAAAAATGCTGCACACCAACTGGCCCACTGAAAGAGTGTTATTGGAACGTGGCACCAGATAAAACCTGGATTATACTTAGGTTGTGGACACAGACAGCTGGAGACTCAGTGGCCAAGTACTGATTCCTGTGATGCTTCTTTGAAGTCTGCCGCCTCGAGCGTCACCAGGACCCAAGTGGACTTGTACATGCCGAAAGTATCATTTCTGTTTAACCCCAGTCATACAGCTTGAAGGAGAGAAACATACGATTCTGTCCTTGCTCATTTAAGTATTAACGTTAGTGTCATTGTAAATAAATAAAGAGGACTGTTTACATTTCATAACCATTTCTGGAAGTATGTTTGGGAAACGTTGCTACAAAATTAATATGAACCAGTGCTCATCAGAATTTAGTTGTTTTTTTTAACCCTAAGAACATAATGAGCAGTTAAATTGGAATATCTCTGAATATTAATAAAAATTGTTTAACTTTTTAGAGCTTCTGTCCAGAAAAAACTTTTTATTTACAACTTTTTAGTTAAAGAAAACAACAATAAAAAGCTAACAAAGAGATGCCATCACCATCAGTGTCTCGAATTTTGCTATTTAAATCATATTGAACCAAGCATTTATCATGTAATGTACTGTGATGACCGTTGCCCTTTAAGCTTGGTAAAAAACACAAGCAGATCATTGCGGATCTTTGTAGTTTTCAGTACCTGAGAGGAAACTGCCATGATCAAACTACTTTTCCATACACAGCGTTTTCATTGCTTTGTTGCGGTCATAATTACAGAGAAGAAGGGCAAGTACATTTTGTTTATTTCCACTCACAGTGAATTGAGTTGTTTATTGCTTTCTTGCTTTCTTTTCTATGAGCTTTTTAAGGCACTTGATAGATTAGTAGAGCTAGAGCAATTCTCAGGGTGCTGTTACCCCCATTTGAGAAGCTACTATCTGATAGGCTCGGATAATTTGTATTTGACAAAATTCATTAGATGCAAGGACACATTTTTCCAGCCTGTCTTTGAGAGCTGTGGATATTTCCACATCTTAGTTTCACTTTTAGTATTATTGCATAAACATTTATTGATCTTTTGTTTATTGACTCATTTGTTCTGTCATTTTAGTTCAAACAAAGTTTCTTGCGGTTCAGTAACTCTGATTTTTACAGTGGAATGTATTTGTGTTTCTGAGCCTTTGTTGTCCACTAGATGTCAGGGCAGCCATTAGCGTCCCCTTTGTGTTTGTTTGTGTGTGCGTGTGTGTCTAGAAAGAATTTCTCTAACCCTTTTTTTTAACCACATCATTTAAACTTCCACTCACTGTATGCTACAGTAGCATTTCATTTTAGCAGGCCCTCCCCATTCGTGCACTCGCTGACCGTCCACCTCTTTGTATGAGACAAAACATGGAACTTTTTCATCCTGTTCGCTCAAGTACCCACCTGTTTTCCTAGAGTAAAACACAGGGTCTGTGTGGTGTAATGATCGGATTTCTTCTCTGTAATCTGCTTGAATTCTCACCGTCTCACCAGCAAGACAACAGTATGTTATGCTGTGCGTAAGCAGACACACACACACACACACACACACACACACACACACACACACACACACACACACACACACAGGGATAAATACACTTTAGTAGACATGCACATTTGAACATATAAGTACATATAACCTCTAGCGTAAATGCACAAAGTCTGCAAACAAATGCACTTCATTCTGGTAGCACATAAGCAGAGAACTGCACTCTACATACTGTTTCTCACCCATGCGTGCTCACACGCACATGCACTTCAGTTATGGGAAACATCTTCAACCATTTTTCTGAAACACTGCATATCTTTGTCCCTCTGTCATCCCACTGTTAATATGATTGCTCCTTTTTATCGTTTCTCATGCCATTTCAGCTTTGCACCTGGGTTTTGCCTTTGAACACTTGTTTTGCATGTTACCACAATCGCTTGCAAGTGTGTGGGTGCGTGTGTGTGTATCTGCCTCATTTTTACGTCGGTGTCTGTTTGTGATTTCGTTCTTCTATTTTTTTAAAAGCACGCTATCCAAGTGCAAACTCTGCCAGGCAAAAGATCAAAGCAGGGCAGATGCGCATACCTGCGACGTGAGCGCCGATCCTTCCCTCAGGGTCAGATGACAGCTGAGCATTTCTGTCACCTGTTGATTTATTCTGTTGTCTTCTCTTCCAATTCCTCCTGCACCCCACACCCCATTCCTTCCATGACCTTAATCCTTTTTTTCACCCTTCGTCTCTTTAGCTCAATAGCTACCCTGTCTCATTCTTTAATAATGAAAGCACAAAGCTTTGGGGAAGTAGGGCTGGGAACAATTATTATCCCTTTTTTTTTTTACTGCTAATTCAGCTGTGTTTCAAGCTATATTTTGCTTTCTTTTTCTTGTCAAACCTCCATACTGTACTGAATAGGACCCAAAACATCTCAGACATATTCAGTATCAAAATTGAATCAAATCCTTTTTCATATGAATCTACATTTCTTGTTATTATTTGATCATGTATTTTTGATGAACAGGTAATCAGGATATTAAGCTGTTCTTGTGTAGATTAGTATTGTCACGGAATCTCACGTGTTTTAAATAATTACACACTACTTTTGTGTTTCTTGCAACAGATTTGTACAGGGTTTATAAATGTTCTTTACTCAAATTTACTGGACAGCAAATTGCCTATTGATTGGAAGATTTCGTGCTCTCTCTAAACACTTAATATCATTATTAATGGACTGTAATAACTGTTGAGCCTGTTGAAAGACTGGAAAATGTTCTTTACTACAAGCTGACACGCGTGTCACTCATCTCATCATCCTTCAAGAGTTGGTCTTTGGTTTCCTCTTTCTGTGAATGGGTCTGTACTTTGTAGCAACATGAGCGCTCTAAAGTCGCACCCAGAATACCTTCATAACTCCTGAGTTGGAAAGAGATGGTAGAAAGGTGTGAAGAAAACAAAAAAACAATGGAAAAACAAGAGTTTCCGAGGTCATCCACCTGCTGACATATTACAGAATCTCTGTGTTTGGGTAGATGTGGTAGATATTTTTTAATTAAACTTTAAAAATTACAAGAGTTGCAGGTTTGCATTGGTCGTAAAGCCCTTTTTGACTGGGTACCTACATAACCCTAACCCTTGGTATAATCGTTGTGCTCATCCTAATCTCATTCAAATTTCTCCACAATTTGTCTGAAATACCCCCAACATTTTTGGGGGTATTTTAGAGGTCAGGAAATTCAGATGGTTGGTGTAATATAACCATATAAAACAGAAAAATGAGATACAAATGTTGATGTACAGATTCTATTTGGTAGACTCAGATGCATCCATGATGATGTTTAGTTTCTCTTGATTGAATTTTGTCCTTCAGGAATTAAGGCTTTGAAACCTCACTGTTACTTCCAGCATCTTATATTGCAGGCGTTGCTGTAGGATATTACATGTGTGATTGCATTGTAGCATTTGTGTCAACACAGGCAATTACACTTCTAGTCCATTCCAAGGTGAATACCAGTGATTGCAAGAAAGGATTTGCTGCTTAGGATATTCAGGTACTTGCCAGCTTTTCCAAGGTAATTACATATGTGACTGAGAGCAATCAAAACCTGACGGGAAGGAATCCAGTGCAACAATTACAGGTTGTCTGGGTACTAAGTACCTGATCAATGAGAAATCACTAATTAAGTGTAGTCCTTAATTAATGATTAGCACTATTAAAGGTATGCTTTTAACATACAAAGGAAGGCAATTGTTTTGCTGTCATATCTAATTAGCTGCATAACCTTATAACTGATGCTATTTCTTTTCTCTTTTTTGGTTTAGGTTTTACTTTTCTTGGCCTTTTTCTTGTGCTTTTTTATGCACACATGAAGCAGTAACACCTTATAGGAGTGGGAGAAAATATTGTGACAAGTCATGGCAAAACAAGAAATGGAGTTACTGCAAATGAGGATAATGTTTTGTCACTTGCCATTTATTATTTATCGGCTATAAAAGGGGGGCATTGCGTTTAGCAAGAACATCAGTGGGATACAGATTTTTAGAGGGTTAGGAAATTGTAAATGGCCAGCAGTCTAAACTGAGCCACATGTGTTGCATTGAATATTTAGTTAGTTGAGTTGGTCAGAACACGAGGGCAGGCTTCATTGAGTTGTCAGCAATGAACAACAGCAGTTAAGTAACTTCAGTCTGTCACTTTTGGTTTTGTTTAGCGTGATTAACTGCCACTAGCTGTTCTCACACATAAATTCTAAAAATGATCCAAACTTGAATTTTCTCATTTACAGCACACAGCAGAAATAGACAGATTCAGAGATGCATGTGTGTAAGATGCATGATGCCCCCTCAGTCGCTCTGAATTTACTAGACAATTACCAGCGCTAAATCCGTGTGGACATAGTCTTTGTACAAAGGAGCTGATAGGTTAAAAAGTTTTACATGTTCCAAACAATATCTCTGTCAGATAGTATGAAGGAAAGCTCAGGGCTGTAGTGCATGCATTAAGAAAGCATTAACATCTTTATGAATTTCAGGAACCCGGTGTGGTGAATTGAGCTGTTTAAAGTACACACATTTCTATGGAGCTCTGAGATATCTTACTGGGAATGTTGTTCATTTCCTCAGATCCCGGAGTCCTCACCTAAGAAGCCCAACAAGACTCCAGTAAAACAAAATGGCCCTGCAGGAAAAGCCTCAGGATCAGCTGTCAAACCACAGATTAAGGTATGCCCAAAAGATTTCCGAAGTAAATCTTTGTTTACCTGCGGTTGGCTTGTGGGTATTTAAAATACCCAGTTGTTAACCGTTGTACTCCAGATCAAAAGTGTTTAAGAAAATGTGTAACATTGCAATTTTTATGGGAATTTTTTTATTATGTCACTAGTTACAGCAGGGTAAAGTCAAAGCCAGTAGTTGTATTTCTGAAGAAATGTGTCGTGTTAGGCATAGAAACAAGTATACAAACAATAGATGATGAAAAGTTTTACAGAAGAGTGGATAAAAAAGTACACAATTACATAATGTTTTACAGAAGGTGAGGGAACTTTGCTAAATTGGTTGTTTGCATTTACTGCCATTATCAATTGAAAAAATGCAGGCTCACCAAATGGAGGGGAAAAGACACACAAAAAACTTGGAGAGCCTTCCCATTCCAAAGCCAAGGAATGTGATAAATGCACGGTGCAATTAGTTCAACCTGATAGTTAATTTCTTCGATGGAATGTCTTGGACAGCCACTTCTGAAAACCTAAAGCTTGAACTCTGCCTGTCTTTAAGCAAACACACCTGACCTCTAAACGGGTTTCCTGGGGCAAGGTTTAAACCTGCGACCTTTTAGCTTGACCTCGCCATCTTAAGTTGCAGCCACCTTTGATGCCCCTCACCCCTCTGTAGCTCGCGCACACTTTAAGAAAAACAAATTGTCAAGCTTCTCTGCAGGTTTACATACTTCTCAAAGCATGTTACTGTGAAAGAAAATACTTGGACAGAAACTCGGCTCAGATAAGGTGTTACGTGTTGGTATGCGAATGTTGTCTGTTTGTATGATAGAAACATGACTTGCGCTCACTTACGCAGACAGGGCGCGTGAGAAGATTATCGTTTCTCGTCTGACATCTTGATGGAAAGCTTTGTGATTTTTTTTTTTGTCATGTTAAACACTAAGCCACAGGATTACCGAACCCCTGAAGGTGTAGTGCCCTGAAGGGCATGCTGTATGGGTGAGCGCAGTTTATAATGCAGTAGTTGTTGTCCAGACATAACACAGCGACTCTTGAAATGCTCTTGGGGATTAGCCAATGGGCAACTAAATCGCCCCAAACCAACCTGCTGGTTTAACTTTCTTGCCTGTGGTGCTTTGAATGCTTCCATCCCCTCTCAGCTTCTTCACAACTGTTCTCTCTCCACCACCTCTTCACACCCCTCACTTCCTGGACACACCTTCTCCCAATTGCTCTCATTACCAGTGTTTGATGTCTGGTGCAGCTTGCGCTTCCAGATGCCCCTGAGGAGCGAGGAAGCGGGTGTGGGTGTCTGTTTTTTTCGTTCCTAAATGCAGGTGACTGGTCATTAGATTGGCTTGTCAGATCTGTTGCCAGTACCACGGTTCTCACCTCTCACGGCCCAGCGTGTAGCTGCACCTTCTTGTATAACAGGCTCGACGTGAGAACCAGCTAACTCGAGTTGCGCTGATCTGAAGTAACTTTATCTTGCAGCTGGTGTCGGTTGATTGATGGGTTTGGCGAAGCCGATGCCTTCGAGCACACGTCAGAGTCGTAAAGTTGTTAACTACTTCACTCAGCCTTATCCCACAAGGGTTTGAGTCATTGTTTTAGCGACTGATTGGCATGTGTTACAGCAGGTGCATATCTTGTAAGTGCTTTAATATCTTTTGTCAATCTGTCATTTTACCATTTGGACTCAAAGATAGACCAAAAGATCAACTCATTAAAGTACCTGTAGATACAGAGGCTTTATAGGATGAGAGTCACTTTTTTTCCGTGTGACCTGACATTTTCCCCCTACTTGTGCCTCCAAGGTTTTCATTCCAGCAAAATGACAATTACTATCCCTGAACAGCCCTGATGAGCAAAAATGTCACAACCATGTATTTGCACTGGATTGAAGATGAGAGATTACATCAAATGATAGCGTGCTTGTGATTAAGTTCCATGTCTCATGGCATCTGTAATCAGTGTCTGGGCCAGATGAAAAAGCTTGTTGGCTTTGTGTGTTTATCAGCTGTTTCAGGTCCACAGCTGTCCCTTGGAAGTGGAGAGCTGCCTGTAAATAATAAACGTGTAGTGCATTTGTCTGGCTAGGAGCCAGAAAAAAGGCCATTTTCTTAGTGTGGTATGTGTGTGCCAAGGTTTTGTTCATTTTATACCTTTTAATCTCTGCTATTAAAAGAGAACCTGATCTCTCAGAGGCAGGGACAGGGCATTGTGGCTACACGTGTACGACTAATTACAAAATTTTGGGTCTGGTATTTGGAAGATGAGAGCTTCTCCTGGAAGGCCTGTTAAACTTAGGTTATGCATGGCAAGACATTACATATATTATGTTATGCAGTTATTGTTCTTTTTTTTGCAATCAGCACATTTTGACTCAGTATCTAAAATTAAAGATACATATAATGACCTCTAGTTCCAGTAGGAATGACACTACAAACATAGTGATTTCTATGTCCTTGTTAACTAGTGAGCTGCTAGATGTCACCATGAAATAGTATAGTGTCGTAATGCAGGCACACAGACATACAGTTGGTTGACTATAGAGTGGGTATAGAGTTTCTCTGTACATCTATACACTGTCATCTTTCCAATGTGTCTCTGGCTATCAATGAAACCCTGCAATTTCGCTGAATTCCACACTCCGCTTTGCATGTAGGGGCAAGCTCCATGGCTTGCATAACATGCAGTAACAGAGTATGGCGTATGTGTGTTTTTGTTGTGTCACATTCAGACACTTGCTAATTGAGGACCTGAGTCGTTGGCTGCCCAGGTCTGGACACACCTATTGGCCTACTAGTTCAGTGCTCGCACTTCTCTTCCTCAGAAACACAGCAAAGTCTTTGTGTTTTGAAACATTTACTGTTGCAAATCGGGTGATAGTATTGTTTTTTTTAATCCTGACCATTGGTAGTAAATACAGTACTGTGCAAAATTCTTGAGCTACACATAATTTCTTTATATTTTGATCGGCAGAAAGCAAACTCTGTTTTTACCTGATATACTGTATTTCCATTTATGTTTACATGTTTCAATAAATCACTGCACCTGTTTTCCATTTTCCAATGAAAATATACAGAAATGAGTGGCTGCTTTTTGCCCAGACAGTACTGTCTGTTGAAAAGAAAATCTGTTGCTTTATTTGTGCAAATCAATAATTTGATATTCAGTAGAAATCTTTTACTGACAGCAGCCATAAAAGCTAAAGTTGCACTTTTTTTCTTTCGAATTCAGTGTTTGAGAAACTTTTCTTCAATGGAAAACACTTGACAAACAACCTGAATTGCTCACTGGAGAGTCAGGGCTTGCCCTCTCCTGCTTGCAGACAATAAAAACATAATTTGTACCTGATGTATTTGTTAAAAAAAGGATGATGGTGTAATTAGGCTAGAATTTGTTGTCCTCTCCAATTCTTTTATCCCCTTCCAGCTGGTTGCCCACGCCAAGGCTTTAAACACAGACCAAGGCTAAGTGGGTCACAACAGGGCTTTTGCCCAGACTGGCCTGTTGGTCAACAGATTAATTAATCAGCAGCATGCTAAATTTAGCAACTGTGTGTTTGGTTCATTTTAGCAAAATAATACTGATGGCAAGAACTGAGCTTGTGTTAACGATGAAATGCTGTGGCATAATCTGAAGCCATCATTTTATCTATAGCTCTGTAAATTTCTAGTGTCTTATCTAGTTGATGTACTTTTCCAGACACCTGCCCTGGGAAAAGACAAACAACAGCCCGGCCCATCTAAATCTCTGCCTGAGATTAAGAGCAAGTTGTCAACTGCAGCCAAGGAGGTAAGGCTGCTGTTTTTTTATTTGTTTTTAAATGATCCTTCATAATTTAATGACAGTTAAGATTACGATGATTTAATTGTCCTTTTCTTCAGGGAAAGCCACTTCCAAAGACAGAGCCGAAGTTTGAGAATTACTTGAGAAGTGCTTTTAAAATCTCAGACAAACAAGTAAGTAATCTTTGTAGTGTTGTGAGAGCTTTTTGCTTATGTAAATTATTAAAGCGGACCTGTTGTGCTTATTTCCAACTTCATGTATATCTTTTTGGGCCCTTCTAGAATAGTTTTTCATTCCTCACAGTTCAAAATAATCTTTATCCAATATGTTGGAGCAGCCCCTTTAGCTTCCATTTAAGCCAGCGTTTGTCCGATTGGCTGTCCCTTGTAAATAAAAGCTTTGAATAGCAGGTGAGAGAGGCCTGTGCTCACACCAGAAATATGCCTGAGATGAGCATAATAAGGGATGTGTATATGTGCTCCCTTTAAGTTTGTACATTTTTATCCCATGTGCAGTTCTCATCAATTTTCTGCTGTTCTGCAGTCTGTGTAATCGGTCTCGTAAACGCTCACCCGAGAGTGGCTGTTTTCCGCCAGGTTTCTAGGAATACTCCTTCAGATGTAGAGTGTTAGCAGTCGCATTTATGCCCAAACTCATTTTATCTGTAAGAGCTCATTGCCATGATGTATAACCGGGCATACGTTATTCTTCCTCTCACTCTCCTCATACCTTATTCTGTTCAGTTTGCCTCAAATGTTTCTCCAGCACAGTGTGTACTCTTTGAATTATATTCACACTGTTTCGGTGGGCTCTTGCGAGATGGATTTGGGAGTACACCTGCCAAGGCAAACTCTTTCACGGTGATTTAATGGAAGTGTGTCTTTTGTAGCCCTAATGAAGCGACTGGTGGTATGTGCGTGGTACCAGCCTTTTTCGCTTTCAAGGCCTTTGACCAAATGCAAGCCTTAAATCTTTTCTAATGCAGCTTCTGTCGTTTCAGAAGAAAAACAACATCCCCTGCACATTATTTTGCAAAGCATGAATTAATCACCCTTAAACCCTTAGATGATCACTGTAGACTTAATGATTCTGGGCAGTGTGTCAGATAGTGAAGTTGTGTTTTCTGTATTAAGGCATCTGTTAGATGGCGATCACTTGAACCGAGCTATTTGAACATTCATATGTGATTGCTTTGCAGTGTTTAAATAATAACTGTACAGTTATGAGAGCAGGTGAAAGCTCTTTAGAGCGGCACATGGGTTGGGTGGACAAGGGAAAGAGTGGGGGTGGAGTTGGGTCAGGGAGAGCTTGTTGATCCCACTGTGTAGAAACATCTGTGGAAGTGCTTTGGTTTCATCAGCCAAGGCTGAGATCTGTCAGACCTGGAGCACCTAGTCATATACTCTGGTATGTAATGCTGCCCCCACCCAGCCCCTCGTCGTTCCCCCAACAGCCCCATCCAAATTCAGTGTTCCCACAGCCGAGACGCACAAAAGCATGTTGTAGTAAAAGTGAGTCATGTGTCTCATGCTGTATAGCACTTCATTTAGATAATTTGTAATTTTTCTCTTTCTTTCCTTGTTTCTTATTTTGGTGTTATCCCTCTTTTCTCTCTCCTTCCACAGGTGGTCAAGGGTCTTTGGAGTTTTGTGCAAACACTGAAGACTGAGAAGAAGTAACATACACATACATTAAAGCATTTGTACATTTGCATCCTATAAGGCATTTAAAGGCACAGTCGGCTAGATTTCCTAATCGGTCTCCTTCTTTCAGCCCTGTGAAGGACTATGATCAGATGAAAATGGACTGAGTGCTGAAATATGGTAGAGCCATCAATGCATAGATTTAGGTGTCAATGTTTTTCTTCTTCGTTTTTTCCTAGACTGAAAGGACCAACTATTGAGTTGGTTCTTTCACAGACTCGATTCATGTTTAGCAGACTGTAGATTTGCTGCAAGGGGAAGCTGCGTGCATCACAATGGGCGGGGTCTGTGTTGCTACTACAGGAAAGGAAAAGTTTCTAAAATTTATACTACCTGCAGATTTATGTAGCTCCTGTGTATCACTGAATATGATCATTATTAGTTAACAATAAATCTTGTACTTGAAGTATTCAAAACCAAAACCAGGCCAAACTTAGAACCTAACCTAGTTAGTAGTTGCTAGTTCTTTCGTACGCCCTGTTGGCAAAACAGTATTATTTTTATACCAGCAGAAGGACTCACTAACACAAATGTGCTTGACAAAAAGTAAACAAAATTTTGAAACTGTTGAAACGCTGCCTGCAGGTGGTGTAAGTGTTACAATACAGAAGCTATTCCTTTCCTTGCCTGTAGGTGGTGATATCCTCATTGAACGTCCCACTTTCTTCAAATACTGAAGAAGATGCAAGTCACATTGAAACAGCATCTGGGTGGAAATATATGAAATTGGTTGATTAGCATCTGTTTATCATATTCAGTCATTATTGCAAGAGGAGGTTATGCAGAATGTGCCTTTAAATACAGTCCTGATCAAATGTTTAAGACCACCTGAAAAATGGCCAAAAATCATACTTTGCCTGGTTGGATCTTAACAAGGTTCCAAGTTAGGGATGGGTATCGAAAACTGGTTCTTGTTGAGAACCGGTTTTCGATATCCATCCCTAACTTGCAACCTTGTTAGGATTCAACCATGTAAAATCTGATTTTTTTTGTTGTTGCCATTTTTCAAGTGGTCTTAACCTTTTGACTGGGGAATGTATCTCTACTGTAAACTGAGATAAACCCATTTTGTGTGAATTTGAGCAGCGCATATGTAAATGGTGAAGACAGCTAATAAAAGAGGACCGTTTGACAGCTAGAAAATTTAATCAGTCAGTGACAATAAAAGTTGTTTGTTATTTCAGCTTTGAGGAGTTAAAAAGCATTTCCGCTTACAGACTTACAGATTGTACATGCGGTTTTTTGAATACTGTATTGTTTTAGTCAAACCGCAATCAGTCATTATAATATAATACAATACAATTATATTTTTTAACCGCTTGGCCAGCAAAATCAGTAAATATGTTTCTCCCAGCAAAAATTAAGCAAATAGGCAAAAAGATGTCACAAAAATAAATGCATTAAAAAACAATTTTTGCAGAGTAAATCACCTTAAAAAAACATATAAGAACTCATATCTGTAATTGTTTGCAGTCATATATCAGTCCTCTGATGACAACAAACTTTCGTTCATGCTGAGCTTATGATGTGTTTCTATTCTCATTTAATATCAAAATGTTCCACATCTTAAACCAATTAAATTGATATGCTCAAACTCTACATTATCAAGCGTTTTTGCTATAAAATGTATTACTTCAATTTTAATAACGGAAGTTGGCCCTGTAATTTACCCAAATGTAATTAATAATTGTTAGTGATGTCTTCTTTACACTGAGGTTTCAGTAGCAGCAGGTTGCCAGGCCCAGTCTTTTGTCCTTTTGCTTTGCACGTGTTTGAGTGATTTTTTTTAAAAATACTTTTGTCATATCAGTCCTAATGAACGTTGTGTTGTGTAAACATATTTCTTGCTTTTATTTACAAGACCGGCAGCTGGACAATTGCATTTTAGGTTTTATCCTGCCCTTTCTAATCGTTTCTTTTACTGCTTTGAGCTGTTTTCTTAGTCTTTGTTTCACATATTGTGTTCTAGTAAAAAAAAATCCCTTATTAAAATGTCTGGAATATTGTTCTGATTGTTGTTGATCTTTCGTTTTACACACGATGTGTGTAAGTTTGTCATATTTTGGGCAACGGTGAAGCCAGGACCTTAAACAAGTCCAAGTGCAAAAAAAGTGATTGTTATTTGTTGAAAGCTGACGCATGTTTAAGGCTCATTATTTTTAAATAATATTTGTAATCACAAACATCTGGTTTAATTTGGCTGTAAAAAATGTAAGGGATAATAGGAGCAGACTCTTTGTAACGGAGCTGTTTCTCATTTTTTGGCAGTACATGATGAGCAGGTGATGCATGTATCGCTTTACTGAGCGAGCTTTGTCCCAAACCATGTAATGGCACTTCACTGAATTTAGTTACTTCATCCAAATGGTTGTCTTTTTTTTCCTGTAACATAAAATACAAACTGTAAGCTAGTACCCATCTTCAGTTTGACTGGATGTCAAAACAAAGCCACATGAAATTTTAATTTACTGTGTGATGTAGTCAAGTATAAATTGTAATTAGGTAGCTTTGCTGACCCATTGTGTGTTAAAATAAAATGCATTGTGTCCATTTACTACATCAGACTTAGTTTATTGTTAATGGTTTGTTGAGAGGAACATGTGCGTCCTTTTTTGTACTTATCTGTAACATTTACCTGAATAAAATAAATTCTAGTAAGTCTTTGACTTACATTCTACCCTCTTTACTGTAGACAACACCATTTGACAGTATCATTATAGTCACATTTGTAACTATGTGACTGACGTGACGACTTTCAGCTGTAATTAAGTGGGTTTAATAAAAAAAAAAAATCATGCACCAGCAGTTTCGGAATTACAGACATTTTTATACAGTCTCCTTTTCAGGAGCTCAAAATTAATTTGACTGTTGAATAATGAGCAGTTTGATGGGCAGGTGAAGCCTGTTCCATTGTTATTTCATGACAAATGAAGCAGACAATATCTTGAGATGATTTCAGATTTAAGACCGCACAAATACAATTGAAATCTGAATTTATATTATACAGCTTTTGACTATAATTTTAAAATACAAGCTTCAAAGAGATTGCAACTTTAGGTAGGCTACCGTTAACCGAGCTGAAAACCATTTCAAAACGTTAGGCATTTCATTGTCCATGTTGAATGTCATAAAATGCCATCATGAGTAGAAAAATACAGAGTTAAACCAGTGGTTTACATAAGGTGCAAAGTGCAAACCACTGGTTACACTCAAGAATTGAAAGGCCGGATTAGATTTTGCTAGAAAGAAAATCTAAAAGGAAAAAATGAGATGAAACCAACAAACCAATGCAGGGCCCAGGTATTGCATCATAATACCATGTCGAGCAAAATACAAAACTACTGAAAAAACAAGAAAGCGCTGTCATTGGCCTCCGCCTGGAAAACCAATCCTGTTTTGGGGGTTGTCTCATTGTTGCCTCTCTAGTGGGAGAATTGTTGGCAATTTCGTCAACACCGAATCACTTAAAATGATTAATAACGTCCTCTGCTTCTTTACCCACCAGATCAATATCCCAGAAGTTTAATTGACTTGATGCTGCGCTTTGATTAAAATGTCCCTCTATGTTTTTGTAAACAATATTCAGGAATGATCTTTTTCCAACAAATTCTGGACCTAACTGCAAAAAATGACTGTTGGACCATATATATTGTATATAAGATGACTGAGGTATAAGTGTATTTTTATTATCACGAATCGAAAATATGCTGCGTTCACATGGAACTTATTATGCCCATAAATTCGCTTTGTCACACGATTAAGGTTGATGGGAAGAAACCACCCCCATTAAACCTCATGTACTGGAAACTAAGCATAAACACCAGTGACTGTCAGATGTTAAGCATGTTAAGTTGTTCATCACTACATGAACTTTTACACTACATTTATCATTAACCTTTTACATTTGTTTGCAATTTATCCATGTTATTGTTAGTTTCCTTTGTTGATAACATGGCTGTGAAATTTCAGCATAAAGAAACAATTATGAAGCATATGGGCTACATTACCTTTCAAAATTCGCCAGATTTGGTCTTTTTGTCACAGACTAAATGAAAACTCTGTGATTATATATCTCCTGATGCTTCCAAATACCAGAGTTCCACAACCTTTATATTTTGAGTCAGTCCTTTGTAAAGTTCCTTAACATTGCCAAAGAGCTGAGGTTAGGGAACGCTTTGTTTCTTTTAAAATATTTGCAAGAATCTGTTCTGACTACATTCACAGAATTATCAACACACATCTGGCTGTTAAAAGAAATTTAAGTCCAAGGTGACGAACCATCCACCTTTGTAGTCTCCACTGGGTGGCACTGAAGTCCAGGCATTAACTTCAAAGCCAGACTCATAATGATATAAATTGATTAAGCTTTTACCTGAAGTGTGAGTCAAGCATTACTTCACTGCCAGCTGAAGAGTTTTTGCCCCCTAGCCACGAGGAAGTGAGGCGCACTAGCAGATGCAGCCACGGGATGACGCACAATTTTATGTTCCAAACAAGACGATTGCGAAGCACGTGGAAATCCCCCTATTGTAGTTCACTTGAATTCCAGTCCAGGGTTTGACTGAACCAGCCTGGAGGTATTGACACACTCTTGCACATTGAAATCCCACTGAAAACATGTTCAAATATAGGTGCTATAGAAGTAGGCTTACAACTTTCTCTAAGTGTGGCAAGAAAATAGGAGTATTGACTTGCAGTATTTAATTCCACTTCAGTTACCGGCATCCATTACCAGTAAATTAGGCATCAGACAGGTAGATACCAAGAAAGAAGGGCACTAAAAGCAAAGATCATCTTTAGAAACCGGTTTGAAAAGGTAAAAACTAAATGGTACAAATCAATAAAAGGATGCAAGGACAAGAAACACGAACACTTCCCAGTTCTAGTGATCTTCATAACTCTTAAAATTGCAGGAAGCAGAAATGTATAAAAGGGAATAAACACCCATCCTGCAGCTCTCCCTTCCTCTACAGTCCAAGTCACTTCCACGAAATATGCTTGACAACAGCTAGAAAGAAGTCTATGAACCGAGTCTTTCTGTTTAACAGAAGATTTAAACCGTACTCACTCAGGTGAATGACCTTTGCTAAACACATTAAAGAGACCTGTGTTTGACCAAGGCCTCTGCCCAAAAAGCCCAGAGGGAAGCAGGTGTCTAGTTCCTCATTGAGCGTACTCACTAGGTGATCCATATCGTGCCAGTTGAGCAAACCATGCCTATGAAAAGATGGGCTTGGGTGTGGTGTAATTGTATTGTGATCAACTACAGCTGCCTCTATAAAAGTTGCTTTGTTAAGTAATTAGCAACTACGTGAGGGTTCAAAGTGTCACCACTGCGGTTAAGTGAGAAAAAACGAAAAAGTTAAACCCTGAATCTCTTTTCAAAAGCCCACGTGTTTGTGCATAAAAGGGAAACGGCAAAGAAAAGAGAGGATCTGAGATGCTGAGACAAAGAGACACCTACTCAGGCCCGCATCTTCACTGTAATGGGAGTGGGGAGGGTGGGCAGCCATGCCTAGTGTTTTTGGATGTTTGTGCTCAGCTACACCGAAAAGCTCTTCCCTACTCCAGTGCAGGTGATCACAACTTCACGTTCAATATCCTCAACTCTGCAAGTGGGGCTATTTTTTTCCCTAAAATGGCATCATTGCTTTAGAATAAGGCAGAAATAAGAAACTGGCTTCTCAAAGCTTTCATATATAAACACCCTGCGAACTTTAATGGCACCAGGGTGAGTGGAAATATGTTTTACTTATCTAATTTGAATGAAATGACCCTTTAATCCTTCATTAGTCAGTCAGTGCCTTACGATAAGAGTTAAACCACACAGACGCACAGCAGGTGGGCTGTACACATGTGAGACTGCAGGTATCCATACCCAGCATGTGCCAGCCAACCACAACATTCAGCCATTAGGGAAATATTGCCCTTCTCTTTAATCCAGGTGTCACGCGATATGGGACAGAATTCAGTCTGCTGTGAGGACTGCATCCTGCCTTTGTGTGTGTGTGTTCGTGTTTGCGCTCTGAGGAGAACAGGTGTGTTTTGTTTGAGTGCATTTGTACCCCCATTGAAGAGAGTGTAAGCGGTACACAGCATAGGCTGTTTGTGCTGGGTACTGTACCACCATCTGCCTTATTAACAATCTTATAGTGTGTGTGTGAAGAAATGTATGGGGCTAAGAAATCTGCAGTAAATAACTTCCAGTATTTGTACTCTTCAGAGGACTTGAAGCTAAAACATATACACAAATATATTTTTTAAAATACTACTTAAAGCTACAGAGATTGTGTTCATTGCAAATCGTAAAGACACGAACAGCTGCATGTCAGACACCACTGTACACAAATAACTGTTTTCACAACACATGAAATGGAAGTGGGGAAGAGGAGGAACTGTAGATAGCATCTAATAGGCACAAGCTGTTCTTCTACATTCAAACAATCTGCTGTAAAACCTTGAAAAAAAAAACAGAGGGACCTTAAATAGTTCAAAACGTCTTTTGAGGAAACTGAATACTTTTGTAACACAAACCAGGATGTCGTGTTATACAGTTGACCAGTAACAGAGTTTAACCCCAAATACACGTAGTTTAACAGAACTAGGCTGAACAAAACTTCAGAGCAAAATTATATTAGAAATAATGCGAACTACCAAAGAACGAAATCGCGGATACAAGCGGCTGAAATGAGCTTCCTCCGAAGGGTGGCTGGCCTCTCCCTTAGAGATAGGGTGAGAAGTTCGGCCATCAGGGAGGGGCTCAGAGTAGAGCCGCTGCTGCTCCACATCGAAAGGAGCCAGCTGAGGTGGTTCGGACATCTGACAAGGATGCCCCCTGGGCGCCTCCTGGGCGAGGTGTTCCAGGCATGTCCCACCGGGAGGAGGCCCCGGGGCAGACCCAGGACACGCTGGAGAGATTATATCTCTCAGCTGGCCTGGGAACGCCTTGGTGTTCCCCCGGATAAACTGGAGGAGGTGGCTGAGGAGATGGAGGTCTGGGCCTCTTTGCTTAGGCTGCTGCCCCCGCGACCCGGCCTCGGATAAAGCGGATGAGAATGGATGGATGCAAACTAAAGTGGATAATCATTTTTCCTGGTTCAGGATATTAACCATTTTATTTTCAGCACGTTTCTCCATCTATTTCTGTCATTTCTTACATTTTCCACTTTTTTTCTTTTGCTTTCCTTTATATTATTGTATTATTGAAAGAAGAATTAGCATTCTGCAGCTTTCATCTGGATTTACTTGATCGCTAAACCATGGCAGAACTGAATATTTCTGGCAGATACAATGCAATATATATCTAGACAAGCCAGAGGCTTATCGGATCCTTACGATAGTTTGGCAGCTTCTGCTTGAGCTCCAGCAGTTATATTTTAAAAGACCCTCTTTGCTTTACCATACTTTCTCTTGTATATATACAATTACAATAGTGGATTAAACATGACCAAAGTTTGAAATAATAAGTTTTGCATATGTGCGAGTACTCCATAGCCAAAAGCTCAGATTCAAGACTTCATGAAACTCTCAATTTCAGACAGTATTTCTACTCTTGGCTCTGTGTGATGCCATTGAGCGGCGTTAACCCAAATCTGGTCATCTCAGAGACACAGTGCACTCACCTGCTGTTCTGTTTCTGGGGTGCAGTCAGCCAGATGAGAGCTGACTTACAGGGAGAAAATGAAAGGAGGGACTGCGCTATGAGATACACAATAATTATTTTGAGAGTTCAGTAATAAAAATAAGAAGGTGGAAATGAGCACAACGTGTAATATTTAAACCTTATGCAACATAAATTGTGATTGTCTGTGTTTGCCAGTTTGCGGGTGCCTTTTATTCAAGCTTTGTAAGCACATTTCACATTTGCATGCCTTCTGCATGCAGGTCTAAAGTCTTCTACTGTTTGAATTTTTTATGAGAAGACCAAAAACGAAAAAGTCTGTTAAATCTATTCAAAAATGTATCACAATGCAAACTTTCATATCCATTTTTTTAAAATTCCTACATGCCTTGTCACTCCCTCATCACTTTCTCTGTTATTACGGCTTGTAGCAACTAGTATCAATTAAGCTACAAATTTCCATTTCATACAATCACCTGCGTTTCTGCCAAGAGCGTTACTCCACATGCTTCTCTAAAGACAACTTGGAAGTGTCAGTATCTTTCTCAGAGATCAGGCTCTCTTTTCCATGAGACTGAAGGATGGATTATGCAATCTCATTCTACACTGTTCTTTAAACTGCCTTCAGGGAATGCTAGCACTACTGTCAGATTGACTATATCACTCTACTCACAACGGCCAAGTCTGTACTTCTACAGCTTCAGTTTTGATAGCTAGAAGCAGTGATGGCAAGCACAACCACTTTATTTATTTAGTTTCTTTAGAAATGTCTACTTTGATTGTTCTTGCAATTTTTAATTTTTTTAAAATTTATTTCTTTTAGAATGACTGCCAATATTTAGTAGCGCATTGCTGACACGAGAAGTTCAGCGAGACTTTGTGAGTCCAGTCAAATCAGGCTTCATCAGTCAGATTGTGTTTTACCTGGGGTTTACCTGCAGGACATCTAACCGAGGACAATATTTTCATGCACTGTCTCTGGTGGAAAGAAATGTAAGGTCATGTCTCTGCAGGCATGTACATTTCCGCCCTCTTTTTTCTTATGACCCAAAGGGATGTGTGATTTTAGAGACATCTGTGTGTTGAGTTTTTTTTCTAAACCCTTTCCAGCAGATGTTATTATGTTCTAACCCTATGTAACGTTTTTGTAGATAACACATGTGGTCAGTATTATAACTTGTAATTTCTGTTGTTGTTAGGTTAGAGAGACATTGGAAATGTATTTGTCCTTCGAAAATAGGACATGCAGTAATGAAACATTTCTTAACCAACACATCTACACTTTGGCGGCCCCAAGTGGCAGGGAAATATAACGTTCTTTTTTGGTCTTTTAGCTTTTTCAGTCATGTAATATGATGTGACATGATTTGGGCCAGAAAAAAAGGTCTGTTTTTGTTTTAGGTTTTGATTAGCATGTTATTATCCACGATCAAACCAGCTCAACTTCACGTAATATCCAAAATAGAACAACAGCCTAGACCTTTTAGACGTTTCATTTAGACGGATTCAAAATCTTTTGTTTTCACACATAAATTTTAGATCTCTTGCTTCTGCAAATAGGTCGTTTATTTGTTACAGAAAGGTTTGAGAGAGACTCTTTCTGCAGTTGGTTTGAACTTAATTTATCAAACTAAAACTCGTGAGTGTGATCTATAACCCCCCCACGCACATGCACACGCACACACACACCCATCCCGTGACGATTGTTTTGACCTTTGCTCTGAGGAAATAAGGCTGTGTGTGCTTGATGTGACAGGTTGGCACATCACTTGGCTACAAGCAAATAAAGAGCAGAGGGAAAAAATATCAAGGCAGCGTTTCAAGCATTCACAGAGAGCTTTCAAAATGGAACAATGACTTTGCCCTAGGGGGAAAAAGTGATCATGCTGGTATGTTTATATTAGACAGAAAGGAAGCCATCATTGTCATCACCGGTGATTTTCTCTTTCACAGCACGATTCTGACAGTTGACTGTATCTTAATAACAATTCCTTCTATGTATAAGTCAATTGTCAAGGGTGATGCTCTTATATAAACATTTTTTTCATACTTTGCTAAAGTATGCTCCTGACATTTATAATATGTGGGGGATGACATAGTGGGGGTTGTATGGGTGTTTTTAATTCATGGACGGGGAATACTTCAGTGAAACAGACTTTGGGGGAAGTTATTGTGTAAATTAAAGGAAGAGGTGTGGGGCGTTCATCATCTTGTCTTCCCATAAGCAAACCCAGGCCTAGTAAAACAGAGCCCAGTTGATACAGCAATAGGACATGCGGTTATTAATACAGAAGAGGGAGGTTCACTCTCCTCGACAAGCGCCAACACGCGAGCACATTACCTTTACGGCTGCTATGGCAAAGATGCGAGCTGCATTCCTCTGCCCACAAACTGGGAGCTTTTTTCCGCTAATGCAGTCGAGAGACTTCTTACAGTGACTCTGCCGGAGGAATTTGAGGGCTGGGGCTGTGAAAGAGAAGCCACATAAACCTTTATATCCCACGTATTCATGTGTCTATCTTCTTGATTGATTTATTTGTTTAATTGGCCATAAATACATTTTGAGAAGACAACAAATCTAAATAGACCTACAGTACTGCGCTACACTTTGATATACAGTATACCTCACTAGTACATTACAATTTGAAGTATGTCAGTCTTTATGCAAGATTAATGGTTATTGTTTTTTGGAAGATAAAAATATGACGCAGTTTTATGTTTGCTTTTGAGAAGTCTGGGCATGTTTTCCCACTATGAAGCTCATCACATCAGCACAAGAAGTTGGTGAGATTGCAGCGCAATTAAGTTTATATTTGGAAGAAACTGAAAGAAACTGCAGCCAACTTAATCACATGTAAGAAACGTCATCACATGTAAGAGTGTAACATCTCAGCCTGGCTTCAATTAGATGTTTGTAGCCAATCTAGTTAAACAAAATCGACTGCATCCTATATGTAAATCCAGCCGCTACCCTGTTGGAAGACTGGAAGATTCTCATTAGTTTCTGGTTGGAAAACTGATTATGGCAAACCTTGGTTATATTGTCTGGTCTTAAGTTTGATGTCACTCGGGATGATTCGGTTATAAGGATCCTCTTCGCACTGAGCAGCCTACAAGACGTCTTCTTGCACTCTCAGTTTGCATTTCCTGTTATATTCTCAAGGAAGTTATAAAGCTATTGCCTTCAGCTTGCTCTTAAATTATTAACATTTCTATTATTTCTGGTTATGCCCCAACCTGTTTTGTCAAAGCTATTATTAGGTCTGCCTTTGAAAACTTTGACCCCTTTGCTTTAAGCATCTAGTAAAAGCCACGAATAAATCTGTGGTGAAGCAGAGTGATTAGACTGACAGCTGGAAAGCCCGGGGTAGGCAGTGGGTAGATACGTATGGGAATGCACTTAGTTTGTTTCTCGAAATGATTTCATCCTTAATGTCTTCTGCTTGTGAAAGACTGCAGTTCCTGGGTATGGCTTGGTTTTAAATATGCGCTATTTTCATTGTATACTTATATACATTATATACATGTATACATTGTATACATGTATATATGTGTGTGTGTGTGTGTGTATGTATATATATATATATATATATATATATATATATATATATATATATATATATATACATATATAATATTCTGTAACTCTGTAACTTCTGTCGGTGCTGTGCTTTTTTGGAAATCGAATTTCCCAGAGGAACCCACCCGAGGGATTAATAAAGTTCTATCTAATCTAATCTAATCTAATCTACTCCGTGACCCTGGAGGCCGTGTGGTAAGGGGCAACATTATATTGGCCTCAGGTATAGACAGATCAGAAAACACGGACACCTAAAATACCCCCAACACTCAGAGTGAGACACAGATCAACCAGAAACCATGGAAATATAAACATATGAAATGTGTTTTGCATCTTCATCTGAGTATCGTGCAAATAGTTAACTTCACCTTGTGTCATTTTGCATCTCTTTAAGGTCATTATGAATCATGTTTTGTTTATTTTATCTGTCATGTTGGTAATGTTGCTTCATGTTGTACAGTCGGAGTCTTTTTGAGTTCAGTTGGTATCTTTACGCTTGTGTTTTTTCCCATTTGGTTTATTGTGATCATTTCCAGCTTCTTAATACAAGTGGATCCCTGACTCTTTAGAGCCTTCAGCCTGGGTCTAGTAGGACTATTCACTAATCCTTCAGTTCTGAAGACTACCTTAGTAAAGGATACAAAGATGCGTACTGGTCTAAATCTCAAGGGACCAGCATGGGTGTGCGTTTGCTCTGTGCAGAAGCTATTGGCAGTTTTTGCAGATCATCATCTGCATTACTGTCACCAGTGGGTAGAGCCAGAAAAATGACGAACAACCAGTTTGTGGGCTACTTTCCCTTTATGCCGTTGTTTGTCCTTCAGAAGGCTATGGAGAAGAGTGAGGTAACATGCAAATAGCTGAACAGAAACGTAGTGTTACGATATAAACTGTTCCCTGCAGCCACTTTTTGATCTTTGATGGGGTTTTTTTTGTTGTTTTTGCGCTGCTCCCATTGGTGGTGAACTCCACTGTCACATCCTTTCCTGTCCAGGCCCACCTTTCAACTTGTCAGCATCCCACCCGTGCATGGTGGCATCCAGCTCCCCACTTTAGAAAGCTCTCAACTGCAGATGTCCTGCAGAAGTTTGGTTGATCAGAGTTATGTCAAGAGGCCCCTATAACTGTCACAGCCTGATAACCCTGATATCCTGAATCCTAGAGTGAACACTTTTTGAACCTAAATAAAGAGAAGGAACAAAACTAGATATCTCAGAAGTCTTGGATGTCTGTCGGATAAGGGTTATAATATGGCAAGGATGTGGTTCATATTTCTTTCCACTGTTGTGTTAAAATTAAGACAGACTTAGCTGATACTAAGTATGGTTAATGAAATAAACAGTACTGTATACCTATCTCAGGCACATTTCTATTACTGTATACTATTCTGTGTATTTAAAGGGAGATTTACCTGAGTAGAGTGTGCAGGAAGTGGGACATTTAATGCCAAGAGTACTCCAGAATATTAATTGGTCCACTGGCACTATCCGATACCAAACAGACTTTGTACTAGAGAGTTGGCAAGTTAAAGACAGGCTAATGTGCGATCTGGCTGTGACAGACATTTTTGTTCTCACATGTGCCTTTGTTGAGTAAGTCCTAGAAGAGTTCAGGGCTGGAGTTCACGTATGAAAAAAGCTTAAGATAAGACATGGAAAGTAAATGAACGGACTCTCACATCTCTATTTTCATTAAATAAATATGTTAGTTCAAGATAAGAGTAAGATATGTGTCTGAAAAACTGAAAAACATAACTGAGGTTTAGTGTTTCTCTGCAGTCTGCCTGAGTGTCAGCCACTAAAGAACTCCACTCAGTGTTACTGCATCCCAGTAAACCAATACTGTGTAAAAATGCTTAGTAACAAGTTACAGTATTCAGTGTGAATGATGGCTTAATACATGAAAATGTTGCTGAAGGACAAACATTATTAGTATTATGAGTCTTTGTAAACTGAAATCAGCTGTTTTACATAACTTTAATGTTAATTTATCACCACATCACAGGTTCACTCTACTGAATTTACATTTATCTGTTTCACATGCACTTATCTGTCCAGGATCAGTCCAACAGCAGCCTCGGGCAGCCTTTTATCAGATATTTGACAGACAAGCCTCATTCAGACTAATAAAGTTCAACAAGGTAATTTGTCAGTCCCCAAACTTCAAAAAGCTGATAACGGTAATGACTTTAGCCCCCAAGCTCTGTGAGGCCATTACACACCTTGCACGTTGTCTCATCTGACATCTTTCACAGCTCCTTAGTGTATTCATTTTAACAAAGTGAAGGCTTCTATTTTGTATGTAAAGCAAGATGCGACTCTTTGTAATGACTGATTGTTTTAGCTACTGTTCCAGCTCTCTGGTTGTCCAACGACAGCAAATAACCATAGACGTTAACATGAAGTCGACTGTAATTTGCATGAAGTAAAAGTCAACACATACAATGAGATAATGTTCTTTTTTTATTGCTGTTACTTTATTTCATACATTAATTAAGAGCAACAAAAGTAACAGAGAAAAGAATATTTACTACAGATTAAAGTGTTTATCACATTAGCAGGAATGCAGAGACACTGCACTAAAAGTTGCTAAAAGTGCCTCTGAAATCTGGAACACAACAAACCTTCAAACCCACGCACTCACTCAACAGTGTGGCCTCCTATACACAGGTGAGAGTAGCTTCAAAGCTATAAGCGATTATAATTTGAAAAGTGGTTTCACAAGAGAAGTTCAGAGGAAGGAGGACTTGTAAGTGGCGATACTAAATCCCCCCATTCTTTATTCGGTTTAAGCTAATGCATTTCTTGACCTACGACACACTTTTACCAGCACTAACTTGATTTACTGGTTTAACTTCTTTTTTTTTCTTTTTTACTTTACTAATGTATTTATTTGTCTTGCATGACACAAGGACAAATTATGAACATAATAAAAACCGAGTACCAACCCGAAACCTAAATGCTTTTACTCTCGTGTATCTTGTTTAGTTTATTTTAATGCCATCGTTTAAACAGTATTAGTGTATACAAATTTGCATGTTCAAGTTTAACAATCATTTTGCAGCTTGCATGCAGTCACAATGCTGCAGAACACTATGTTAATAGTACAACAGTAGCTATAAATTGGATCATCAACTTATGTAATATATAAGGAACAACAATGCATGTTTGCACGTTTTATATTTGTTACCTTTGGACTAAACAAGACAAGCAAACCGGAGCAATTAGGAACTAACGTCTTATGATTTAATTATACTTTTACCTGCATAATTGATGTAGAAAGGATCCATCTGAAGTACTTCAAGGAATGGTTCAGCGATATCTCAGCATGCGTTGACAGTGAAACTGCATCAGTCATATTTTATCTTTCATTTCAGTGCAAGATGATGTAACACATCACATATTTGCTTGAAGGAAATGGCGTAGGCAAGAACACAGACTTTAGCCATATCAAAAATGGTTGGGTGTGGATGAGTCCAGCCTTTTTCTCTGTGGGTGGAGGTACCAGCCTGCCTTCCTTTTGTACATTTTACATCTGGAATGGGTACCCCCCGCTCCCCTTTTCAAATAACATCTGCAGCTAAAAAAGCCAGACAGGTAGTTAGAGTTGATTGGTCATGGATGGATTTTCTCTCACTCTTTCTGCTCTCTCCTTGCCTGTTTTTTTCCCTATTCTAAGAAGCCCAGAGGCTAGTATTTCACTGATTACAGAGTTGCCCTATTTGAATGGTCGTTTGTGCATTGTCAGAACAAAGGGGCAAGCGGCCTCTGAAGAGGTGCTAGACAAGGGAATGGATTGGGCTCAGCGGTTAGGATGAGTGGAACTGCAGGTTCAGGCTAGCTTAGCACCGCAGAGACGGCACAAGAAGAGACTCCACTTCAGCTCCTGAAGATTCTTTCATGACTGGGAACAGAGGACTGTTCCCAGTGAAGCTCACATTTGAAAACAGACCAGCTTTAAAATGTCAAAGACGTTTATTTTTAAAGTTGATTCACCAATGACACAACAGTAACGCTTTACCTCCAAGCTACAAAGCGAAACTATCAGCAATCCTGTGTGCTAGAAACTGGAAAACATGTTTTCTTAATATTATTATTTTTAAACAAATCATGTATTCTCCTAATATTTTGAGGGAAAGCATGATATATTTCCTCCATTATATTCTCAGTTGTAGAAACTTGCATTATACA